>NW_024104413.1:150000-750000 GCF_003945595.2 Pipra filicauda
ATTGAACATACAAAAAGGACATTCAACAGTTCCTCTAAGAAATTTTCACTAGCAAAAGATTTTTTCAACATGGTTCAAAGAAAGAGTGTGGACGAATAGTGTACCTCCCAAAGCACTTGCATTCTTTAACCCATGAAGCTACTTGTAAAGAAACTTTAGCCCTAACTACGGAGACTTAGTTTGCTTTAGAGTTTTCATGCATTAAGCACTGCTGAGGCATTACTTTGGCTGCTGCTCCATCCATGACCAAAACATATCTTGCATAATTATAATCAACTAATATAATTAACTACCCAATATACTCAACTACCCAGTATAATATGTGGCTACTTGTAATAGTAAGGGCCTGTATTGGATGACTGAAAGCTCTTTTCTCTTCCTACATTCCTAGTGCATACAATGCCATTTCCTTTGTGATCCTGCTTTCTATTTGCAGTAAGAAACATGAAACTGCTATTTCCTGGAGAAAGTGAAATCCAACTGTTGAATGTACCAATCAGTGAGACAAGGAATCTGCCGTCCACAGCCACATCTTTCCCATTAAAGCTGGATAGCAAATGTTGGTATCTGTTTATTTGTTACAGATGGGATTTTACTGAAGCCATATTACCTGAAGGCTTATATCTATTTATCTGAAGTCTGTCTTTTGATTTTTCTAGGTACTACTGGAGTCTTACAAAGTCAAATTATGCTGGACTCTGCACCTGATAAAACATTAACATTGTTTTACACGTTTTGGGAGGACACAGACTAAGGAGTAGCAAGTACCACAGTACTCTGATTTGGAAATGCCAAATCCCACAAGATCCCCTTTGATTTCCCCAATAACAACCAGATTATGAGTAAGAAGTAAATCTACTATTTCCACAAAGAATACCTGAAGCATTCTATGATACTTTTCATGTTGCCTCTTCCTCTGAGGGCTCTTAATCTTTGGGAAAGAACAGACTGGAGGCTCTATAAACTATCCCAACTACACGCAGCTTTAAGAAAATGATTTTATATGCTATCATATGAAACAATTAGACAAAAACTCCTGCCTTACCAGATTATCGAGCATTCGCATTAGAGCTTCAAACTCCTGTTCGCCAATCTGCCATTTGGGGTGGGACACAGTACCCTCACCTGCTGGAGACTCAGGGGAACGAGACTTGGCTTTATACTTTCCAGGGTCTAAAAGCACTAAGTTGTCAGGTCCACCTGCACTGGCCAGGGTACGTACCTTAAAAACAATAAAGTTACCTTTAGGTTTCTCGAGAGACATGGGGTGAAAACAACCAAAAAAAAAAACCCTTAAATTTTGACACAAATCCAGAAGAAATCTACTTAATTTTAAAGCTCAATAAATGAATATCCTTGTATAAAAGTTGTCTTGAGTCTTTGAAAATACCTGTTCTAATCGGAAGCATTTATCAAATTCATGGTTCCAGTACAAGATTTCAACAGTGCTGGTGAAACCAATGTTTTGGATGTCCTCACACAATGCAATGGCTTCACACATCATTGTGTTAGTTTAGATCAAGAGCTTAACCAGTAAAGTGCACAATTATTAACCTGTCTGAAGGTTAATACAGTAGGCTGTATTATTACGTAACACATTAAAATTCTTACTTGGATCTCACAGGCAAGCACTAAATTATGAATATAGTAGAAAGCCTCCTCAACAGTCTCCCCAACTGATACTAAGCCATGGTTTCTGAGAATAAGGACCTAGAGAGACATTGAAAGAAAGTTACCAGCAGTAAGGCAAGAATTTTCTTGGTTAAAGAGCATTTGCTCTTGATTAAAGAACATACCTTTCACACACACACTGCCCCCACCCCTTTTCTGTAATTCTAGATGTAAATACTGACCTTGCTTTTAGGCCCCAAATTTTTCTGAATAACCACCTTTTCTTCATCATCCACTAAAATACCATGGTAGTCATGATAAGCTACTTCCCCAAGAGAAAGTGCTTCAGGTGAAATTGGCAGGAGACCACATTTCATTGCAGAAACCTGAGAAATATTAAAACAACTGACTTAACTTCTTGCAACAGAAAAAAATGGAAAATCAGACTAATATAAGAATTATAATAAAAATATATATTTTTATATATTATATGAATCTATCTCTACAAGTACATACACAGTGGTCTTTGACTCTATCCCTAAAGCCTCTACTTATGATAACTTTTGGATTGGATACAAGTCACATTGATCTTGGGTCTGACTGCTTTTACATGACAGCAACACCAATATAAAAAGACTCAAGAAAATAAAATTACAACAAATCAAAACCCAAAATCAACTGCATTCTTCATTCCTTTCACTCCACTCAGTTTTTTCCCCCTCCTGCCTCCCTGCCAAAAGAACTTAAGTGATCAACTCTGACACACGTAATTCTGCAGCACTGCAGATAAAGTTAAAGAATATTTTTAAAAAGACTACTCTATAACTCACAATTTTAGGAATTTGATCATTTATCCTTAAAATGGTTGTATTAATGTGATTAATCAATTAAAAAAAATCCAACTGTGAACTCTGAAAGACAGTCACTCTCTCAAAACATTCCAAAGAGGCAGAATTGATTTGTAACTAATTGCTTCAGTGAGAGATATTGGAAAAGTTTCAAATATTTCAGAAAACCTTGATAAACTGTGCTTTACAAAACTAACTAAAGCTTTTATGACTCACTGTCAAAAGATCTGGTCTTTCAAGGACACATATATGAAATACATATTATCCAATCATAGAGCTCAATTTACTGTCTAAGCATTCAGGTTAAACAAATAACCTGCAAGCGAGGAGGATCTACTGATTCAAACAGAACCACGTATTTGAAGACAGACTTAAAATCTTTCTGCTCTTCAGAAAGGAAGCAAATCTATGATTAAGGGGACCCAGCTCTTTTCCAGTTGGGAGAAGTGGGGGGAACAGGACTGAAGACACAGCAGGAGGTGCTTACCGCTGCTCCTGCTGGCGTGTGGATATGGACGATGCATTTGACATCGGGTCGAGCTGCATAAATTGCAGAGTGCAAGGTAAAACCAGCTTGGTTTACTCCCAAGTTAGTGCTTCCACGATCAACTACATCTCCTTGAATATTGATTTTAACCTGGGAATGAAAAGAATTATTTGCAGGAATGAATCAATACTCACAAAAATCTGATTTAATTCAGCATCTACTGCTGAAGCTCTAAAACCATAAGTCATCATTTATGTCTGAAATGCCTAATTTCAGACAAGCCTGACCCAACAGCCAGCAGCTTTCAAGGGTATGAGATGATTCACAGTCCAAATGTCCTGGCTCTTTACAGGGCAGATCAATGGGAGGACACCTGGTGGTGAACATGGGCAAAGAAATCTCTGAGATACCTCAGCTGTACCAGAACCACGTTCAATAAAACTATTCTAAATATGTTACAAAGGAGTAAAATATTCTCTAGGATAGAATTTCAACAGTGATATATAGACAGACATATATATTCATACATATATGAATATTTTACAGCTATGAAAATTACTAATTGCTTACCAGACTAGATGCAGTAACTTCACTATAGAGGAGTCCAAAAGGTACAATGAGGAAGTGCTCTTGCTCAGAATTTACTCTGGCCTAAGGAGAAAACCAGAGTAAGAGTTACTAAGAATATTTTACTAAAGCATACAAGAAGGCCCCAAACCACTCTCACTTCCTGAGTATGGAATGGACAAGTATACCTGTAACATATGCAATATGACTCATGTGTGCTACAAGAGATAATCAACACAGAGCACAGTTAATTAACTCATGTTGAACGAAACCAGATGGCAGGTACATGCCAGTGTCCTTCAGGTTGGTGGAATTTAGTAAACCCTTTAGTAAATTTAGTATCACCTGTGATAGGAGACAACTCACCTACTACGCATAAAAGAAACAATACTGGGAGAAACGGTGAAAAAAGTTACTTTTTTTAGTAGAATGAGTTTACACTCCAACTGTATTTCTACCCTAGTACGACATAAGGTATGAAATCAAAGTGTGTGAAAAAACGCCAGAATTTGGCCCACAGATCTAAAATGTCTTGATGCTGAGCAGGGTTTCATTACTGATGCTGGTTCCTGGGAGACACCTGTGAGTAGTACAGCAGTATTTGCAGATTTTCTACCAAGCATCCCAACCTTCACTTGTGTTTTTGTTCTCCTGTCTCATTCGCACAATCAGGAGTTTATAATACAAAATAATTTTGGCTTCAAACCACTCACATCTTGGGATACATCCCTTAAAAGTCTCTAAACTGAAAAGTACAGGACATCTAGGTAGTTTAGGTGTCTCTCAATGGAGAATTAAAAGGCTTCATATGTTTTACTAGACATGTGAGACAACTCCCTACCTCACTGTGAGTCAACCCAGGTTTGGGTGGTTTGTGTGATGGTTTTGGGTTTTTTGTTTGTTTGCTGTTTGGGTTTTTTAAATTAGAAGTTATTTATGAGTTTTGCATTTTCCTGAGATACAGCTACTTTATGCTGCTACTACCCCATGTCTTCTACTACTTGCAACATTAAATTCATATATACTTTGATATAATTATACTGCAGGGAAAAACAATTCTAAAATAAGTAGTTGATCAGTCATTCAAAAGCTCCCAGTACAGATCTAGTTTCCTTTACAAACAGTTGGGAACATGCTACAGCATAAGAACCTTAAACTGAACCAGTGAAGTTAAACTGCACCTCTATGAATCACCAAAATAGTTCTTCATTACTGAAGTGTAAATGATCTAGAAAATCTCTTATTTATGCAAGACAAAGAACAGGAATTATTCGAAGCGCCCCAAGAGCTAATAAGAAAGCTCAAATGCACGACAAACAAGCAACAAGACTCATAAACCACCTTGTTTTAGAATTAGATCCAATAAACAGCTCACGGCCTCAAAGCAAACCAAGACCTGGTGAATGATGTGTACCTTCTGTAAACCTGTTATCTCAAATTCTGCCTGACCCTGGAGGCACCCAAGTTTACTCTACATTACTGTACTTGACATGAAAACCCTGGAGGTACTCAAGTTTATTCCACATTATTATACTTGACATGAAAGCTCTTGATGCTCTGTAATTCTGCTTCTGCATCAGGACTGCACCAGTCTGAACAATTCCACACACAGCAACTGTCAGTGACTGACAATGATCCAGAAAAGCAATGATACTCCACCCTCCTCCCTGATATGCCCATATTGGCATACACTCTCACATCCTCACAATTCCTTTCTCCTCTAACACACAGGCTTATGACCCTCACAGAAGGCTGTTGTATCTTTTCTCTTAGTTCAGAAGTGCACTGGCAGTTTTTAACTTGAATGCAATCATCCAGTAATTAGAGCATCCACTGAAAATGAAAACCTGGAGTCAAACTCCAGCTCTGCATAAAGTGGTAGGCGTTCACCACATTCCAAAGGAGTGTCTTAGAACTGCTTAATGCATGGGTACACAAACAAGACTGGTTTGTAAATATAATAACCTTGTTCCATATCAGCTTCTGAAGATAAATTATATCTATCAGTCACCTTTCAGAAGGCTGTTCACTGAAGGAATTTGTAAAAGCCAGGAGAACTATGACTTGGGACTGGATGCTGACAAACCAAGAGCTTTCCAGGACATCTGCCATTCAAAACTGTCTAAACCACTTCCAGAACCTCACATTCCAAGCAAGTGCTTTGACTGTCTTCCACCTCAACTGGTATCACTTCTACTGGCATCTTCCTTGTGCTCCTCCCCAAAGAAAGCAAACTCGAGGCATTCCCCCCAAGTGACACGCCCTGGCCTCAACCCCTTTCCCAGGCATGGCGCTCTTCACTACATTTGTCTTCTTATCTGAACACACAAACATTCCCAGGGCTGAACTTTCCACTAGAAAGCCATCTCCAAACCTGCTTGCCTGGTAATCTTTCCACTGCATTAATGTCCCTTCTACAAAATCTATTCTCCTGTCACGTATGAAAAATCCGTGGGTGGCTCAGAGTTGTTTACAAGAACCATTATGTTGTATATGTTCCCTTACAAAAGGAACCAAATGATCTCACCAACACTGCCTTGATCCTGTGCCTACATGTATCATTTATCAGCTTCATCTGTTCACAAATAATATGCTTTGAAATCTCAAAAAGCAGTAATAGTAAGATTATCATGTTTCATTTTGACTGCAAGTAGAACTGATAATACATAAAGGACAACCTCTACTATGTAGAAAAAACCAAACAATTCAGCTCTGTTAGGACAACAATTGACTGGGCTGCACTCCACAGCTGTGACTTTACTCATGAGTCTCATGTTGATCATTCTACTGGCATATAAAACCTCCTTGATTTGACCTCCTTGTCATTATTTTTATGGATGCCAATGATTATTCAGTCACAAGGAAAATTGTTGGCATGCTGCATTAAGCTAAGTATCTCGCTCATGTTCAGAAATACTACGGCTTCTTTTTCAAAAAGGTTGGTACCTTGAATTATAAAACTCCACTGAATGACTAAGATAGTTTAGTACTTTGCAAGAAAAGCAAGAAAACTAAGAAATCACCTTGCAGAATAGTACATACAATTATTTGAAGCATTTAAGATACTAAAAGCCTGAGTCTTTCAGGAATCTTAACTTCATCATAAGAAGTTTCATGTACACTCTCTTAAGACTCTATTCAGGCTGTGGTAGCTGACATCCAAGCTGTTCCAGCTCTTACTGCAATGACAAGTCTCTTCACTATTATACTGCTTTCAATGCCACTTTGCTCCTCTTACACACAAAGAGAAAATGACAGGGGAGGGAAGCACTTCTCTTGTATGTGAAAACAATTGGTTCAGTTATCTGTTGATTCAATACTCACTGTTATATGATTGTAAATAAGCTGAGACCAGCCAAAGAGATCTGCTAATCTGTAGAAAGCTGCCAATTTACATCGTAACAACTTCTCCCCTTTTTCATAAGCGATGGAATCCGAGCCTCTCAGATCATTCACTGGTGTTACCATGCCAAGACCTGGAAAGCAGAAGGGGTAAAAAAGCACAAGAGGGGTTGCATTCAGCATCAGTTCAAACCTAACAACATGCCCTGCTATTAGAGTAGTTGTTCTTACTAGTTTATATCAGCATATTAAGCTAAGAAATCAATAACAAGTTTTCATTACCATCACGTAATAATTTATATTACACGAATATAATGACAGCCTTGGGGAGGGTTATTCAGCTTTGGCAGACGCAGCATTCGTCTCCTTCCCTCTATCAATTAGTGCTAAGGTGACAGTGCATTCCTCAGCAAAATATTTTTTCCCCTCTCAAAATAATGACTGTTTGTAAAATACATCTTCATTGTTAACAGAAAAATGTGACCCCAAATATTCCACTTCGTGAGATACATGATTCAGTATTCCTAACAAGGAGAATTACACATCTAAAAAGATGAACACAGGTTCACTTAATTAGGAAAAATTAAGTACAAGCCAGAGAGAGGAAGATTATGGTAAATACAAATACTGTAGTTCTAGTCACAGTGCAATTAGAAATGTGGTTAAAAGTAACTGTGATAAAGCAGAACCAGGCCACGCTACAGTCTAAACTAAAGATTTATTTTGGAGCACAGGCAAGGATTTATGTTATCTGAACACAAAACCTGTGTGTACATGCATTCGCACATTCTGGGTTTTGTTTTCCTTCTTTGTTTTGCTTGCTGATGTTTCTTGTCTAAAGCTTCACTTCACAGGTGAAAGCTGCAAACAGTATTTCAATGGCAAAAATAATTAGTTTCTAAAGACCTTCACTGTTACCAGACTACTAATGAGCATTTTATTTTCCTGCAGACAAACCACGTGGTAATTAGCAATATTTAAATCTTTAAATTTTTTACTAGTACTGACTTACCAGGCTTAATTTTCAATTAAGATACCATACTTCAAATAGCTTTTGATATAAATTATACACATGAATCACATCGCATACCACTGTGGCATTTAGAAACTAATCAATTCATTTCATGTTTGCAATGTTCCTGTGAGCAGAATAGGACAGCATTTGAACTTCACAGTACTTTTTATTTCAAAAAAAAAAAAAAAAAAGAAAAAGCAATTCAGCTCTGCTGGCTGGAGGTGCACTCACTCATGTTCAGCGCAGCCATCCCGCCCTGAGGTGCCGCAGGGTAGACATTTGGTACGTGCGTCGTCATGAAATCCGCAATCTGCTGTAATGCCAATAAACCTGTTGGGTTCTTCCCTTTCTTAAACTGTTCCTGGATCATGGATTCCAGTTCTTCACAGAAGGCCTAGCAACAAGACATTGCATGTTGTAATGCATGTTGAAATGAACTTCAACCTTTCACACACAGCTTTTTTTTAGCACTGAGATGGAACCATCCTACACCTCTTCTGAAAACGACCTCAGGGCAGAGGTACTGGGTACACACTGTAACTTGAAAACGTTGCTCTCTGGAGGCTCCAATTATATGAGTCACTTGGGGTTTTTTCTTTAATGGAAATTCCAGCATTCTCTCTTCAAATAACACCGAAACTCATTCAACCTACTAATATGAATTCCTGGAAGGAGAAGAATGTACAGTCCGCTCGAACACAAAACATGAAAGGAAAAGAAAAGGAAATTTGTCAGCATGGCTCACAGGGAACTGATTGCCAAGAAGGCATTCAGGAACACAGAAAGCAATGGCCATTGAAGTTTTAAAACATGTTTGAACAAGGGGTTGTTTACATTTGTCCTCGTTGTTTTTTCTTGATATTTTTTTTTTAGTTTATCTCTAAAGGCAAGAAAACAAGATTTTTTTACTACTGCTGACAGCTCCTGCTTTTGACAAGAACACTGGGATTTGTATAGAAGGAGAAGTACATACCATTAAATGATTATAATTTTTAAGTGACTTATTATTATTTTCATCAATAAAATGGGTTGACTTAAAACAAAAAACCCTGTAAATTTACCACTACATCCCTATTCTGAATGAAGTTATGTCATGAAATGTTTTGTATCTAAAGTCACCCACCAGTTATTACAAAATGAACAAATGTTATGAGAGAAATTTTGTTTGGTGTACTTTCTCCCCAAGGGAACATTTTCAATATTAAATGTCAGTCTTTCATAGTTCATTATTGTGCACCTTTTCAGAAAGAGATATATAAAAATATTGCATATGTCTGAATCACACATGAAAAACCAAGTACAGGACAGACCTGCCTTGTATAAGCTATTCTTAAAAAGTGATACATTTAATCATTTAAATGAACACATGAAAATAAGTGCAAAAATGTCTTACAAGGACTAGAAAGAAAATACAAAAAAAAATGTTGATGATTATACAGAGAATTCTGAAAGTAAGACTGAGGAGCTGCTTTATGAGTAGATAGAAAAAATTCAACCAGACAGCATGAGGAAAAAAAAAATCAGGAAAAGCCAACCAGAGGAAAGAACAGATGGATCTAAGATACCACAAAATTCTCCAATACCATTCTGATATTGAAAAGAGACATTAAATTTATCACTTTAAAGATGGAGCATTTTTTTTTCTTACTGGGCTTTGAAGAATCATGGAGACTCTCTTCTTCTGTTCCATCATGTTAAAATCCTGGCGAAGGTCAGGTGCCATATTTCTCTCTCTCAAATATTCTGGATTATTTTCATCAACTCGATCAAAATACCTCTCTTTGTGAGGGGCTGTAGTTGGAGGTGGTGAAGTCACCACCCCCACACCAGAATCACCATTCATAGCACAGTTTTAAGGTACCTACGAAGAGGGACAGAAAAAAGGAATAATTATTTCCTTGCTTCCTTGATTTTAGAACTACATACGTGTTTCTTGTTTAAGAGCAACAGTTCAAATCCACCTAAAATTAGCACGGCTTTCCAAACACTAATTGTCTGTGCAATTGGACAGCAATATTCTAGAATAGGAAAAAAGGTTTTAATATATAAGGTCAGACAAGGAGGCTAATATTTATGAGAAGTCAAATATGCTCCATATGCAACACAAAACTAACACAAAAGCTCCCATTTAAACTATCTCCAGTTCTTTAAGTTGTCTAAACAGCCTGATTTTCAGAAGAGAGGAAGTCCTTCAAACCTTCTCAGAGACAATGACAGAAGTTCAAGACACATGAGGTCTAAACTCACTAGTTTTGGGACTTTTTTGCTTATTTGGGTTTTTTTTCTTAAAAAGTTAAAGCAGACATAAAAATAATACTGCAGAAATCAGAATTTGAGTAATTATAGAAATTAGGACGTTACACATGTTCATTAATATGGAAAGTCAACCCCACCAAAACATGCTTGGACTGGGAACACGTTTCTGGAGACAAACTCAGAAATGCTGACTTTGCAACCCGGGGCATTGCTTTTTACATTTATTTTAGGACCATTTAACAACATGCACATCACTGCATTAGCATGTGGTTTTTGAAACCTGGAAAGCAGAGACACACACAGTCCCCACCCCTGGCCAGGTTCGTTTCAGATTTTACATGTTCTAGTCAGCAACTGTGTATCTACTAGAGAGGCTGAGAGCTCAGCTGGTATTGCTCAGACACACCTCCTCCTTCCACTCACAAGAATCCCTTTGTGTAACATTATCCCACTTTTCTGGGCACAGCATTACAACCTTCATTCCAAAATCCTTTTTAGATTTTTTGAAGCCTTCCACTGACAAGCAACCAGTTCAACAAAGCCACCCTTGCAACACTTTGAGACTCAAACCTCCAATTCCTGGTCATCTGACATATCAAATTAAAAATAAGCTTTTGCAGTACAGTTTGGTTTTCTTTGTATATTGTACATGACTAAACAAATGTCACTAACACAAACTGTATTTCACTGAGCTGCAATAGGAATATTTAACTCTGAATGGCTTGCTAGTTCATCAAACCGCAATTATTTACATTATACACAAAATAAGCAAGCTTGAAACCACTTGCCATCATAACATTTAGCAACTTCATTAAGAAAATGAGCTGAGAAAAGCTAGTAGGTCTTTTCCTAGAGGTGGGAGACTAAATAAAGAGAACAAAATAGAGGAATCTAGCTCCCTGTCCCAGGAAGGTGAAGCTAAGACTAATTTCAATAACACTGATTTTGATTTGGGGTTCACACAGTAAGGAGAAGCCCAATTTAAACTGTCAATTTTGTTACACATCTGGAGTTTTGCAAGGATTAGTACCATTAAAATGTGTTGATATTATCAAGCCATTGGAATTCTTTTTGCTATGCAGTAGGAAAGACTGTATATATCTTAAATAAAAATTAATCTTCTACATGTTATAACTAGGGAATTTTGATACACCTGTCTATTATTCTGCTATTTTTAGATTTTTCTTAGGGACTCGTCTTAAACTGTATTTGCTTGTGGATTTTAATTGGTTTAGTAATTTATTTCCATATTTATTAGCTAAAACCACTTCTGATGTGGATGCACACACAAGAAAGGCAAGCTTACAGACATTATTTTGAAACAAATCCATGGCGATGAAGAAAATTGTCTACTTCAGGACTGCAGATTTAGGAGATCTCGTCCTCTTTAATTCTTACATTAGAAAATAAGTTTCAAAATTCAACTTGTTTCTTATTTCAGAATGAACAAACCACTGAATTGAGACAGCTGAACACAATGAACAAAAGTATTTTCCTTGACTCTGCAGAAGAGGATACTACTATGATAATCTATGTGAGCACTTAAGACACTCAAATTAAATGCTCAGTGATTTCCACCCACTGAGTTACTAAATAAACACACAAAGACATCTCTGCACAGTTTAAAGTACTTAATTTTAAAGTTTAGGCTTTAAACGTCATGGTTGATCACTTTTTTTTTCTCTAAAGCAGGCTCATATACACATCTTCATTTTTTAATTACTAGCTTTCCCTCACCCAGGAAGAAATACAGGGTATAGCAAGAAGCAAAAATGCTTTTATCCACAAGGAAAACCTTTTAAGGTATTAGACCTATAAAGCTTAAAGCAAGTGAAGTTATAGCAAAGCAGACACCTCTTCTTTGGCAGCTTCAGATGGATGCCTAACACGCCCCTTCTAATTTCTCTTCCTCCTCACAACCTCCAGCCTGCACCATCTGCCATTTCCTACCTCAAAAACACTGCTGAAGGCCCATTAACACTTTACAACCCCTCTCCTGAGCTCTGTCACACATACTAACACCTCTACGTCCAGGGTTTTGTTGAAAAATGACAGTTTGCAGATCCAAACATGTCTTATTCTCTTACAGTAACAGCTTCACCAGCTTCCGCTTATCACAAAAAATCAGGGAGTTTAGGAACAAATACAAGGGCAAGACCGCAAATAAAGACAAACTGAACCACTCAAGTAGTTCAGAATTTATCCTGTGTTCTGCTGAGCAGAGCCCCAAATGTGTCTTTACTTCAAACCCAAGTATTAGAAAACTATGAAGTTCAAGCTCAGCACCAGCAGAGAACAACAGCCCTCTCCTGCCTGCTGAGGCATTCGATTTTCAGACCACGTTTGTCACATTGAATATGTGTATGCACAGTCTTATTTAAATTAAACTGTACACGTGTCTGCAAACACAATCTTGCATTTAATTATTTACACTAATTCCATCTTTTGGAGTACCAAGAGCTATTTCCAAATGAATGACACACATAATTACCTCACTGTTTCTTGCTCACACTGGAAAGAAGCTGGTCCCTAAGAGGCAACATTAAAGTGGGATCACAGTATCTTGCCAAAGTTGCATTATTCCTCCATTCAAGTATAAGATGGCATTCAGGAAGGTCCCGGGAAGCTATTACTGCTTCACCACTACAATTTTCATGTGTAATTATTGCCACTACAATGTTTAACATTAAGTGATCATTTTATATCTGAGGTTAAATATCAGTTTCATACCTCAGTTTTGCAACCTCAGCTATCCAAAATTAATGGTAGCCCCATGCCAAAGTCTAGTAATTAACTGTTTTAACATAACTATATCAGTAATTGTTCATTTTAATGGCTGTCAGGTACATATGTTAAAGGTATTGACTTCTGAATTAGAAGCAGATGTGCTTGACAACATTTTGCATAAGCCACTGAAATTTATTTATGAGTTTCCTTGAAAAACCTTTTGGGAGTAAGGCATGATGAACTCTCCAGTAAGAGCTTCAGTAATATGGACACCGATAAATAAATAAAAGGAATCTGACCAGTGAAGCTGAACACACACTGGGCAACAGCCAATGGCTCAACAAACTGGAAGGTCACGCTGAAAATCAGAACAGGCTGCCAAGGTAGGAAAAAAAAGAAAAAAAAAATGAAGACTGTCTTCACACCCACAGCACTCCAGTACAGACAGTTTCTTTCTGAGGTAGTTCACTGCAGCCCCCACTGCAGCAAGATAAGCTGCAATGCCAAAGGACTTTCTGTCATGATAAGGGTTTGTATGCGAGAGCCAGTTCTAATGCAACTGTGTCAGAAAAAGCCACACCCTTAACTGAAAAAGCTGTGGCTGGAAAACCTAAGTGCACAAAAAACCCTTCTGTCAGAAGCAGTTATTGTCAAATACAGACAGAGGGAAGACCATCTACTACTATGGGGAGCAAAGAAAAAAATAAACATCTGTGACAAAATCCAACCAGTGGCTCACAGTAAGAGAAGCAAAGACATCCATTCAGCTCATAAGTGTGTAACACAAACACTGGGGGGGTCAATGGACCAGCACATGGAGCCACCAACCAGCTCCCAGAGTCACAGAACACGCTGGGCTGGAAGGGATCCACAAGGATCATCGAGTCCAACTCCCAGCCCTCCACAGGACCATCCCCAAGAGTCACATGTGCCCGAGAATACAATGTATTTCTCACACGGGGGATGTGGATGGGTGAGCAAGTGCTAGAAATAGGTTGTTTGTGAAATACATTCAGGAAAACAGCTTTACAAAATGTCTAGCTCATCTACAGATACTGAGCGCTGTTTACGAGAAAAGATTCTGAAATTGGTATTAATATTTCACATTACTTTCATCATTCAAAATGCTCTTCTTCCCCATACTCTTCTAATCCAACAGTTTCATTAAGAGGAATGTTACTGAGTGGTGTCACAGTTAAGTTAAAAAAAAAATAGAATAAAGTTTTAGAACAGAAATGCCATAAAATTTTTAACATTATCATTCAGAAAGAAGAAAAATCTCAATTTTTTTAAACAACTTGCATTTCTCAGTACTCAGATGATGCACACGTAGTCAAAGAAATTTAAACAGGTAAAACAGTGAATAATACCCAATAAGAATCTACAATAACTTAAGGGCACATAAAACCCCCACCCTTAAACCTAAAAAAATATATATTTTTTAAAAGCATTTGGATTTGGGCTGGGATTTTATTGTAGTTAATAAACATACTTAAAACTTTAATATTAAACTCATTTTGATAGATGGATGTTGGGACAGATTTAAGTACTTCTGCCTCTATCGGTTCAATGTTTCTCACTGAACCATCATCACTGAATATTATGTGAACATTGGGAAGATGTAAAATGTCTCACATGTCCACCAGCAGGGATCAGCTAACTACATTTCTTGAAGAAAACGAAGTTTTGCAATCATTTAAAGGTTGGCTTTGTTTTGTAATAAGTTGCAATGGGTTATTTTTTGCTCCTCCACACCCTGAGGAAATTGTTTTTTACTAGGGCTGCAGCCAATGGAATTTGACCTAAAGGCTCCCTGCCACTGAAGGGCTGAGCACAGCTCTCCACACCAACACAGCTTAAAGTCTGCTGAGGCCAAGGCAGAATACAAATACACCCTGAGACGCAGGAAGAAGGTGGTGACAAGGGAACCTAAGAGACTTCTAAAAAATGTAAAATACAGTGCTAATTCACAAGATAGCATGTGTAAAAAAGAAAAAAACCACACTACAGTTTTGGGGTTTTTTTAAGTTCAGGAGTTATCTGAGCAAAACCCTACAAAATCAAGTCATTTCAGAGAAGAAAAAAAAAAACCTAAACAAAATCTGCTCTCTTCCTGGTAGCTTAGAGTTTCTCTGTACAAAATAACATGGGAGTAAAACACCTGTATGGGACCTTGTGCCAAATTTGCAAAATTCTCGATTGCTGATACAATCTCAGTCACCAGCAACAAAGATCGGGACACACCCTTCCAGAACAGGTCACTTTTGAGACCTATTTGGACAACAATATAGTGATTTGCTTTGTATCCATTCTTTTTCTGACAGTTCTTTCAACAAGTTATCTCCTCTCACACCACAGCTATGCCACTAAGCCTAACAGAGGTGAAAACAGATTTGACAAGAAGTTACTGGGGAAGGGACGAGGAGGTAGCAAACCAAAATAACTTGTTTTCTTTCCTGTTGTGCAAGCAACAGTCTTTGAGGAGTAGAAGTCACCTAAAAATCTCCTGCAAGTGACAAGTCAAGCAGTGTGATGGTAGTGGGAGGGAAGAGAGAGCTCTGTTTTGGATGCAAACAGAACAGGACAGGGAAAAAACTGAAAAAGAGTAATTTTATGGCCCAGGAAGGAGAGTCAGGGCACTGCAGAAAGCTACAGAGCTGAAATTACTGCATGGGGAAGTCATGAGGTGACAGGAGGGAGGAAGAGGAAGGGAAAGGGTTGGGCAGCATTGGGGTGGGGCAGCAAGAAACCCAAGAGGTAAGTGAGCTGCTGCAAACAGACTGAGTTAGTGTGAAAATTGAGTTGGTGGGGAGATGGCAAGGAAGCAGAACATCCCTCTACAGAAAATAAGGTTTCATTATCACTTGGTGTCTGAAAAAAAATTTATAAGTTTACACTGTTAGCACTTCACTCAACGTTCTGATCCTTTCTGTATTTTTTCCAATCTTCCTTTACTTTAGAATAACATTTGCCAAACATTCTCCTTAAAAAATTAGTATAACTTGGCAATAGGGAAATTACTTATGACTTGCACTACAATTGCCATCATCACCAGTGAGAGTATTTTGGCACCAATGACACTGGATTTGTTCTTGCCATTTCAAATGTTTCCTACTGAACTTTTAAAAGGAAAAGCTGGCATTATCTTAGGAAGTCTAAGAATAAAGAAAGTAAATCCTGACTGTACTACTTACTAGACAGTGTACTTATTATCATGAACAATTATATTATTTTTGAGCAAATGTTCCCAGCTTCTCATCTTCAGAATTTCCTCTGTTCTTTGTTTTCAAACAGGAAAAGACTATTTCACGAACAAGAACAGTTATTTATCTTGTACTGAATGTAGGCACCATCATTTTGCTTATTAAGAGAGATGCTGCAAAATACTGGACTCTGAAATTTAGAGAAAACCAACAGTAAGTTTATCTGAACAAAAGTATTGCATTTTATATTTGTAATATCAAGCTTTAGTGTCTATAACAACAGTTCAAGAAACAAACTGTGTTAGAAAGCAAGGAAAAAAAATAGACCAAGTCTACTTGAAATGCATAGACTCTGCAAGCAATTTTTTCCTATTTTCACCTTCTCTAAAACACTGAAATAAGAGACTCAGCACAGTGGGCTGTGAGTGTCTCAAGGCTACAGAAAAAAACTAGGCTTTCTAGGCTGCTGTGTTAAGAGAAGACTTAAGGAGCCACCATGTAACTACATCAGGTTGTAAACCAATGTAACTGCTGTCCAGCTTTACCAAAGCCAAACGCAGCAGGTGATTCTTCAAGCCAGAGTAAATTCACAGCAGGCAAATCGTGCCAGACCAACCTGATCACCTGCAACAAAATGATATTTTTAGTCAATGAGGGGAGAGCAGCAGATACTGTTTAACAAAGCTTCAGCAAAGTATTTGACATTGTTTCCCACAGCCTTCTCCTGGACAAACCAGCAACATAGTGACTGGATGGGCGGCCTGCAAAAGGGGCAGGAAACCAGCCCACGGGGTGCACTCAGAGGGGGGGCTGATCAGTGGTTTAGCTCAGGCTGGCAGCCTGTCACAAGTGGGGCACCCCCAGAAAATGACAGTGGGACCCACATGGTTTGACATCACCACAAATAATCTGGATAATGGGACTGAGAGCACCACCACCAGGTTTGCTGATGACACCACCCTGGCACCCTGGGTGGGGAGGTGGACGTGCCAGCAGGGAAAGCCACCTCTCAGACCAGGACAGGCTGGAAGAGTGAGCTGGCAAGAACAGTGTGGAGTTCAACAGAGACAAGTGTAATTCCCTGCAGCAGTGACAACACCAAAGAGCCCGGGACAGGCTGGGATCCCTTGCTGAAGGGGACCTGGGGGTCCCAGTGGACAACAGGAGTCAGCAGTGAAGCTGCTGCAGCAGTGAAGGCAAATGGGATGCTGGGATGCACCACAGGGGCACCACTAGCAGAGATGGGAGATGTGACCATCCCAATCTACCAAGCACTTGTCAGGCTGCACCTGGAGTATTGTGCCCAGTTCTGGTCTCCACAGCTCAAGAAAAGACAGACTGACTGGAAGGAGTCAGAATGAGATCCATGAAGACGATCAAAGACTGTAGAACCTGCCCTACGAGGAAAGGCTAAAGGAGTTAAGTCCTTTCTCCCTGGACAAGAGAATGCTTGGGTGGGGGCTCATCACACTTTTCCAGTATTTAAAGGGTGGCTGCAAAGAGGATGGAGGCTCTCTCCTCACAAGGAGCCACATGGAGAGGACAAGGGGCAACAGGTGTAAATTGCACCAGGAGAGGTTTTATCTTGATATAGGAAAGAACTCTTTTACACTGAGAACAATCAATCACTGGAACAACCTCCCCAGGAAAATGGTGGAATTCCCATCAGCGGGAGGTTTTCAAGACACAACTGGGCAGGGTGTTAGATAATCCCAGGTAGGCTCCTTTTCCCACAACAGGCTGGCTCAGTTGATATTTCAAGAACCTTTTTAATCTAGGCTGTTCTATGTTGTATGATTCTAACATAGCATAAGCCCACCTAAAATTTATGCCAGAATTTAGGTGGGCAGCTTTAGCTGGGATATTGTTAAATATATCTGTCTAAATTCTGCAGAAGTTTCAATATCTATGGCTCAGAATACATAATTCAGTCCTTGCAAACAGAAGAGGAGAGAAGTCAGCATTAAAACTACATTTGAAGCTAAGATACAGAGAGGTCACTTCCTTCCTTGTAATAAAGGATTTAAAGGGCCAAGAGTTTCAAACTTTTAGAAACAGTAATCATTCACCTCTCCTCCCTGACCTGGAAAAGCACTGTATCCCAGAGACTGGACTCTGCAGGAAGCTGAGAATGACGCACAAGGAGGAACAGGCCAGCACACTGAGCTATCCCTCCCCTCACTGCAAGGTACAGCTGCAGCCCACGCTCATCATTGGTACCATTGTCATGTTTAACCCTCTCTAACATGATTTATTAATTTATGTTGAAAGATCAAACTTCCAACAAACAGCTCATTCCAAGCTAATTAAAAATGGTAAGGAATCCCAATCTAAAAAATGGGACTAGGAATAGTATTAAGATTTAAAAAAAAAAAAGGTTAAAAAACCCTCTTGAAACTGTTAACGCATGTCTCCTATTGACCAGGTCCCTGGTTTCTTCCCAGTCCTAGCCTTTTAAATTCCCTTCTCCTCTTCAGATCCTTTCCTTCTCCAATTTTCCTGCTAAGCAGTTTACATAACAAACAACACAACAGTCATTTCTATCCTCTAAGAATTTGAGAAAGACTAACAGTTTCAACACCAAAATTACTTTGCTTTCACTTCTTTGACTTAGTAACTTAATGTACTTTTTCCATACACTTCTCATACAGCACTTCTGGAGGCGTTCAGTACATAAATTCATGAAAGATTAGGGAAAGTGATAACAGAAATTGTAACACAAAATGTTGCACTGTTCACATAACAGAAAGAAACTCTCTGCATAATTATCTTAAACCAGACACCTTAAGCTTTTCTGCTGAAATCCTAAAAGCTTCACAAATATATCAGAACATTTGCATGCAAATGACAAAAGAGGATTTTCACCAATGCCTTTTGCATTTCTCCAGGTACAGTGTGCAAGTATGAATTCTGCATGCTATCATATATTTTTCCACTGTTTCCACCAGAGAAGCACTGATGGTCACAGGTGGTAATGGCAGTGGAGACACTTTTCCTTTCCACTATTTCAGTGTCTGTGAGCCCCAGACACTTCACAGTTCAGTCAAAAACTTGGGCTTCAGTGTTAAGGTTCAGAGCAGTATCATGGTTTTCAGATAAATTTATTTTATGAAGTCACTCCAACACTGAGATTAAAATCTGCATGTTGAATCTCAGTTTAAAGAATTCCCCAAAAGAGTCCTCATAATTACACTGCCACATCCCACTGAAGCTGATTTGCCTGCAATTTTATTTCAGAAATCTGACTCCCAATTTAAATAAGCTTCTCACTTAATCCTCTGTTTTTTACTTAATAATAGTGTAATATCACAAAACTCATTTTAACACAGCTAATGTAAAGGAGTACAAATGAAGACAAAAATTAAGCCAGAATTACTCAGTGCTGAAATGGTAAAATAAAAAGTGAATTTAGAAGCTGTCATAGATCACTACGCAGGAATCACAAAGGTTATGCTGTGGCCAGGTGGTCTACTGTAATAGTAAAATAAACTAAAAAACAAACAAACAACACACAAGTAGAAAAATTACCTTCTTTAACTTTGAAAAAAACCTACTAGAATATTATTTCTGGTTTTCATGAGCACACTTCAGTAACAGACATGAAATATCAGAGTTCAGGGAAGGGCTTCAAAAATGATCTGGAGAGTAGAAGACTAATTTGTAGGGATCGGCAGCTTGATATATTCAGTGAACCAGAAAGATTAACTGGTCACAGAGGTGACAGGGCCTTTCAGTCCTGCTAACCAAAGTATGGAGACACTTAAAAGTTGGGAGTGAATAACAGACACATTTGCCCTTGAACAGAGCTGGAAGTTTCCCAACCATGTACGTACAATACTGAGTCCACAACTCTGCTTTGAAAATCTTCATAAAACACAAGTTATAACCCAACTTTCAGAGTATTTTCAGTATTACCTGTCTGCATTGAGATCAGAGGCCCGTCTGCCTCTCAAATCTATGAGCCTGCCCTTCCTTCTCAGGCTTTGTGAAAAATAAGTTCCACATGTACAATATGCTCATGTTTTTTGCAGATTCCAGAGCACTTCTAGTCTTCCAGTACCTTTTTATTTTTTTTTAAAAGCATTTTTCTCTGCTGGTATGTTGGTGACAGCTGAAGACGGAATGACAGACTAACAGACAGAACCAAAAATCCTCCTTGATCCTTCTCCTACGCTCAGGTCAAACCGATCAGACCCGCAATCAGGACAAATTTTCTGTCAGAACAGGTAGGATTCTTACTATTTTTAAATGATCTTTGGCAGCATGAAGTGCAAACTCCTGAATGATTCAGGCATACTCTATCTGAGAAATTTCAGTTACGACAATTACTGAAGTTCCCAAACCCCTCAGCCTGTCTCCCTGGCTTCTTTGCTGCATTCAGCAGTTTACTCCACAGAAACCAACTTGCTCAGGTTATTGTTTTTTTCAAGTTAAGTTTAACAGCCTGTGGAATAAAAAGGGTTGCACCAGAGAAGGAGTCACTCTATGCCTTATTGCAATTTGTTGAACAGAAAACATTGGTGCCAAGTGCTTTTCCTGCCTGCTTTACTGTGACATTAAATTTCACCCCGATGTCACAGAGACTCAGCTACTCGGGCTATGAGGAACTGCACGAGAATGAGTCAAGTCACTAATTTTCACTTTCATCCTCTAATTGTGTAGAAAGCATCTGAGACCAATGTAAAATTCAAATATTTTCCCACTATTAATATTCATGGATGGTGGCAGCAGCACCAGAAAATGCATGGACATTTATTTTTGCCATCAGGGTCACGAGTCCATACAAAGAAAGAGGTTTAACCCAAATACTGCTTATTTTTAGGTTTCTGTGAACCCACATGCACTTCCCAAGCCTGACACCAAACATGCTAATAAGCCAGTGCCCTGAGATTTTTGAACACAGGTCAAATCAGATCACCAGCTTTCCAAGGGCAGGGACCCAGCTTGATCCAACAAGTATTTAGAAAGCTTGAGACATACTGATCAGCATGTCTGACCCAAAAATGAACACTGGCCTTAAACTGAAGTTATAAAAGCTGCTAGACTTTTAATTCCAAGACTGAAAAAACACAAATGCACGTACCAGTTTGTGAAACAAAGAACCACCAGTGTACCCAAGCAAAATCAGATGTTTACTTTGCCAGTGTAATTCATCAGGTAAGAAAATGCCCATAATTTCCATATACACGCAATTGAAATCAGATTTTCCTAGGAAACAAACATACTTAAAGCCATAGAAGTGCCCAAATTCCTTAAGAGTACTCCACACAGTCCCCAGAAGGAAAACCACCTGCACTTACCAGAGCAGAGCCTACTGCTGCTCCACAGAACAGCAACTCCAGGGAGATGCGCAGTGGCTGCACCAGTGGCTTCAGACACTAATGAGAACTAGGTCAGGACCTGGGACCGAGGACAAGGTTTTACCATGTCCACTGTAAACCTGGGGGGTTTCTGACACAGCAGTTCAACAGGGAGAGCACCCAGCACAGGCTCTTCCCCACAGCAGTGGGGAGGCTGCAGCACCACAGGAGAACTGTGGAGTTCACAAGCAGCTTTACCAGAAGGCAGAAAACTCCAGAGCTCCTTTGAAGGCAGGACACGGTGTGGGCTGCAAGTTGTCTGACGTGAAGTCACACACATCCTGCTGTAGATGCAGTGACAGGAGGAAAGAAAACCTTTCTTCTTCCCTCAAGATTTTCTGTTGACCTCAAGGCCAGCAAAATAGGCAAAATGAACAAGGCCCCTCCACTATGCAACCAGACCACAGTAACATTGTTTCACTTTACCCATAAGGTTTTATAAGTAATATTTCCTGATGGTAGTACCTATCCAGCATTACCCTTCTTTTAAATAAAGGACACTGGACATTTTAAAATTATACGTGAACATCTAATTTTATTAAAATGTTTGTAGGGTTTTTCAGAAAGATCATACTAGATCAGTGTCTGGGAAAAAACAGATTCCACACATACACCCAGTTCTATCAGATACAAAAAACTGAAAAACTTATGTTTAAAATGTAAAATAACTTTTAATGCTAACCAGTGTTGAAGCCTTCAAAACGTGCTGTGACTAGCAAAAGCTCCTACAACTGACAGAAGAAATTAAAACTCATTTTTCAACAGGAACACAGATACTTCCCTGATACTTTAAAAATGCAAAATTTTCAGTAACTTTAAGTATTCACATCTAAAATATCAGTATTGTGACGCATAAAGGATCAACTCAATGCAGCAGTGCACAGGCAAAGTGGCCCCATTTTGGCCAGGATCCAGTCATTTCCATGTAGATTGAATAGCGAGGGAGGAGATTCCTGAAGCGAGTTGGCAATGAACAGAACAATGCAATTTAACCCTTTGAACTACTCTGCAACAATAACTTCTTCCAGAACAGCTGGACGACACTTTACAGGAGAGAAACAAAGTAGACTCTTTTCCTCAGTTACACATAAACAGTAAAAACATTGCCTCTGACTTGTTAAAGCTCCAATTTCACTTTATGCAAGCATGAGAGATATTTTATAGGTTTGGTTGGGTTTTTTAAAAGTTAATTTAGGTTACATGCTGGAAAAAATCCCTTAACCTGGTATGAAGAATCTGTTGACTCATTTAGTTACTACCTTCCGGAACAGAAGACATCCCAGGATAAATTCTTAAATGGATCAGATACAAAACCACCAAACCAGGTCATTCTAGTTTTAAATACAATTGCATTGACAATGTTAGGGCAAATTTAAAAGCACTGTATTCCCAGGGTTCAAGTCAGCCACAGACCTTACAACAGACTGTAAAGGACAACTCCACACTTGACACTTGAGTGCCCCAACCCCACAGAGCAGTACCAGTGAATCCCTCCGAGCTGCCTATGGACACACAGGAACATGGACACCAAGGCTCAGCTTGTTCATCTCACCTCCAGTATGGAAAGGACCATGCCTCAAGGAAAAAAATTCCATTTACTATTACTGCTCCTTATGAAGCTGCAACTGGAATGTTTAAAGAAGGGAGTAGGAAATGATTCTGTAGGGGTTTTACCTACAAGACATCTAAATGTGGAGTCTAGACTTGCTGCAGTTAAATAGATAAACATGAAGTTTTTGGATTTTGGGGTGTTCTTTTTGTTTTTTGTTTTTTTGTTTTTTTAATCAAGAAAATCTACTAACAAGCTGAAATCCTAAAAACCAAGCACATGAATTGTCAGATTCTGCTTTTCAGTTTATTCCGATTGTGGGATTTACGAAGGAGTCTGGAGAAAGGACTGCAAAACCGATACACTCTAGTTCAACTTCTTCATTCACCAGAATTTATTAAGCCTTAATAACAGCCCTTACACATCCTAATTTGGAGACGAGGCATTTTTATTCAAGCAAAGGTCAATTAAAAGTGCATAAGCACGTCAGTTTTGCTTTCCAGGGTGAAATAAGGTATTAGTATGTTCCTTACATGTTACAATAAGGAACACTGTCACTAATGTTATATCGTATAAATGATATCTAATTTTGTTATGCTAAGCCATCCCTTTCATTAACTCTTCTTGTGCTGTTCTCTGCTTCTCCTCTGAGCTAAAGTCTGGGAAAAAAAACAAAAGTAACTTGCCTATCCATCAACAGTAATAATTAGTTTTCAGAGAATTTGACTTACACCCCCTCTTTTTTTTTTTAAGATGTTATACTCCATGATACAATTTTTACTTGAATCAGAGGTAGACTAAACTGTCTTTTTTATACAATATCCCATTTTGTTGATGGATTTGTTAGACAAGGACATCATAAATCTTAAGTATGTTCTGGCAGCATTTGTTGCCATGCAAAATTATGTAATAACCTCCTATAATCAAATTTGAGAATTACATGAATTTCTTTATGCTTTTCAGGAAATGTTAAGTTTCAAAGAATTAGTGTAGCTGCTCCAAAAAATTAAGAAAGTGCAAAAAAGAAGGATGAAGAGACTAAGTAACAGTGAACCATCACTTGGCAACAGAGGCACAAGGTGAAGCTTCTTGATGAAGCCATGACTGATACACCTATAACTTTGGAGATTCTACAGCATATGCCTCACGAGAAAAAAAATCCTCCATTATTATGGGACTGGTTGGGTCAGATTTTTAAGACAGAACTAACCTGAATATTCATGACTAGATGCATGAATTCAACCATTTTTTTTCTGGCAGAGTATCCAAGTAAGTCAGAAATTGCTCCAGTGATTAGGGAGTGTGCTGGAAGCAGCAAGTTTGATACATAAGCAGCACAAACGTTGTTGATGGGTGTGTTACCAATTCAAGCTAGAAGACAGTGAATCAAAGTGCATTAATGAGGTAGAGGTTAATATGAAGGCTGCAGATTTCAAGTAGACTTGAACTGGGCAGATGAGGCAGTAGAAGTGTTGAATTTTTCATTAATTTCTCCTTCATGTTCAACTTGGCCTTTTCTAGGTGGCATCCTCCTGATTCTTCAATAGCACTTCCCAGTTTTGATGTGGGGCAGAGGGAAGCAGGGAAATCCACATAAACTATGAGACCAATTTCGTCTCTCAACACAGTAGAAGGGATCTGAGTTTAAAAAGCCTGTATGCAGGAGGAAATTAATATATTTGGAGAATGCAGGCCTAAGTATTAATTTTGATGTAAGCCTTCCATGTGAAATTTTATACTGTACTTGCACATAAAAACAGCTCTGAAATGTGAACCTTGCATATGTATTGTCATTCTATTTCCAAACTAGACAGCCAACAGCCAGGCTTATTCAAATTCAAAAAAATACTTTATACGGTGGTTAATCAGGCATTTGTAAGTCCTCCAGGTAGATGAAGACAAAGTGTTTTGTACCCACTGAAAATTTCTGGAGAGTGTTTAAAATACATGCCCTATATAAAGGATATTAGCACTGTCTTCATGGAAGTCTTAAAAGTGACAGTACGACAAAGTTCATGCTATTACACAGCTCCTGAAGTCAGGAGCATTCTCTTTTCCAGCTCTCAGAATGCTCCTGACAACTTAAATCTACAGATTAAAACATATCAACTAGGGATAAAAGTGTTACTGGATCTCATTTTCCCACATTAGATCGCTGCTCGTTCCATATCAGGAAACAGTATTTCAAGAAACCCCCATGAACTCTATTTTAGGAGCAGCTCATCTCTGCTTTTCTTTTCCACAAGCGAGTGTGAATGTGCTCCCCAGCCCAAAATTATGCAGTTTCCTACTTCTGGGTAAACCTCGAGGGTCAGGGACACCCACACACAGATGAAACACCAGGAGAAAACCACCTTCCTGATCGTGCTGCCTCCCTTGTCAGGCAAGTCTTACCCAACTGGACATGGCTGCATAAATTACCATCACACAAACCCAGAACTTCTCTTCCAGCTCAGTTTCTCATCGTTTCCACCTGACAGTGTCAGAAAGATGTTATTTACTTTGCTCTACAGGGTTTCAGAATTATCTCTGGGGAGAAATGCAGTAGTCCAGTTTCTCCAGTCCCCGCAAACCATGTGTTAAGCAGTGTGTAATGGCCACTTTAGTGAAGTCACTTCCAGAATCACAAACCAAACTTTAACATTTCAGGACTCACAGCCACACTCCCACTTTCTACTAGACCTGTTTCTTTATTTCTTAACCAGGACCTTTGTAGTCTCTTAGTGTTATTCAATTAAAGACTGAACAGAATAAAGTAGCATGCACAAAACACAAAAGGACATGCACCAGGCATGGCATAATGGTTCTGTTTGCATTGCAGGAGGACAAGGACTAACTCAGCTCGATACTTACTCAATTACTAGAGTGGCTGTAGAGCCTTGCACACCACAATCCAGTTAAATGACAGAACAACTCGTGCTCTGCTGGTGCAAAGTCAGCCCATCACAAAGGCTGCCTTCCCTGAAGAGGTCAAGCTGGATGCATTTACATTTTGGGTCTGATTTCAGCCATGACTCCAAACCCTGGGGGATGAACATCAGCTTTCCCTCCTGCTCTTCCACACACACAGCTTTGAGAGCACCAGCCCCAAGCACACAGTCTTCACTTAAGATTCATCCCCAAACAGCACCTGAAGTCAGACATGCACACCAAAGGTCAAAACAGTATTGCATAGCTTTAATGTTCTACAAAACTGATTTAAAATCATTATTAAAGCCAAAAGAACAAAACTGAAGTTGTGCTTCTGGGCATTCTGGACTTACTGAATTCAAGTACCACTGTAAAACATGAAAGGCTCCTGTTCTACACACACCCACACTTTCAGATTATGGATGGATGGTGTTCAGTATAAAGATTAACATCCCTAGGCAAGGATTGTTTTAGTTGACAAACATTTGAAGATTAATAGAAAAAACACCAGTGTTTCTACATATCTGTCTTATTACTGATTGTCTAAAAACAACTCCACTGACTATAATATCACTTTTAATATTCGTTTTTGTTCAAGTATACTCCCATCTTTCAACCTTACCACTACCAATAGCTAGAAAACTTCTAAAAACACAATACCAGTACACCTGTTCATGTTTGCCTACTAGTAACCAGAGACCTTTCCCCACTGTGTTCCGAAAATCACACCCAGCCAGCCTGGGGCTTATAATCCCAGATACAGAAATTTAAACTAAAATAATGAACATCAAGGATACATAGATGTGTCAAATCAGTTGGGAGTCAGACAAGGATCCTGAATAATTCACATTGCATTAAGTACTTCCATTCCTGACTCAAGCTATAAAACGAAATCTTTCTAGAAATCCAACTGCCACTGTTTTATTGGCAAAATAGGTGTGTGCAGTTCTTTCAAGTGCATCGAAGGACTACTGGCATCAGAAATTGTAAAACACAGTGACATGCACGTGGTATTCAAAGCCAGAATCCTAAACCCAGCTTTTAAAGCTACTTCCCAAACAGCAGGCAGCTGGATACAGGCCAGCAGTTTCTGCCCACATGAAGTCCAACTGATCTCAACAAAACCTTAGAAGCTGGTAAGCAGCTCTCCAAGGGGATGGGCAAAACAACTGTGTGAAATGGAAACAATAATTACCTGCATTAAAGCTGTACTGTGGTAGTTGTTTTTACAACAGTAATATTTAACATGTAGAAAAATCTACTCTTTAAGTCTCTGTTTCCATGCAGTCTATCATGCTTTCTCCACAGCACAGTATTACTTTCAAACTGTTCCTTGACAGCTCTCCCCACATTGTGTGGCCAGAGGGCTGAGCCTACACAGCTGTCTGTGTGGCCACGCTCTGAGCTGCAAACAGACCAGGGCAGGAACTTGGAAACAGCCCCCCAGTCCAAACCTGCAACCAGATCTGCTCACAGGAGTTCCTGTCCTTAAGGGATTTCAGTAGGATCTAACATGTCCGCATACGTAAATGCATATGAGGTCCCGAGCAATTCCAATGTTTTGTCAGAGTTGCTCAGCAACAAAGTATCTAATGAAGCTTATGAAATCCAACAGAAATCCTACAAAAACGTATTCTATAGGGTCACATGATAAATGACATTTACTATTCCATTTTTAATACCGTTACCTTTCTGTGCATATGCAGAAACCAATACATTCTATGACACCCCTATCCAGAAGTCCCCACACGAGATACGTGTAATTTACACTGGCCATTCAACTTCAGCTGCCTTGAAGCTAGAAATGAGTAGATCCAGATTTTGAAGTTTTTCTCTTTTTTAAAAACCAAGTCCGGAAATTCTAATGATCAAATATTAAACCTGATGCTTATTTAGTCAACTGTCCTGATTTCATAAGGAATAGATTCTGTAGCATTCTCTTTTGCATACAAAGAGTTTCTGTACCTGTCAGAGTCAAAACCATTTGGGCTTTTATAAGCAAATATCAAAACTTTGTCCAAAGAGGCAAAAATTGTCAAACTCAAACTAGGGGTTTAACTCTCCAAATATCCTGATTACTATGATCTGTGTGCAGCTTTAAGAACCAAATAACACACACACTCATTTGCAGCAATTTATGCTTTATACCATATGTTCTAATACTCCAAGCATAACTGATATAAAATGTGTAATCTTATTTTGCACTGTGCTAAACCCTTGACTGTAACAATACCTCACAGCAGAAAGTCCCATGGGCTAATACAGAATGTGACTTTTTTTTTAAAGTGTCTTTTAAACATATTTGGTGTAAAAAAAAAATCCTACAGAAATCATCTCTGTAATGCAATCCAGATTTTTAAAACTGTTTCTGACCTTACTGTATCAATGTATTTTTCTATTCTACTTCACTTTTTCTCATCTGTCTTTTCCAAACTAAACCAACCTTAACTTTCCTTCCTCATACCTGTCTGCTGTTTTGTTTCCTATTAGTACTAGACACTACAGAATTTCATAGATCAGCTAAAAAAAACTTCAAAATTTTTCCCCCTTTAATCTCATTAACCTCTATTAAGATCATTAAAATTCAGATGGTTTTACGAAGATGTTCAATGACACATAATAGCAATATATCTCACTAGCTTAAATTAGTCTTATTTATGAGTCTGTTATCAACCTTATCCCTGAACTCTGTCATCCTCAAGTTCCTCACTCTTCTCCAAGTCTCAAGTTATGCAAGACCATTACCTAAAATATAACTTGCTTCCATTTTCTAGAACTTTCATAAAGTAGGAAGGAATTAATGGAAACAAAAACCAAGCAGCCCATTGCCCAGTCATTGTACTGTCTCTCCTTGCTGCAAGTTTGTTCTGTGCAGATGCTACAGACCCTGTTCTTCACAGGAAACCTGATCTAATCCAACAAATCTTGGTAAAGGATATACACCCGCTCTTCTTGAGGGGAAAAGGGGGAGCAAGATTTTCCTGATTTATTCTCCGAAGATCAAACTGCATATCACCTTCACTTTATAGGACAGTTAAGGTTTTGTGTGTTTATGAGGCACAGTGCCAACATGAAAAATTACCTCTAAGAACAGTTACTTACAAAAAAAAGTGTCATCAGCTAACATGACACAACATGGGAAAAAAAAAAAGTTGACATGACTCATGAAATAAGAGACCAAAATGCCAGATCTGAACATGCAACTGAAAATACAAATGATTCCAACATGGACTGCATCCCTTCCAGAACCACAGGCCACATCTGCAGGGGACGCTGTTCTAGACCATACAACAAAGAAAAGATTATCCCAATTTAATACAACTGAGCAATATTCAGCTTCAATTTTGAAAGACAAAGGAATTAAAAAAAACTTAAAAATCTAAAGAATGCATATACAGCCAGAAAGCTTTTTCTTCTCTCCAGTGTTTAATAGTATATTTTCAGTTAACAAACATGTTACCTGGTTCATTAGAAGGGAGAAACTGCTAAGGTTCCAATGCCATGTCCATTCAATGACTTAGAAAAAAAAAATTGCTTGATTTTTCAGTAATTATGTCTATTACTCCAAGGTAATAACATTATTTACTTTAATCTGACACCTTTTCAGTTACCATGACAAATCCTATACAGTCTAATTGAAAAACATACTTTAAGAACAAAAGGTCAAGATAATCACCTTGTACAGTTTTCTTACTGCGCACACATTAATACATTCTTTCAAAACACCAGTATTCATAAATTTAGTCTCCTCATTGCAAGAGCTTTAAGATGACATCTGCTAAGTCATCCACACTTTGGAGATGACTAACAGTTCCAGACTTTGGATTTTTTTCTTTTAATACATGAGCCTCTCTCTATTTCACACCTGTTTCACACAATGTCTAAATAATAAAACAGATTAAGTCAATTTAGTCAATAATCATATAACAATGAACACTTACTCAAGCTTTAAAGTATAAACTGTTATTTATCAGCTTTCAAAATTATAACTGCTAATCACTTCCCCCCCAAATTGTATTTTGAATGTAATTTAGCTAACACTAAGACTGAAACATGTAGAAAGTGCCATTTAAGTCATTGATGTTATACCTATGTAATTTTTTGCCTTTCATAATAATCATTATGTGTGAATACAGCAATTTAAATGGATAAGATCTAGTTCTTAGTCTTCCACATTAGTTTTGAAAACATAAAATACTGTTAAATCTGCAAATAAAGAAAACTAATCTAAGCACATAGAGAGAGCTAGACACTGCTTTGGTAATTATTTGGATCCAAAAATCAACAGGAAATTCAACTAACAGCTGAAGGGAAGTCAATAAAACACATTAAGCACAGTCAGGAAGGAACCTTTCAAACATCATTAAATTTCTAACCTGTCCTAACCAAGCTACTTTCCATGCTTGAACTTCCTTCCTAAAATGAAGTTTTCTAGATGAACATTTAGAACAAATAAGTAACACAGAGATGCAGAAGAGAAAAATACAAAGCAGTTACTGTATTTCTGCACATATAAAAACCATATCCAGTAATACAAGCTAACGATATAAACAATTGCACAAATGAGTGTTTACAAGTTCCCTCCTGGGTCTGAAATACCTCAGCAGGAATTAAATCATGATTTAACATGTCCTAACCATTGAATAAATTAGAAAAATATTGTAACCCCAGGGAACATTAATTTCTCAATTTGCCAATTACTGTCTTTCTGTCAGGAGGAAAGTAGTAGAACCTTTTTCTCTGTCAAGTCTCCTTTAAAACCACCAATCTTCTGTAAGACAGATATAGGAATGTCTCTCATTAGTGCAATCAAAAGCACAATCCTTCCCCAAAAAGTGATATTCCAAGTTTATTAGATGGACAGCATCTTAGGACAATACACAGGAACAGCAGGGCAATACACAGCAGGGCAATACATGGTGTGGAGTGTGCTCACCACATCAACCCTTTAGTTTGCACCCAGTTGGGTTTTTTTAAGCAGCTCAAAGGAGAGTTCTCATAGAAATACGAAGACAATGACATAGTTATGCACGTGCTGTGGGCAGCTTCCTTCAACCACACAGGACAGAAAGGAGAAAAAACAATACAGGGCTCATTATTAAATCTGTTGAATTATTCTGTGTTGACTTTGGGTTTCTGAATGCAAAACACAGAATTATGGCCACTACAAAAGACACAGTTTAGGATATTCCATTAAACAGTACTTAAAATATCCTACTTGTCTAACATCTGTTATCCCTCCATATAAGATTTCTGTATCTCAGAACACAACTGGTGTATTTGTCCAAGAAAAAGACAAGGGCCATCCATGTACCCAGCGGTGTCTGGGAGGTATCTGGTCAAGTTACTGCATCATCTTTAACTAACAAGACAGGAATCCTGGGAACAAATGGATATTCTGGGTCAAGAAGTTCAAATCCCGAGGTACTGTGGAAAACTACATTATGTCCCCTCCCCCTCCCCTTATATAAGCTAACCAGCTCCATCTTAAAGAGAGCCTTATTCCACTACTCCTAAGGGAAGGCTGCTGCAGACTTCTTTGCCTCCGTTGCTTAGGAACCATCTTTTCTAATTTCCAGATTAGGTTTATTCTTGGATAGTTTATACCCATTTGTTCTTATGTCTCAAGCATAAAAAGCTCTTTTTACCCACCTGTGTTGCTTCACTCATTTTTATGAAGAGCAACCTCCTTCATACTTGGTTTCCCCAGATCAAACAAGACACTCTCTGAGTTCCAGGAATCAGTCCCTGGACCTCTTTCAGTCTGAATGTCCTTTTTACTTGATGGTGGGCGATAGGAATTAGATGCAATAATTCAGATAAGCTTTCACAAGTACCAGAAAAAGTCAATACCACTTTGTTTCTTTGAAGAAAAATACTAGCAGGGCAACAACAGCATACTTGTTATCCTAATCCTGTTCTCCATTGCTAACTTTGATAGGTTTGTCATTCTTAAGTGATATAATTCTTTTAATGCTATTTAATACAACTTCTTTTTCTACTTTCCATGTCTTAAGGTCCCAAGTTTTTCTGTAAAACACCTTCTTTGGTACTTACAATTCTTGACATCTGATGAGAAAACCTGAGATTGGTATAAGAACTAGGAATGGGTCAGTAATATTAATGAAAATATTAAATCTTGGAACTGATCCTTGATAAATTCTACTACTTACATAGTTCCAATACATCATCTTCCGGTCATCCAGTTCTATCCATACTTGACACATCCTGTCACCATTTAAAATCAGTTTTCATCACTCTAGTTTTCACATGGTTCATGTTGCACATTATATGACTTCTACGTTAAAAGAGGTCAGCTCTAACCACGTATCCTCTCCAAGAACTCAGGGATCTTATAGAAGAGAGGTGTCAAGACTTCTCAAAAAAATCTTCCTCTGTCAAAGAGCTGTATCAGCCTTTTCATCTTACCTCCACTCAGCTTCTCTTTCTACAGCTTCTCTTTCTACATTTAAACACAAGTCTGTATACCAAGGTCACACTAACGATGCAATAACTATCCCAAATCACTTTTTCCTCTTAGCATTGTGACTACCATCACTACCAACCATCCAATACTCTTCAGCCTTGACATTTAATAACAATTCTTGCAATTGAGCCTCTAATTACACAGATCACCTACTTCAAAATTCCAGAGTAAACATTATATAGTCCCACTGATCTGCACCCTGTAAGTCCGACTTTATCTTTATGGCAATCACTTTTATAACCTCACTACAGTCCGACCTATTTGCCAGTGTGGGTGTGTTCAAAACCGTCTTCACTGAAAAGAAAGGCAAACTTGTCATGTAGTCATTTACAAGTTTCTAAATTATTTTTAGTCTTAGTTCATTGTCCCCATGCTTCCTGACAAGACAGGTGAACAGTCTTTTTCAGGTTTTCTGCTTACTCTTGTTACTAACCTTGTTAGATCTTGCAGCTCCATTTTTTTGTATGTGAAAAAAAATAAATATCAAAGTCTAGTAAGAGCATAAATATTTTATACAGTTGCCAGAATTACCTTCATTTGTTGCTGTATCAGAAGTTCAGCCATGCCAAAAGTAGCTGAAAGCACCTCATCAGGTAAGCCCTGAACACTGCTGTAAAACTGGAATTGCAAGAACACTTGGATGCTAAACTATATTATGGAGTTTGCAATTTGGATGTTCACTTCTGTAATTACAATTATAAACAGGTTTTCCTGACACTCAGACATATTTGGTCTTTTTTTTGCTTTAGTTGGGCCCTTTTTTGCTTGTTTTTCCCCTAAATGATGTATGCCTAAAACATGAATAAAAGATTAATGTCAGAGTTAGAAAAAGAGAAGGCAAGGTAAAGCCGCTTAATTTCAGCTTCACCTCAGATGATGGATCCAAATGAAAAAACAGCAACCTGTATTATCAATATTTTGGCTTGAGAACACACTGCACAGCTATTACAAAACTTACTTGAAGGTAAAAAAAAAGTCTGCAGAAGTAAGGTTCAAATTTAGCATTACTATAGCAACAGAGAAGAGGGAGGGGAAAATAACCAGATTACTGTCAGATAGTCAAATCCTTGAAAGAATAAATTTAGAGTTGCACTCAAATTAACTGAATTTATCCTATTCATTAATGATTAATACATCAAATTAAGGACTAAATTAAACAAGCAAAAACTAGTACAAGAAGCAAAGTAGCACATGCAAAATTTCAGATTGAATTTCCTCACCTTTTCCTTCTACTATTAAATATCTGGTATCACAACAGGTCTTCCTACCAATAACTGATAACAGTATTTTTAGGAAGGTGTCTAGTCCTGATTAAAGGTCTGCAAAGGAAAAGAGGCATTTGTCAATCTGCCTGATTAAGTGACCCAAGTAACTATACTGTCCCCTCATTTGACTTGGGGGTGTAATGAATTTCTGAAAATACAGCTGGCACAGAACTAACATATTTCAACAACGTATGTGAACAGAGTAATGACTTTATGCCCTGAAAAACAGAGAATGAAGAAATAAGCTCAAGCTCTTTAAAAAACAAACCCAGGATATCCTAAGTAACTAATTACTCATATATTTTTTTCATTATGCAGTCTTTAACATTCTTTATATTTGGGGGTTGTTTTAATTAATGGACACATATACTTATGTTAATGACTGAAAAAAAAGCAAGAAAAATAGCAATCAATCTTCTGGGGAGACCAGCTATCTCAACACTTTAGCTCACTCACAGTAGATAGGACCCTAAACCCATTGAACATGCAGTTGAAGTAACAAATGCAGCTACAAAGGCTTATTTTTGACACTGCAAGCTTTGCTTGAGGCATTGAGGGGTGTCTCCCCACTTTAGCTGTAAGTATTGACCCATAAAGACTCTAAGACTCAGGCAACTTTTCCACCAGCCAGAATGTTCAATTAATAAGGCTGCCCTCATAATTTGCAAGACCAGCTTTCCTGGCTGACATTCAGATTTTAACCATGCTTCCCAGCCTTCTGTTCACCACTTCTGGCTTTCGTTGACCAGCTGCCAAAATGCTCTTTATTTTCTGGTGGCTGGGCAGGCCAGAGGACAGTTTGAGAGACTACCTTCTTCCAAGTTGTGCAGCAAACTGTTCACTGTGTTCTCTGCTCTTGGCTCCCGCCCAAGTTTCTGCAGTAAGGGAAAACTGGAGGATACTGGAAGGACTATCATTCCACCACTGTGAAGTGAGGCCACAGGCATCTTCACTGGGGTTTCCTTGTCCTTAAACCAACATCTCCATTAATAGACTGGAACTGAGTCAAAGTAAGTGTCCCAGATCAAAAATAAAGACTATGGCAGATTTCAAAGTGGATCCCAGCTGTAAAAAAAATCCTTACCCTATGCTGCAATCACAAACACTCCCTCCAGGACAGGGGTAAGAAGCTCAGTGTAAGATGGTCCACAGAATTCAACGGTGTTAAAATTAGTGCAAGTTCTAAAGGAGACTGAAAGCAAAGTGGGAAAACCACCGAGGCAGACGTTCAGTGTCACGTAGCAGCAATCAAAGAGAACAACAGGATGGTCCTCTCTGAGTCCAAGGCATGGAAACCTACCCACCAACTTTCCTTGACACATAAGAGACAAGAGAGCTTTCCTTTAGATAAAGGATAGCTATCTCATCTTCCGCTCCATCGAAACCATGTACGATTCACTTGCTTTCGGAAAACTCTAAAGAATTTACTAACTTTTAACCAAAATCACTATAGAAGAAAACAGGGAAAAAACCATTCATTTCATATGGACAGTTGAGATCTAAGCAAACATCTAAGATCATTGTTCATTTATTTTACGTGCCTATTAATAGATCCAACCAATGTAATGTAAAAATACTGTACTGCAGCTGTTCTACATAACCAAATATATGTTCACTGTATACTTCGAGCCACCAACACTTCATGAAAAACAATTTACAAAAACAAACACCATGTTATCCTGAATTCATCTATAGAAGACATAAAACTCTTCTGAAACACTTCTAAGTTATCAGTTATAGCCAAAATTACCAGAATATCTTTGAAAACTCACCATCTGATAAATTTTACTCTAAGTCCAAGAGGGAGGGGGGAAAACAAACAAACAAACAAACAAACAAACAAACACACACACCCCTTGCTAGGTGTACTAGTAAACTTAAAAATTATATCCACAGTAAGGAAAGAAAACATACTTTGGATTTAAAATAAAATTTTGTGCTTTACAAATTTGAATCTATTATTCAAATCCTGTGGAAACTTGAAATGACATTTTAAAAAAAAGCAACACATGAGCTGTGTAGAATTTTACCTGAAAACCACGGAAAGCTTTCCAGTAACTGAAAGCAACAAGAGGAAGACGATAGAAGTAACGAAACATCATCTCCTATCAGCTGAAGTCTCCTATACTTCACTATTTATCCTTGTTATCCCAAGTTCTGATGTTCCCCCCACATCCTGCATGAGTCCATCCTGGCTCCTCCCTTCATCTGAGCCCTGGCCCATCCAGATCAGCCCTGCAAGAGGCAAAATGCACTGTGACTGGGCCAGAGCTACCCAACTGGCTGGAAGTGTGTGGCACCTACACAGCCACATGCTCCTGCTGCCCCAAACAAACCAGGAGCCATGCCCCTCTCTAAGTGGGGGCACGAGTTTGGCCATCAGATTATCTCATTACTGGCAGAAACCTTTCATGTTTGAAGTGACCATTTTCCTGTCAAATTTAATTGAATGTAGCTAACAGGTTCAGAAGGTGAAGAGAAAAATGAAATAAGTCCCCTTAACTCTGGAATACTTTAAGCTGTGCTCATTCAAGATCAGTGCGCAAAGCTTTGCTAGACAAGATTTTTTGGAGGAAAAAACCCAAGTATATTGCATCTCTCAGTTAATGCACAGCAGCAGCAATGTCTTCTTTCAATGGATTTTTGCTGGAATGGGTGTTTCACAAGCACACATACTTTACAGACTTCCATCCATTTTCTCCAGTGACAACACCTAAAGAAATCGCTTCATCTGTTAAAAGACTAAACTCACGCTTTATCCTTCACCTCCACAGTCACAAGGCAGCAACAGTAACTTTATGTTCATGTGTATGTAACACACACACAAAAATTTCCCAAACAACAAAATCAAAACAAACAGCCAACAAAAACAAACCACAGAAGGTAGCCTTCATGGGTCAAGGTTTTCCTCAACACTTTCTGGTTTAATCTGGTGTTAGCTACAATAAAGCTGAAATAGAGTATCAGACCTCTCAAGACTCAAGATCTAAAACAAGATAGAAATGAAAACCATAAAAAGCACCACAACAAAAATTTGAAATGTGTAGGTACAAAACAAAAACAAACCCCAAATTAACTAAGTTTCTACTGCTCCAAGTCAAATTACAGTTTTTAGTCCAAAGTTGCTTTTACATGTTTACTAATTACAAAAACTTAAAAGATGTTAAGTACAGTAATTTGATTTCCCCTTAATCTTTGATGCATAACCATATCACAACATTCATCTACTCATTTCATGTGAAAGTATCAAAGATACCATAAAGTGTTACTGATTAACTGCATTTACTCCTCCTTGTTTCCACGATCCCTTTACAGCAATTCAGTTACGTATATGAAAGAAAAATAAAATCTCCAAACTCTGAAATATTTTACTCCTTGTTTTTTCAGACTTCATGAGTCAATATCTGAAAATCATACATAACATACAGTACAAAAATCACTAATTTTAAAAAGACAAAGCCCAATACATTAGTCAAAAATGCAAAGGAGTGTTTAATTAGTCTGAAGAGCACAGAAACTCCAAATCCCGGTTTAAAACTGTTTTAAAAATTCAGTTTTAAAACAGAATTCAGATTTGGTTTTGTGTATCCTAATTTTTAATTAATCTGCAAGGGAAACCACTCAAATTAGTGAGTGAAAAACGCTTTTGATGCTCCACCTGCTAGTGCAACTGGTCTGAGGCTGAAAGGTTGTTCTTTCAGTGGATAACAACTGCATCCAGCAGAGCCGGCAGAGATCATTTCTCAGAATGCAATCTAATAAGCAAGGTCAAAGGAGGGAGTCAGGAAGGTGCTGAAGAAGTTGTTGCTCCTGTTTGGCTGCACCTTCAAGGACAATGTTTTCGGTTTCTCGGAAGGGTCACAGAGTCAGTCCAGCAACCCCAGCAATCACACATGCTGGTCAGCAGCCCCACAGGCAGGGGTTATTCAAATCCATCTCTACTCTGAAACTTAATTTGCCCTGAAGTAAAGAACAGTTAGACTTTAAAATTCCCCAAAGCAGCAACAATACTTCAACTTAATTCAAGCCCAGGACCGTTGGTTAGAATGTTAGAACAGAGCCCTCATGGCGAATGAGGTCATCTCAGCTTATTTATCATCTCAGCTTGTACCTGATCTGAAAAGCAGTAGTTCTAAAATGGGCATTTCCTGGAGCCTCTTTCCCTTACAATGTTTGCAACTACCAACCACTAAAATTTCTGAACTGACAAGACTACAGTAAACAACATCTTCTGAGTGGTGAGGAAAGAAATCAATTATTTGCTTCAATTTGACTAAAGATTATCAAGATTACTCTAAATAAACAACAGATGCTTATTGAGATGGCAACAGATGTTAACTTAAATTATTACAGAACTCTGTTATTGTACACACAATACTTCAAAGTGATGGAAAAGTAGCCATAAATTTTAATTTTAAAGTAAAAATTATCATAGATCAATATATCTGTAAAACCAGCACTTTTTAAGCATTACTACCTCTGATGAAAAGAAGCTTTCCTCAGGAAATAAACTGGTTTACATGTTTCACATTTTACACCTTTCTCTACTAACAGGTTTGCACGGCTACTACCCCCAGCCCTACCAAAACCAGTATTTCTGAAGAAAAATGTTGAATACGTAGCAAGACTAAGTAATATTTTCCCATTCCCCTGAGAAGGCTGATTAAATTATATGAATGGAAACTGCCAAACTCGGGTAATCTAGGAACTTCTACTAGTTTTAAAATACACCTGCTTTTGAATCTGTTACTTTAGAAGACATATAATTTACCAGAAGAGCTTTAGACAAGTTCCTCAGCAGATGTCAAGTGACCTGCACAATGGAATAAGCAGAGTAAACTTACACTCACATCTCCTCACAACCCTTCTCAAATATAAAGCACACATCACTCCAAAAGTGCCTAAGAAATATTTAATTACAGTCTGAATTACTAATCCACTAATATTTCAGAGACTGCTTTCTGCCACGCAGCATGGTCCGAGAGCAAGTTCTAATTTAGGAGCCACCGAAGTCAGAAATTCAGCACGACTTTTCCTCCATGTCCTCACGCCTCAGGCGGCCCCGCTGCACAGGAGAAGTCGCACTGATATTCTCTCCTTCATAGAAGCAGTGGGCAAGTCTGGTTACTATGCATTTTTCCCCTCAGAGCAGGACTGACTCATCTGCATAGCAACAGTTTGGGATTTATAAATTACTCACTATTCCCAACTGCTACAGCTCTTTAATAATTAAGAAAAGTATTTCCCCCAGTCAGAAAAGTAGTGGGTACAAGATTTACTGCCTGGCCTCCTAGGAAAGCACTTGTCCCATACAAGTTATGTGTAGGAGCCATCCAGACGCTAAGCAGCCTTCTCCTACTTTGAAACCTCCAGTTCTATTATTTTACTCTATGTATTAACAAAATTGGATACTGCAAAATTCAGTTTTCTCCTCCCACAGCAAGTCACAGAGTGTTGGATGAGATTTATTAAGGGCAGCTCATGCTGCGAAATTACCCTTCAAAAACCAAGACTTGAATGAAGTAGTTTCATCCCCACTTCTGTCAGGCTCAGTGCTCAAATGGGTTTTCTCTATATAATCTCATCAAATGATCCGATTCCATGTATGGATTCACAGACTAGTTTGGGTTGGAAGGGGCCTTAAAGATCATTCAGTCCCACCCCCCCTGCCATGGGCACCTTCCACTAGAGGAGGTTATTCAGAGCCATTCACACATCAATTTGACATTGATGGCGAATCGCAAAGAATGAGAACAGTTGAGTCATTTTCTGTTGGAGACACCTAAAAAGAGCTGTCACAGAAAAATACTGATGCAGTAAATGACCTTCTTCACTCCACAGCATTAGTGAACCATACTCTAATGAACTTACTGGCGCAACACGCCAGCAAAAATACTTGCTTCAAATGAAGCACAAAGGTTCAGATTTCTCACACCATTTTATAACAGTCGACCACAGAAAGAAAACATTCAATCAACACAACAGTTTTTGGCTAAAAAGCGCTATTCTCAGCATGGAACCTCATATGGAAAACAGATCTCCAGAAAAACTTCAAGATATTTAAACATGCAAACATAGTCATGCATATATTATTATCTTGCTACAGTATCATGGCTGGGCTTCGCGAACGAAGATTTGGGAAGGCTCTAACCACATTTGTTACAGGTACGTTGGTGACTTATGAGGCCAATACGAGATTATCTTGCTACAGTAAAGATGTGTAAACTCGCTACTGCCTCTTCCTCAAAACTCTCCTAAGAAAACCCCCAAGCTTAAATTCTGAAACTGAGGCAAATTACATAGATCACTACGTTCACCTAAGACTATTTTTACAAGATGGAATCAAATCTGTCTACTGAATATAAAGAAACACCAAAGCCACCTGCCCCAGAAGTCTAGTCCATAGTTGCATTTCTTCCTCACTTATTATACAATTGCTCTTAAAAGAATATTTCCTTACTGAGATACTGAATTGTTACATCGAGATATTTAATTAACAAAAACAGAAGCCTATTTTAGAAACAGCCTGTATTTCCTTATTTTTAAAAATAAATTATTGTGCTCTATTAAAAAAAAAAAAAAAAAAAAAAAAAAAAAAAAAAAAAAAAAAAAAAAAAAAGAAAAAAAAGAACGAATTTGTGGCAGTGAAGAACTGCCAAGAATTCCGGTGGCACATTCAGTCACGTTCCAAGAACCAGAGCCGTAAACAGCCTGCGCACATGGAGATACCTGTAGCTTTCAGCAAAGCGTACAGGAATTATCCAGCAGCAGTTGCAGTTTGAGAATTCACAAGCTGAAGGTAGACATGTTTTGTAAAGCTCTGTATAAAGACGTAAGTCACGGTGCAAGAAAACAGCACACCCCTGGTATATGATAATGCTATGACCTACGCAACTTTCCAAAAAGCAGAGAATAAAACAAAGCCAGCAATGAGCTTACACCATTGAGCTACAGCAGCATCTCACGAAAGATTTAAATGCCGTGCTACTCCTAGCCCCCATCTCAGCACAGCCACGGATATTTTTCCAGCTTGACTGGATTTTCCCCCTCCCTAATTGCTAGTTTTAACCAAAGCCAACATAGATTAAGAATCAACCTTAAAAGCAGCGCAGAGAGCGCGCATTAATTACGTGCAGAACGACATGTGACATTCTGTATCAAAAGCAGACCCTGAAAACGCTAAAATGTAACACCCCTTCCAACAGATGAGACAAAACAACTGCCCGCCTGCTGCCGGGGCTGGTGCCCCGCAACCCCCAATACCGCGCATCCCAAATCCTCCTTCGCTCCTACGTCCTCTGCGGGCGATGACTCGGACGCTGCGATGCCCGCATTTCGCCCCGCACCGCCGGCGGGTCACCTCGCAGGCCGGGGGAAGGGGCAGGTGAAGCCAGAGGGCGGTGGGGGCAGCGCCGGCAGCCGCAGCAGCGCTCGGTGCGATGGAGATTCCAGCGCAGCATCCCGGCGGGGACGGGCTGGGCACCGCGTCCCCCGAGGGAGGGCTGGCAGCAACCTGCGCGCCCCCGGCAGCTCAGCCCCGCCGCCCACCCCGCACAGCGCCCGCACAGCGCCCGCACAGCGCCGTCCCGCCCCCGCCGCCCCGCTGACCCCGCACCCGCCGCAGCCGCGCACGGCGGGCACCCGCACGCAGATGGTTTTTCCGAACACACGTTCCCCCCCCTCGCCGTTTTCCAGGCAGACGCAGGCCCCTCTGCGATCCCCTCCGGGCTGAGCGAGCCGGCTCCAGCGGCTGCGCCCCCGTCTCCCCTCGTCGCCCCCTCCTGCGCTCCGCGCAGCGCCCGCCGCCCCGTCACCGCCTGCCCGCCGCCGGCTGCACCCCTCAGCCTCCCCCGCGCCGCCGCGGCGCTCACCCGAGGGCAGAGGAGAAGGGGCCGGAGCGAAGGGGCCGCGACGGCCAGTGTTCTGTCCCTGTGTCGCCGTCTCTGCCCGTCCCCGCCTCCCGCCGCTCCCGCCGCCCCCTCAGGCACCGAGCAGCCCCCGCCCGACAGGGTGCGGCTCCCACAGCCCGCAAGCCCAACAACGGCGCCGCCCATTGGCGGGCGGGCGCGCGCCCGGCGAGCAAGCGGCCCTGCCATTGGTGGAGGGGTGGGAGGAGGGCGGGGGTCGGGGCAGCCGCACCGCCCCCGGCGGGTCCCGCAGCTCCGGCAGCGCCGGGGGGTCCCCGGGAACGGGCCGGGAAGAGCTTGGGACACGGGGAGAGGGGATTCTTGTGGCGTTGGATCCGTGCGGAGAGGAGCGGCGCGTCACCTACAAGGCTTATCGCGGAGCGGGCCGGGCGATAGGGACGGGCAGACACCGCTAAAGGCCGGACGCGGTGCGATAAGGGCTCGGTGGCGGTGTCTGATCCTGCCAGCTCGGACAAGGCCCGGGCGGGCCGGGAGCGCGGGAGTCGAGCTGGAGAACTGCCCTGGTGAGGGCTAGAGACACCTGTCAGACCCGAAGGTGTTTAATCGGCGGAATATCCTGCGGATGTTGAATTCCAGGCTAAGGAGAAGCTGTGCGCTTGGTTCAGGAAGAGCAGATACGTCGCTGGTATACAGGACGCCTGATTAGATCTTTATAAATCAGCTCCTTAGATCTTCTGAATCCTGAGATCTTTCTGAATCCTGTGTAGCTTTTATAACCCCACAGTTTGTTGCAGTCTCTGCAAGTAAAGCACCAATTGTAAACTTAACTTCTTCTGCTATCTGTCATCATTTTCTGTACATTTTTACTATCATTGCTGTATCATTTTAAGACTGCTACTTTACACTTCTTTTTGGACACTGTTGTATAGAATCCTGCCTGCCGAATGAAGAGTTAGGTGTCTGGGAACATGCTCTCAGAAACACTGAACTCTCTTGCTCTGCTGTCTCTTAACTCCCACCCCCAAGTTATCCATAAGTAGGGAAGGAAACAGACTGTAGCTAGCAGAACCTGATGGGTGCCTTCGGGAGACACCTCCCGTGGAATATGGGAGGAATCTAGCCTGCTCCAACCAGCTCCACTGAGGAAACACACTCCACTTACCTACTTCTCACTTTCAGGCAATTAATCTTCATCTGTTTACTGTTCAGAATGGGAAAACAGGCCGTAGAGATATATGTAAACTTATCTGTGAATTCAGCCTCCAAAAATGATGGTTTGGTTGTCAAGTGATGATGCAGAATGATTATGGCACATCTGACAAAAAGGGCCTGCTGGACATAGATCTGCCTAGTCAAAACCATTCCACAACAGGACATGTGTTTGTGTAATTACTAATGATTAGCAAATTATGTCTGAACATCTTTTTGTAAGAACTGTTGCTGTAAGCCTAGAGGATTAAAGTCACTTCACCTTCCTGTCCCCATGTTAAGCCCAGTGGATGTGTGTACATACCAGGTAGCACACTCTTGTCCTTGCTCTGGACCTGTGGGCTCCAGCCACCTGCCTCATGCAGTGTCTTCTCTTTGATTATCTGTCAAAATGCTCCTTCATCTTGGCCCTTTCCTTTCCCCTTTCCTTTCCCCTTTCCTTTCCCCTTTCCTTTCCCCCTGTGGCATTTAACACATAAAGCTCTCTCTCTTCTTGTCTGGAAAAGTAAATGGGAGAACGAATCCATGTTAAAAGCAACTCAGAAAAAAAATACTGCTTTAAGCTGTTTTAAGCTGAATGGGTTTCCTCTCCAGCTCAGTGCATGGCTCCAAGACCAGCAGTACCAGAAAGGATGGGGATGTTGAGGACAGCAGCAGTGCCCGGGGGCTGGGGGAGGGCAGGGTCATTTCATTCTCTGGCGATGCTCCTCTCAGTGTTTGTGTAACCACTGGGTGCAGCGGCACAAGCAGCTTGGGCTAATCAAAGGATGCCTTTTGTCAGCTCCACTCTCCTGCTGCAGGAGAGTTCTGTTCCTTTACCCTTCTTGTGTCCTACTCTGTGACCTGCCCAAGGTCTGCCACTGAGCCCTTCCAGCCTTCCCCCCACCCCTTGCATCATCTCCCATAATCTTGAGGCCAGAGAAAATATTGTTTTACCTGGCTAATCTGAGGGAGGGGGCAAGACCAGCTTCCTGCCGAATCAACCAACTCGTTCTGCAGGCCGAGACTGTGACAGCTGATGCATGATGGTGTTTATTTTCCCTGTTCAGTTTTCGAGCTGCCCAGGTTCCTGCCCTGCCTCTGCCCAGCTGCAGGAAGGGCAATGCTGCAGCAAAGGCAATGCTGCAGCAAAGGCAAAGGTAGGGTTACATGGGCAGAAACACAAGGGAGGGCTGACGTGCACTAAAGCAGTACACTGTGATGCAGAAATAAGGCAAGACAATCAGAAAAAGCACTGCTGCATTATTTAAGACATGAAGAACTTGTCTTTGTTAACTCTTGCCAGCTGGGTTTGCAGCATTACAGCTTCAACAAAAGGTACAGCATGAACCACACAGCAGTTTTCAGGCTGAAGTATTTGACTCCTTCAAGATCTTTGTGCTGCTGCTGAGGGCTCTGGGATAATGACCAAGGCAAGTTTGTAGCTAGTAGGCTTCCACTTGTCACGTACACATCTGCACCTTTACTGGAGAATGGTTACTGGCCTTCAAAAACCAGAAAAATACTGTGGTGGATGGTAAGGACAGCAAAATGTTCCCACGAGAGGTGTCAGAACGTGGTGCTGCTCAGGCAGTACAGATGTTCCTCTTGCTGACTCATTCACAGTCAGTTGTTCTCCTTAGCAGGCTCGAGCAGCAGCATCACTGGCCTCAACTTACATCAAACAGCCTCAAATACAAGTGTCAGTGTGAATGTATTCATTTACAAATTACTGTAGTTTGGCTTTACTAGATATCAGAAAAATAACACTGTACAGTTATTTTTATGCAGCTGGCCTCTTTACCTGGCATTAGCACTTCTTGGTGTTCCAAGCTGCCTGAGAGAAGCACAGGACTGGATTGACGTCACACATCTGGCCTTAGGACATTTATCTTTTCCTTTATGTGGGGTGCACTTATTTCACATAAGCAGTTCCAGGTCAGCTTTCTTACCTATAAACTGTGAATGATAGCATCAAGATAGATCTTTCTTGGCCTGCCAGAACTGTTCTGTCCTGACAGTCTGTTGGCTGGGCAGGACTTGCTTCCCTACTGTCATCATTCATTTTCATCTCACACAGATCTTTTACTCCATTTCCCAGGCAAAGTTCTGGTTCCTCTAAATAAAACAATGCCAGTATGCAAACTCTCTGCTGCTTTCCCCAGGGGCCTTCAAAAGGAGAGTCTTTGCATTGGAACTTCCTTGTGCCAGCAAAGTAAAAGCCAGTTCCAGGCCAGTCATACCAAAGCTGGAGCACTGGGAGGGTGTGCATGGACAAATAGAAATTATCTGTACAAAATACCCCAAGAGCAGCCCCCAGGTGCCGTGCCTCTCACTGGCACACAGGACTGTGCTGGTGGTGGGACAAGGGAGCTTAAGCACGTGCAGCATTACTACTGAAAGACTTGTGAGGGATTTGTCTTTGAAATTATTCAACTTAAATGCCTTTTTAAAAATTATGTAATGGGTTATCTTACTTTAAACTGTGATTAACAGCAGTACTAATACCTCGTAGTTTATGTGCAGTATTACTAAATTTGGTCAGCGTAGGTAAGGCTATGTCTAAAAGTATATGAATTCATATTCTTCACAGGGAGCTGCTTTTTTGAATTCTACTGATTTATGCAAGGAAGAAGAGTTTTCCCAATGGACTGAAAATCATATGTAGAGACAAACTCTAAAGTACATATGAGAAACATTCAACAGGAAAACTACATGAAAGAAAAAAAATGTATTCTGGTCTACTTTCACCTCCCTCCGCAAGTAAACAAAAACACATTGGAGGTTTGTATGAGCTGAAAAAATAAAGATAACTGAAGCAGCAGGTGGGAAAAGGACAGAGCAGCTGGAACAGGCCGATACTAAATGTTGCCAGATTTTATACAATCTGTTAAACTGAGAGGCCGCTTTGGCTTTAACTTTGAAAGATATTGACTTTATGCTCAGGAAGCATAGAGAAATTTTTATACATGACTGAGATGAAATGTAAATTGAGCTACATGGTTCAAGCTGGTTAATAACAGTTCCAGTCAAATGCAACCAAAGGTGCAATGATGGCTTCAGCCAAAGGAACTCCAGCAACCAACATTCTTTGTGGAGGTTTGGGGTTGTTTTTCCAAAACGCTTTTCCAAGTAAATCCAATTCTTTCAATTGCAACATCTATGGCTTCCTAAGTATCACCTGCCTTCTAGTTCTATGTTTTCTGCAAGTTGCTTCTATATGAATTCCAGTGTGACTAGAGCTGCTGAAATTGTTTTTAGCTGCTCTCTGATGAACATCTTCATCCTTAGTAGTAGAAGGAAAAATGTCACTAAAAGAAGTTTAGAACTTTTGAACCAAAGTTAGAACTACAAGCAGAGAGTAAAACAAAGAAAGGAAAAAGGTACCAGGGCAAGTTCAAAGTAATGAGGAGGGCTGAAAAGCCTAAAAAAGTATTTTAAGGCAGTTCATACTTCAGCTATTATTATATATAGGAGAAAATTAATTAATCTTGAGAGAAGCTTTGTAATATTAGAATATAAAATTTTTAATTCCCTTAAGTCATATTTAATTTTAAAATGACACATTTTCATCAGCACTCCCATGGTTAGGGTGTGGCTGGCATTTCCTTGGAAAAAAACCCCAACCATGTATTAAAGCACAGTGTAAATTAAAGCACAACATAATCAATGAAGCCTAAAACACACAGCTCGTGAGGCCACACCTGGCACATCTTTCCGTATTTGCCCTGTAATAAAATCCTTCAGTAAGTTTCCATGGAACAAACTCTTCTGTTTTCTGTGCTGCTGTGGTGGCCCTTTCACATCACTGGCCTTCCCTATGGGAGCAAAACCCCATCCAAGTAAAGGGCTTTCCAGATCAGAATTTCAGCGCACATCAGCCCCCCAGCCAGAGAACTGATTGTGCCCAGATCATACACAGAGAGCATTTGCACACAGTGGTCGTTAAAAGGCAGAGAAGGTGGTAACTCAAAGAAGGGTTAGGTGCTTTCCCCTCATTTTAGATATATATTTTACATATATATGGATTTTATATATCCAGAGATCTAATCCTGTAAATGGTTATTACTGTCATTTCTGTGCAAACCAACTCCAGTGAATATATGTGAATGAAATGACATTAAAAACAATTCTTTGCTATCTCCAAGATTACACGCCCATTAGGGCCACGCCATGAACCTGAGAGGTTGGATCACCTGCTTCCTAGGAACTAGATGATGTAAGGAAGGAGGTACAAGTGTGGGATTGTAATGACCATCCTGTAATTAAGATACAGGAATGGAAGCCCTGAAGGAATAGATTTGGAGTTGGCTGTGCTACAAGGCTTGCTACATACCTGAAGCCTACTGAACTTGACTGATCACTTCAGCCTGTCCAGTATTAAAGTGAGCTCAAATGCTCTCTGCTCTAGAAGCTGTAGTAGTATTTGATATTTTGGTACTTCGAGTATTTATAGAAAAAGAACTATCAGCTGTCCTATTGATGGGACTGTAATTACAGGCATCTCAAGCACTCCCACTACTAGGAAAAAAAACCCCTCCTTGAGATCAAGGAGTTGACTTTTTCATGAGATAGAAACTATTGCAACATTATGCAATTTGCTTGCTGCTAGGTGAAGTATTTAATGTTCAAAACAACTCTTTAATGCTTCACAAAGTGGATAAATTTAGGTGGTGCTCAGAAGTCCATTAGGTAAATTCAACCTCAAAGTCTATTTTAAGAATAATTTTAACACAGAAATATGAATTAATTTGGTTGTCATCCAGGTTAAAAGACATTCAAATGAGTAATTTTGCTAAACAACATTGCTACATATGTGAGAGGTGAGCCAAAAGATTCTTAAGTTTCAAAGACCCGGCTCATTAAGTTTCCACCTGAAGTTAGCTTTAATCTCTAGCTTCTATCTGAAGTCCCTTAAGATTGATTTCTCTCTAATGACTTCCACGCACATGCTCAGCAGCTGGAATCAGGTTGTGTGGATCCCTGCGTGGAACAGGCTGACCAGCAGATGTCCCCACATTCTAAGTAATCACAGTTAAAGCTTCCAAAATCTTCAGTGCCCTTTTGCACGTTCCAAAGGATGAAGCACCGGAGGCTACAAATGCTCTCGCTGCTTCCTCACACACATTCTTGTAAAAACTAAAGTTCTGAACCAGGGAATACTTGACTGCTGACACAAAGCACCTTTATTGTCATAGAAAAAGTGCCTGGATATTGATTCACTTTTTATGACATGCTGCCTATTGATTGATTGTCCTTTGTTTTATTTTCAAAACCACTCTAATTTTCTTTCCCCTAGAACAGCAACACCCCCCCTTCCCAAATAGCACCTGTAACACTTTTTCCTGGAGGTTCAGACAGAGGAAGCAAGACTTTTTCCAAACTAGTATCAATTAGTTTTAACTCGGATAGTACCAAACGCATAAAACTGTTTTTGCTCACCAAATGCTTTTACATTTCCCAACAAACTCCTTTAAAGCTAAGGAGCTTGCAGGAGGCTGAAGACACAAAGGTTGCTTTGTGGTGAAGGAATGAAGAGAGGCAGCTTAGTGAGAGGTACAGGAGATAGACTGAGCCATGTGTTCTAGCTGTGACTTTCTTCCCTACCAACACCAGAAATTTAACTTCGTTTGATTTGGCATTAAACAGACTAGTACATAGGAGCAAGAGGGCTTGGAGAAAAGTGTGTAAGTGACTGCAGATTTGTTTGGAACCCTTCCACCTGTTTCGGGAGGGATGAGGGGATTACCTTGCACCATCTGATGACCAGAATGCCAGATTTCTCAGCGTTGCTTACATGAAGATTTGCTTCTTGAGGGGACTGAAAACTAATTCCTTTAACTTCATGATTAGAAGAGTCTAACAGTATCTAACACAACTACAAAAAGAGCGTTAAAATGCACACCCACGAAATTAAAGATGACCACACAAAATGAGGTGAACTGGCACTGAAAGTTTTTATCTGTTTCAGAAATCTATACATTTAGATACAAAACGGCATTAACACAAAAATTTACATATTTTCAACTCTTGTATTACACAAGTAAAGAAAGTGTTATGTTGTAGATGTATGTGTACAATATAAAAATCTTCTGAGTGTATGGGTGGAAAAATAAATCTGAATAGAGCCCCAAAGAGAACATACTGTAAATATGACTGTCATGACACAATGAAGTCAATTATTCCCAGACAGAGAAAAATTTACTTTCTAAACAGTGTATGTGAATACTGTAAGAAACTTGAACTTGCTCTGATATACATATATGTATTTGCCAAAAATGTTTTTTAAATGCTGTCTTGGCTGAGCCTTCTTTAGAGTCGATCATGTCAGAGTAGTGAATCACAGGGATACTAATTTAAAATAAAAGGAATTAGAAACTTAAGATATTCAACGAAATCTGAATTTTGAGTACTTAATATACACATAAACCCTATTAGAGCAGGAACAGAGATCAAAAGACTGATATTGTGTATGTCTGTCTCTTGCAAAAGATGGAGGCAGAGTTTCTTGCCTCCATTCCTGTGTATGATCCTCATACTACATCTGATTAGTAAGGAAAATTCCTTAGGGACTAAATCCTGGTTTATTGTTTTCATAAACAGAAAATTCTTATTCCGTGATGGTTTTGTTATGTTTTTAAAGTTGTGGCAATCTAGTGGTAACAACATTAAAATGGGCATGTGTAAACTTTGAAAAGGTAACAGAAAAAAAAGAAGTTTGTGGATACAGATTCAGACTGAGATGCCACAACTGTATCAGCTGGATAGTACCTGACAGTGATTACTGCAGACACTGTACTCGGAAGGTACACGTATGTATGAGGTGGCTTAAAAAAAAGCCAGATTTCCTGATCATCTTTACCCACAGTAAATCAAATAGTTTGCACAGAAGTCTTCATTATTTACACGTCAACTATACAAGTAATACAAAAGAATATTTCAGTTGAGCACCAGTGCTGACTTTAGAAGCACTACCTTCAAGTCAGAGTATTAGTATTCCCTGTCACAAGTAAATTCTGATATACGTCCACAAGTTTCCATTTTCTGGATCAGTTGTATTCAGTCCACTTTTTTGTTCATGCCCATCTTTGACATTCCAAGAAGATTAGTGATAGCAGCAGTTTTATAAAAAGTCTGGGTATCCTGGACAGCTTTCCCAGCATAACCAGTTCAGATCTTTTTGAAAGAAAAGACCATCAAATCCACGGATCTGGATTGTAAGGTTTTACCAAGAGTTCTTTATGTGGTGTTTATATACAATTCATGTGAGAATAAATGGTGGGAACAGACTCAGTTTGTGTGTGCAAACAGCAGGATGTCCAGCAGTGGCAGGAGTCCACAGCCGGCTCAAGGGCAGTGGGGTGTCAGTGAACTAGGGCTGTCATGTCACCTTGGTTTGGAGTAACCATAAGGACACCGAAGCATCAGGCTGTCATGACTAGGTAAGACATGAGTGCTGTAGTATTCAACCAAACTTCCCATGTTCAAAAACATGATGTCTGAATCCAGGTAAAACTTGTCATCCTGTTGTAGAACAGAAACCATATGTAATCATTGACAGTAATGTTTCCAACTCATTGTTTAAAGAGAAAAAGCCGAAACCCCATAATCAGAATTAAAGAAGTTCTTTCAAACATATGACTGCCTTGCAAACTAGTCAGTCACACAAATAAGTCCATATTAAACTCAGGAATTTAATATTCCATCCTTTAGGATTCATCTGGAGCTGAAATTTAGATGTGAACATTTATAGTTTATCATTTGTGTGATACACCAACTAGACAGCCCAGATCTGAGTACTCAAACTCTCACCCTAGACAAGATATTTGTAAATCAGCTGATTTTTACTTTCAGGAACGGCAACAAGTTTAGACTTTAGCTTACTAATTCCAATATATACCTATATGCACCCACATTTTATACACACACACATATATATAATATACACATGCACACAGAGTGCAGCGACTAACCTTTTCAAAGATTCTGTAGTTTCTCACTTTTCCTGCAGGTTCATCCCATACAACCAATACCTTGAAGAAGAAAAATGCAACATATTCAGTCTATGCTACCAAGCTCTTCTAAGTCAATGTATTATTGAGGAATCACTTAAAATTCAGCCTAAAAAAAAAAAAAAAATCCCTGACAGGATAGCAATTGTCTCATATTTTCTTGCTTTAAGAAAAGAGCCCATCTAAATTATTAAGTACTTTGTCATACATAAGATATAATATGTCTTAATCAAGAAGTTTTCTAGGGGGTAGATTCAGCAATTGCAAGTTACCTTTCCAGGTTTAGTAGATGAGTTCCTAATACAGTACAATCCATTTTGCGGTTGTCCTTGTGGGCTACTAGCTTTAAATATCCTAAAAAGAATAAGCAATTACATATATTAGCATTTTATGGCTCAGATAAGTCAAGTGCCTACAGTCCTAAAATTCTTTTTTACAAATCTCTATATCAGTTGTAATAATTCATAGTAGATCATCACTGAAAGAATGTCACTGTTCTAACATCCAAACCAGCAGTGCAGCACAGAAGATCTGGCTTTCTGGTCTCATCTACTTTCCTGGCAGAACAACCTTCCCCAAATGGAGCAAAATCACGTTGCATTCTCATCTATCAATTGATACACGAGCACTGAACTAACTTCCCTAAGAAGGGATTTCCATATTAAATACCTGTAGTGTGTTTTTAAACACAAGTCGTACCTATCAAAATTATCTTTGCACTACTGCTCAGTACAGGTTTTGGTAGGACTTCCAAGTAACTATTTTAAAAGTCACATTTTTACCTTTCAACTTCAAAGGATTCAGAGGTATTAAGAAATATTGAAGCAGGCAGCCCAACCTGTAAAAAAATAGGAAGAAAATAAAATCACCGTGTAAGTCAATGACAACTCAAAACATGAGCAACATGTTATGCAAATAAGTTACAGCCATCACTATCTGAAATTATTAATGGTGATTTAATCAATACTTTATGCTTTTTTCTCCTTTATATCCAGTATTAAAATCCAGAACTTATCAAGGCATTCTCAAAGAGGCTCAAAAAGAAATTAAAAAAAAAATTACACAGCACTGTGCTTTCAGAAAGCTATTCTTTTCCTGGAATAATGTATTTAAAACAATTGCCAAAAGTATACATGAGCAAGGAAAAAAATATTCTTTGAGAATGGATCATCTGTTTAGTCTTACTTTTTCATAGTCATCATCAGAGTTATCATCATCAGGTTGGCTTGGCTTGGAGGGTAGTGCTGGTTTTTCAAATGAAAAGCTTCTAAAACTCTGTCCATCTGGTGGTGATCTCCTGGAAGAAACAGAACGAAAACTGAAGGATATGTCATCAGGAAAACAGAACAAGTTTACACAAAACACTGAAGGGATAGTAAAACTACAACAGAAATTTCAGTTTAGCCCCCAGATCATAGAACGGTTTGGGTTGGAAGGGGAACTTAAGGATCATCTTGTTCCGACCCCCCTTCCACTCAACCAGGTTGCTCAGAGCCCCATCCAACCTGGTCTCGAACACTTCCATGCTCCAAAACTTCTCTGGACAACCTGTTCCAGCAGCTCACCACCCTCACAGTAAAAAAATTAATTCCTAATATCTAATCTAAACTTACACCTTCCCTCTTTCAGTTTAAAGCCCTACCCCCTTGTCCTATCACTACATGCCCTTGTGAAAAATCCCTCTCCAGCTCTCTTGTAGCCCCTTTAGGTACTGGAAGGTGCTGGAAGGTCTCCCTGGAGCCTCCTCTTCTCCAGGCTGAACAACCCCAACTCCCCCAAGCCTGTCTTCACAGGAGAGGTGCTCCAGTCCTCGGATCAACTTAGTGGCCTCCTCTGGACCACTTTCAACAGGCCAACACACCTTTCTTGTGATGGGGGCCCCAGAGCTGGAAGGCAAAATAATTTGAGTAATCATAGATTAATTTAGGTAGGAAGAGACCTCTAGAGGTCATTTAGTCCAAGCTCCTGCACAAAAGAGGTCCAACCAGATCAGTTAGCTCAGGAAGCTATAGCCAATCAAGTTTTGAGTATCTCCAAGGATGGAGATTCCACAGCTACCTGGTTCTGGTGTTTCACCATCCACATGGTAAAAAGTTTTTCCTAATACCTACCTGTAATTTCCCAAATTGTGACTTCTGCCTGTTGCCTCTAATCCCAAAACACTGCAGACCTAGGAGGTCTTGCTCTGTCTTGCCACACCCACCCACTAAGTAGTAGCAGGTACCAGTGATCTCTCATTGGTCTTCCTAAAGGTTGAATGAATCCAGTTCTCTCAGCCTCTCCTCACTTATGTGCTATAGCCCAAATATCTTGGTGGCCTGACATGGGACTCACTCCAGTCTGTCAGTGTCTTCCTTGTATTTTGTCTTTAAAGAGTGTATTACTTGTTCTTCAGAGCTGCTGAATGATCCCATGGACAAAAATATTTTCATCTGATTCACCACCATAACTAGTTCCACATCCCTTACTGAAGTTGATCTTAATATAAAATGGAACACATTTCCTATCTCCACAGAAGCCTAAAATTGTTTCTGTATTTCCTTGAGGTTCTGACATAAAGTCTTCTTATTCACTGCAATCAAAGGCTATTAAGGCTTTGAGAGTCACCTGAAAACAAATGAACTATAAAATTTTGGTGTAATTATTTTTTTGGTTTATCTACTATTTCTTTCTGAACTATTTCTGAAACTAAATTCATTACAGAATTTTCAAATAACAAACACAGGCAATAAAAGCACAACACCGAGGAAGAGAGGGACGGTGCAGGGAAGAGAAACAGGTATCACTATGAATCTGAGAAATATGTCTGTCTACTAGTTAACTAATACACAATGGAAAAACATAATAGTGCATTGTGTTTTCATACTTACTGTAACTGGGGACATGAAGACTTCTCTGCTCTAGGCTTGATTCCAGGGGGCTGGTGGCTTGGCACAGGTGGCTTTGGGAGCACTGGTGGCACAAACAGTCCAGGTTTACCATGTTCTCTTGGCACTTTCAGCTCCACTGGTTTTTCAGTGAGCTGTGACAGCTTGGGTTTATTGGCTGGTAGTGGAGGAGGAGTTCGCTGTGAAAGGTTTAAGTTTTTTAGCTTCTCGCATCCTTCTGGAAGAGGAAGAACTTGGGCTGGAGGCAGAGGGTCTGGAGGCAATGGGTGAGATTCTTTGACACACACAGGCTTCTTGAAAACAGGCAAAGGGGGCACAGGGGGCAACTGTTCACTTAGTCTCCGGCTTGAGGACTGAACCTTTAGATTAGGTTCAGCTCGGCACTGCAACTGCGGCTCTCTCGTGGTTACGGGATCCTCTAGTTTGATATCAGGTAAGCTCCTCTTAGGAGGTGGTGGTGGTGCTGGTGCTGTAGGTTTGCCAGCATAGGAATTTGCCCTTGCTTCTGTGTAGGCAGCTTTTCTGACATGAGGAACGGGCGGAGGTGGGTATGCTGGGGGCAGCACCATATCTGCAGAAAGAAGACATCCAAAAGCATGACACTCTGAGGGGAAATACAGTATGTCAACAAACAACACTTTTCACATTAATTTTCTATGTGATTTATGGTATTTCACTGGCATCTGGTCTGACAGTACCCAAAATGCTGGATAAGCATTTAACTTTCAGCAGAGTTCTTCATGTTATAGGCAGTAAACTCCTGCTATTTTTATTCAGGCATGGCTTGTGATGACTTAGCAAAGGCTTTTCTCTTTGCTAAAAATAAAGAAAAAACAGACTACATTAAAAGCATTAGTCCTGCTCCAGACTGATGGCCAGATGCAGGTCATCCAGGGCAGGAGGCCTGCAAGCATGTTCTGCTTTCTGTAAATGGTTACTGCTGTTACTATAAACTTCTGACCCTAAATACCTCTCAAAATTAGATACGCGTGCATTACTTCAGTTATTTTACCACTTCCAATGTTTTAGTTATGACCAAAGCAAAATAATAACCTGGCATTCCATGTGAATATTGCCTTCACTGGGGGCCTTTCATAAAGGGAATCAAAGAAATCACATACCATCTTTCACTATGTCACAAGTATCTGGCTGCAAGTAGGACTCATCCTCTTCCTCCTGGTCATAATCTGCAGATAAAAATAAGTGTGTTAGACTCTGATAAGTAGTCCTGGAACCAAGAAAGAGTATCAACTACTTAGGGCTCTTTAATAAACAAATATTTTTCAGAATTTTTTTTAAAGAGGTAAAAAAAAAAATTAATAATTTTGGTCCAACTCTCTGCCATCTAGAATAGGTGTTTCCTTAAATTTTAATGTCAATTAAGAAAGCCATCACTTACAACAGGGGGAGATGAAGTACACTAAATATGAAATTTTTTTCCAACTTTTAAGTTAAAATTTCTAGTGCTATAGCTTTCCTGAGAAAAATTCTAATCAGTTGCAGAGACACAACTACATGGATGCATTGGCAAAACCACTTGGAAAAAATATAATCCCCAAAACTTAACCCTAACACAGAAACATTTATGATTTTGCAATATGGAAGCCTAAGCAAGACTAGTGATCTACAATTAACTCTGTGCCTTGCTCTGGCAACAAAAAAAAAAAAATGCACCACAACAAAGTGGTTTCAATGTTGCCTCTAATTGTAAATCAGAATAATCAAGACAAGAAAAACATGTTACTTCTAGGCAGTACTTTCTCATTGATTATAAGAGGAGTATACATACAAGAACAGTATGAGAGAAATGCACTAAAAAGTGAAAAAGGTAAGAATAGAACTGATTTTTATCAGATAATTTTCCTAATTTAAACTCCTACTAGGCCTCTTACCATAATTCATCTTGCACACAAACCTTCCCTCCCATAAACACAGAAGGACTAAACTACAATCCTACATGAAATGCTGATGAGTTGGTTTTCCTCTGCTTTGCAGCAATTGAACCGGATTTCCTAACAAAACTCAGTCCTGCCTTTTTGTCTTAGTCAAGAAAAATAGTCAGGAATTTCCCTTCAGGAAATGAGAGTACTCACTCCCATCAACCCTGCCCTTAGAAATCTGAAAGGGAAGATGAGAAAAGGCCTAGTAAAGGATTTCTGTTGAACCCTGAGGCAAGGTTTCTCATATTGGATTTTACTAATATATTTCTTGACTAGAAGTCAGTTGCTGAAATATGTTGTGAGTGCCTTCCGGGCAGGCTCTCTGTCATGTCCTCACTTCTAACTAACCTCCTTGAAAGATCTGAATTTCTTTATTTTTACTAACAGAATATCTGCTTCTGATTTAAAACTGCAACAGCTATACACCTTGTAAAAAAAACAGTTGCAAAATGGAACAGTTTGCTTAAGTTACGGGAGTAATTCCTGCAGAATCCAGAAGACATAAATAAACAAATAAAGAAGTCTTATTTATCAGCGTCTGATTTGTCACCTTCATTATCTGCTGAATGATGAGAATACTTGATATCAATGGGACGTTCTACTGAGCCATAGAAACTGTCTGCATCAGAACCAGAGTCACTGCAAAAAAAAAAAAAGACAGAGTATCTTCTGTTTAGCAGGGCTCTAGCACTGGAAAAGAATGTTGGAAAAGCAGAAGCCATCTGTTCCTATTTCCCAATTAACAGTCTTATATGTTGCTGCTGTCTTTTAAAAAGATTGTATTACACAAAGCTGACATTTAAAGTTCTCTTAGTAAAAAGATTTATTTTTGTCTTGGTGTTCTTTAAAGTATGAATTAGGAAGGGTCTTCCTTCTTGGGTCTTACTGCACCTGTTCTTATTCAACAGCAAGTTACTTGTAGGTGTGAAAAGCCTAAACCACCACTGTCAAGAGCTAGTGCAAAAGTGATAAAAACCTAATAAAGATTAAGGGCTTATACCTGAATTCTGTTATTGTTTCTTTCTTCTCATGGTAGTGATCAATTTCTCTCCTCAAGGACAGCATCCAATTCTAAACAAAAATAAAAATACAACATTCAACACAACCATCTTTAAATTATTAAACACAGATGTATCTGTCCTCTGTAAGAACAGAGCAACTGTGCAGGGAACACACACTGAAATAGTATATATCCATGACTTTATATTGAAAGGACTCAGTCAAATGTTTTGACTGCCTAAAATGCTGTAAGAACATACTGAAATATTTAAATTTTCAGTTTTCAAGTTTCAAGCTGTTATTTCCAAAACCAGGTACCTATTTGTAGTATGTTTATGGGCAAGAGATTTCATTGAACAGTTTTCATACTTTATCAAAGGTTTAAACATATAAATATTTGTTCCTTGGCTAAGAATAAACATGAAATATTTATGGAATATGGAGAAACATATGCTATCTAGTATGACACTTACAGCCATTCCCTAAATTACAAGTTGAACTAACACCAACTTAGTTAAAACTTCAGACATGATTTTCAGAGGAGCCCAAAGAACTAGGTATACAAATTTCAGCGACAGCTGCATTTCCAGTTCATTTAGATTTTAGGGAAGTCCAAGATTTGCTTTCCACTTCAAGGAAAATTATATTGTAAAAGAAGAAGAAAGTTACCTTTCTTTCATCTTCAGAAGAAGCTGAAAAAAACCACGTCCTGTGCTTCTTGCTTATGTGAACCAACTTGAAAGGAAACACATTACTTGATGTTGTCTCCTCAGCTGCCCGCATAACCCTGAGAAACACGACCGATACAGAAACACCTCAGTCTATAAAGTTAATGCTGCTGAGCGAGTCAGAAAGCTCTGACAGAAAGCAGTTATACTGGCCAGTTTTGCCTGATGAAAAATAACCCCCAAGCCCAGGAAAACACCACAGAAATCCCCATATGTGCCCTGGTAGTACTTCTCCATTTAAGTGGTAGCAAGGACAATGCAAGAGCTCTGACAGGAGGAAGAGCACTCATCATTTGACGTGTTCAAGAGTTTTAGTGAACTGCATTAATTCACAAGTGTCACACACAGTAAGAAGTATTTAGGGTGCTTGTGGTCCTTCTTTCAGAAAGGCACTATTTCAGAGGACAAATCAAAACATACGCTTCCCATGAAAAAAAGGAAAATTAGGAAAACTAATATTAAAAGTTAACTTAATTTTGTCACTTTTCCCTCATAAACACTTTCTTGCACTTTTTTTACTATTTTAAAACAAGCATAACTCAACTTCTTTTTTTTGTGTGTATATGGAATTTCCTCATTTGAGATTCCTCTGGGAAAAAAAAATAAAAACCCCTTCGTGCAACTACCCAGTTGAATAATTCTTTCATTTCAAATTCTTTTTCAATAATGTTTCCCTCTGTGCATAATACTGAGGCCTGGTCCCTATTCCAACCAAGGTCTCCACAAGGTTGCTAGAATGCAGATATATAAAAAGCAATAACACAGTCTATAGCATTTACAAATTCCGTGGTGTTTTTCATATTAATGTGGATTACAGGAGTTAGTGTCACAACCACGTTACACCATGAGTTTCTTCTACAAATTAATCTTGAGTTTTTAATTAGCTACAATGTTTACAAGTGCATTCCCCTAAAATATGCCACTGTTGTGCTCAGTTAGAAAAGCTGTCATAGTCTAAGAAAAGATAATTCCTTACTCCAGAAGTCTGAGAACATTATACAGCACAATAATAACAAATTGCATTGATATTTCTCTACATTCCCTCTCTCATTAAACCTTTCTTAGCAATTTCCTAAGGTTGGATTGGACTTCCATTAGTAGGCCTTGTAGGTCTGCTGCACTCAGACTCTGATAGGACTGGCTAACCTGAAAGCCATATATTTTCATCTTCAACTTACAAAGCAAATATTAAGATTTAAAACGTAGCAAAACGAGTAAGACATCCTGCACGTGCATTCTCTTATTTATCACTCTGTAGTTCAGTTTTGACACTAGCGTTGCTGAATCAGTAACTCCATAAATTTTCCTTTCTGATTCCTTTCTAGTTTTGTGATGATCAACGAAATCCCTACAGAACAAAGATCATTTGTCTGAAAGAATCCACATCTATCTGCACAAGCATTAAGCCAATAACAAGAGTAAGCCCACTGCAATTCATACAGCTTTATTGGTCAAATTACAGAACATGAAGGCTACCCACTTGCCAAGCACTGGAAATGTCATATACACAATTTGAAAGGAATACTTCTCTTGGAATCCAAGACCAATGCTTAACCCAAAGAACAGATGTAGCTGTGTTTAACTTAGTTGGAAATTAAGCCCATAGTCTCTTGCATTAACTACAAGGAGTTCGGGTGTTAAACAAGTTTTTGGCACTCACCTGTTGTAACCTTTCAAAGAAAAGGCACCCTGAGGAGATGCAGATGTGCTGCTTTTAAAATAGTAGATACATCCCTCGTGGATAATCACAAATCTCAATGGCCCTGAAGAGATAAAAAGTGAACAAAACATGAATCCAAGGGCAGTACAATAACTAGAACTTGGGTAGAATTATTGCTTAAGGCTTTAGTAACCTTATTAATCATTATAAATGAGCACGAACTAGTGAAGGGACAGCTTGCTGATGATCAATCACATGGTAAAGCTGTCTATTTACAGAGTTTCAGGAGCATTTGATTCCCTCATTTGAGAGGCAGCTCATCTGAAAACTTCAAAAGCAGCCTCAGAGACTGCAGGTCTGACCTCCACCTGTGCTCCTTTACTAGCAGGATAAACAATAGGGGGAAGGTAGCTACAGGCTACAAATACTTATTTACATCCATCCCAAAAACATGATGGTATCTCTTCTTTCACCTTAAGTACATAATGCTGCCAATAAAATGATGTTCTATTTTCTTTTTTGGAAGGGGCCAAGACTCCTTCCTATATCAAAGGCAGTAATCTTTGTCCTTAACTATATATGTATAGCTTCAATATAAACAGGAATAGCATATGAATAGCACACAAATAAAGCCAAAACCTGAAGTTTTCTCCATGTAAACACACTCTGATTTCAAAAGAAATTACTGGTTTTAAGTACAGCCTAATGTTGGCAGTGAGAAAATTTCCATTTCACAACAGCAACAAGAGTTGGGATATTTTTCCAGTACAGATTAACCAACTGGAAAAAAAAGCTGAGTACTAATTTCTTTTAGAAAAGAGTATTTGAAATTGATATTTATCCTAGGAATCTGTCTTGAAAAATCTTACTTGTGAAGGATTTGACAAGAAATTTAAACAAGCAAAATAAACGACAACATTTGTTATTTAAGATTTACAGTTCCAAAACAATTAAAGGAGAAATCTTTCAGTAGGGGTCTTTCATACATATATTCAGGTAAAACTGTATTCCAGTACAAAGTAAGTGGAAGAACAGCTTCAATAAAGAGTCTGCTAACATGATATGTGTTAGAGGCCCCAGAGGCAAGCATTTAAAACACCTAATTTAGTTAATACTCAATCGACTTACACTTCAAGATCTGCAGCTGGGTGCCTCCTTTTTTATGAAGATACCCCGATTTGGTCACTCCTCCAGGCATTGTCAGAAGGTTTTGTGCTCCAATTGCCTTCATTGGGACTGGCCAGACCAGCTCCTGCGAGGCCATCATTCTGCAATTTTGAATAGTTAAAAGCAGTTTAAAACTTCTATTTTACTTTAAAGAGTGAGTACTGAGAAACAAAGCTTGTTTCCTTAAACAAGCTTTCCAAACAACTAACGTGGTTCAGCACTCAAGAATGTAGCACAGACGGGTGTTCAAAGATTCCAGGAACCTCGCAATGTATAAAAAACTGTGGTGCAAAAAGTCCCGATTTATTTTTGTACAGCTCTCAAGAGTGACTGACAGTAGTTGAAACAATGGAAGAGTGCTTAGTAAACGTTATTTAAGTATTTCTGTGTTAAAAACGCTCCAGATAACACTGCCAGACTTAATCAGGCAGGTGACTAGAAAGAAAATTGGTTTCTTCTCCCAGTGCTACACCACACATGTAAATACAATGTCATTTTCTGTACAACAAGGGACTCAAGCCCAAGTTTAATAACTGAAGTATCTAATACTACCTACTCCTGATATTTACATGTTTTATTCTGAATGAAAAGATTAGTATATAATCTCATACCAGATATTATATGCCACAATATCCTGTGCAAATGAAGTTCATCTCAGATTGCTGCAGGCTTCCATTTAATTTATATACCAATCATTAATGCCATGCTCCAAGCTCCTTTGCAGTTACCACTCTTTCTGCTGTCATCTTAAACCAAAAAGATTAGTTTCTTAGGTAGCAGCTTTTTCTGATATATAACTATGAGCCCTCTTTTTCTTCAAATGGTGACAGAACTAGGCTAAAAATCCTACTGGGTAATAGAGGAAAGAAATCATGCATGGACTGAATGGGAATTTTGACCTAGACATAAAAGGGTCTGTTATCCTCAGGTGTAGGGCTAGAGACCTTTGCTGGCAAAAGGCAAACTAATGAAGTTCCAGTTAATTAATTTCTGATCAAGGAATGATGGTTTAGAACTGATAAGCTTTCAGTGGAGGACTGAAATCTAACGGATCTTGTTTGCTTCTCCTTTACCCAAAAAGGACAGTAAGGGAGGTCAACAGTGAGGCTCAGCACAGAAACCAAGAGCCTCAGCACAATGCCCTGCCCAAGCACTTTTCCCTCCAGCCTAAGATGGCAACTGAAGTTCCTATACTGAAAAGAACGAGGAAGTGTTGCAGTTTTTTGAGGGATTAAGTGCAACAGCAGAGCACACATCCATTGAATATGTGTTAGGAAAAGAGAAATGCACGTCAGTGGATCTTTAGGTGGATCAGCATAGGATTCAGATCTAACTGCTTGCCCTTGCTGATGATGTGTGTGTGGGAAAGGGTAGAAGTTCCTAGTAATTTCTACCAGGAGAATTTAAACTAAACTAAATTCTTCAGGCAGCCTAAAACACTTAATCACAAAAATTAGGTTTTGGTCCCCAGTGTTACGAAGCAGGCACAACCAGAGGAGGCAGGACCCAAGGCCCTAGAAAGGCTTTCACAGCAGACACATTAAGGCATCATGGTTTCCAAATTTTCCCCCATGACTTTCCTCCTCACCAAAAGCTAAGTTACTTTTGTCGTATTCAGCTGTATCCTTCCTTCTGCTGCTTCCTCCGTGTTCTTATTAAATGACTGAGATCTTTCCAAGCTGAGTTGTTCCTTCCTCTTCCTCCCCCACAGTGAAATGTCTAGCACCAGCAATGTATTAACAGGTCTGAGAAGGGGCTACTCACATAAAGCTTTTAAGAATAGTAGTAAAACAAAGAATAGCAGCAGAAGTTAACACCCTGCCCCAGCAAATCCTTCAAATTGTTACTCCACATCTTGCAGAAAAGTCTAAGTGAGGGAAATGGAGAGTGTTACCCAGCTGGCTGCTGACACTGCAGCACTGCTAAGAGTAATTTCCTTGAAATAAGGAATGCAAAGGCAAGTCCTGGGCCAAATTCTTCTTTTAAGATGTGCTCATCAACATTCAAACATTAAAAATTAGTTTATGATTATTTCAGTCTGTTTCTAGATCTGTTCAGAGAAAAGATTAAGTGAAAGTGGAATCTTTTCATTCAGATAAATACACTCTGATGCCACTTTTCTTGAACTAACTCTAACTTTAGTCTCAATGCCATCCAACAGTTTCAAGTTCATCATGGCTCTTGAAATCCTGTGTGCCTTTACTACAAAGACCAGAACAAGAAAGGACTTAAGTACACAGAGTATGGTGTAAAACTGTTTCAGTGTTATGTACTTAGGTTGAAAAGCTATCAGAAGAGGCAGAGTTAAATGTTTCAGAGAGGTTACCCAAAACAACCAGTAAGCTGAAATTTCTAGGAAGCCAAAGTCAAACACTGGGAACAAGTGTGTGACACCCTAGGTAAATACAGAAAACAGAAATATTTGTCTAGGTCATGCTGGCCTTCTGTACAGGAGTACACCAGTCAGACTGCTCACTAAAGCATGCCTGGATGGACATTTTCTTCCCCACCTGAAAAGCCAGAATTTCAGGCAGACAGGAAAAAAATAAAAATTAAAATAAAATAAAATAAATCACAGAAGCAGAGGAGCAAGCAGAGGGAAAAAAAAAATAAAGCCACTTCTACAGTGTGATGACTACGGGATTTAACTGAGGGGAAAGGACAGCAGAGTATCAGGTTCTGCTTCCTCTATCTACATTCATTTCTTTCTTCTGACTACTTACAATAAGACAGTCCTGAGAATAGAGAGCAAAACTTAGAACTTCTCCAATCCAGCTAATTGAATAAAAGGAGACATGGCTGAACTCCATGCAACCAAGTACACACTACTTGAGCTAAAGAGCCCACCTAATACACCAGGCTTTTCAAGAGATTTAGAAGCTGCTAAGCCTATTATCTGGATTTCATTGTGGCTTATAGCACTCCCCATCATATCTTTAGCTCCTCAAGCACTTTCATTTGCTGGCACACTGCAGACACCTTAGGGAGGACTTTCGTATTCAGAGTTGAAATCTTTGAGTTAGGCTTCTAAAATCCATTTAAGTACTTGAAATCTAGTCCCAGGCAGATTTTTCTTCTTTTCTTGACTGCAGAAAACAACTCTGTAAGGACAGATGACGCTATTTTGCATCATGCTGTTGGAAGAAAGCTGTCAAAACTATGTAACTTCAGGATCTTCATTGCAGGGGTGGGAGAGAGGAAGGAAAAATGGAAGCTCTTAAAGATTTTTCTGGTCTTAGCATCTACAGTCTTTAGCTCACTGAATTGTTTCCTTCTGTTCTTGATATTCCTCTTATAATTTTTTAAATACATTACCTGAAGAACAGATCAATGTTGCATTACCAGGTATGCACAATAGCAAGCACTGAAGTCACTGCAGAGCCTGTTAACTTTGGCATCACTGAGAATAGAAAGATATTTCCAAGTTGTTTCTGATGCAGTTATATTCTTGCACTACAAGCCAAAGATCCCAGCACACATTTTCACTCCTGGTGCATAAGCAGCCTCTTCCATGGAGCTGACAAGGAAGTTACCAGGAAGGGCCCACAATGTGCAACTAGAGCTAAGACAAAGCTGTCTCTGACAGTGGTCCTCTGCTACAAAAAGGCAACATCACCCATGCAGTATTTGGTTGAAAGCTTCTAGTAAATAGCCACACACATTATTCTTCTTCCCACTCACCTAGGAACCAGATGCATTCACATCTGTGAGGCAATTTTAACATATCCTCTCAGTCAGAATAGCGAGATAGGAGGATAGGGCATAATTTTACAGTCTAAAAGTCCTTTCATGAGTAAAATTCTGCCACATTAAAATCTGGATTACATTATAGAAGAGCACTTATCCCTCTTGGCCTTAAGAGCTATTGGCATTTAGCCCAATTAAAGCAAGTACAAGCTGATTCAATTAAGGATTGCATCTGGAAAAGCCACAAGTCCTCAGTTCTTGCTTAACTTCAGCAGAACACATGGCAGATATGATCATCTCCACATCTTGCAGTATATAGGTGTGAAAAAAACATTACCCTCATCTCTGAAACTACAGCTGCCAAAAGCTGTATTAAAAGTTCTCACTTGTTATAATAATATTTATGGTCTGTCCTGGAGCCCAGTTTGGTCATGCTGGAAAAAATAAAAAGCAGCCTCCAAAGCTGCTTTAAACCTGAAGTTTTAACAACTACCTCTATACCAGTTGTGTCTGAGAACTTTTAAAACTCTGTAGTATCTCATAACCTCTAGTCTATAAATTCTGTTTTGAAAGTAAAACCTAACAAAGCCAGATGCTAGTTTCCTTCTGAATATATAACTTACATACAACATGACATATACAACCCATAACTTATAGAGCTGCATGTATTTCTCCTATCATGCAGAGGGAGACTGAAGTCTCTACAAAATGCTTTACCAAAACAGAGGCAGCATTGCATACTGCAAAACCATAAAATGAAAGCTTCCCCTAAGTGCTCTCATCGATTCTGAGCAAAAACAAATTCTCTGATTCAACCACCTAAACATTTACCAGCTGTTCCCAGAGCCGCTTTCTGCAGAATTTTCAAGTCTCTTGTCCACTTATTCTCCAGTACTTCTGAAATACTCTTCCATATCTCTCCCAGTTTTTTGGCTACACATTCCATTTCTTAATACTTAACAGCCCCTTTCACAATAGTTTCTCAGAAAGATTAATAGCACAGTACAAACACTGTGAAGTCAAATAAATCTTACAAGACAAAGGGAACAGAGAACTAAGCCTGACTGAAATACACTGTTTTAAGTAAGTTTACTCTGTTTAACTTGCTTCAACTTGTTTTTGTTTTCTGGCAAAAGTTTTCAACCAACACCCTCCAATTATTTATCCTTTAATTTTCTGCATGAGTTAAAAGTATTTTACCCCAGAGACCATATTCTACTCTTAGTTGTAGCCTGCTCTCTACCTTAAAGAGAAAAGATGACAGAAATACAAGCCACAGAAAGCACTAACCTGGTGACCTTGCCCGATCGACACATAGTTTTCCTGCTGGCAGTTTCACCGAATGATTGTTTCCTTTGTGATGACAAAGCCATTAATAACTTGTGACCCCTCTCAGGCATGACAGGAACATCCCTGCGCTTCACCGTGCCGTGGGTACTGCCAGGCTGAACGTGCCGGCGAAGCTGCTGAACAGTCCACACAAAAGGGAAAGAAACCCTGCCCCAACCGCTTGTGCATCTGCACTGAGCTGTGGCCAAAAGTGACGCCGAGGCAATGACTTGTTTCCTTTGCTACTTCCTGTTTCCCCCAGTGTCAGTGGGCAGCACTATCTTTGTCAGATTTCCCGGCTTCCCAAAGAGGTTATAAATCAATTCCTGCATACCTCAAACCTCTGCCAGACATCGAGCTAGAAAGCAGAGGGGATTTTCCAGCGCTCACTTTCTTCCTACTCACCTTTCAATCAACCACTTTCCTATGGGAGAAAAAGAAAGTCGTCCTCTTTTCTTACAGTGTTCTCAGGCTCTCACAATGGCAGAGGCACAGGTCAGAAACGCTGCCTGTGCTTCTGAAGAGCTTGTGCCTCAGGTACCTGCACTGCACCACAGAACTGTGACGAGTATTTCATGTTTTCTCCCCCATAGTTGGAGCTTGTTCTTTCCCTCTTCAACCCAAGAAAAATCAAAACAGTCATTTTGAAAGACTTTGAGGCATAGAGGTGCTTTAGAGCAAGTCTTGCCCGTACACTGCCACAAAAGACAATAAAATTCAAATTCAAGAGGCTCACAAAGCACAATTCTACAGGATGAATATCACCAACTGATGATAAATAAATGTCATTGTTTTTACACTTATTTTCATATGGAGTTCTAAAAAGGATTCAAGTGTTTCACTGATTTGTCTGGAATTAAACAACATCATAGGCGAGAAAGTTCAAATAAGACAAAACCAACTAGCAAGTTTCTGAATGATGGACAAAAGTGTAAGTACGTTAAGCAAAGTTTACTTCGTGTATTTTTAGGGAAATGGATGTGAATCTGTATCCTAAAATAGAAGGAAGAAGAAGTCTCTATACAACATCATCTCTTTCTGTAAACTACCCAACAGTCAAAGCACAAAAGAAAATAACATTTCAGGTACTGGTCATGGCTGTATCAGCTAGAAAAGCAGTTCTCTCACCATAGGGCATCCATCTGCATTCCTTCCACAGCCATGCTCTATAGGAAGGGGAAGCCTTATTTGCTGCAATATCAGTTACCCCCTTAGACTTTAATTATTAACACACACTGCTTTAAAGTATTTTTTTCTCTCTAAGTTCTCTATCTAAGCATACTCTTCTAGGCTTGCATTAGCATCTTTGAAAGCTTTATCTCTGCCTCAGTAATAAAACTACAATCAAAATTACAGCATTTGAGTGTACGTAACACTGGGAAAAAAACTTCAGTTCCTCTTTCCCTTTTCTGATGTGACACACCTAAGTCTTGGATCTTCCCTCCAAACTCTACAACTTATAGTACCATGCTCTTTGGCCTCAATAAATTAAGTCTCCTTTATCCAACACATGTTCCTGACATACTGCTTTTCCACTCTAACTTTTCTGATGCTGTCCCCCTTCCTTTCCTCATTTCAGCACTCAAATGCAGCAGGACTTTTCATTTCAAGTTCCAAGATCCCATTTTGACTTCTCTGGTGATTTCCAACACTATCAAGATGGTCCCAGAGTCAAAATAGAAACCATTTCACACACACAGGCTGATGTTCCACCAAGGGACAGCACAAATTTAGATGCTTTACAGTTTTGGCAGAATGAAAATTTAGCTTAATTTCTAGACCAAACATTCATCAGAAGGATTGCATTTCAAAATTGCAAACAAGAAGCCTGAAGAGACATGAAAGCTTTATGGATTTGATTGATACATCTGTCAGAGAAGTGAAAGAGTATTAAATATATCCTTCACAAAGTAAAATTTTGTTATGCACGGACCTTTGGTATATGGTTTTCAGACCACTAACCTTCATTTGTCCCCACAAAAATTAGTCATGAGGAGCAGCCTTGCACCAAGCTAGCCTAGGGAGAATTCCACTCCAAAGGAGTTGCTTCATTTCTTTAACATTATAAGACATCACTCAGATAGCCTTAAAAGGAACAACCATAGCATCTGGAACCAATATTTGGATTTCAATCCAGCAGGGCCACTGTCCCAGGAAGTCAGCCAATCCTCTCTGCCATTGTTAGGAACAGCTCTTGCTGGCAGAAGAAAGCAATCCTGCTTATCATTAGTTAATGGAACACAAGAGCAGTAAAATACCGGTATAAATTCACCAGTCTCGCTGCAGGGCTGAGCTGTCTCTGCAGCAAGAGCTTCCTCTTGCCGACAAATTTACAGGAAACTGCAAGAATGGACTGCAAATAAAAGCAGCCCAGGAAGAGCACAGCAACAGGCGAGGCAGGGAAACGAACAACGCAACAAAAAAAATTAAAACAGCATGAAAACCACTTTCTTTCAGCTGCAGCAAGAGGTCAGCTCAGTAGTCATGTTCCACTGAGAATAACGTAAGGTTCACACATTATATATTTCCATAAAAGCTTACAGTATAGGAAGGCATTAAGGAAGGTCACATTCTGTTAATCCTTCACTGACTTTAACAAGCTTGGATCAGGAGTAGATTATTAGAAGTCTTATTATTTTATTAATTCTACCAAAGTAGTTTAGTCCCAAGTAGATCACAGGGGAAACATCCACTGCATTGAGAGATGATATATTTGTCAACTGTTTGCTTCACAACTGCAGATTGGAAAGGAGCAAGTGCAAATCACTCGCCTGAATCCTTCATCTACTAAGTGAAGCAATCTTGTGAAAATGCAAATTACTACGCATCAGAATTACTTCTGCTGGGTGAACTGCAGTGTTATCATATAAAAAAAATAAATCTGCAACAAAGGGCAGAAATGAGGCCAAAATTTCCAAAAATCCTCTTTCAATGCCAAAAGAATTCCTATTCCTTAAACTTCAACTATCATTCCTTCCTTTGGCTTACTTCAGAAGAGCTGAAGAAGTCCTAATATTTCTACTTCTTTATTATGTGTAGTAAAAAAGTAGCTGAAGTCTTGACAATATATATTCAATCTAAACCCAAGAAACACTTCAGATCAAAAAGCTTCCAAATTGCTACTTATACCCCTCTGGCTCTTGAACTCTGAACATCCGTAGACATATTGCTGGCTTGGAACTTCAAAATAAGCCCAGCAGCAGTGGTCTGCAATAAATAAGCCATACCTCAGAGAAAGAGCCTATCAATGTTAAAATAAAGTCAGAACTTTTCGTGATTGTGTCACCAAAGAGCTTGGCACACGCCCCAGAAGATGATATCACAACTTTGATTTTGGGATATGGTTAATGTTCAGTTTGTCAAACGCCTGTAAAACAATGTACAGTCACAAAGTATTTGCAGTATGTGCATAGTTTCTAAAAAAGCAAATTAGACCGTATAGCTGGAAGACAAGAACCTTCTGCAAACCCAGAATAAGAACATTATCATTTAACAGATTCTCTTATATCAGCTAACCTTGAAAAATATGGCAAGATTTTATAATAATATATTGTAGGGTCCCTCACTACTAGAAAGATACTGAGATCCTGGAGCATGTCCAGAGAAGGACAATGAGGCTGGTGAAGAGTCTGGAGCAAAAGTCCTATGAGGAGGGAGCTGGGATTGTTTAGCTTGGAGAAAAGGAGGCTCAGGGGGAACCTCATCACCCTCTGCAACTATCTGACAGGAGGCTGTAGCCAGGTGGGGGTCAGTCTCTTCTACCTGGTAACAAGTGATAGGACAAGAGGAAATGGCCTCAAGTTGCACCAGAGGAGGTTTAGATTGTGTATTAGAAAAAGTTTCTTCACAGAAAGGGTTATCAGGCATTGGAACAGGCTGCACAGGAAAGTGGAGTCATCATCCCTGAAGGTATTTAACTACACGTAGATGTGACACTTGAGGACATGGGTTAGTGGTGAACACAGTGTTGGTGCAAGGTTGACACTGGACTTGATGATCTTAGAGGTCTTTTCCAAATGTAATAGTTCTACAAAACAAGGATTGAATTAAAATCAGTACAGTTATTTCAGCATAATTTTCTATGTTGGCAATTTTTTTATGTGTAGTTTTTCAAGTTAAGTTTAAAGGATTTCTACTGAATCAAAAGCCCCCCCCCACCCCCCCCCGCAACTGTAAAGGAGCTTTCACCCAGCAAGGTAACTGGGTCAAGTCTATGCCAGTCAGACCACACCTGTAAAATCTGGTACAAGTAACACTTAAAGTAGAATGCAAGTTCTTAAAGTATTTTGCTGCTTTTCTTTTTTTCTTTTTTTTTTTTTTTTTTGTGTTTTTGGATTTTTTGGTTGGGTTTTTTTGAGTGCTTTTTATTTTTAAAAATAAATTCAGTCACATTACCAAGACTCTACTTCCATTTACTATTCAAATTAGATGGACACATTCATTGTTCCTGTTACCCATATACAAGGTCCATGTAAAAAAGACTGTAAATGCTGCTATGGCTGTGATCAGCTTCTATCTTTCATCAGTGCTTGAAGAACAATTTAAACTGGAACATAGATTAAAAAAAAAAAATCACGTAACTGAGCAGAAGTACAAACATGATTGCCAAAGTCCCATTCCTGCAGACAGCTACAAAGGGAGTTCCCCAAATATACATATACACTGAAAGTGGGACTTTCCACAAGTGATTTATTTCCTTGGCAGATGTTTTTGATTCCAAGATGTTACTGTTCAAACAGTTTTACTGCAAGGCTGGTTCGTGATGAACTGTATACAATTCTATCACTAAGGTACTCATAACAGATAAATTAGGAAGCATTGTTGGACTCCAAAACAACTTCTGCTTAGATGTCAAAACAGCTTTAAGCATTTAAGCTGGCAGACCACTGAACTTTGGTAAAAGCAACACCTAAATAAAGGCTTTCAGAAATTTATAAGAAGGAGACAAATAACCATTCTGTCCATATCTGGCAGTTACATTTACCTAGCAGACATCTTGCCATATAAAGTTAAGTCTGTTGTTAGGAAATATTTTTTCCTGTTCTCTTACAATTTTACTTAAATTGATTTCAAGTACATCAAGAGTCCAAAGGGAAAAAAAAAAAGAAAGGCGAAAAACCCACCTTAGCAGCCTACACTTAAGTTCACCATTTTCTACCATTTTCTGGTACTAAAGCCTTCTGGCAAGACATACAACATCCATCAGTTCATTGTATACTGTGCTTGTAAAAGACTAAGATAACTTAGGCCCAAGACTATCAATGCCAGTTAAAAGAGTATTTTGTGTGAATGCATATGCAAATCAACGAAAATATTACTGAATATAAGCCATTTTAAAGCATTCCTGTCGTAGGATACTAAAACCAACAAAACCACATAAAGCTTACAGAGAAAGTCCTTTTGAATGTTTATCAGCAAAACCCTGCAATGAGTAAATTCATAATCTCTCTTGCTGACCCCAATAACAAGCTACTAATTGAACCCTAAAGAAATGCAGCAAGCCCTGCTTTAGAGGAAGCATTTGGTCCTGTCATCTGAGAGTCCTTCAAGCCTGCGTGTCCCTCTCCTGGGGAACTGCAGGAATCTCGTAGTTATGAAAATGTACCTGCTGCAGCCAGCACCAAAGGGGAAGCTCAACTTCTGCCAGACCCTGGAAAAACAAAACAAACCAAACATTTTCTACTTTTATTTTTGCTTGTAAAGAGACTATGTGATACAATTTAAAGACACGGTGTAACTGCAAAGGGTCACTCCATACTTCGCTGCTGTACAACACAGTAGGTGGTATGGGTTTTGAAAGAACTATGCAGTGAAGCATCTCAGAGGTTGCTGTTCTCATACTTGGAAACTCTGACTAGGAACCAGAATATCAGAATAAGTTAACAACCATGCAAGTGTAATTTATAGAATTAGAAGGCCCAAGGGCTATATTGCTAATGGACTGTCCCCACCTCCAGCAGCTTTGAAGCTCCTGGTGCTGAAAACCTCATGCAAGTGAGTAGGTGTACCAGAAACACGGATTCTTTACTCTGATTCCAATGATTGTTCCCCTTAAAACCACGATACAAACTTCTTCATCCATTTCCAAAGGATGTTGTAAAATGGAAGCATTTTGCCACTCCTTCCTCACAAAACACTAGATCAAAGGACTGAAACAGGTAGGAGCATGGTTTAGAATAACCAGCATTTAAGGCTACTGTGAATTTCACCATTTTGGTAAATATTACCTTTGAGTTTTGATGGGATCTTGTTTTGTTTTGTTTTTTAATGAGCACCAGAAAGAAAAATCTAAGATCATGCTTACTTTCTACAAAAGCTGAATTTAATTATGAACACCACATCACGTGTAGTTGGGATTTTAAGTAAAGATTTTAAAATTAAAACAAATGTGCACCACAAAACTGGGTCAGGAAGAGAGCAGTAAACAGTTCTAATTTGGAGGACACCAGAGGAAACGGTCAATTAATATCACTTAACCATGAAAATGTATAATCACATGCTTCTTCTACAAGACAATTTGGACATTGGCCTTTTATATTATCATTTCTTCACGGAAATCACTACTTGCTTCAGAATTATGACCAAAAGGAAAAAAATTCATTCCCCTTCAATCTTGTTTAAATGAACTCTAAGAGCAAGGATTAGCCTGACATTGACCTATGTCTCCAAAGCTGTAGAGTTGCATTCAAAAGGAAAAAAAAGAAAAACAAACAAAGAACAGAAAAAAAAAGAAAAAAGGTGTAGTGCATCTCGCTTACTGCACAGCAAGTGAGAAACTGGAAATACAGAAATCCATCTCAGATCCCAAGAGTTCAGCTTCTGGTACTTCAAAATGACACCAGTAAGCCCCTGAGCTGCAAATTCTTTGGCTGGAAGAATATTCTGTATCTGTGCCCAGTTCTTACACTTTTCAGCTAGCACTCCTCAGATCTGACTCCACACAGCTATTCCTATTCCTGGCCTCAGTGACTTTTCACCTCCAAAACTTACTTTTCTTTATTACAGACAAAGAAGAAACACACACACACACATATATAAAAATACATATATATTTAATTCTTCAAGAAATGGTGCATGTTAGAAACTTCAGCAACCCTTCTCCTTGGCAGGATAAACTACAAAGAATACATGGCCTTTTTGCACCATTCTTTGTTGTACTGTTTTCTTGAAAAGCTCTTTTAAAACAGTGCAGCCAGACTCTTTACAGAGATGAACTGACTATGAAAGAAGGGCTTCCTTCTTCATGACCTCCAAAATCTTTTGGTTTGTGCACTGCCTAGAACTAATAGTCATTATGTCCAAGGAGTCTGTACAGTATTCTTTCATTTCCAAGTTTTGTTCCTACACAGAATTCATATGGACCATACAACATTTCCAGCAAAAGCTTTTACAATATTTACACAGTCTCTTCCTGCTATACATACCCTAGGTAATCTTAAGGCATTCTAAATACAAGTCACTTGTACACAATGAAGAGCTGAAGCTGGATTTCACTTGCACAAAGAAAATTCAGGAATTTGGGTCAATGGCATTAGTCCTGTTTCAACCTAAGTAATCAAACCTGACATCTTTGTCTAGTGAACACAGCAGCATTTCACCCAGACCCAAGCCAAACGACAGATCGTACATGTCACAGATCCATTGATTCAGCTGTGTGCATTACAGCCACCACAAAATACAAGGTCTTCAAGTGCATTGCACACTGTCCAAAAAGCCTTCCCTTCTTCCAGAAAGCATGTGACAATCTTTCATGCATTCTAATAATTTATTTTTAAATAGCAAGCCAGCATTTTAATGAAAGACATTTCCAAGATAATGGAGTTAATTTTCAATTTCTGTCAGTTAATTCTCCAACAGATCATAACCTAACAATCCCAACACTTCAAACTAAAATTATCCCATTACATATTAAAACAATTAAAACAATTTTGTCTACAGAATTTGATGAAAAAATTCTAAATTTGGCATCATCACAGATTAGCAAAGATTAACATAATCATAAACTCATTGTGGGTCATATCCATTGCTCCAGTGCCACTTCCTCTCCTGTGCAGTCTACCAGAGAACCAGTAGCTGGCACAGTACAGTCAAGAATAACAAGTGCAAAGGCTGCACCAGTTATAGTTTAACTGAATGTGAAAAAATAAGCCTTTCGTCAGAAAGGACAGGAGAATTTTTGAAAGAGTTCTTGCTACGTACTTTATACCTTGAAATCTCAAGGCTCACATTTTTTGCTCCTTTGGAATGCTGTATAATTTTTCTTTATTTTTCATTCTACTTGGCTGGAAATTAAATTTGTTCAGTCAGAAACAACAAGGAATCTATTCTCCAGGACTCACCATTCATTTGCTATTTTGGCTGTTCTACAGAACGCTACCATCAACCCTTTTCATTCTAATACACAGTTCCTTCTTTCTCTAGGTAATCTTGCTGAAATACACAACATAAAAACATCAGCCCTTAGGTGACCAAAGGTTACACAGTGAACAGTGATATAGTTTATCTTCTTAACACAGAACTATTAGGAACAGATCAAGTTTGTATTTGCTTTTTATGTGGACTCATGGCCAAGCATCAGGCCAAGTTAATATTTGGTCTTTATCTGCGAGTTGCTCAAAAACCTAAAAACCCAACAATAAGAAACTAAAAAAAAAAAGGAAGTCTGCTCAATGCCACTGCTACAACTGGTAAAGACTGTGTGGGAGACAAAGCTCTTCCACAACTTTTGTTTCTGTGAGAACGACACTTCACAACTCCTGATTCATGTCAGGTGTGTTTCTTCCACATACCTTCTCAATTAACACAAACGAGCAATCACGTTTAGAGCAAAATTCCACCAGGCCATGCACTTCATCTCCTTAGAGCTACAAAAATTACAGGGGATGAGTAACATGTGGCAGGCAAATTACTCAGTATGTTGATTGGAAAGATAGAAATGGCATAGGCATAGAAACAAAGATTAAATAGAAACATCTAATTAGTATGTTCTTTGCTATCTAAAACGGAAGAGAACACTCCAGGAAGGAAGGGAATTGTGTAAAGTTGCCAAATTAAGAGTTTCAAGCAAAAATACTTCTATTTGCCAGATTTCATAGCAAAGACTCTGATGCAAATTCCTTCTGCTTGGCTTTGTCTCAATAAACAAAGCTCATCAATCAACTGCCACAGTCCTTGGAATATGATCTCCAACTTAGAAGAAGAGACCCAACTCCCAGTTCAATTGCCCAGCACTGAGTTTCCTATTAACAAGTCATTGTTAAGTAGCACGATAAGCCCATTAGATCAGCATTTAGTGCACCATCAGTCATTAACAGATTTGTCACTAAGTTCTTGCCACCTGCCAACCCAATTTTGCTGGGGAGCCAAATCCCAGAGTGCAAGCGCACCGGTGGCATCAGCAGCACTGTGACACCCTTCTCTCCCACTAAGATATCCTTCTACCCCCAGCAGTCCTCTCATTTCTCTAGGATTCATTTCTCCTGGCTAAGCAGAGGAGCCACCAGCCTGCAGAGAGGAGGAAGAACACAACTGCTCTCCGCTGAAGGAGCAGGGATGCCATGCAGCCATGGGGAAACAGCCTGGCAGCAGAGGCACGGCAGGCATAGCGCCAACATGACAGATAAGTTTCCAGACTTAATCACTTTGATATCATCTAGTACCGTGTACATTTGGAAATATGGTATTCCATCTTATCAGTTTTGTTTCCATCACTGTTAGAAAGGTTATCTTCACCTCAAAGCAGAAGATGCGATATTCAACAAATCCACTCATGCCCCTGACAATGCTTCAATCGGCCTCTTCACACACTTGGATCAGTGGTGTTCTGAACTACAACCTTCTTCACAACAGCTGTGGTATTTGCCAAAGGACAAAAATAAGGGCTTTTTCTATTTTTCTCAGGGTGGGGGGAGGAGGGCTGGGGGGAAAGCAGGAGGCAGATGACTCACTGAGGCTTTGAGTTCTGAAGGAAAAAAGAATTTCACTGTGAGTTCTTCCCATAACAGCTTCCCACAAATACAGTAATTTCTTCTACATGGCTAGAGAACAGTTTGGCTATCTAACTCTGTTCTCCTAGTTTAAACATGAAGAATACATTTAAAATATTCCTCTTTCCCTTCCAAATTTCCTCTCCTCCCCCAGTGCACAGTCACACACCAAGTATTTATCTACCATAACCCTAGCAGTCTGCCATGCTTAATTTACTCCTGAGTAAGAGTACCCACACAAGTATATTGGTGGCAGGACCAGAATACCTTTGTGCCAGACTGTGCATCATATTATTTGTTTGGGTTCTCCCAAAACCAGGATGACAACTCTGTTGCATACAAGCTCACTAGTATTTTTCAAGGTGGTTTCCTACCTCCAGCTCTTTAGGGGGAAGAAAACTACTAACCTTATAAGCAAGACTTGTGTGCCCCTCCTGCAATGGGTATTCTGCCTTCTGGTTAGCATTCTGGTGAGTGTATTCGCCTATTTACAGTCCTAATGCAAGGCTCCAGTTAAATATTGAAGGTAAGCACTCTTTCCTAGACATCAGAGACTGCACAGGATTGATTGTCCCATGTTCCTATATGTGGTACACCCCACTTTGACAGAAGAAAGTGTATTTCTCCACACAACACGTACAAGAGCCTGTGTGCACAAATCCCACTTTGCTCATTTAAAATGCACAGTGCTTTGGAAACGTGCCTACCTGGCATGACAGTGGAGTCTGATTAACTGACTGAAAAATTACAGTGGAAAGCTTGAGTGTTTAAGCCTGACTGATTAAGGCAATTAACAGCTGCAGATGCTCAGCAGCTGTGCAAGTCAGGTCACTTTTCTGCCCAAACATAGCTCGAAGTGCCTCATTTTGATTAGTCAAGCTTACAGATCAGTTTTGAATTAGTTAATTATAACCCTTTCATCTGTCAATAGGACCTGCAGGCTCATAGTCCAGGTTTCCTTGTGCTAAATTTCTCTCTACATCATTATCAGAAGAAAAGTAGGAAAAAAATGCTAATCCTTCCAGGAATACAGGAAAGTACAGAACACAAGAAAAAGAAAGATGGATAGCTCTTACACAAGCCTATGTATCTAAAGTGCACAGTTTTATCAATCTAAGGACATACCAGAAGCTGGCTTCAGTACATATGCTCGGTCAAAACAGTGTGATTACTACATTTGTGTAAAAGGTTTAGGAGAGCATGTAATGCAAAAAAAAAAATGTTCAGTAACAAGCTATGCCATCTCTGCAATAAAATCATACCACAATGCTCCGGGATAAGAGATGCTCTCGCTTGAGGAAACAGCTGTCTTGCAATTGTAATACATTGAACTGAGTTCCTTCAGAGCTCCAGCTTGGTGTAAGAGAAACCAACCATTATGTGCCATGTTGTAATAGAATTACTGTTAAGCAACATCAAGGTAATGATTTACTCTTTTTAGTAGGGTTGTCACAAGATTAGAGACTAATAATTTAAGCCTCTGCTGCTTGGTTGCAGGAACTGGCTCTCAAGTAACTATTTTCTGGTTTGAATGCCAACCTCAGCATTTAGATGCATGCAAGCAACTTCTGATGAAGTTAAGGGGAACTAGGTGAAATTTGTAAGGATGTGGCATTTAAACCAAAATTTTTTACTTTATAGCAGAGTCTTAACAAGTTTTACAAATAGAATATTTTTCTAGAATATTTTACCAATAGAGGGATTGTCCCTCACTCAAGTCAGAACTTTAAGAACTATGGTATGTCTTGTAGAATCATGTAAGAGCTAATAAAGCATGATATGAAGGACCATTTTAAAGAGATTTTAACTTGGAATAAGATTTATATGAAGGTATTGAAAGGAATCACAGATAAAAATATAGTTTCTAATTCTGTAGGTCTTTATAAAATTTATATTTATAAAAATTGACTGTTTCTAGAATGAAGATTAATGTCTATCACTACAGTAGCTGAAGTTAAAATTAGAACAAGGAAACGAAGCTTCCTACCGAACCACTATTTTTTTTTTTTGGTCTTACAAGACATAATTCAACAGATAAGACCAAGGTATTCACAACACTCTACTTCCACCTCTCTTCTTCCTTTTTCACCACTAAGTAGTTATTACAGAAAAAATGAAAATGAGTAACCCACCCTTTTACATTTATTAAAATCAGTTTCAGGATGTGAGATGTAGCCCTGGAGTGCTGCATTAATAAAAATAAACACATCTCAGTGACTGATTTCAGCAGAGTAAAACTCTGCTGGAGAATAGGAAGTTTATTTGTCTGGAGAAGAACTGAACATGGAAGTGGAAACTAGCGTGCTAAATAAGATCTCCCTCCTCCAGGGGTCCTTGTTTTTCATTTTGCATATCTTTAAAAGAAAAATTCAATGCTAATAAAAGATGAAGCTGGAGTTATTTAAATCATCTCAGCTGAAAAGCTTAGAATTAAGCCTTGCTTTTTTTTAATGATTAATTATTAAATTGCACAGCACAGGTTCATGGTTCATCTAAATAGGAATACTGCCAGCTGAACTAGATCTGACCTTATTTCCATCTGTTACAGCAGAATAACACCAAAAGATGCAGTTCAGCACGAGCTTCAACAACAAAGTACATTTACACTGAGTAACAATGGAGTTCAGGGCACTGAAGTCTAATCTAAATTCACATCCTTGACCTAAGAGAGAGAAAATCCACACATGCAGACTATATTTCCATCACCCACTATGTTTCTGTTTTATTTTCTCGACCATCCAAGTACTAAGCCTAGGAATCCTAAATCTTCTTACTTCCTTCTACTCTTTGTTCTCCTCATTTACTTGGCTATGCTCCAAAATGAGAAATCTTTTGCTTTTAGTCATGTCTGTTATGCGTAAATCACCTTTCAAGATGGGTCTTGCAGCACACTTATCTCTCTCTCTTTACTCAACACTTAGACAAAAAAAGATCTGAGGTAACAACACATCCAGACATGCACACTGGTGCCACTGGACTCTCCCAGTCTTTTCTTTCCAAGTACTGCCAGAAGCAAGACTGAGGAATGCCATTCAAACTCCAATGTGCAGGTTGGTTTTGTACAGCAAGTTGGGACTAATCACTTAACAGGAACTTGGTAACCAGTGTTAAGCCAAGGTGCTGGAAAACTACAGATCAGCTATAAGGCAGGAGATGAACTAGAACATAAAATACCAACAGCTAACTCTAAGAACTGTATATTTAGGTAAATTTTCAGTGTACATATCGCTGGTCCTCCTCTGCTCCTTTTCTGCTTCTTTTAAGGCTCCAGCTACTATGATGAGGGATTTTAGTTTCTGGGTTTTTTTAAAACTGCATGTTATCCTTCCAGTTAGAGGAAAGGCTTAAAACACACAGTACAGGCACACTGGAAGAAAGTGAATAATAAATGCTTGCTTAAAATACAGACATCATCTTCATAGGGACCTCATTCATGACCTTTGCATACTTGTGCAGCGTTCCTGCCAGAAAGAATTGAATTCTAAAATTTCAGGGTTTTGGCACTCACAAAAAAGGTAAAATATTACTCAGCACGGCCACTAGATTTTTAAAAGAATTATTAAGGCTGATACTTCACTCAGTTGTTGCTCCCATATGAGCTCCAACAGAAATTCCATTTTCGTATTTTGAGGAAAACATCTGGAATGAAAAATTTCCTGTTTGAAGAGCCCTTACAAGTGAGTTCATGATTAAAGGCATAAATCCAAGTTTCTCCTAGTACTCTCATTTATGGCAAAGCTGAAGGGATAATGAAATAAAAGCCTTGGTTACATATGTTCAATAATTTTTCTATTTGGGGGTTGCAATATAATCCCCACACTGAAACAATCAAGAACATCAGTGAAGTGTTTTACAGCAAGGTATGAGAGTCCTTTGTGCATGCATGTGTCAAAGGTATTGTACATGGAAACAAAGTTTAGTTGCAATGTCAACTGCATTAATCAACAAAAACCATAATCTGTTTACATGGACCACTGTAGAGTTTTCATAAAATGATCTTAAATCTATGTGCAGGTATTAAGTTTTGTAAATGTTCCATGAGAGAGTTAAAGCCATTTCCATGCTATAAAAGTCTCTGTAGGCACCTAAATCCATTTGGAATAATCAGGAATTACCACAGTCACCCTTAAGTGCTCACATACTACAATACACAGTAGTACCACCTACATAAATTAGAGTCAGTCAAACTAAAGAACAGAACCCCAAATTTCTGTACTCCTGCCCTAACATATCCAAGGAAGTAGTCTACCATGATCAAAACAAATCTCTTGTTTTTATAAGTTACAGTAGAATGGTTGCATTTAACTATGAAAAAAGCAAGTTTGAATTGGGAAGTTTCTTCTTTGACAAATTAACAGTTGAAGAACAGGGCATGGTTGGAATTAAAGACATATGCATTTTCTGGAAGACAGAATATATCTAATGATTCAAACATACCTACTGTTCCATTAGGATGGAAGTGATTCTGATCATACATGATTAATGATGTAAAGTTTATCAGCTGATGCTATAACTTAAGAGTAAATAAAGCTTTAATCATAACCAGTTGAACAGTGAGAATTTTCAAACATCAAGAGGATGAAAACAGGCATTCCCTGGCCTTCTCGGAATTTTACCTTTGGCCTTTCCAGAAAGGTAAGATTGTAAGGAAGCAAAGATGTGCTTTTCCTATCTGAGGGCAACTATAGACATGAAAATTAATCCAGCAACAAAATTCAGTGAGCAGCTATTCCAAAACTTAGCCAAAGACTTGCTTATCTCACACCAGCTGGATAGCTCAGCTCTTTACAGCTGTTTTAGGAGACAGATCCGGAATGTCTGCTTTCCATGTAGCTTTGCCAGAAGTACTTTAGAGAGAGCCCTAACTACAGATTAGGTGTCCCTGAATTAGCCTGGTTGAACCAGCTTGTGACAGTGGCAGGAACACACAACTGGAATGCTTACAACAGGCATGCAAGCTGTTCTCTGCTCCTAAAAAACAGTTTGCAGGAGCCGAAGCCATAAGCATTGCCAGGCTCTGATTTCTGAGCAATTGTAATTCCTTTTCTGCACTGTACATCATCTTTAAGTATCTTTCTGCCAAAGATATTCAGATATGCATAACTACTGCAATAACACCACCTTGGAAAAGATAAGAACTTGGTCATTACTGGAAATGAGCTGGCATGCAAACAAAATAAAGAGATTTCAGTTACGCTGGTAGGCTGGGACAGGGGGAGAACAACATTTAGGTTTGTTTCCATAGGAAGTCATGTTCCTGCATTCTCCCCTAACCATGGCCATGTTCAAAATTAATCCCTTACCTCAGGAAAAATTGTTTTCAGATTCCTGCACGTGTTAGGTTAAATGCAGACTCTTCAACTCCCTTTCTTTTTAAGAAAAAAGAAATTCAACATAGGAGTGTATGGAGAAGAGGCAAAACTGAAAAAAAATCAGGTCTTGGAGAAATACTGTGTAGTCAGTATATTGCTCTTAAAAAGCATAGTGTACTAAGAATTCTCTCATGTGCTCTAGTCTAGTCATCTAAAGCAAGCAAGCCGATGATACATATGCCTGTAATATACAACATGATAAATAATTATTTAAAGTTTACAATGATACCCAGCGTAGTTATACTGATCAAAACTTCGGTGCCTTCAATTCTTCCCTCAATATATCACAAAAGGCATAACTCATTTAGTAATTTTAGCATAAAATAAGTAGTGTTGATAGAAGGAGGAGGTGGGTGTTGATTAACAAGAGAGTTAGCAATGGTTCATTAATATTGGAGGAACAAACAGTGACATATGTACATGTGATAACATCATAAGAAATACACATTCCATTTAGTACCACATTTACAGAAACGTATTGAGCCTCTCAGATTACCTTTGAGGCTGCCTTAAGTCCCTTTGATTTCTAGGCTCCAAAACTCCCTTCCCAACACTGTTCCAGTACAGCACAGGTTCAAAAGCAATTTTGAAGCAATGTTATCAGGAAATGCCTTTGTGGAGTAAGTTTACCTTAAAAAAAAGGCCAGAGGAATGCTTAGCTACTCAAGAGAGGAGTAGCCATCTAAGAGGTTATTTTCTCTCTCCCACCAGATATCCCTATCAAAAGACAAAATGCATTGTGATAGAATCATTGTATCAACCAACACTTTTAAATCTAAGCAAAACCAATTTTAGCAGTTCTCTGCTAACTGTTAGGAGTCCCACCACTGCTTACAGAGCTATTCATCAATGCTACTGAGAGTCTGAGCTTCTGTGAACTTTCCATCAAGGCCCGGTAGAAGTAGTAAGCCAAAATCCTTATCCTACAGTAACACAAACCAACAGTTTACAAATAGTAGGGTTACTTACATCTGTAAGTGCTTTTAAGATTAGGGCTTAAGCCAGAAACAATTAATGGACTCAATACTTGCAGGGCTGCACATTCCAAACAACTTATGAAACTGCTGGATAGTCTGACAAAAGCATAAGTTACCCATTGTCTAACATCCCATGGCAAACAGAGTGGAAGACACATCAACACTAAGGCAATGCTGTCATGTTAAAACACATACCCCTCTATTAGAGCAACAAATGCCCCAGCAACTTAAGGGCTGTAGGGCAAAGAGCAAACAGTGCAAACACCAGGGTTTGAGTGTCAGAGGCACTTTTCCTACTGTTAAAATGACAAATATGTATGTGCCTTTTGGTCATCCCTGTTTGTGTCTCACTGCTGCAAAGAACAAGTTAACAGTTCTTAACACATTTCCATTTCTACTCAGCATTCATTACCAAAGTGACTATCATGTTTGGTTTTCCATCAAAGGAGACTGCTTCACATCCACTTAAGGAAGAAGGAAACTTTTCATGGCTCCTGTTTTGCTTTACTTGTAGGGTAATCAAATTTTCTAACAGCAATATTAGACTAGAAGTCTGGTCTTCGAAGTACAGTGGGTTCATCTGCCTGCAGGAGCTTCCAGATTCACAGTCAACTGATCAGATTGGCCACAAACACAGGAATTCTCACTCAGACAGTCCTGCCTGAGATGTCTGCTGGAACTTATCTTGATGTATTCATTCTTACTGCTTTGAAAACTTTAAACCCTTTCCACAACTGTTATTTTCCTATTTCCCTCCTTTATAACTTAAAAAAAGGAAAAAAAAAAAAGATCTTTACTTTCTGGACCTTTTAGTATGAAGTTTGTCATGCTTTGTGGAGAAGTTTATGGAAAGCTGGGAGATTTTAAAACAAAAACATGACAAACAGGACACAGCATTTAACCCACCACTAAGCTGACCCAGTACTGACTCCTCACTAATGGAATATTGGCAAGGTGCATCTATTAATCTGCTCTTCTGCAACAGCAAGATGGCTACAAAATACTGTAACAGGAAGGGAAAGAAACGTGTTATGCCTAAAAGAAAAACAGCAAGTTAATTCTGCTTTTGTCTGAAGTGTGAAAGAGATATATGAAGGAAACAAACTGCAGAGGCTCACACTCTACATTTCCTGTACAAATACAACAAAAATAAACAGAAGAGGTGTATAATTATTCAGATCTAAATTTGTTTCATAACCCCTAAGACACTAAACCTAAGAGCAGAGTGAAAGTGGAAATTTGCTTTTCACAGTAGGAAACATATCAGTTTAATACAACTAATTTCCAAGAGGAAACTTTAAACCTCTCTGTGTACAGCCAATCTGAGCACACAAACAGCAGGAGACTCTGACAAGTGCTCAGCAACACTGCTGCACCTGTACTGATGAAGTTAGACATGGTACAAGACCAGTTCAGTCCCACTACTGACCTGGACTCTTCTAGCATCAAGACTCAAGAAAAGAAGTCTTAGCGGGCAGGATGGTAGGATGGGAAACATTTATCCACTTTCTCAATTCATTTGGGATGGCAGTATCCAATTTGCACTGGTCACGTGTGGGATAAAAGCTGACAAATTAAGTAAGCACGCACCAGGTGTCCTTGCTCTCTACTGATACAAGAGGCACAGTACAGAGCTTGCACAGAGCCTACACCTGTAGATGAATGGGAACTACACATCGAGGCTGAAGTGACAGACCCAAGTAAATTGGAGGGGACTTCCACGATTGAAGCAGATGATAACACTAAAGAAAATGCTGTCACAAATGCATTTGTACTCCATGTTTCACCTCTAAAACGTCTTGCCTCATCCTTTAACATACATTTAGACTACCACTGGAAACATGCTAGCAAATGACTCCCGGCGCTCGCACCGCCAGCCCAAAGCCGCAGCTCAACATAAGTGGGAAATACAGCCACAGGAAAGCACCTACACCTTTTTTCCGCCCCCTAAAGAGCCTTTCCTTCTCACACGGGCGGACTCAGGCCGGTGACCTGATCCCACCCCGCCTCCCACCTGCAGGCGACCACAGCAGCACCGACCTGAACGCGTCAACCCACGGGACGGGGAGACACGAGGCGTCTTCCCGCAGTTCCCCTCCCAGCAGCGGGAACAGCACCTTCCCCAGGGAAACCGGCCGCTCCCGGGCGGCAGCTCCGGGGCCGCCTTTCCCCGCCCGGCAGCGGGGCTCTCCGGGGGCGGCCGGCACGGCGGCTCCCGAGGCTCCCGTGACTCACCCGAGGAGTTTCCCGGCGCCCTCCGGCACCGCAGCGGCGGGAGGGGGGAAGGGTGGTGCGGACACGCGCGGGGCCGGGAGCGGGGAGAGGGGCACGAGTGGAGCGGGGCGGTGGCCGGAGCGCGGGAAGGGGAACGCCTCCGCCCGGCCCCGCCGGGACAGGGAGCGTGAGGGGACAGGGCGCTTACCTCAGCCGCGGCTCGGCTCAGCTCAGCTCCGCGGGCAGCAGCAACAGCAGCCGCCACCGCGACACCAACCCCTCATCCCCGCTCCGCAGCCCCGCCGCGGTCAGCGCGCCCCGCGCCCGCCCCTTCCTTCACCTGCCGGGACGGGACCGCCCCCGCCTCCCTCGCCCGCCCCGCCGGCGGGAGCTGCCGGCGGGCGGGGCAGCACCGCCCTCACGGGGCGGCCGCGGGCCCGGGCGGGGAGCGGGCTGGGCCGGGGGTGCTGAGGGGGCTCTGCCGGGGTCCGGCCCGAATCAGCCACCGCTCGGCTCTGCCAGGGCTGTGTGTGCTGAACTCTCCCGGCGGCCACTGCCTCGGGTCTGTCTAGAGCCAGGATAGGTTGTAAAAGACCTCTGAGATCGTCGCGTCCAACCTGTGACCGAGCACACCATTCAACTAGCCCACGGTACTGAAGTGCCTCGTCCAGCCTTTCCTTAAACACCTCCGGGGGCGGTGACTCCACCACCTCCAGAAGTTGCATCCCCAGAGGACGTGACTTGGGGATCGGGTTTTATCTGACTGGCAGGAGGGTCCGACACAGGTGCCTGCCTGGAAGACACCAGGCACGGGGAGAAAGCAGGTCGTAACACATGGTGAGGATCCTTTGTAAGTGTCCTGTGTCCATCGGAAAGCAGGTGGGGGCATTGCCCCAAGTATCTTGTGTCCGTGGGGGATCAGGTGGAGGCACTGACCCAGGCCTGGTGCGCTGCGAGGGTGGTCGGCTCAGGTCTGGGCAGGGCACAGCGCTCAGCCAGGCTCTGTGGACACAGGTGGGCTCTCAGTGCCCGGTTTCTGGTACCAGGGGCACTGCAGAGGTAACCCGTGTCCAAAACAGCCTAGCGCCCTGCCAGCCGTGCTGACTCCAGGCTGGCCACGCGCAGAGCCATGTATTACCTCTGCACTCAACTCTCATTTTATCCAGGTTTTCCCCACACCCATGGTAGCGAGACCATATCACTCTGCAGATTACCTGTACCCCCAAGAAATGTTACATGGTTGGAAAGGTATTTTTAAGTGCTCTAAAAGGTGACTTTTAAAATTTGATAAGATGAGGTTTACTTCATTCTCACATGTTAAATGTTGCTTTGAGATATACTTTTCATTCAGTATTTCAGATTTTATTGGGCTTTTGTTTGTTTCTCCATTTGCCTTTTATTACTTCCCAGATGTTTTGGGGTTTTTTGTTTTATTTTTTTTAATTGATATGAGTAGAATATTGAAAAATCAAAATTATGTTTAAAAATATAGATAAGAAAAATTATGAAAAAATTATTTTAAAATGTTCAGCAACTTAGAATGCATTTTTGTTCTTGTAAAACTGATCTACAGAGTAGTTTTACTACTGTGAGAGTACTGCTGTGAGACGTACGAAGTGGTCAGTTTTAATACCATTTATTTTTTAACAAGAATGTAACTGAAAACGAGAACTTAATAAGGCAATATACCCAAAACACTGTATCATTCTGAGATTTATTTGAATAAAAAGCAGCGTATTCCTTTGGTGCTTAGTCAACTAATACTTTAAGTTAGTTTTGAAGCCCTTAACCTTTACCGTGGTATCAGAGTAGTTTCTGTGGTCAGAAAATAAAGCGGTGCAATATTTCCTGTCAATGCCATTTATTGGTATTTCTCTTTGCCATTCACAGAAATCTGTAGCAAGAAGTAGCAAAGAGAATCCCTCTTCTGAATACAACAGAGAGGAGGCTTGGTCTGTGGAATGAATTCCTGTGTTTTAAGTAAAACAGAGACTGGCAGTAGCTGGAAATGTGGTTTGGTGCTGACCTTTGATTAATTTATAATGTAAATACAGAGCTATTAACACCTGCTATTGGATTTGAAGGAGTCTCTATGTAAAGAAAATAATAATTTCTTAGTACAAGAAACGCATTGCACTGGCAGAACATAAGGAAAATGTAACTTCTTAAGCCTTCCCACAGTGTGTGTCTCAGTTGCAGCCAGCAGCAGCCTTTGCCCCAGACTCAGGTTTCTGTTGCACAAAGACTGAGAGCTGTGTACAACGTGGGCAGGCTGAGTAACACAAGTCCCATATAAAGACCACAAGCAGGAAAGCTGTTTGAATGCAGCTCTTCCACTGATTTTGGTGCAAGTTCTGTGTCAGAACATCATGACTTTGTTGGTGGAAATTACAGCATTTATTTTCCTGCCTGACTAAACCCAGAACTTTCAGTCTCCAGAGGAGACAGATCAGTGCGTTAAGCACATTAAGCTGAAGCAGGTGTGGGGAACCTTCTCTTTGTTGGCTGAACATGCCCTGTGACTTCATTTTATAGGGTACAGCCCGTGATTAAAATTAGTGTGTATGTTATTACTGGATAGCAGAACATGTTAATGTGTGGCCTGCCAAATGTGTTGGAAAGGCATACTTGGTCTTAGCAAGGAAAATGTTCCCTACGCCCAAACCAAAGGCTAAACTGACAAGCCCTGATACAAACTGTACTACAGGGTAACTGGCCCTCCTCCATCTCTCTTCTGAGTTGAATTTTGGTTTTGTACAAGATAAGCTTTCTGTGTGACCTAACTTTCATGCTGTGTTCCAGCTCAAGGGACTTGAACACTTGCTCATTCCTCCTGGAAAAGCCCTGTCCAGTACCTTTTAGGATCACACCTGTGTAACATCAGGAAAACATAGTTATTTTATGAGCTTGCTCTTTCTTGGTTGTCTCGAACTGATAAACTTGGTACTTGAATCTGAAGATTTTAGCAGCTCACAACTTTATTACACACTATTGAAGTTATAGAGTCATAGAATATCTTGAATTGGAGGGGACCCACAAGGATCATCAAGTCCAACTCCTGGCTCTGCATAGGAAAAAGCAAAAGTCACACCATGTGCCTGAGAGCATTGTCCAAACACTTTCTGAACTCTGCCAGGCTTGGTAGTCATTGAAGCTATCCAGTTACTTTTAATTACAATAATCTTCTGGAGTGAGGAAACATTCCAACTTCATTTCATCAATAAATATTATATTACCTTAATCTAAAAAATCCATGCTCTTTTAAAAGAGAATGGTCAGACTAGTCAGGCTAGTCTGGCATAGTCTACTTTGTGGGAAAAAATTTCCATTTTATCCCATTTATCTGTACATCCTTAATTATTTTTTTCCTTCAAATTTGTATATAACAAATCAGATTGAAGATACTGTAGCTGTGCTGCTGCTTTCACCTCCATTCTTCTTAAATACAAAATTTGCATAAGCCTTGTTATGAAAGATAGTATGTGATTTTTAGCTGAACTAGATTCCAAATCTAACAGACTTATAAAAATATTTATTTGTGATATCATTAGCCAGCTCACCCAGAATTCTGAGAAAGGCACTGCCCCTCATTGCCTTGAGGCTTTGCTTCCTCCTTCTTTGTTCTCTTTTTTGTTTTTAATGCGCTTGCAAAGCCTTGGTCTTTGTTATAATTGTCTTCGCATGCCTAAGTTAGCTGACACTTGGCAAGTCTCGTTTCCTGGCCTCGAGACATGGCTTACCTCTGGTGATCAGTGTTTCTTTCTGTTTCTTGCACAATCCCTGCTTATACCTGATTTCCCATTTGTGATGGCTCACTACACACTTTAAGCTCCAGCTGCTCTATGAGAGTTTCTTTCCTTGCTTCTTACACAGTCATGTGGCACAAGGAGTCACAAAGAGCCCCGTGTAAGCTGTCGGTACCAAACTGGGCATCATTCAAATTGCAAACCTGGGGTAGGAGTAAGAGTCGGGTGCTTGCTTTTTTTTGGTTTTGATTATTTGCAATCCTATCAATTACCCAGTAAAACATATGTAAAAACGTGCCCAGTCTCAAGGAACTAAAGCACTTGTATCAAATTTCAGGTATTTGTATTCTGCTTGAAAAACATCAGAGAATTGTATACCTACAAAAATACAGAAGTGACAGATCAAAAGCTGGTGCTGTGATATCAACAAGATTCCTGACTATGGGATTCAGGACTGGGTTACCCATTTAAATATGCAACACATCTAATGCTTTAAATATTCTCAGGTATTTCTCATTCTATTGTTTACTCCAGAACCATGGCTAGTTTTTATTTTGCTTGCTGCTCTTTCTTTTAGCTGCTCTGCCATGGGAATGCAGACTGAAAGCACGAGTCTGGCTCCAGAGACACTATCAAGGGGCCCTAATGGGGCCTCTCAGTAACAGCGCAGTACACATCAAAAATAACATTTGCTCCAAGAGGCACAAGGACTCTGATTGTTCTCCCCGAAAGGCACACATTAAAATGACAATATATTTAGGTGCAAAGAGAGTATTTTTATTTCTCTGTTTGTTAGAAGTGCTAGAGAAACATGAAAAATATTTAAATTCTAAAGATAAAGAGGTCTCAGAAAGAGCAAATGTTTTCGTTAGCAATATTCTCTGTTGTGTTTCTAGGACTTTTACCAAGCCTTTGGTAAAAATAAAACCTCTGTCTTGGCTTTTTTTGTTGTTGTTTTTTAATGCCGACAAATACTGCAATTAATTTGTTACATAACCTATTCCAGGGCCCAACTGTATCCCTGTAGAGACAGAACAATCCATTATGGATTAAGGAAGTATGCCAGAAAAAGCAAGGCTTTGTGAAGGCGTTTTGCCTATTTCTGTCACGCTTTCCGGCTGAAGCTTTAAGGAAATAAACTCACTAATACTTCGCTGATGTACTTGGCTGACAGCTGGTACATCCCTCCTTGTCTTCAATATTACAGTGCTGTGGATGTGCAGGGTGGGAGTAAAGTGATCTGCCTGCGGTCATTACCATCGCTGGCAACACAGATTATTCCATTTCTTTTTTGCTGTGCTGCATTTGCAATCAAATTGTATCATTCCTCTCCACAGAAAACAACAATCTCTCCTGCCTGGCTCTTAGTGGGTTTGTGTTGAAGCAGCTGTAATTTGGGTTTGGCGTCATACGTTCTGTCATGGGAGACTCAGGGATGTCCATTTGACTAACATGTTTTGCAGTTGCATGAAATATCTAGAAAGAACAAAAACAGTGTTTGAAAAACAGGGTTTCACAAAAATTCCAAGAAAGTAATCTGTCACCTACCTGGTCATCAGAGGAAATAACCACCCTGTGGATATCTGGGATTTTCAGTCCTCATCATTATACTTATTAAGTGAGGAGAAGGCCATTATTGAGACTGGAAGAATGTATTTTCCTTAACTTGCCTGCTCTTATTAGCAGAAAGCATGAACTTTTCCCACATGACCTCATCTGCTAACCTGTGTTCTGGCCAGATAGGTGAGAAACATCAGTTTCCATCATATGTTCCAAAGGAATACTTCCTTAAAATTCAAAATGTAACCAGTTTCACACTAAGCATATAATTAGAATGACAGTAAGCACCAAATTTTTAGTGACAGTGAAACACGTCTCCAGGTAAAGCTCTCTTTTTTTCACTTTCGAAACGGCATGAACAAACTCTGGCCTCAGCTGCAGGGGCAGAGAATCCCAAATGACACACTGCTAAACCTCCATCATACGATTCATGATTTGAGTGCTCTGTGCTGTGATCTCCTCCTACTCCTTCCAGTCTGTTACAGAAAACTGCCCGGTAACGGAAATCATCGGAACAATTCCAGTCTGCTGCTAGTGAGTAACATCATCTTCATCTTGTCAAAGTGATATAACTTGCATGCTTGTGAAGTTTCCAGAAGGAAATTACTACTCACATAACTACAGCCTTTTTTATGATAGCTCACACTAAGCAAGACATAAAATCCAGCACACGAATACAAACTTTCAGAGCCCTTCAGCTCCAGACATTCTTACGAAGGCAAGAACACCAGAAAGCTTGGTGGCTAAGGGTTTCAGTATCATGTAGCAGGATGAAATCATCAGCAGCAAAATGGGAAATTGGGCATCTCACAGGAGCAGGGTTGATTGTGGCCACAACAAAAGGAGGAGCATCCCAGGGTTGAAGGCAGCAGCAGCACTAAAACCCTCGTGGTGTGAGGAAGCGTGAAGCTCCTGACTCTGTCTGCCTGGTGGAGATAGCTGAAGTTGCTGGTGTGGGTGGCAAGTATTGCTAGGGAAACCAGGGCAGTTTCCAGCTCTGCTCCCTAACAACAGGACACTGAGTCACCCTCATCCTGCCTTTTGACTTTGCTGACATCCTTATGCCCTTTCTCAAATCTTTCCTCTTATGTGGGCTATGTTTGCCCTGTTTCTCCCATAGTTATCTTTAAATCCTTGTTAGCATGAAGACTATTTAACTCTCTGAACCACTGCTTTGAGCATCTTTCTGGCAGGAATCCTCACTGTAATCATCCTTTTGAACTGAGCAAAGCTGAGTAGATTTTTTATATCCTGCAAGGATGTAGAATCCATCACTGCATCCTTTAAAAACTGATGCATATGCAAATACATATATAATAAATTTAAAAGGCTTAAGAGCACAGTAAAATAGGCCAGAACTGTTGTTTAAAAGCAACTTGCAAGAAGTATAAAAACCAACAGTAAATCCAAATGCATCAGGTGCAGGCAGCAAAACAGGGAATCAGTACTGTCAATATATGATTAAAGTTTAAAGGTACCCTCAGAGAAGATAAGATCATAGCAGAGCATTACAGAAAAGCTGAATAAATATCTTACTTGTCTAAAAGAGTTAGGGAGATTTCAATGTAAGACCTTTTCACCAGGACAAGACTGTATTCTCAAAGGGGTTCTAAGTGTATGTACCTCAAATTATGGTATATAACCTTTTGCTTAAAAGCAGCATTTTATCTGAGAAGAGAAAGGTAATAAATGTGATTGTGATTTTTTCTTTAATTGTTCAAAAAATCAGGATTTACAGGTGTGGCATCTGGACCAGAGTGAATTAATAAAGACTGTAATAAAACAATTAGGAGAGGCAATACAGATAATGTGTTATGAAGGAGTCAGTACAGTTCTTAGAAAGAGAGCTTATGTTTCACAAGCCAATCTGCTGGATTTCCTTATAGGAGTCACTAGGCATGTGAAAAGGGAGATCCATGTTATCCAGCTTATTTAGATTTCTAAAACACCCTCAGTGCAGTTACTTGTCAAAGACTTTTCAAGAAACTGCGCACAATGTCAAAAAAATGGCTAAAAGATGGGAAAAAAAAGAAGGCAGTTTTTAAACAGAGAGTTTTCACTCGAGGAAAGGCATTTTCCTTCCTTGGAAACTGGCATGGCAGTAAAGCTGTTGAGCATTTTCATACCCATATAATAAAAGTACTGTAATGGAAAACTTACTGGAGAAGTGAGATGAAAAAATGTGCTGATATTGAGTTACTCAGATAAATGGTGAGTGTGAGGAAGGACTTAATAATACTGAGCAACACAGCAAGCTCAAATACACTGAACATAATTGCAAAAATCTTCTTAACGTCATATAAAATGGGCCCTGAGCTGGTTATTACCATTGAGGAATGAACACTTGGGCTATCATGGTTCCAAAAAGCTGGTGGTTCGTACTTAGTAACAGTAAAACTGCAAACAGAACATTAGTGACTAATAGCAAGGGAACCAAGAACAAGTCTGGGAACAGCCTCATGGCATAGTATAAATCCATCAAGCTTCACCTCCTGGAAATTGTTTTTAGGGCAAGATGGCCCACTGCAAAGAGAGCATAGACAAACGCCACAAAATGTGGTGATTCTGTGATTAGGCTGTAGATCTCCTTGCCTCAGGGTGCTGCGGATATTAAGAGTTCAGTCAGGTTTCAAGTGAGCCTGGGAAAACCTAAAGTGGGAAAACTCAAAGCAAGAAAACCCATCATCAATTAAAAAAATACAACACTTCTCCCTCTAGAAAGTTCACCCCTTTCAAGGTTTTGGAGAAAAAAGTACTGGGCTAGATGGACCTTTCATATGACCAATCAAAACATTCTTACTTTATCATCACTGCTCTTAAAGTATTTTACATAAATTGTTTCCTTGTCATTGTGAGAGTGCTTCAGCTGATTTCCCTGTAGTCACCTGATGAACTGTACCAGTAGACTGGCTCTTAGCACCTGAGTTGTTATGTTGTATTTCATCAGGCTCAATCCATTGCCTGGTACATTCAGCATGAATTTTGCTGGGACTTCCTGTAAGATCCAAGGGAAGGTAAAAACTCTGCAGAGGTAGAACCTCTGAATTATTTTTTTGGTACTTTTCTCCAATTTTTATGTAAGAAATATCTGTGGATTTGGTATAACTGGATTATTGTGACATAGCAATGCTATCAGGAGGAGAAAGATCAGAACTATGTAGAAAATTGCCTCGCCCTTCAGAAAGGTGGTGGAGAGGACAGCTATGTCTCAAAAGGGCACAGACAATAAAAAGGGAGCTGAAAGTTCCTTAGAAACCAAACCTAACGACCATAAGACCCAAAACAGTCTTGTGATTGTGTGACTGCTGTGGACATCTGTCCAACAACTGTGCCAAGAATTCAACTAATAAGCCAAAAACCCAGCCAGAAAGGAACAAAGGAGTGCTGTCTCCTTGGGGAAGCTGTCTGGTACCGTGCAGTCTAACTGTGAAGAGCACATACTCTGTGAGAGATATAATACAGATTACTACAGACCCCAGCACCCCTCTTTAGATTGAAGAATGTATTTGAAATGTAGCATTTTCAAGACAAGTTTGCACATCAAACTGTAACAGTCCTAATGAAAATATGTGATCCTTGAACTGAGAATAAGTAAACAAGAGAGACATGGGTTGGTGTCTTCCGACTCACCACTTGAAGACAATTTTACTATCCATAAATGAACGTGATGCTTTACAAGAGACAAAGTTGTTTTACCAATAAATTCTATCCGTGCTCCACATAACTAAATAAGTATAGGATGGATCACTCTAAGCAAGCACAACAGATGCTGTGGAGTTACAGAACAGAGCTAATGGTAGGACCATGGGTTTTGAAACATTGAAATATGAAGTAGGAATACAGGAGGAATTACATCAATCTGATCTTTGAAGCCTATCAGTCAGCTCTGTTACAATATCTGTCTGCATATCAATAGCAATAATGATATGAATAAACAGTAGTCACAAAGCATACAGTTACTTGAACAACTGAAAGTCTGTAGGAAGACTTTTAGAAAACATGTGGGCTACCCAACCACTGGTAAAACAAGGTACCAAAAGTTTCAGTGCAGAATAAAATTGTCCTTGCCTGCAAGGTCTCATCCCTACTGCCAAAAAATCTGAAGGGCTTGAGCTGTTCTAATATCTAATTTGTAAACAGTCATTGTTCATTTTGTTTCTCCATATTTTTTAATAGTATTATTATTTCTTTTCCTGGTACAACTATAAAGAAGCTTGCTTTTTTTCCCCAAGCCTTCTATTTTTCAAAATCGAGCCAAGCACATATTTTCAGCATTACATGAATTTTCCTTCACCTTGCTTTACATCACCAAGCTTATTTTCTTGCTGTTTGTAAAGCAATTTGAAATCTTCTCATGACAGATATAATATGTCCAGGTAATTAGTCAGCCCCATTCATAGCTGAGTCTTCTCCAGTGCATCAGGGTAGAGTTATCTGGTGACATGTTGAACAGCTGAGAAAAAAAAGGCATTTCTCCTCTGTTTCTGCTCACACAAAACTCACTGATGCCACAAAACATTTCCAGTGATTTTCTCCTCTGGGAAAGTGGAGAAAATTTTGCCTTGATCAGAACTGATGTGTCTGAGAAGTAGAACTCTCTGTTTCTGATGCGAACAGACTGGAGCCCGAGAAAGTCTTTGTAATATCCTCTCTTACTGGAAAACGACTCTTTACATTAGGAATAAAGGACAGCAAAACTGAGGTGACAGAAGCTGTAATTTATAAGAGCCAATCATACAGTGTTGCAGCTCCTTGCTCACATAATGTTGTCTCCTTCACTTCAGGCCATGCTGTACATCTCTGAGTATGCTGAGGCTCTCCCCTCCCTGTCCCTAACGTGCATAAACTACTTGAAGAGACTGCAGGTCTCAGTGATGTGAAGGACAGAAATCTGCTGGTACATTCTGCTTCTACAGACAGAGCATCTGAGCCTAGGACATATCCTGCACAGGTTAAAAATAAACCACACAAAATATTGCTACTGCAGATACATTTTGACATGCAATCTAGAAATGTTATCTTTTGAAACAAACTAAGCACAGTGTCAGGCTTGGACATAACAATTATTTTAACATATCCAAGTCCTGTATCGAACACATCAAGCAAGATTCAGCTACAGACTAAGATACAGAAATTTAAATGTGAGCTAGCTGGGTAATGTTCCTTTGTAGCCAGTGGAGTTCTAGGCCTTGATTCTGGCTTTTCTGTTGCACACATAAATGGCTAATGTTATTTAGGATGTTCTGCTGTATCAGTGACATCTGCACAGGGAGAGCAGCTGTGACACAGGCCCTGCACCCCAGGAGCAGCAGCCAGGGGCCAGGTGAGGTACCCAAGGCATCAGACCAGCCACAATGTGCCTCTGTTGGGGCAAAAGTGTCCTGTCCCTGCTCAGTGTTTCAAAAGGGCTGCTCAGCTTATCCAAATGCACCTCTTTATTCTTCATCAAATTACTAGGGTACATTCCCTAGATTTCCATTGGTTATGAAAGAAGCTTTATTTGCAAATAAGGTATCTCCTCTTAGCTTCCTCAATTAGGGTATATTAATCTGACTCCTGCGCAATGGGCTTATTCAGATGCTTAACAATTTGCATTTTTTGCCATTTGAGATGCCTTAAGGTATCCTGGGCTTTCCCACAGAGCTTCCAGGTATGACATAGGAGCTACACGAGGCACTCATGTCCTTGGAGCTGCAGCTGGAGGTATGGCCCTACTGCTGAGAGCACCTCAAATGGCACTTGGCATTCATCCTTAGGCAACCAGAACTTCCATATGTCCACGTGCTCTCTCTTTATCTTTTTCCTTCTACTAAAAGTCAGTGTACTTGATTTATGAGAACCACATCAAGCCTAGGTTCAGCTACTGTCACTTCCTCCCCTTCCTTTTATTTCTGTGGCCTGTGCAAAAGGCCCCTCCTCTACATCCTCCTCTGCCACAGTGGTCAGAGAGACAAAGGTGAAGGTCACGTTCTCAGGCTCTGACAGGCTCATGCAAACCCACACCCTGACCTCAAGGCTTTCTGGACAGCAAAGACTTGGCTTGCCCCTCACTGAAGACATCTTCAGCTTGTCATGGGATCAATCAGTACACCAGCAGCACCCTGAAGCAGCTCACTCACATGAATATACTAAACATTCTAAATTCCTGGAACTCAAATGGGCACTGCTTATCATTGAAATGTTTTTTTCCCCATAGCTAAAACCTCCACACAGGCACAGGTGGTCTCAGCAAACAGTTGCTGAGCCCTTGTGTCTTCTGGGTTGCAGGTAGCTCAGGTCCTGCTATGTGTGAGCATCCTTTTCCTAAGTGGATTGTTTTGTAGTCTGCCAGAGACAGGTTTTCATAACAGGTTGCCATGGGGTGGGTGACTGGTAGTATATGACAGAAATCTGTTAAAAGAAGAAGTTGGGAGTGAAGTTAAGATACCAAAAAGAAATTTTAGACATGCATTAAGAACAAAATAAACCCTAGCTATCCTAGAAAGCCCATTAGTCAAAGGAAATTATAAATCTCTCGATAACGATTCAGAAAATGCAGAAGTACTTAAGGGTTTTAGTTTATATTTGGAGGAAGGAATATGATGTACCCACATCACATGAAAATGATGAACTGTAGTCAAGTTAGCAAATAAGTCAGATGATGGTAAGATGCATTCCTTGGGATAAACACTGCTACATCAACCAAACTGTGTTATTTGTGCCCAGGAACTGTAAAAAAGCAGGCTGTGGAGTTCCTCTGGCCTACTGATACTTCTTGATATATTTCGGCATTAACAACATCAAATGCAGTTAGTGTGAAATTCCAAAAGGCTGGAAGTGTGCGACTACTGTGCCAATATTGAAAACATGCAAACCCATTGTGGGGGAGATCTGTGCAAGAAAAGATTTAACTCTGCCAATCTCAGGTAAAATAGTGGCAAAACTGATAAAGAATTCAGTGAAAGCACAGGTATGTGTTCAGTGTTTCAACCTTTACAGCCTGATACATATGTGGCAGTAGAAAATACAAATAACCCAAACAGTGCACAGATTCAGAACTGGCTGAAAGATTTCAACAAGTCCTCAGGGGGGCTCCTCATGGAATGGTGTGTTACTAGCAGGGTTTTATGCTGGACTAACACCGCCAAATATTTCCATCATTGATGTGGAATTAAAAAGAAAATAACCACAGGTAAGTTTGCAGATGACACAAAGATGGAGTCCTAAATGAAGATGAGCCCAAGATATTTTTATTTGTGGATGACTAATACATACAGAGTGGAACAAACTAGTCAAGGAAGCAAATTATCCTTCTGTTGATATTAGGAGATTAGGACCAGTGGCCTTTCTGGTAATGATGCCTCTGGTAAGCACAAAATATGCTACACTTCACTAGCACCAATTATCTTTTAAACAAATTCAAGTTTTGCTTACACACTGACATTTACATGAACATTTGCACAGCACTACAGCTGTGATTGAAAACCTCGAGTAACTTCCCTAAAACATGTTTTCTTATCTGGACTCCAATATTTGTTATGCTTTGTGGCACTTGAGGCCTTGATAGATTTCTCTGAGAATTCCCTTGCCTAAATCTAATCCTGTTATCACCTCTCAGACAATTCACTATGAATTGCTAGAGATTTTTCTAAACCAGATTAGATGTCATGGAAACGAGGCTTTGCACCAGCACATCCTTTTCACCACCATATCTGACACTAATGCTTCCATCTGGTGAACAGTCTGCTAGTCAGCACAGTCATACAGCATCCTGACTCCTGGTGAGGGTCCTGCACCAGGCAAATAAACAGCTAAAAGGACACATCCACTATTTCCTGCAAAGGCATCCTTTCTCCCAGATGGCAGATGGACACCCTTTACTTTGAGGGCTGTTGTACAGATTGAGTTTCTCCACCACTGCACCTTTAGGTTTCAGGTTTACCAACATTCATTATGCTTTTTCATACAGATTTCAGCACAATTTTATATACTTCATTCTTTTCCCCAGGCCTTCCTATGCCTTTTCATTCCGGTGCCCCATAATCTGTTTCTAAATTGTATTTTATGTTTTTTAAAGGACAGCTAGAAGTCAAAAGAAGAATTATTCATAAGTAGTCATCCTTGTTCAGCTGTTACATAATAGATCATGGCTTTGATGAACAGCATTGCATTTTTTTTATGTTTTTCATCCATGTGAAGATAACCCACTTAGAAATATCTTTCTTTAGCCTACTTTATAGTCTGCTTTGTATGCTGCTGTGTAGATTGTTTAATCTTTTCGCTGGAGTATATGTTTGCCAACACTGAGAGTTACATTAGAAATAATAAAAAAAATATTCTTTTATGCTGGTATTGCAAACTAAAAGCCATCTCACAGCAGCTTTTAGGAATTTTAATATTAAAAGTCATCAAATACATGTGATCTAGATCATCTAGGGCAGGAAATACAAACTCTATCACTAAATAACATGGGGAAAATTGAACCTTTTTCACTAATGTATCCTACACAAGGGGTCTCCGGGACATATAAGGATATGAATTAGCAATGGCATGTGCAAGTAGTAAGAGTGCTACAAAGTGATTTGATGTGCAGCGTAGAGAATATATTTACACAGACAATGTGCTACTGTGTAGAAATATCAGAGCTGGCTTTGAACAAACTGGCTCAGAACAAATTGGCTGAGAAAGCAGATGCAGAGTGATTGCATTAGTATTGCTTTCCATCTGGGTTAATTAGTCCAGCTAAAAGACAGGCTAAATCAGCTGGTACAGAGCTCTACATGTCTACAACATGAGTTTGCTCCTCAGCTTGCTCTCTGGGAGCCAGCTCTGCTTATGCTATTTGAAAACCTGTTTTGCCACAGAAGCCTACATTTGCTGCTGCCCAGCAAGTCTCAGTGAGGTACAGTGAGCATAAAGATAAATCCTTTTACTGGAGGGAATGCAGCATGGAGGCTTTGGTCCCTGCTGCAGGAGGATGGTACATTTTACATGCAGTATCATACAACGAAGTGCATGGAGAATCCCATGGGCAGAAACTGCAATCTGAGCGTCCAGATCTTCTTCCCAGCACCTTCTCTCATGAGCATCTGTACAACAGGGGTTTATATCATCCCAGACACACAAAAAACCACTTGAACCTGGATTTCCCACAGTGTCACTGGGAACATCAGCACTACTGGAACAGAAGATACTGGAAAAAAGATGTCTGATTTCAGAGGATTTACATCCTACAAGGAAGAAGCTGTGTCCCAGGAACACTGTGTTGCCCAAGGCCAGATGTGTTTCAGGACACATTCCTATCGGCTACTGTGAGCAGTTTATGCACTCCCAGAGCTGTGAACTTATTCCTGGCCTCCTGCTCACCATCAGAGCTGTGCTGAGCCTGCCAGTGAAAGTATTTCCCTACAATCTGGCATTGGGCAATGCTTTGCCTCAGGCTGACATTTCCAATCTTGCAGTACTGCCTAGACTGTCCCTGAAAGCTGAGAATTGTTTCACAGGGACACCTGGGGTTCAGGTGAGGTTTGTCTTCACCTTGCCACATGCCACACAGCTTCCTCATTGCCATTAGCCACTGGGAGATGCTGCTGCTTCTGGCGACTTCCACAGCACCAGCCTTCAAACTGGCCTGTGCAGTTCCTGTGGACAACATTCTCTTACCCTCTGGGTATTGCAGACCAGCATAAGGAAAGCTGAAAACTTGTTTGGGGTGCTCCGGTGTTAAGGATCACCACTTCTTTAAAATTAAAGTAAAGATTAGGAAGCTACTTTGAAACTACCCTTGTCTCCAAAGATATCAAGTAAAAATATATACTTAAAACATTTGCGTCAGACAACAAAATTAGAAAATGCTGGTAAAACGTTTGTGAAGAAACAGAAAAAAAAAGAGTTCAATAACAACAAAAATCTCTTTCTGTATCTACTCAATTGCTTGTGCACATTCCTCGACCCCCATGGTGGGAACTGTGCTGTCCTTTACATTTCATGTTGGAGGATACATTCCTTGGAGCAAACCACAAAAAACAGGACCTGTTACAATCAGTCTCTTGCACAGACTTTTTCACAAGGACCCTTCCCATGCAATTAATCTGTGCAAAACTTCAATTCTAATCTGTTTTGAGAGGTATTTTGACATGACTTCTACAAGCCTGTCAGTAGTACTGCCCTGGAGGTGCAAGGCTGACTTTGGCAGAGGTGCCAAAGCCTCTGTGACAGCGCCAAGTCATGTTTCCCCATCTGGTGGCAGGACATGCAGGGAAGGGAGTGGAAGGGGCTAAACCCACCTATTTCAACACAAAAATTAAAGACTTCCCACTCATATCCCTTTCCCAGGCCTGCACACCACCACTTCCATAAGTAATTCTGTACCTATATTTGCCTCAGGTTTACCAATTAGCTTTATCCACGGAAACTTAGATTTTATACCTATTTGTAACTTGAGAAATGATACAAATATATAAATGGAATTGAAGTAGCTGCTAATTGTTGGATTTTTTTACTGAGATCAGATTAAATGGTAGTCTGCTGTTCTGAAATGATAATGAACAGAGGAAATGGACTCCCCAAATCTGTCTTTGAGGGGTTTTGCAAGAACCCACTACATGCAGGGATCTCTGATTTCACCCAGAAGAGAACATTACAGATGAAGCACAAAGATATATATCTATCAAGAAGAAATAATTCAGCTCTCGGAGTTTTGAAGTTTTCTGTCTGTTGAAAATGCCACAAAATAAGATGCATTGAGGTCAGGACATACTCTCACCTCTGAGATAAGCAGTTGTAAATCTCTGTTTTCTAATGAGACTGGAGATAACCTAGTTGCTATACCAAGGAAAGTGCGCATCCCCTGCATGGAAATGTCTGCCTTGACAGAAACCACTGATTATTTCTATCACTACTGCCTTTCCTGTCTGCTGCAACTGTCAGTGGAATGAGTTCCCACGGCAGAGAGCTGCCACCCCGACCCATGCGTGCTATCTGGTGACACCAGCAGTGTGCTGAGGTGTGACACAGCCAGCTCACATCCTGGAGAGCTGTAACCCAGCTGTAACCAAGATCCCTCGGAAATCAAAAGACAGAAAATCTGAGCCAAGGCATGAGGAAAAGTGGTAGGAGACAATTTAGAACTAAATGTTGGTGACCAGGCATGACTAACTCACCTGATGGCTGGGTATGAAAGACATTTGCAGGATGTTAAGAGCCATATATTGACCACACAAGTTGGGTATCCAAAGTAACCAGACTACATGAACACTAACCTTTCCTGAAATGATCAGAATTATGATCACAAGATAGGGGAAATTTACTTAGTCTGCTGTCAAACTACCTAAAAACCAAGACATTGGGAAATGCTTTAAACAGTTAGAGGGGTAAAAAAAGGTGAAGCAGTCTGGAGACAAACTGATCTTCATTGTAGCTACTTAGGGCCAGGGACTGAGTAGCTTTAGAGACTGAATTATCCTCAACTCTTAACAAATGATCCCTTCAGGTTATGCTTCAAGAACATCAGCTGGGCAGTATTTCAGTATGTGCTCTGTGGGCAGAGGCTTTGATGTCCAGACTGTCAATCCAATTCTTTTCAGAAGGCACTGCTATCATTAGGAAAAAATGTTAAGGGGAAAAAAAAAACCAACCTGCAAAAAAACTCCTCACATACAAGAGTGACAGGAAAGCCTACCTAAAAACCCATCTCTTAAAATTATTTACAGTAACTGAGACTGAGGTCAGGGGAGTTATTCTGCACTTTCACCATCACAGCTGCGATGAGAGTTCAGCCTTCAGTCTTTGAAGAGTTGAAACACTATCTTGTTTCAAAGGGAAATCACTGAAACTCAGGCTGTAGGGTTTTGTATCATGATGGAGATAGAAAGGCCAAACAAAACAAACATCGCAACAGTTCTTGAGAGTCAGCAGAAACTACATTACATCCTTCCCTTACTAATTCATGTTTATTTTAACCATTTTTCCTCCTGATTTATTTTTCTGTAGACAAGAATGCTCATAACCAGAGACTCAGACCAGCAACTTTTACTTCTGTTTCAGTTCCAGTTGAGGCCAGTAACAATCCCTAACTATTTGGTGGCCTTGAACTGCTTCCCAGAAAAAACACGCAAGTCTTAAAAATGAGAAGTCCTGCGATAAGATATCTGTGTAACCTATCTTCAACTCAGACACCAGATGTTTGGGTTAGACTAGATGATCTTTAAAGGACCCCTCCAACCCAAACCACGTGTCTTAGCACAGTGTTTCCACTCCTTTCCACCTTCTCCTTGAAGCTGAAGGAGAGGAGCTGTGGTGTGGTTCTCTGCCATTCCCATCCAAACCTAGATGTATGTCTGCATGCAGACAATATAGCAATATAAGAAAACACACACACAGACAGAGGGGAAAGACCACAAAAGCATAATCTCACAGCCATATGCAGGGATAGGTAGTGGGAGTGACAGTGGGAAACTAAGATTGAGGTGTTTGACAGGCTTTAGGGGCAGTGCTGGCTGTAGCAGTCAGCCACTCACCCCTACAACATGAATGTCAGCCTCCTCCTGCCAGGAGCTGTACAGGTAGAGCTTACTTTATGCAAGTGCAAAAAAACCCTCCCTTCCAAGGGACTGTGGACCAGTGTGGCATCATGATGCAGGACAGGAACTGCTGCAAACAGGTAGAGAAAAATAGGGACAGAAGAGAGGAAGATGCAGTGACACAGCAGCTTTGCCAGACCAGGGAGGTGCCAGCTGTCCCCAGGCTGAACAAGTCTCTGCAGAGAAACACAAGCCTTTGCTGAGCTGCTACTCTGAGAGGGCTTTCATCTCCTGGCAGGAATCAAGAGAAACATAAAATTAATGGTTCAATGTCAGTTAGAGGATAAAGAAAATGTTATTGAAACTGCTTTGCAGGTCAGGTTTGGGTTTGGTTCAGGTCACTGTTAACGAAACTGGTTCCATTTAGTGAAACTTCCATCTGAAGCCCCCATAGCTTTAAAGGCGGCTGGTTGCCTAAATTGATCTTAGACTAAGCCCCCAAGGTTACACAGTGTGAGGCCAAAAGAGCCTCCTCTCACATCCTCACATACAAGTGAGACATTTAGTACTTTTAGAAGGACTTAAATACATGGAAATGATGGTGCAGTAAGCAAGGACAAGTTCAGCACTGGCAACTTCACTCTCCATGTAAGGGTAGAAGTGTCCTCATGGGGAATGAACACAGGGTAAAGAGCAGATAATAATTTCACTCCTTAATTTACCATGTACTAACTGCCCATCATAAATAGTCCTTCTTGCTGCCTAGAAATACATGCCATGCTAAACCACATTTTTAAACAAGTGATTAAGTCAAAAGGACTAGATTCTTCTATGGCATCTTGGATTAAGCACCCAGCATACTCTCTAAAAGATATAAAGTGTGGGTGTACAGTAAGTGAGTTTTACTAATTTGTTCCATTCAATTTTTATTATTATGAAAAAGGAAATTATCAACAGCTAAAACACTTTTCACTTGTTTCCCATATTGGTCTTCCTTCTCAAAAGTGACTCTCGAATCATCTTCACAGCCCATGCACATCCACCTTGCAAAAAAAAAAAAAAGAAATCACCAGCCCAGATTTGACTTTTTGGCCTCACTTCTACTATTTGCAGTGACACTTCTTTATTTTTGGACTGTGGCTTTTAAATTTGAAACTAACAATAGCAGCCGCCCCCAGCACACCGTTTGCGTGGGGGGAATGTTTTGTACACAAAACTGTCTATGTCCCTTCCTCCTATCACTCACTCCGCCTACACCTCTCATCCTCCAAGTCAGTTTTCTGTGAAGATCAGTGAGACGTACAAAGCAGAAGCCCAGCTCTTGGTTAGCAGTATTAATATGAGGAAGTTCAGTCAAGCATGTTACCTTGTGACTCCTTGTTTCACACTGAAAACAGCAGGGCGGTACTTTACAGCAGTCGGGTCCTGTCCTAGAAATAGGTGCGCAAGTGAGCAGTTCATTCATTTCAATAATGTTATCTAAATCAAAGGAGTTATACATATAGTTATATGGGAATGTCCTGACTAGAGCACAGGAATTTTCCACTGAGTTCTCTGACAGTGCTCAGTGTTAAATAATTCTGAGGAAGGCACAACAAAACATCAGATGGAAAATTAAAAACTAACTTCCCCATAAGTGAGATTTCCACTTAGATACTTCTTTCACACCCTGAAGTGTTTGTGTATCTCTGAAAAAAAAACTATCCCATCTAATATCCTGGGATTTGTTTCCAGCATTGTGGATTCTGAGCACTGACTCCTGCTGTACTATTGGCCTCTGCAAAACCTCAAGGCAGGTATGAGCACAGGAACCTAAGAATACACCTGCTCCACACTATTTGCCTGTGCCCGCCATCCCCATGACTAATCATTTCCATTGCCTGCTTTAGAACTCTCTTTATAGCTTGAATTCTTTAGACATGAGCATAGCTACAAAGAACATGGCAGTTAAAGCCATTCCTTTATCTTTATCTTTCAGTTCTTTATGCATCCAAGGATTTAGGTAGTTTTTTTGGCTGGTGTTCCATGTTGAGATAGCATTTTCCATAGTAAACATAGAGATACATTTGGAGTTAATTAGTATGTGATGACAGAGAGTACAGGAACTAGTGGGATAAGCTGATAGTTTAAATTATTCCTTTCTCTGTTATAACCTGCACATTTCTTTGCCTATTGCACAGCCCATTCGTCCCAAGGAGCTGGGTTCCTCCACAGTTCTCCCCAGCACTCAGAACATTGTTAAATGTGAACTATGTATTTTTGCCATTTTATCTAATGTTTCTTCTCCTAAGCTGTCATAAAAGAGAAGGTTAAAGGTCCTGATCCATCTGAGCTCTGCTTAGTGCAATGTTGCACCAGGAGGCACCAACAGGACCTTGCCTACCCTCCTTAATGATCTCCCTGCACACCTGAAGTGTAGAGGTTCTGCTGCATCCACAGGGGAAGCATCTCCTACTGGCAGAAGGCATTAGCTAAGCACCTCAAAAAGTTACTCCATGAAAGGAGAGTTCCAGGAGAGCTCTTCTGATTCCCCAGAGGTCAGGTAAGGAGATATTTCAGAACCAGCTCATTTTTCTAATATCTCTTTTAAACTTTCAGCCATCTCTCTTGTCGATGAAGCATATGGATTATCAGCAGGAATAGAACTGACATTTCACTCTTGAGAAAAACAATGCAACTTTACTAATTTTCTACTGAGAGTTCCCATTGTCAGCTCAAAATAAGTGCTCTGAAGAAAAGCATCTGAGCTGTATATGAAAATGTCCGTGGTTGTCATACACAGACACTACACTTGCACATTAAACAGCACTTTTTATGGCAGTGGAAATAAGACCCACTTTGTTTCTGAAGCTGTTTCAAATTTTTGAGATATAAAGGCTCTCAGCTGGAGTTTCACCAGCTGCCAGTCACTGTCATCACACACAGGCCATGATGGGAACCTCCCACTATCTGTATATTCTGGCTAATGGCTCCACCTGGTACAGTTACCTCTCCCTGAACTTTCTAGCTCTATGTCCTCACGTCTTCCAGCATTCAGGGAGAGCTCAGCTCCCAAAGGAACAACAAAATACATTGATCTATCTAGCTGAGCCTTGAAGCAGTATTACTGAATGTAACTGCTCCATGTGAGCAAATACAACCTGCTGTATAATGAATGCTTCTTAGCTTAAGACCATGATTTCAGCCACATAACTAGATCAAGAGTTGGGTTCACAAGAGTCACACAAGGGTTTAAGGTTCAGGTTGACACGGGCTATGGTGTAGAGTTAAGGGTGGATGTAGAAGGTTTTACTAAGGCATTGTTGGGGCTTGTGCCAATATGAACTCCCTATCTAATTTCAGGACTTCACCTTACAGAAGTTTGGATGTTAAGATTAATTCTAAGATTTTTGTTGGGAAAAAGTTTAGGCCAGCAGATCAGTACTGGACTGAGAAGAAGCCCTTGCTAAATTTAAGACTCTGCCAAGAGACACACGAATCTAGCACGCTGACTTTGCTTGCCTCTTCCATCACCTAAACCTTAAGCCCAACTCTCTTCCAGCAGACCCAGACACCCTCAGTCATTCCCAGACCCAGATCTGGTTCAGGTTGCCAGTCTGGGTGGCAAATTTAATTGTAGGGTATGTTTTTGTCCCAGCCTGAATTATAACTCCTATGATCCAAAAACCAATTTAAGTTAGTCTTGAATTTAATTTTACTGGTTCTTGCCTGCCCCAGATCTCAGTGTTAGGCGGGGTTGGTATGACAAACGTTGCATGGTGCCTGAAAGGAGTTAGTAAGTTGGTTTAGGATTGGTGTTAAAATTAGAGTTTTGAGCAGCAAAGAGCAAGGACTTCAGTTTGTGGCTGTCTCCAACAAAAACCTGTCTGGCATCAACACAAGCCACATCACTAACTTTAGATCTGGGGCTAGAAAAGGTCAATAGATTCCAATAGGTTGAAAAGTTTACAACCACTGGAGCATCTTCTCTACCAAAATCAGGCAACCAGCCCAGAAGTTATGAGTCTATACGTTTCTGCTCATGACCATTAAAGGCCTCTTCTGTGGTATTTGGTATAAACACCTCTGTAAACAAACTTCACAATGAGACAGCCGAGGAATAAAATCTAAGTGACAGAATACTTCAGTTCTTTTTAATAATTACAGTATCCTTTGTGTAAATTGCTTAGAAAAATACAAAGGTAATGAAGTCCAGGCCTCAAAACCTGGGAAACATAAATAAACTTAATTAATTAAATTCATTAAGTGCACGCATGCAAGAGCATTACAATTCAACCTTTAACTGCGTGACAGCACAGTGGTTTTGCTTGTGTTATTGAATGCATTGGGTGAATATTCCTCCTCAGCATAAGGAGAAATGTACCAGGGATGGGTAGCTAATAATGGTGTAACTAGTGGGGTTCCTACCTCAGAAGATGAAAAAAATTGTAAAATGTCTAGTAAATGGGGAAAATTATTCCAGAAGGTAGAAATAAAAACTAAAGAAAATAGAGAATCTGAAAATGCAAAACACTGTGTTCACTAAAGTCATTACTAAACCAAAATGATGGTCATCTGACAATATATCCAGATTAGAGACCCTAGCTGTAGGTCAAAGATAGCAAGACTTCCTGAAATCACAAAAGTGTTATGAAGATAATTCATTTCAATGGGTGAATGCAGATTAATTCAGATATATTGAAGATACAAGCACAGGAGTACCTGCAAAGAAATACGTCAATACCAAGCTGGATATATAAAACAAGTATTTTCAAGAGAAATATTGAAATAAATACTGATGAAGTACACACTCTCATCTTATGGGGGAAAATAGCACATAAGAATAAAATTTAAAAGCCCCACCTACATGTCTTTGTGCAGGTATTCTGATGCCTTATCTTCGAAAAAAAGAAGACATAAGGCTGTTCCAGGAAGCATGTAAAGAATATAAAAAAAAACACCCCCATATGTCAAAGTTAGCAACCAGCTACTCAAGCTCAAATATGAAAAAAAATAATCAAAAGTAAAAATAAAGCATTGAGACTGAGTGCTTAAAATAAGACAGGTTCATTTTCTGTGCTCAATTTGGACCTGAATAAGGACTCAGTGGAAATAACAGAACCTGTTGCGCATTTTTGCCCCACAGTGACATCAGCACATTGGCTGAGGAGACGCTTCAGTGCCCAGCACTTGTAGCTGGATGTGCCTCACTTAACCCGCAGGTCCAGGTCAACACATGCATGAAATCTTGAGCACTCTTGGTCACACTCCTTTCTTCTTAGGGAAGAAAGGCATTTTCTTTGCAAAAAGATCAAACAGGCACTTCAGTCATTCATATGACCCTGCTGCATTAATAATACCTATGAGAACAGGACCAGAAGCTACTATGTCTGATCTAAAGAACATTTAACTTCGCTGCTTCAGTGTGAGGACAATAAGATATTCATGGTCCCTGCTCTTGAAAGTGGTTGTTGCAAAGACTAATTAATGTGTGCTGTATAATCCTGCTAAGACTGAGAAAATTGCTTAATAAAACTGAATTCCTGAGTGGTTTATGACTGTGATTTACTCACACAGGACTTTCATTAAATAATGACAAAAACCTATAGAATGTGCTGGATATTAAACCAGGCTTTAAGGAAGGACAGGGTCTGCAAAGCACAGCATTGAGCATGGACAATATTTTTAAAAAATGTAGGGAGGGACAGCTTTCCAGCTGGGCCCAAAACAAGGAACAGTTGGGAGTGTAAAAGGAATTTTTACTTTCTATTACAAAGAAAAACACAGTGAGAAAGAACACATTTTATATGTTTAGTTACTGTGATCAAACATGTTCTAGACATAGAAAGCTTCTTCATCCAAGGATGAGGGTTGAGCACAGTCCGTGGAAAATTCTTTACTCTAAACCTCACTGGTGGCTTCAGAGCCTCATACACAAAATGCATTTGCATATGAGAGTGTTCTTAGGCAAAAAGCAATAGAAGCTGAGTATAGTGAAAAATTTGGTAAATTTTTTCCTCGTGAGTAAGTAGAGTTGCTTTAGTCCTACTTAAGTATAGAGGCCCAGAGAAGCTGACTTTGGTTGAGACAGTGATCGTGGTGATGCCTCCCCCACTTCCCAGGCTGCACTATGATCTGAGAAATGCTCAGAGTCTTAGGTGCTTCCTTCTCCTTAAGGGTGGGTCATTACACTAACACACAGATTTGGTAGCTTTGACTCAGAAAACTGGAAATAACTTTCAGCAGCAATCCCACCCTAGTATGTGCAAGCATAAAATTCTTGAACTCTGCTTCACAATTGAAAAATCAACATGGATTACAAGCAAATCCCATAATTCTTAAGTAGCAGCAACAGTACCAGTGTAGTGAACCCCAAAGAATCTCATTTATAAACTCAGATGTGACTATTCTAGATGCTGTACAAGAAAAATACCCTGTGTCAAAGAGTTTCATGGGCAAGTGCAACGTGAAACACAGAAGGATACAGAGAGGAAACAGGAGAAAATAAACAGGTACCTGGTGTGACAGCATTAGTATGCCAGCATATCGACTGGTCTGCTCCTGGGGGGAGGCAGCACAGGACAGGAATGTTAATGACAAGCCAACAGGAAGATGATGATGAATCTCGGTAAGTAATTACAAGATGGAAAAAGGGTAGACTTGACAAAAGCCACTGAGAAATCTAATGAGTAGCCAAAGGAGGCATCACAGGTCACTTAAAAGCAAGAGTCAGTTACTAATTTTTCCCTGCCTTGAACTTCTTGTGTGACTTCAGACAAAGCACACTGGTCAGGATTTCCAGAAGTAACTTCAGCAACTCATTCTTTTAGATGTCTAGTCCAAGGTCCTTGAGAAGCACTTGACTTTCAGAAAGCATGTATCTCACCTGCTTTGGAAAATCAGCTCTCTTTATGTGGCTTATGTTGGACACCAACAAACTCAGCTATTCACCCCAAAATCTCAAATCACTTTTGATATTCTTGGCTTATATAACACTTTGATATTCTTACTCTCTAAAAGGAAACAAAAATACTCACCTGAGTTGATTGTCTCACTGTACTAGTTACTGAATGCATGCATAAAGTGATGGATGAAAGGCTACCAAAAAGTGAATGATTATAAACATGTATTAACCACCGATTGCAAAAGGCTGGAATACGTCTCTGAACAGTTACGCTGGAAAAGGTAAGTAACATGCTAAGGCTACACAACATCTATAGATATATAGGCAAATAAGGCCCTTGCCAGCTAGAATATTAAGGACAAATGAAAGTGAGCCCAAAGACCATGCGTAGTAAACTTTCTAGCTAAAGCTGAAATTTTGAATCTGTTTATCCCATAAAGTAAAACATGTTATTTCCCAGGGGATTAGAGAAGAATAGAACTGCCATTCTCCAGTCAAATCGGGACACCAATACAGATGAGAGATTTATAAAACAGTCTGTCCTAGGGAGTCACTGCCATGTGAACATCAAAGAAACTCTTCTATGCTACTTCTCCATCCTGCTTTTAAACTAAATGCTAGAGAACATTGCTGCACATTACTTATGTTTCTCATATGAGTAATAAAGGAGTAATCACACAAATTTACAACATTACTAAAGCAATTATAGCTAAATTATAAGCAAAGTCTGTTTTATTAATGACTACGACTCAGAACAATTCCACCATCTCTTCTGCTGCGAGAGGAGCTTACAAAATCCAACAACTGAGTGCCCTGTAATCTGTCCATGAACTGATAAATCTTCACACCTCAAAGGGGGCTCTGCTGCCATGCCCACATGATGGTGATTCTCTCCCTATACTCTGTTCTCATGAGATCCCACCTGGAGGAATGTGTTCAGCTCTGGGGCCACCAATATGAGAAGGACATGGACCTGCTGGAGCACATCCAGAGGAGGGCTGTGAAGATGCTCAAGAGGCTGGAGCACCCCTCCTAGGAAGACAGGCTGAGAGAGTTGGAGTTGTTCACCCTGGAGAAGAGAAAGCTCCAGGGAGACCTTGCAGCACCTTCCAGTACCTAAAGGGCAGTCTATGAGAGAGCTGTAGAGGGACTTTTGACAAGGGCATGTAGTGATAGGACAAGGGAGAATGGCTTTACACTAAAATAGGGTAGTTTTAGATTAAATGTAAATAGAGGGAAGAAATTCTCCCCTATAAAGGTGGTGAGGCATAGGAACAGGTTGCCCAGAGAAGTTGTGGCTGACCCCTGCATGGAAGTGTTCAAGGCCAGGTTGGACAGGGCTTTGAGCAACCTGGTTTAGTGAATGGTGTCCCATGGCAGGGATTTGGAACTATATGATCTTTAAGATCCCTTCTAACCCATGATCTCATTACATAAAACAGATTATTGCTGTCCCACAGGTTCCCTGTCATGTGACTCAGAATTTTGCATTACAAGAACAACTCTTGGTGCTGGAAGAATTGTTTCACTTTGTTGAACTTCACATGGTATTTTCCTACCGTGTTTTAGAAGATTTATAAAACATGCATTTTCATTTCAGTAAACACTTGCACTTCTTTGCTGGCACAGGTTCTAATCTTTTTACAAGCACCGAGGAATGCATTTTCACAACGAGCAATGCTTATAGGAAAAGATTGGTACAATGGGGCATAAAGAATTAAAAAGATTGTGAACTGTGCTCCGTGAACTTGTTGCTCCTCTGTCTCAGGAATTTCCTTGGCTTGCACCTGGCATGACATTTACTTGAATTACCTTATAATGAGAGAGGAGGTGATGCATCAAATAGCTGATTGACTCAGAGCCAGTGAATCAGTAAAAGGTCAACCTTATACCATACATAGACAACATAAAATCTTCATCCTAACGTTAATGAAGTCAACATCAAAAGTCCCATGGTCTTCAAAGTGTCAGGGAGGAGGCTTTTACTCATGAGATATCCAGCTCACCTAGTGGAAGACAACTCTGCCATCATCATTAATAACATAGGCTGCTTATAAAGTAATTTTACTGCTAGTCTAGCTATTGGTACTTTGGCCATGGAGCTGTATGTGGTGGAACATAACATGAGGCCCAAAAGGCCTTGGGATTCTGCAGAAGGAGCTAAAAAATGCCAAAGCAATGAAATAAATATATCTACTAATTTTATTTCATATAGTAGCACATTAAAAAAAAAAAAAAGAGCCTAAAAGGTTTGGGAAGAACACTGCATAATACGAATATTTTATTGCTTTAACCATTTTTTCATCTTTCTGCTGCTTCTGTAACATATTGCATGAATCTGTTTCAGATTTTACTTGCATCCCTCAGGCTGAATTGACTTGATCATTATCTACAAGAGGAGACATCTGTGCAGATTATTAAGCATGGCTGCAGGGTCTGAAATTGTTAATTAAAATATAGATGAGAAAAAGGAAACCACCAGCAATTACATCACCGTCTCTAGGAACCATGACTTCGTTCTCTTAGTGCTACGACCTGGGGATTTACGACGCTTATCAGAGGGTTAGGAAGCACTTAGGATGAAACAAAGATTAGCGTAACCTTCTTACCTGTTCTGCCATCAAACTAGCACTTATGGGGGAAAGTTTCCGTGAGTGTGATTAACCCACTGCAAGAAACCTCCCAACCGACCCGGAACGCGCTTCTCGAGGCAATGGCACCACCTGCAGACTGCGCTTGGAGCAGCGGCGGAGCAGGGAGGGAGCAGGGAGGGAGCAGGGACGGAGCCGCTCCCGCTCTCGCAGCACTCGGGTGTGCGAGGTGGGCAGCCCTGGACCAGCGGGCTCCGTCAGGGCTGTCCATACCTCCTCTGTCCATCTCAGCCATACCAAACATCCCCCACCCCCATTTCTATGCCTTCCTGGATAATACTTGCCCCCTGCTTTCGGTTTTCTCACTCAGTTGTTTCCCAGCCCTTCCCACCCGGTCCCCGCTCCTCTCCATCCCGTTCATCCACTTTGGGACACTCTTTCCTTCCCACTGCCCCAGTTGCTCCCTGCACGGCCCCTCCAGGAAGCTGGAGGTGGGGGGTCACAGGGTACGGGCGCACTGCTCCCCACTGCACTTTTTATGGTGCTTCTCAAGGCGCCAAAAGGGTGAGAGCACCCCCTTCAGGGACACACCGCTTCTCAGCTGAGCTAATAAAACAATTAGTATTGTTTGCTGAACCAATAAATAGCAAATTGATGACTGATGGACATCTGTAGACTGGTGACTGATAATTAGATTAAGTTAAATTAAATAACTACATTAAATACTCTCCACCCATGAGCTGGGTATGCCCACACTCAGGATAAAGCCTTTCTGTGTACAACATGAAAAATTGATTTTCTGCTCCAGGAGACTGCAAGAGGAGATCAAGCCTTGCTTTACCCATCTGGCTCCTAAGCCATCTTTTCCTACAGTTTTTATTCACCATGACAGCTTTTAAGGAATGGAAATGCTACTCTGTCTTTTTGAAAGGGTGTCTACCACAAGCTTTACTGGGATCAGGAGTGCACATTGTGTGTGAGTATCTGAGAGGGATGAGCTAAGGGGAATAAGTGAAACTTTGTGACTTTTTTCTACTTTTTTTGAGGAGACCTGTCTTTGAAGTTTTTTGATGTAGGGAATAAAACTGTTACCAAATTGATGTGATACCTTCCCTGTACACCCCAGTTGCTGTCCTATTTTCTCTTGTCCTGGCAAGAGCAAGGCTGGCCTTTACTCCCCTCTTCTTCTTCCAGCCCATGGATATTTCTTCCACCCTTCCTTTAGGAAGAACTTAATGACACTTCTTTGGTTTCAGTTGTTTCCAACATGCATCCGTGCTGTTAAATTAAAAGAAGACCTTTATATATAAAGGCTCTGGAAGGAAAGGGGAAGATGTGGTCTGACTGTTTCTGTTGTGTCATTAATGTTAAAATAAAACAGGATGAGATGAAACAGTCACCAGCATCTGGACCTGTTGCCTGAGAAACCATTACCAGTTACCAGAAGAAAGGAATTCCTTGGAAACAACAACTTTGGAAACCAGAAGGAAGTTGTGCAACTGTCAGTGGCAAAGGCAGCAGTTCTAACACAGCAACAGGGTAAAGACGTGACCTGAGTAATAACAGCTCATCAAGATGTGTCTGGAACCCTTGTTATTACAGCCCCTGGTAACCAGTCAGGCCCTCCAGGCTGCAGACAGCCGAACTACATAACTACCAGGAATGCCATCACAGGGTATTTTTTCTTTTTATAGTGCTTAAAAATCCTTAAAGGGGATTAACAATCCTGTGAAGAGGGTAATTACTATTTTCTCTACTTGACAAACCAGGAAAATGAGATTTGGAAACTTTAACTGACATATGGCAAAATACTCCATGTTATAATTAAGAGATCAGAGCTCCTACCTTCGGGGTCAAGCTGATGAATTACTTTATGTAAATATTATGTAAATTGGATTATTTTAAAAGAAGGTTTAGAGTGAGTCTTGACTTCTAAATTTCCCTTCTGGTTCTGTCACTTGTCTATTTATCAAAATGCAAAAGTCATATGTAAACCAAGCCACACCTGCTTTACACCTATGATTGCAGCCTTTAATCTGCTGATGACTAGGAAGCTTTCCGAGTGCCTACAATGAAAATATTTAACAGCAAATATCATTGCCATTATATCTACTTTTCTATTTATATAGAAGTATGAGCATCAACAATTGGGAAGTTTACTCAGGAGTGACAAAGCAGAAGGAAATGGGCAAAGGGACTTTACAGAGTTTCTCATTCTGTTGAGATATGGTAAAGGGGAGATATATTTCTGATTTTACCCGGAAACAAAGCACATCCTATTCCCTATACCCATTGCACTACAAGATTTGAAGCTACATCACTGAACATTCTGTTCTATGAGCAGCAAGAATTTTGGTTACTACATGCAGGGGAGAAGATTCATGCTGCTCTGAACCCCATGACACTCATATGATAATATGGAGTTTCTATTTTCTTTTATTCTATATAAACTATAGACTATATGGACTACTCTAATATATTCCTGCATCCTATAAGATCACGAAAAACACCTGGCCTTTTGTAATTTGTTTTGTCATCTTTCTTAGAAGAACAAAATGAATTTTGATCCAACATATTCAGGACAGCTGTGTGATAAATTGCTGTCATATGGTTCTAATTCTGAATGCATAATCCAAACATCAACAGCTTCTTCACAGAGAGGCAGGAATTCTGTACTAGCCCATTTTTTGGATCTGCCATGCAATGAATCAGGCTGATACAGTCTATCAACACCTGTACACATTATCTTTTGATGCAATGAAAAATGTACAGCCCATACTTTTCATGCTGTAGAGCTCCAGTACGGCCATGCATCCTGTGACCTGAGACGGTCTACAGAAACTCCAGGCTCCGTTCACTTACATCACTGTCAGCCTGGTGAGGATTTGGGAAAGAAAAAGCATCCTTCAGGCAGGCCTGGGAAGAGTCGTGCATCTTCAGAGGCAAGGTGAAACTTGCCATGACGTGTGACTGGGATAAGCACGGCATGTGGGTTTGTTGCAGATCTGACACACAGAATCGCGTTAGCTGATGCCAAGATGAGTCCCAGGATTTTGCAGCGTTAGCAAATGATTACTGTAAAAGTAAACATTGGCTAACATGGGGCTCATGTATGCCTGTGAACTGTTGAACTAGGGCAGTAGGGTATTTCAGTATATCCACAGAAAGGACACACAGAATGATAAGCAAGGAACTAAATATTCAGGGTGATTATTTCTCACCACTCAAACACCAAGACAAGGGTAAAGAGACATTGTGTTCTAGGAAGTGGACACCATAAATTACTGCAAGGTTTGTGGTGATGATTTCTACGGCCACAGTCAGGGTGGGAAGCTCTACTGATGATTATGACTCATCAGGAACTGAAAATTTTTTGCTGTGAGTTGGCTTAATGATAATGTAAAAGTAAATGTTCTGAAGACTGAGAAAGGCAATAAAAAGATTCTTGGTCTGAGGTGTGAGCTTCTGACTGTGATCAACATCTCAAAGAGGAATTCAAAGTGTTACAGACAAGGAATTCTTCTTAGCAGAATAAAATGTTAAACATATTTTTGTAAATTTTTTTCTGCCCAGTAGGTAATCTGCAATGAAAATGTAAGAACTGAGGGCCTTCCAATACTTTTGGGCAAATTTCCTACCCAAAGAGCCTCTAAATGCCATTACATTTCCCCTTTTCTAGGACAAAAGACATGAGCAGCTTTTAGGTGACACACATACTGGTGGGACAGAAACAGCTGGGACTACATGTCCTCCTCTTGCCAGAAATTTGGCTCTGCCTCATTTAGCAGGTCATCAGCATCATTCATCAGTATCATAGCAGATCATCACTCCTCAGCAACAATACAGAGTTATAAGTAACTGAGTACCTTATCCATAGAGTTCCACTGGCAAGAAGTCCATGTGTCCATGCAGGAGCAGGTATCTCTCAGACAGAATATGTGGCACAGCTATCTACCTGAGGAGCATAGTTGTCCATGGTTACATGTGACTTGCAGTCAGAATGACACAGGAAAATCCATTGAAAATGAGCTTATTCCTTTATCATAAAAAATTTAAACGTGCAAATAAGCAATAACAAATAATTAAAAGGTCTGTAATAATCTCACTGCAGAGAAGCTGAAATCAGCTGTGGGCTGAGATGCACTGTGGCTGGAAGAGCTCACACCCCACACTGGTGGTGTGAGCCAGGCAAGTGTGGGCACTCGCTGCACGTAGCTGTGGTGAAAGCTGAAGTCTCCATCCAGAGTGCCTGCACACACGTATGGCCACCCTGTGAATTTTAGTTCTCAGAAAAGAATGTGGCATACTGATATCAACTCCTTTGTGGGAGTTAGTACAGTCCAAACAGAGCAAGGATTCAAACTTTGTCTAAACTGAGGCCTGCAATTCATACTGACACACAAATCAGCCCCAGGGTTGGTGTAGGCATTGTGGTATAAAAGTACCACTGGGCTAAAAGTACCACGTGGCTAAATTTCAGAAATTCAGATAACATTGTATCAGCAACAGCATTATTGCCTTCTTTTGTGACTATCACTTGGTTCCACCTGGGCTCTTCACAGTGAGCTGGGAAAGCTGTACTTGCAAAGCATTCCTAATGAAGGCAAACGGGCAACAGGGATTTCACAGCCCTGTATCAGCAAGCACAACAGAATTCATTCTTAACATTGAAGCCATTACTGCTTCATTATTTATTATTTCAGCAAGAATATTGCAAATATTTAGACATTACAGAGCAGGCTATCATCCAGACAAAAAAAAGATGTCCCTCCTAAAGCGCTAAATGAGTGTAAATTACTGACACTAATAAAAAAGCTTATTACAAAATATCATTGGGGATGAACACTAACGAAGCACAGAGGGTGAGCACGTTTGTTTAGTGATTTTTACTTTCCTGTTCTTTACTGCCCTCCCACAAGAGGGGCCGCAGCGCCCGAAGCGCTGCTGGGCTCTGTCACCTGCTCCCGGCTTGTCACTAGAGGGCGACGAAGGCTCCCAGACGAGGGCAGAGGTTCCCTGCAAAGCCTCGACTTCCACGGAACAACTTCTTTTCTTAAATCCTTAAATCCTGCGTTGTGAAATGGGCTCAGCCAGATCCCACGGGGAAGCAGCGCTTTGGCAGCTCATAATAATTGGGAAGTTCGGTGGAACCTGCTGGCACCCTTCACCTCTCAGCACAGGACCTCCCTTCCCCTCCAGTGGCCGCTGGGTTGCAGCAAGACAGATGAGCAAGGGGTATTCATTAATTACTATGTTATTATAATTTTTTTATATTCCAGTCGGGTCCCATGAGAGTGTGGGACTGGCAAGGAGAAGGAAAGAAAAGATCGTTGGCTGGTTATGGAATAAGGCTTTCAATAACAATTAATGCAGGCTAGATTAGAAGCACAGGAAATACCAGACTTGCCAGTTTTTCTGCGTTGATTTTCACACGCTTTCTGTTTTTCCAAATGCTATATTTATTACTTTTCCCCAAGACTCATAATGGAACGTAACATCACTACTGTGTTGTATGTGTGTGTATGTATATATATGCACATAAACATACATAAACACACACATATATACATGTTATGTACACACATATGTATACACAATATGTATGTACACAAATATACGTACATATTTGTAGTCTATACATACATATGTATGCTTATATGATGATGTATGTGTTTACATGAACTTCTAGTTCACAAAGTTGGCATTTTTCCCAGTAACTTTCTGCACAAGTGTGGGAAAAGAAGAGAGAACTTGTTAACCAAAACAGGCTTATTCTAAAGCACCCTGCAGATGTTAATTTAATATATGGGCAGTTTAAGCAGAAAAGAAAATGTAGGAAAAAATTCTGTAAAAGTGCATTCAATGTTGAATAGCGACTGTTTAACTTCTAATTTAAAATCCCCCTCTGCTTTTATTTCCCCATTTCTTTATTCAGGGTTAACTAAAATGCAATTTAATCTGTCTAAACAATATCAGCACAAATACCAAGGCCTTTTAATTTACAAGAAACTTTACTTACAGAAAACATTAATTTTACGCTTGTGAGTAGCACAAACTGATTTCAAATGGGCCAAAAATACACAAATTGAAGCCTGTCTGTAATTTCATTAGCCATGTTTTGTAGATTATTTAAGAGGCAAAATCCCCCCTAGGCTGTGAAGAGGAAAACTGTTGAATGGGAGAAATAATTTTGGGGTTTTTTTTCAGCAAACGTAATTATTAGACCAGTTCTTTCCACTAATTATTTCTCTTGAGTTTATGTTGTTTTAAAATAGTCTATTGTTATCTGATGTCAAATCAGTGAACTCCCAAGTTCAAACTATATAGCCTAAGAAGAAAGACATATGAGGCAGAAAGATCATGAGATGTCACTGCAGAGCTGGGCCTACAAAAATGTTCTACTGGTTAATAAACCAAATACTCTAACAACTAATAAACCCAAATTTAAGTCTGTCTGAATCCACCACTGCCTTCCATAGTCAGGGGAAGTTCCTAATTTTAAAGAGCACGTCATTACAGTTACGGTTTCATGAAGATGAACCTTGGACACTGAAGGTTTGGACCAAAACTGTGCCTTTAAATCAAATGAAACCTTCACTGTGTGGATGGTCCAGCTGAGGGACTCAGCTAATTGGGTAGGAATTCTTATCTTGTGAGGATAAATCCTCTCTGTTGAGTGTCCGAGGTAGCCCCCAGAAAACCACACTGCAGTACATGCAAAATGCGGATGGTGATGATAACGGGGCCCCTGTAAGCCAGGAAAGAATGATAATTTCTTTGCTGTTACAGTTCTGATGAATGTGTGCAAAAAGCAAATAAAGCAAAATTCAAATTGCACACAAACATATATGTCCAGACACACATGTCCATTACGCAGCCAGCAGCTAATGATGATGGTCAGCAGTGTCTCCACCCCTGTTTGTGACAGGCATGTAGCCTAGCAGGCTGTCCTGGATGTCCTGCTGAGGCACAGAGCAGTAAAGAATGAGTGAGCATGGCAGAGGGACTGCAAAGGCACCAAGAGGAACCACTGATGCTCCCAGCATGTGGGCAGAAGCAGGATTATCAAGGAGGTTTGTCCACTATCGGGGTGATACCTGTCAACTTGGACAAAGACTGAAACTTCTCTACAGATCAGGAAAGAAATGTGTGATATAATGTATCCAGGTTTCCAACACTGAATAACAGATAAATGCTGTGAAAAGGGAAGAGTCAAATTCTCCACTGTTTCCCTCTGCTACCATCCATTTACATGACATCAAGCAAGGAAAGCAACAAAACAGCCAAAAATATGGAAAAGAACTGAATTACCTCTTCCGTGTCCATCTATTATTGCACAGGACATTTTATTAAAAATCTCACAGATGCCATTTAGAAATGAAGATGATCAATGTCAATGCAGCTCTCTGCCAAAGTGTTCAGTATTGTACTGGAAGTGGGGAACGGCAACTGAGATCTATTTTAACAGCATCATTTCTCCCATAATCAGTTTGACTTCTCAGCAGTCAGAGGGACATTTTTTTCATTCTTTTAAAAAATAAATCAATATTAAATCTGAACGCACATCAACAGGTTTGGTACTATCATAATAGTAGAAGGGAAGCGGCTGAGACCTAAAAATGAAAGAGTTCAGGACAGAAACAGAAACCTGAGCACTTGTAGGAAAGGACATCAGACTCACGCTGCGAGTGTGAACTCAGATGAATGATAAACTCAGTTTCAATGGCCTTGCCATGGTAAGTTTAAGTTAGCTGGTTCTGAAGCAAGGGTCAGGCTTACTTGAAATGACACAAGAAAAAACCTGGGAGAGGAAGAACTGAATCTCTGGTATCAAGTTTGCCTCCTTCTCTAGAACACAAGTTGGGAGTTTTTTTCCTACACTGGCCATGGTAAATAGCATTACTAAAACCACAGTAGCTGTTACTGGTAGTACAGAAGGAAACCGAGAGGCAGCGTGTAAACTGCACCCTGCATGATGGGAAAACGATGACACAGGCGAAACTCATGAAAGAGTACATTCTCTCATTGATGTGAAAGCATTTATTGGCTTTGCATTTTTGATTCACATTACCTTCTTTCTAGAGAAAAACACGTGGCAGTAGTACGGAAAAATGAGTGTGACGAGGTCAGAACTTGCTTATGAAACACAACCATGTATCCTTACAGTGAACAGCTATTAGAACAGATTTCATTTTCTCACGTTCTTTCTGACACTCACCCCCCAATTTATACCAATTAAATTTCTCTATTTGCACTCCTTTATGTACTAATAAATACATCTGGTTTTGCCCTGCTTATATTTTTTGTCTCTTCATTCTTCTTCATCCAAGGTGATGGATGGATATCACTAAAAGGGGACTAAGAATATTTACATACCTCTGTAAACTGTTCAAAAAGCAGATGAAGAGTCTAGGTAACATTACTACTGTTAAGGAATAGCAATTTGCAGTGTATTTTGACTGTGTCAGATAAACATTCTACTTTTTTAATTAGATGTAAATCAATAATTTGAGGAGATATTAATGATTAAGAAATATTGAACAAAATCTGCAACAGTTTCCTGGTAATTGGACCAGTTATGATGGATGTTTTACTTTATTCAAGATTTTAGAAAGGGCCCTGTTGAAGACATTTATTAATTAGGCTATAGGGATTTTTCTTCTTTTTTTTTGTATTGAATTAGAAAATTCTTGTGAGAGAGTGGCTTCTAGAAAGATGAGGCAAGTAAATTTATTACCTTGGGGTGACAAACTTGGTAAACTCACTGTGTGCACTTCCTTTTACTTCACTGAAAGCCAAACATGTCACAGTCTCCTATTTAGATCACAAAAGAACAGAGAAAAGGAACAACTGGTAATGGGAAAATGCTTATAAACCTTACTGTAAGACATGATTTGGACCTCTTTGTATTACAGCTTTCATGCAGCTGTGTTATTATGATGTAATAAAGATGGAAATAACTTACGTTTTGAGAAGGATGTCAGTCAATAAAAATCTATAGATTACCAGAATCTGCTGGTTTCATTTCTTGAAGCCCTCTGAGAACTTTTTTTCCACTATGAACCACTAAAGAAATGCTCTTGTAAACATTAAAATCCTGTTAACTGAAACTAAATAGACCCCACAGAGTTGCTTTCTTGTGGCTAATCTACTTTGAAGATTTTTCACTGGTCATTTTCCTGTTAACCCCTACCTCCTGTAGTTTTTGGGTTGTTTTTCTTGGGCGGGGATTTTATTTGTTTGTTTGTTTTGTGTTATTTTTTTTTTAAATGGAGAAACATAATTAGAAAGTGGAACTAATCACAATGTGACCTTTTTACCTTGGCTTCCAGCCATGTGGAGTTAGAACCTTGACCTATGGTGCCTGAGTAATACGTCAAGAGCATCTGGAGCCCTGACCTGCTAGCAAACTATCTAGGTATTATTAGAGTAAAAACTGAGGAAAAAATATTAACTAGAGGAGTAATTGCAGTTTCAGTTTCTCTCCAATGCAGTGACTCACAGGATTTCTGAAGAAAATGGGTGCAATCCAGAATCTTTTGGTAAGAAGACTGTTTCAAACAAGATTAGATTGTTATCAGCAGATTGAAAATACTCCCTTAGATCAAGTTGTGAGACACATGAAATAAACCCCACAGCCAAGTCTCAATAACCAAGTATCCATGGCTCCAGTCACCAAAAAAATTCATTAGTACTCTCAACAAAGTGAGGGACTCAGCTGAATATACAGATTGATTCCCTTTATAATCTAGATTTCTCCAGTATGTTATATGTTATGTACTATATTTGCCAAGACTGTGCAGTATTTGCTCTGTGCGTGTGTCTACACAGGCACAGAAGTGTGTAATAACAATATATAAACAGCTCCTATGATATGTAATATAATTTCTATTTCTATACAACATTTCATAATACCAGGTAAACAAAGTTTTTACTCCAGAATTTTTATTTGAAGAGGTTTTTCCTTTTAAAAGCCTTGTAGCTAACTTTCAGGGGAAATAACACACTGAAGCAACGGGATCTTCTGTACCTTGCAACAACCCCAGCAGTCATGTTAGTGCCTATGAAAGATGTCTCAGATGGACATATAAAGGGAAATACAAATTAAGAACCTGTTTTCTCAAAGATCCCAAGTTACAGAAACATAGGACTGGCATCACCCTGGCAAAGGAATAAGAAACAGATGGACTGCCATGCCCCAAAGTTAACTGATCCCACAAAAAGGAATGAGAAAAAAAACAAATGCTGAAAAAAATATTGAAACTCCTCCCCCAAATGCTGTAGGTATCTCCCCGCTTTTTTTTTTTAACCTTGCTTTCTATTTGCTGTTCATTATGGGAAAGAAGTACTAGGTGTTCCAGCTTTACCACCCAGTGGTATTTTTCTGCAATCATCAGCTGCATCTGAGTAAGCAGAGCTATTTTTAAATCCCCAGCCACCTCACACAGTAAAGCAAGCACATAACTGCAGAGTCATGCACAGCAAGGGGAATCACTCCTCTTGGTTTGCAGCGTCATACAAAGGGGAAAGGCAAACAAACTATATCCCATACATTTTCACGAATGTGTGACTAAGTCTCAGTTTCAGAATCTGTCCTTACCCATAACAAAATGTTCTCTGAAATTTTCCTGTAGTTGCACTAGCATGGTTAAGTCCAGGTTCTGTCAGATTTCTTTTGGTGGCAAGAAAATTTCAGAAAGTCACGAGTACAGCCATGACAGCCACTTTCCTGGCTGACACATCAAGGACCAACCTGGGGACCTCCAGAACAAGAAACGTGACAGTGCTGAGCACTGAACCCTGATAGCGTAAACTGCTGTGCTAACACTTCTGCTTTTTCTTTTTTGGCACATAGATTTAAATACTTGATGTGCTTTGTTAAACAAATATGTCTAGAAATGAAGTTCAGAACAATGCAAAGTGAAAGAAACCAAATGCCTCATCCTACATCTCTAACATGCCTCGTTTTCCCAGCAAGTGTCCAAGAAGCGATGTACCTGGTTCATTAAATAGCCATTAAATAGCCTGACTGTTCTATGTAAATCAGCATGATACAAGATACTCAGCTAAATGTTAACACGACCCAGAGATTAATATGTAAATTGAGTGTATCCTAGGAAAGATGTTCTTTACAGAGGTGTGCTGAGGGGGTCTGGTATCATTTATGCAAGGATCTGCACATGGCAGGATGTCACTGCATATATTCTGACCTCCCAATATAAGCTTACTGATGTTTGACAACAGCTTTTAGAATTTTAAGTGGAAACACTAGAAGAGCAACAGTGATAAATGTTGCTGAACCTTTCAGTTTGTACAGGCAAACCATTTTCAAGTGTGTGGCAAAATTTCAACTTTCACTTCTCCCAAATACAGTGCAGCACACAGACTTCAAACAGAAAACAACAGCAGGCACATGGCAAGTAAAATAACCCAAGCTTTTCTTGGGGAAAATAAAATAGAGCGAATGCCATAAGGTCCCTTCAGTTGCTCTGTGCTATAAGCAGCAGCTCGGACACTGTGATAAGACAGTTCCTTACAAAGATTTGTGGATTTATTCCATTATGAAGTTTGTTTGCTCTTGCAGTCTGATCTCTGTTATCCAGTCTGCTTCTGTATTAGCATGCTCCTGGGAGCCTTTGGGGGATAAAATGACTACATCTTTAAGAGCATAGTTAGGGGACTATTTGCTCAGTGGTCAGACAACTTGCACCGGACTCTGATATGGATTTTCCACTTTCAGTAGCCTGACAAGCAGCCTCCTGCGAAGGAGGAATGTGCTGAAAGGAGGAGTCATATGCCCAAAACCATGTGCCAGGGCACGTGCTGTGTGCCTCAGGCTATAAACTCAAAAACCTGGAGGATACAAAGCATTACGTTATTCTGGACACCTTAAAAAAAACAAACAATACCCCACCCTCAACACCTTAGGGCTGTAGCACAAGCTCTGAATCCAGTGTACCAGGATCCCTACAGTGCTGCTCAGGCAGGGACCAAGGCTGTTGGCCTGAGCTTAAAAGCAGCTGCAGGTTACATGTGCAATACTGCTTGAAATAAAGAAAGTTAAAAGCCCCTTGCATGAAAACTAGGGATGTGAACCAAAGACTGGCTGTGTATACGTAGTTTTTAAGCTGGATGCTGTATCATGCAGCCTGGGAAGCAGAGCAATCTGCCAGCCTGATTTCCCAGGCAAAAGATGTGTGAAGGGGGGCTATTCTCAACCCCTTTTGTTACGACCCTCATCACTACAAGCTTCCATAGTGTTGCTGGGTGGGGTTTCTCTGCTTCAGCAAAGGAGGAAATATATGGAAAAATAATCTTTTTGAACAGTTTGCTCCACAGAAATGGCAGGATGGCTTCTGCATATTAACCCACTACATCACACTTTGGATCACCACCAGCCAAGAGTACATATTTCACAGAATCATGGAATCATTTAGGTCAAAAAGGACCTTTAAGATCATCAAGTCCAACCATTAACCCATCGCTGCCAAGTCCACCACTAAACCATGTTCCTAAGTGTCACATCTTTTAAATACCTGCAGGGATGGTGACTCCACCACTGCCCTGGGCAGCCTCTTCCAAAGCTTGACAAACCTTTTGGTGAAGAAAGCTTTCCAATCTAAACCTGCCCTGGCACAACTTGCACCAAATACACGTGGTGCGGGTATTTCCCAGTTTGCCTCCATACCAGTTGCTACACGCACATGTCTTCCCATCTTATCTTCCGCAAGAATCAAATAACATCATATTACTTTCAAACAAGTGATGCACATGCCGGGAAAATGAAGTACGTCTCTCACACAAATCTGAAATGAAGAACCATAAATGGCAGAGATTAATTCAAATTACTCAGCGTCATCCTTCAGAAGTAACAGTAATAATACACTTTCGCCACTCCCCATCATAGTGAGCACACTACACTTTGAGACAAGTATCACTTCCCCATTCTGCCACATCTCATGATGTGTTTAGCTAAACCTATCCAGTCTATGAACAAGCCAAACGGGGAATAGTCACTGCAAAGCTGACACTTTCAGAGAGCTGGGGAGAATTATGGACACTACCCATTTCCACACATGGGGAAACCTGTGTACTCAAGGATAGGAACAGAGGGATTTGGAGAGGCTGGCAGGACCCTTCTGCAATATGGATCCTGAAGATTCCAAATTTCTTTGTAAGACTAAAACCATAGCATGACAGATATGGACCAAATCACCACTAGGCTGACTCCTCTGGCAAGGCTCCTAGCATTTGTGCACTAGTGAGGAACAGCCCATGAAATTCCAGGCAGTCCCTGCAGCTCCATTCTGAAACAGCAGCATGGTTTCACAAACTGCACAACGAGCAGGGACAGTGCTTCTCTGCCCCACGCAAAGGCATCTCTTCTTTCCAATTGGGCACCTGAAGGAGCATAAGACTCTTAAACTGCTCCCCACACAGAGTAGCCAGGAACCCCTTTTGATCACCGTGGTTCTCAGACAATGCACAGGAGGGTCAGTTTCTCAATTCCATTTGCATCTGCCCAAGACTATTAGATCCCTCTTCTGCAATCCCATGTGTAGGCTGCTGCAGGAATAAATACATAGTGATCACCCTAGGGATAACAGCACTTTGAATATCAGAGGAGTTACAGAAAAACCATTGACATGACAGGTATCATGGTTCCCTTGTGGCAAAACCATCCTGTAGTTGTTGTGGAGATATGCTGGTACATTTTGAAGGTGCTGTTCTGGCAGATACTGGTCCCATTTGGCCTATATTGCTCTGCAGGAAATGTTCTTCTGAGAATTTTGCTGAGGTTGGATACATTATTAATAAAGATGGGAAACAGAGGGGCTGGAAAATATCTTTCAAGTGTAATGTTCTGGTATAGACTGACATTAATCCATGGGTGAACCTGGAAAGGGGACAAATTTTCTAACTATTCTAAACATAAATTTTGCTATTAGCAGTAGTCATTAACAAATTCTGATCCTATTATTATGAGCCATTACATCTAGAAAATTGCCTATTTTTAGCTCAAGCATTTTGTGCTTCCTTAGCTCATAATCTTTTGATATTATAAACAACTTCGAACAAATCTCTTGATATCTCACTGCTTTCAGGTCTCCTCATTCCAAAATAGAGAAAAAAAAAATCCTTGCCTGCTTTCATTCTACTAAATGAAAATTGCAAGAGCCATGTAAATGTATCAAATATTGGTATCTTCCCCAACCTCTTTTTGGAATAACACTTCTTGTATGGGGTTTGGTCAGGATGGAGCTAATTTTCTTCACAGCAGCCCCCATGGTGCTGTGTTTTAGATCTGAGACCAAAGCATTGCTGATAACAGGGCAGTGCTTTAGCTGTTGCTGAACTGTGCTTGCACAGCACCAAGGCCTTCTCTGCTTTTCACTCTGCCTCCAGGGAGCAGGCTGGGCATGGGCAGGAGGCTGGGAGAGGGCACAGACAGGACAGCTGACTCCAAATGTCCAAAGAGATTTTCTGTGCTATTCAACGTCATGGCCAGCAATAAAATCAGGGGTGGCTGGTGTGTTGAAATGAGTCATTACTCAGAGGCTGTCTGGCCATCAGGCTGCTGGTTGGAGGTGTTGAGCGATCACCTTTGTATCACTTGTTTGGTTTCCTTTTCTTTTCTCTGTTATTAAACTGTCCTTACCTCAGCACACAAGTTTTTCTTGCATAGCAAGAGCAGAGCAATGCCTCTTGCATTTGTGCCACTCCTCTGCTGTGGAGGGAAGGTGTGGATGGGGCGGGGCTCACCAGCCAGCTGGGGTCAACCCATCACACTCCTCTAGTACCTCTGAAAATAAATAATGCCCAAAGCACAGTTTTGTTCTCAACAGCTAATCAATCATTTGTCTACTCTCATTATCACTCAAGTGAACTCCTTCACTTCACTTCCTTTAAGTTTACAAGAAACCTATAATTTTGTCTACAGGAAAGAACCATGAACCAAGAGTCGGATTCATTATCTGGCAAATTCATAGCTTTTCTTTCATTCTGAGACACTTCCTGCAAAGCTCATGGGAAATAAGACATGGGGGAGATTATGTTTCATTTTTCAAAGCTGTTGGGTCAGCTAATGGCCATCACCATTTGATCACCAAAAATACTACAAGAAGTTGTTTTATCTGTAGGTCACAGTACTGATGGTGCAAACCTGATACATAGAAGCAAAGTTTGTAGGGAGAGACAGACCAACTAAACCAAGGAAGTAGAGATGATCTCAAAAGGTCTTTGTTTTTTTTTCCCCAGCTATATCAGAGGATCCAACAGGAATACTCTCCCTCTAAGCCCTACCTCTCTTGTAACAACATCTCAAAGTTTTTTAGGTGTACTTTCAGTAAATACAAGATCACGACAATATTATAAATATTACGACAATATTATAAATATTGTTCTCAGAGAAACAGTAATATCTCCAAAGTCAGTTATATGAAAACTGTGACTTGAAGTTCAAAACCAGTGTTTCTGAAACCAGTCCTTTTAAAGGTGTCTGTGTATCTTATCTGCACACACTGGAACTGGAATATCACAATTATACTAAATATGACTTACTTAAGACTAGCCCCAAAATAAGGCAGTAGATTTGAATATTCCAGATAACATTTATTATTTTGTTTATGTAAGGCCTAATATGATTAAATTTCTCACATTGACTTCTAAGCATTTCAGTCATCAGCAGATAAATGTGTCAATTAATGGTCATAATGGGTCATTCTGTCAACCAGCTTCAAGTAAAAACTTTGAGATTTTGTCTTAAAATTAAGTAAGGATAAGCAAAGATTGAGTATAATCTTCATTCCATGAATCAAATACTGAATATTCTGCAGCCTTTTTGCCTTTAAGCCATCTACAGCAATGTCACTGTTGTCAGCAGTGGAAGATTCAAACTAAGGTGCTGTAAGACTTACTCAAAGTCAAGCTGCAAAATCAAGGCAAGAGACACCAGAAATCAGTGTCAATCCGTTCTCAAACTCACTCCATTTAGATGGTGGCCTCTTTATTTATTCAGTTAAATATATTAGGAGTTTTCATCAGAAACTTTAATGAAAACCACACATCTAGGATTCCCTGTGGTCCTTCTTCTACAGCTTAGGGCAAGAAGATAGTAAAGATTTTGCCAAACAGCCACCTACCCTAAAATGTACATTAAGCCAGCAACGATCATAACATATTGTGTAAATATAACATAATTAAATGGAGAAAAGATTTAATTTAGAGCTAAAAAGATCTATTCTTGTAGAAACAGGCATATTTCATTGTACCACAAGTGTAAGTTCCAGTGCCACGTGGCAGCTCGTACAAATTCAGCCCTGAAAAAAGCTGCAGTGGCTTTTTTTCAGGAGTTATCACTTTCAAGAAATATGTTATTTTTTCTTATGGTTTCCTGATTTAATCTCCTACAGTCCATACACATCTGCATGTTCACATCTGACCCACTTATTGGGCTAGGGCTGAACAGATACTGCAGACTCCTCAGAAATACTATTTTCCTTCTCCCATTAATTCTGTTTGACCGCAAAAAGTGTCAAAATGCTTGTCTGCTTCAAGTACAATCTATGATAGAGAACATGCTTACCCTTCCTTATAAAAAAATACATTTGAACAAGAGATGAAGTTTTCAGCAGCTGGTATCCATATGGCATTAATTCTTCAGTCTACAAAAAACTACATTAATAACTTGAATTTAAAACTCTGCTGAAAACTGCTTTTCCCTGTCCTGCCAGGGCAATTGATGGATTTTTTGCTTTATAGACAGAGTTCCGGTGGAACATTACCTCTTCCCTCTCAACTGAACACTAATCAGAATTTTGGGAAATGTTGTTATTTGTGTAGAAATGGCATGGATGTGAGGGAGAAGAGTGAATGGTGGGGTAAGGACACTTCCACTTTCTTTTTCTAGTTACTTAATTCCTCCCAACACTTCTTCAACATTCTACTTCTTCTATTTCTGAGAACTATTTCACCATGTAGTGCCAAGGACACTCTAAGAAGTCTTCAATATTTCTTTTTCTAATTTAGGTAAAGAATTTCTACTCAACTACAATTTCTTTTGAGGTTTCCGATAGTCTTTGGAAAATCACCTTTCCCAATCATCCTTTAAAACAAACGTTGAAAATAAAACATATAAATCAGAAATTTATCTAACCAAACTCTAGTGGTCCATTTGCTCTCTAGGTCAGAAAAGCTAAAGATCAGAAATGTGTAAACTGATTTTTTCTAGTTAGAATGAGTAGTCTGGATGACAGACACCATGGACACTGCTTTAGGAAGTTTAATTACACAACACTAATATATCAAACAAATCCACAAACAATTTGGTTTGTTTCCAGTCTTGCAAGTGAATTCCTAGCATTTAGTCATGCTTAATAATTTTACTTTTCCCACTCAAATGAGTCATACTTCTTAATTTTATTTTTCCCCCTCAAATTACTTTAAAACTGCTTGGCCTTTGAGGAAAGATGAATAACAGCAACCAGAAAGCTCAGATACTTTATATTAACCAAGGCAGAAAATCCAATCAATATACTGAAACCCAAAAAAATCAGTAATATGGATTGTATGTTAAGCATTAGGGGAGTTTTTCCTACAACTCAGAATACGATTTGTCTGCAGCATTTCAAAACGTCAGATTTAGGAAAAAAATGTTCTATGACATCTACAAGCCAGCGTATCCTGCACTGCTCACCAGGAATAAATAGAGAAAATAATAAATAAATAAATAAATAAATAAATAAATAAATAAATAAATAATGGGCAAACCTCAAAGTTTTATACAGTACAAGCTCATAGAACTTGCCTCTTAGTAGGAGTAGTGGCTGTCTAAGCCTGTGAGTATGGAAATGGCCTCAAGCAGTTGGTAACACGTTCAACAGAGGGCTTTGTACATTCCTGTAAATAGAATCACAGCTCAAAAATCAGTGACATCAAGACAGACTTTCCTAAAGGACTGAGCACACTGCTTGAACTTCTCGGATCAAGAGGCAGCAATAGCAACTGAAATGAATTCCACTTTGCAAGGTCAGACCCTGTGAATTGGTACTATTGTGCCACAGGCAAACAGAAGAGAAACTGCAAAAAGTAATATCCATGAGAAACTAAAGCAGGGCCTGAAATGGCTGAACACACAGAGGGGATATATAAGTACCTGTGAGCCTGCACAGAAAGGTGAACTGCAGCAAAGATCCAAAGTGCTGAGGAGAAACAAGGCATAACAGAAACCTGTTGCTTGGACATACAGACACGAATGGGTCAAGAGACTTGTGAGAGATCCATACAAGCACATATCCAGCTTATCTACCAGCACCTATAAGGATGAGACTGAATCACCTTAGGCCATATAAATGTGAAAGCACCAATTCTTAGGGAAAAGCACAAGGACTGCTTTGGAGCTGATCAATGTCATGGCTCTTCATTCCAGTTATTTCAGCCTTACTGTGATTAAGAACATGGATCCTGGGAATCTGCCCTGTGCGTCAGATTTGGTATTGACATCCTCCAAAGTTCAAACTGTACCCAAAAAAAAAAAAAGTGTGGAAAAACTTACATTAGAAATAAATAAATCCCAATCTATTTCCCCTAACTACACTAAATATTTTCATGTGTATAGACAGAAAACAAGACTAAAAAAGGAATGCTGTGATCCAAGTCAGAGCCTCCGTATGAGAGATGGCTGCATACGTAAATCATAGCAATGAGTTCATCGAGTTTTGGGAATCCTGAAAGCCCTCCAGCTAACCTCTCACTGAGTTTGTCATTCCAACTGTAGAACACTGCATCACCAGAACATCCAACAGGATAATATAGGTAAAGGATGTTTAGCCTTTCCCATGTAAGAAGTGTAAACACACCTGCAGCTCGTAATTATTGTTAATCTATGAGTCACAGAAGCATCAACACTCATTGCTCTGCAGGAAAATCAGATTTTTGGACACACGTTGAGCTCTCAGGCAGGCATCTCACGTAGCAGTGAGTATATCAGATTATTTCATTACATATTATTTTTTTCCCTTTTGCACTGCACAATCAACAGCAAAGGAAATGTGAACTGTTATTGCTTTTTTCAGCCTACAGCAGCCAGAGGATCACTCACTACTTTGTAATCAGTTCTGCTTAGGTAAAAGAGCTCAAAGACATGTAACACTTCATACGTGTCATTATGTCATGACTTACTCTCCAGGACAACTAGTGGTGACAAGACCACAGGGTAAACCACAGCTTGATTGGTTGAACATCTGGAGTTCATAAGTAAAAAATATAGTTTCTTACAAATTGAGCAGATGTCACTATTTAGAAAATGACAGACCCCCACAATATGTTGCACAGCCTTGTTCCACAGAGAATTACACTTTTAGATATAAAGACTCACAATTTGCACTAATGTTACAGAGATAGAACTACTACATTCAGAGGAATTATTCTTTTCAGCTCTACAAATAACTCATGCTTTAAAATGAGATTTTAAATATATCTACATCTATGCACACTTATCTAATCTAACTATACTGTTCACCATTCTTCCTTCCTGGTTTCCTAAGATCTGCTTCACCTCCTTTTTGTTTCTAGGCAATATCTAAACACTTTCATTCATATACTGTATGACGTGACTCACACAATATAATAAGTTGTGACGTGCATAGAATTACTTATTCAAAACAGCTTTGTTAAGATTTCTTTAACAAAATATTAGGTTAAATTTTTCCCACTTAAGTTTAATATCCTGTTACATCCTATACTGAGAAAGAGTTAAAGTGAACTTCACCTTGTATTTCACGTTGAGACCAGTAGGGTACAGAAAACAAACTTTTTTTTTCTTATATGAAGTCGTGCAGAGCATACCTGTTGTTTATGCAGTTATTTGCTGACCAGAATTACTGTACTTAATAAGCCTTCATGATTGTCCAAAAGGAAAAAAAAAAGAAAAGCACCCCCAAGCCTGCTGTTTATCAGCAAACTGGGCGAACAGCACACGAGAGGCAATCCAGGAAAAGCCAGGTACACTACGAAACATGTCTTAAGATGTGACTCATTCTTTGGCACCAGCTTCTTTTACTAAATTCCCAGGAATTCCTCCGCATTTCAGAACTGACAAAAGGAAACAGTCATCTATGGGCATTCCCGAGGACATATGGGATCAGTTTCTTACTCAAGACTTACGCAGGTCAAATTTCCCTGAAGTCAGCGGTGTTTTCCTCAGGGGACTGCTGGTTTTATCCAAAGCATTATTCATGCCAAGTTTTCAGTACTGGGATGCAAAGCTTGATTTTAATACACTGATACAATGCTACAAACGTAACTGTATTATAAAGGCTTCTGTTTGGTAGCTCACTAAATTCCGTGATGCTCGGTGTAAGGATATCACTGCCCCAGCTGCAAGCACGGGATTGCCGAGTTTACTTGTAGTTTGCTATTTGGATTGGCAGGAAACCAAATGTTTCTCCATTTACAGGGCTTCATCATGCGTTTCTACAAAATATTTTGACAGTCAGCAAAAGCAATCTTGCTCCAGATTTTTCACTTAGCTCTGACTGTAAGACAATAATGAAAATGTAACACTACAGTTTTTTCCCTTTTCCTACTACTGTACATGAAAACTGTAAAGTGCAGGTATTTTAAAGCAGGAACTTTACTTTCTTCACAGCAAAATCAGTGTCTTAAGGTTGTAGAATATAACTCTGAACAAGTAAAAAGTCAAAAATTGTATTGCCTCAACTCCCACACAGATTTTTCACTGTCCTTAATCATGGGTTATTTACATTATTTATTAGATGAAATGGCAGATATGCCAGAGACCTGTACCACAGACAAGTGTTTTACCCTTTTCTGCCATACAGGATCTTCTATGCACATAAAATTTAGTTATATTTTCAGAAATAGCTAAGCTAATGGACTATTTTGAATCTATCACTTGTAATATTTTGAATAACTTTCTAGCATAATTAAGATGACAAAATAGTGACTTTCCACCTCAAAAAAGCTTAATTGAATCACAGAATAATTCAGGTTGGGAGGAACCTCAGGAGGTCTGTTGCCCTAACTCCCGCTCAAAGCACTTCAATGTTTGATTACCCTTAAAAGTTTTCCCTGTACTTGATTGCAACTTATCTCATTTGAATCTGCACCCATGGTCTTCATGAGAGGCTGAAATATTCTGTCTTGTATTTCATATGCACCAGTACCATGAGACTTTTGCTCCATCACCAGCGCAACTGTCTCAACTCTGAAATTCACCAACTTCTCCTTTCTTCACCTTCCCATTCCTGTAAATTCTTCCACACAAATTTTTCATTGCTGTATCTTTTTACCCTGACACCTAACACAGGTGGCTACTCTCTATCACATCAACTACAGTCTTCTCTTTTTGCCCCCTCTACCAGTTGCATGTGGTGATTTTCACTTGCTCTCTATTGGACAGTTGGGCTTCTTGGTCCAGAAACATCTCCTGTGGTTGTGCTGAACCTTGTGCAATAAGGCTGTGTGCACACACAGAGCTCCATGTTGTACACATTCTTATGCACACGCATACATATGCATACAATTAATATTATTACAAGCAATAACCAAATGTAATCTAGGCTTTGTTTTCATACTAGTTTAAGGCTTTTTCCTGCCATGCTGTTCCACCAGAATAGTAACATGGACATAACTAAACCAATCCAAAATATACTCTCAGTCCAGCTTACTGTACTCCCCATCCTCCTATGAGAAACACCACACCAGCGTGACCTCTCTAACAGCAACACTATTGATTAACAAGTTCTGTCTCTACGCTGCCAATAAAAAAAGTTATCCCCCGCAGGGACAGCCGGTGGGCACCTGTTTGTTCAGTGTCAGGGAGTTGGTTTTGTTCTCATCAGCTCATCCTGAGCATACAAACACTGGCTAATGACATGAATTTTGATGTCCAGAAGATTTTGATCTCTCCGAGGCCTTTCCTAAGAAAGATGCTCCTCCAAATCTGCACAGGCACGCGGCTTTTGAGGAGAGATGTGCTGCTCTGGGTCCGGAGCCACCCCCCTGCCACCGGTGCAGGTACAACACACACAGAGCATTTCCCGGGCGTTTTTTCTCCCGCTGCTGCCTCAGGATCCGGCGGCAGGGCCAGGGTGGGATGCAGGTGCTCCATCGCGGCCGGTCCCGGGAGGCGGAGCGGGGCGAGGGGCCCGGCCCGGGGCCGCCGCCGGCGGGGAAAGTCCCGTCCCGAGCCGGGAATTCCCGCAGCGGCGCCGGGAGGACGCCGCGCTCCGGGGCTTTCGCAAGGCGGAGCCGGCCCCGTCCTCCAGCTCCCCGAGGGACCCTCGCCCCGCCGGGACCCCCCGCTTCCCCTCCGCGGCCCCGCTCCCCGCCCAGCGCCCCTCCTGCCGCCGCCTCCCCTCTTTCCCCCCTCAGCCCGGACTTCCCCCGTCCCCTCGGAGCCTCCCGCTCGCCCCGGGGCTCCTCCCTCGCCCCCAGGTTTCTCCCCCCGCCCCCACTGCCTGTTCTCCCGTTCGGCCCTGCCGGGGTTCCCCGCCTGACGCTGCCCCCGGGGCCGAATCCCGGGCTGGCGGCCGGGGAAAGGGCTCCGTGCCCGCCCGGGGCTCTCCCGGGGGCGGAGCGGCCCCGCCCCGGCCCGGCCGAGCCCTTAAAGGGGAGCGGCCGCGCCTCCTGCGGCGGGGAAGGCGGAAGAGTGGAGAAGCTGCTGGTAGGGCCCTGCTCTGCTTCGGGATTTTATGCACCTGTCCGGGTTACTGCTCGCCCTGGAGAAGGAGGAGAAGGGACCTGTCCCGGCCATGTGCTCGGTAAGCGAGGGCGGCAGCACAGACCCCTTCGTAGCCCGCTTCAGGCAGGTGGAGGAGACGCTGGAGAAGCTGCACCGGGAGAACAGGAGCCTGAAGAACAAAGTGCCTCGGTACAACGCGCTCTGCACCCTGTACCACGAGTCCGCGCAGCAGCTGAAGCACCTCCAGCTGCAGCTGGCGGCCAAGGAGGCGACGATCCGGGAGCTGCGGGGCAGCCTGGCCCGGCAGCCGCAGCCCCCGGCGCCGGGAGAGGCGGCGGCGGGCGCGGAGCCGGCCCGCTCGCTGGTGGAGAGCCTGCTGGAGCAGCTGGGACAGGCCCGGGAACAGCTCCGGGACAGCGAGCGGCTCTCGGCGCGGAGGGTGGAAGCGCTGAGCCAGGTAAAGCTTTGGAGCGCAGGGAGGGGCTCCGCGGGAGCGGCGGCGGCATCGCCGCGCGGCTCTCTAGAAAGTGAGGGGTTTAAGCGCAGCAGCGGTGGTGCGGAGCGCAGGATGCGGGGATTCTGCTCCCGGACTGCCCGCTCGGGTGATGGGAACAGCTGGGGGCGCGCAAGGGACGCGCCCGGCGCGGCTCAGGAGCACAGACACACGGGGAGTGTTTGCACCCTCGCCTAGCGATGCTGGTGCCTTTTATAGGACTTGCTCCAAAGCAACTCAGCCCTCTGCGTCCGACAGTGGCTTCCATTTAGCGTTAAGTTCAAAACCGTAAAATCCTAAAACAAAGACTTAGCGTGGCGTTATAAATCTTCATGCAACTGTTTTCATAAGGAAAAAAAGAAAAATAGTAAAAACCCCCGCCTGAATTTGGAATTCCATATTACTTATAGTAGACTAATTACTGAAAATCATTATCAGATGCAACAGTTTTCTAAGATGTGCCACCATTAAAGTGTAGTTTGTTTTTTTTCTTAAAGTGCTCTTATATATTGACATAAAGGCAGCATTTTTAAACTTGGAGAAGTATCGTCTGACAAGTTTGGATTGTGAGAAAATAGACAGGGAAATCAGTATCTTTTTTGACACAAAAAAAGTCTCCAAACTGAATCCCTCCCATCCACCACAAGTGCTGTTTTGGTTACTGTCATTAAGACTTTCCTGTGTCCAGTCTGAAATACTCAAAAGAATTTTAAAGCATTTGTTTCCAGATGAAGCTGCATGAAGTAATTTCCAAACTGAGAAACAGTACTCAAAATGGAAATGAGTATTTTTGTCATAAGCACTCTCTTGACCTAATGCTTATACAAAACATTTTCCATATATGACACTCACCTAAAATACATTTTAAAAACTTCATGCTTGGAAATTTGTTATAAGAGATGATCTTATTGACACTTTGCAGACAGATGACAAACCCGTGGTATCTGAACATATTTTGAAGGCTGATGCTGAATATCTTTAGCATTTAGCATGGGGCTAAAGAATTTAAATGTCAGTAATAAGAACAAGTGCTATTTCTCTGTGTTAGACGTTAAGATTTATTTCTTGAAAGAATAAAATTTTATGCCCAATCAGAACACTGAAATAACTGACACTGAAAATAATAACTGGAATGGTAGAGTCAAGTTTGTAGCTGTGTCACGGTCTGTGCTGGCATCCAGGGCATCCTTGGTTCTGGAGGAGCAGCGCTGCTGAGGTTTCTGTTACCAGCATCTCCTACTTCTTGAGGGTATAGAGCACAAGTTTTTTGACAAAGTCAGGACTGGTGTATTTCAGGTGCATGGAACTACAGGTGGTTTGCCCCAGTCAGCAAGCAAACCTCTTCCTTCTCAAAACACCTGCAGAGGTGTTACCTTAATGCAGTGTGGATGCAGAGCTTCCAAACCAACAAGAATATGCAGCAACAAGATACAGGGTTGTTTCCTAAGGGTGTGTCAGACCCCCTCACCTATCTTGGAGAGTCAGCTATGGCCAAACTAGAGCCATTGCTGCCCCACAGATTTTGTTTGCTTGTCCTTACCTTACTGTTCCCACCCTTTCTTAGGTGGGGAAAGTTGCCCTGTGTGCTACCTCTGCTTTATCCTTGTGACAGTGCCAGGCAGTGAATGCACTGCATTGGGTTTTGATAAGATGACTTTACAGTTCCACTTTTTTTTTTTTTGAGGAAAATCTCTATCTGGTAATTTAGAGTGCAGGACCTGTAAGCATTTCTCAGTCTTCATAGTTACTCCTTTTAAAATACTTTGTTTCTTGTTCCTCCATTTTACAGACTAGAAAGTACTCGTATAGTTGCAACAGGGAATTCAGTCTTAGACATATTTTGGCTTTTGAGTTTACTTTGCTTTTAAGTAACTTCCCCTCCCCCTTCTGTTTAGGAAGTACAGAAGTTGAATCAGCAGCTAGAGGAGAAAAATGGAGAGATACAGCAGATGATAAATCAACCTCCATATGAAAAGGAGAGAGAAATCTTACGACTGCAGAAGACCTTGGCAGAGAAGGAGAAGGCTCAAGCCACCAGTGATGTTTTGTGCCGTTCACTCACCGATGAAACTCACCAACTTCAACGCAAATTAGCATCCACAGCAGAAATGTGTCAACATCTGGCTAAGTGTCTAGAAGAGAAGCAAAGAAAAGAGAAGAGGAATTCAGATGACCAGATACCTACTGAAAGATCTAATCAGGTATTCTTATAGCTACTACTAAGTGTCTTTAAAGTCTTATTAGCTTCTGCGGTGTTAATTACAATACGATAGTTGTAACTGAGGAACGGTGAGGTACATCCCTTTGAACAATCTCATGTAGGGTGTAAAGACTACCCTGGCAAGCTCTAAATAATTCCAAGTACCAAAAGTTTAGGACGGAAGCAGCTATCACTTTATCTTTGGCTATTTCATCTCATCATTGGATGCTTTTTTTGGGGAGAAGAAGAACTTGAGAGGTTCCTTCGACCTCAGCAATTCCACAACTACAATTCTTCTCTCCATATATAGGAGATAGTACCTTTCTTATGCCACCCTGTGCTTCTGTGCAGCACTAGATGGTGCTGTGTTTTTGAAGGTGATCTCTCCTGATTGCCTATTTAAGTATCAAAATCACAAAACAAAGTAGAGATATTTCAAAGTAGTATTTATATTAAGAACTCTAGAGCACGTGGTTTTCTCAGATCAGGATTTGGCTTTGCACATGTAGTACAGACCTACAGAAAGTTGGTTAGGGAAGAATGAGTCAAGGTGTCTTACCTTTTTTTGGGTTTTTTTTGGCTCTGGGATTCCCCCTGGCATCCCACTGCAAGGCCATGTTTCTCTCCAGGAGAGATGTTTAGAAAAAACGCTTCACAATAGGACAGTGGCAGAAACACTACTGTGGAGAACCAACACCTGGATTTTGGTGTACTTTGCTAATGGCTCTCTGGCTTTGCCACATCATCACCTCAGCTGAAGCTTTTCAGTGTAAGGTAGAGGCAGATCCTGTTGTTCTGTTGCTCCAGAAGTCCTGATGGCTTAGAGTCTTTAGGTAATTCATTATAACACCACAAGGAAATAACATTAGCAGTGCTGCCTCAAATAACTGGTCAGAGTATTAAGTAGGGTGCTACAGCCAGTTCTCACAGAAAAGAATAATTCTGTCTCATGTTCTTTCTCCTCTGTGTTGGTACTGCTTTTTTTCACATGACCACTTATCTGTGCTGACGTGCTCATGTCTACTCTGTAAAACTTCCCAGCAGTGTTTCCAAAGAAAACTTACTCATGTTAAAGTTACCTGTAAGAAGTAGTTAGAGGTTGAGTAGATACAAGAAAAAAGGACTTTGTAAAGGACTCGAAACATTTGGTATTTTTGAGGAAAATTTACACGTATTTTACATGTAATTGATAGACAGGAAACTTGATTGACTTTGATATATGTAATAAGTAGCTAACCTTGTACAGCGGGGACTTCCCTGTTGAAGAGGAGAAATTTCAGATGCCACTACTAGCTGATTCTAGGGAATTTTGCACAAAAGTGTTCTATATTACTCATGTACACCGGGGTTTTTTTAAGCAGATGTCACAACTATAAAAAAGAGGTATCATTTTAGTCAATTATTTAGCAAGCAGGGTTTTTTCCCCCTCAGTAATTTCTTCCTAGTACTGGCCAAAATTGACAGTAAAACAAAGCAAGATGAAGGCATATCTCTGCCTTTGTCATGCATTCTGCCCCTCCAGACAAGTGGTTTTCCAAGGAGTTTTTGTAACCTGCTAAGCTCTGTTGTCACCAGGTCTATTTAAAAGCAGAACCAAGTGGTAAAAACCTTAGTACAGTTTTGCTTTACTTATTAATAATAAAAGCTGTAGGCTATACTATTAATATTTAGAAACACACTATATAGAAATAAATAGATCATTATTTCATTGATAGCAAATAGTTTTAGAGGAATTTAAAGAAAAAGGTTACTTCCAGTTTAACAGCATAGCCAAATAGCATCTGGGATTTTTATGTCCAAGTAACACTTACCTTATCTGCAAATTACAGGTTTTAGACAATGAAACTTCACTTCAAGCTCTTATCTGCAACCTACAAGATGAAAACAGGATGTTAAAACAAAAAGTGGCTCACGTGAGTACTTTCATTTTGTTTAAGAGTTGATCAATTATTTTGAATTACAGTAAATTTGGGACGAGGCCTGGTTAATCTAATTAAATGTAAGGCAATTCTTCTTAGTCCTTTCAACATAGTTTTTGTTCCCTTAGCCAAGAACAACTTCTTACGTTATTTTTAACATATTGGGGTTTTGTTGTTAAAAATACAGTGCAGAAGATTTTCGTGTTCCTTCCATGCATCAGTATTGCACTCCAGGAGAACAGCACTAGGACCAGGGTGACCACCAGCCCCTTCCATTCCACATTATTTAATACTGTCCCTTTGGACTGGGAGAGGGGAAAGGCTGCCTGTGAAGAGTCTGCCTTACAGCGTGGTAACTCCTGCTCTCCTGCACAGTGGTTTATCCACACTCAGTGGTCGGGTCAGCATGTTAGATTATCTTTTAGAGAATTTTGGTCCTGCACACAAAGACAGTTTGTGAAAGCTTCGAAGTTTTTGTCTTCCTGTTCTTCATGTCTCTCCTGGTTAAACTTTCAGGTGGAAGATCTGAATGCAAAATGGCAGAAATACGATGCGAGTAGGGATGAGTATGTGAAGCGACTCCACGTGCAGCTGAAAGACATGAAGGCACAACTGGAGCAGCAGCACGGCCTGACTTCAGCACAAACTAATTCTGACCTGATGCACAAGGAGATATTCCGGCTAAACAAGCTCCTGGAAGAAAAAATGAATGAATGCATGAAAACAAAGAGAGAACTAGAAGACATGAAGAAGGCTAGCGAAGGAGATAACGAGCGCATACAAATGCTGGAGCAACAGGTCATTAAATTTCTTTTTCCTAGAAATAGGAATTCCTAGTTTCTTCCCAGACCACTGAAGTTCAAGGGGAAAAAATGAATTTATTTTTTGGACATTTGCCACTTGTCTTTCCACATTTGGCTATACAGACACTTAACAACACGGATTTAAAGGAAACTTGCTACTTAAAACAACTGCATGTGGTTCTCCTGGCCTTAATACAAAATATGAAAGACTGTAAAAGAAATACAAGTACCTGTGAAGTACAGATATGATAGAGAAGATAATGTTGAGATTCTGGGAATAAGTAACAAAGGAATCACAGCCTCAGCTTTTCAGTCTCATCCACAAATGCTCTAACTTAACAAATATTAACATAATAATTCTTTTTCAGGTCCTCGTTTATAAAGACGATTTCACATCGGAGAGATCAGACAGAGAACGAGCACAGAGCAAAATACAAGAACTTCAGGCAGAAGTTGCATGTTTGCAACACCAGCTAGCAAGAAGACAGGTAAGAAAGCAGCATGCTACTTTTTCAACTAAAGCATGTCAACAGTATTCTAGATTAAAATATACTTTTAAATGTATTTTAAAAAAATTTTAGTACTTCTAAAACCATTTCAGCTCAGTGCAGCTGTCAAAACCTTACATTATTTCATAGTCAGTTCTAGTAGATGCTTCCCAGTACAGATGTAATATCCCTTTCCAGTCTATTTTCCTTCCTATTTTTGGATCAACATAGTAAGGGTGAATTCTTGGAATGAAGAGGACAGCTGTGACTCTTGTAACAGTGGCATTTTTAAAGTAGCATGCTGGCTGTGTTCTGATATTTCTACAAACCTTCTTTATAACTATATTAAGAACACTGCAAAACCTGATTAATAATTTATTTACAAATATCTGATAAATACTTGAGCAGTGTTTCAGATAAAGGTGATAAAATATCACCTGTTAAAGAATATCTTTTTACTGCATCATTTTCAAGAGCTCTTCTTTCTCTTTCTAGGACTCAAGAGACACAAGTAGTCATTTCAGAGTTCACGCTGGTAAACAAAATCATCTGTACCTACAGACGAATGTGGAACATCTACAGGGCAACAGCCCAGGCCAAACAGGCACGAGAAGAACACCTTCACAGTCTGAACAAGCTTCTCCTCCTGCGGACAATGGAAACTCGGGATCCGAAGGCAGGGCACAGGGTGAACTCAGATGCCCTCATTGCATGAGGTTTTTCAGGGATGAACTCAGTGATGAATTCCTCAAGCACGTTGCTGAATGTTGTCAGTGACCACGGGACATGAGGGGGTGTAAGTCAATCACTACTTTATAGACATAAAACTTGGCTCTATACATATCTCCTACAGTCCTAAACAAGAGTAATTCAAATGGAGAGCTCTTGGGAATTAGGAGAATGAACAATATCTACCTCTTGCTTAATTTCACCTTCTCTTGGACTGTATGAAAGGCCTCAAGAGAAAGCAAAGTGTTTTTCTGAAAAATTATTTTTGACAGCTACAAAGAAGAAGGCAAGCATAATGCAAATTCTACTACAACTAAACTGAAACCTACGGTGGTAGTTCAGCTTCAGAGTGCAGCTTGATTTGTATTTGGGTCTAATTCTCTACTGCAGTCTGACAGCTTGTGAAAAAAGTTACTGAACTTGAAATTTTCCTCTTCTTCCAAAAATGCAGGCTGAAGAACAGGGAGGAACATTTTGACAAAAGATAGGAAAAATCTTACTGTGCTTTATCTGGATTAAAAGCGAAAGTATTTTCTGGTCTATTGATGCTGAACTTTCAGACGTATCATCTGAAAATCCTTGTGTTTAACTGAAATCAGAAGAGAAAAAAAACCATTAAAGGGCTGGTTATTGACTAAAACTAGCCTGTCTTTTTGCACAGAGACAAGGTACAGGGATATTTATATTTTCTGTGCCATAAGTAACTATTTTACAGATTTGTAAATGTGTATTTGTGTAATTATTGATTATATTCCTATTTTACCTAAGGATTATTTTTATAATAAAAGTGATCGTGCAGTTGCTTTACTACATTAGTAAGGAGGTTGAAAATCTCCCTTTCACTGTAAGTATTTAAATGTGAAATAGTCCCAGTGGCTATACTAAGTGCTAATTAAATGTCACTGCTTCAGATATGACTTATTTCATTACTTCAGTGATAACCAGCTTCTCAGACTATTTTCAAATATGTTGAAAAAAAAATCACCTCTGAGCAGAAGAATGACCTTTCAGAGGCAAAGGAACACATTTAATGCCCTACCTTGCCACACATCTATGACTATGCCAACGCTGCCTTAAATTTCTTCTTGTCTGCACTGGAGAGAACTTCAACAAATAGCAGGGGACTGCTTTGAGAAGAAGTATCTGAAATTAAAGTTTACAGACATAAGAGCGCCACAGTTTTTCCCAGCCTTGGCTCCAGGTGTTTCTCACTGTGCAAGAGTTGGGGTTAAGGATGGGATACAAAGTAAAGGCCTGCTGCAACCATGACACTTCATAATTAAAGAAAACAGTCCTGTCTTCTGCTTTGCTTTGTTCCCTGTTCTATACTTTAGGAGCATTGTGGGTATTTTTCTGGATATTTCCTTTTCAGGATCCAGTTGGAGCCCTAAAGGAAGACAGTGGTTTATGCCACTGTTGCCTTAGGTGGGATAATACCAAAAAAGATGGCTGGGCCATTGCACTTGCATGCTGCATGCAATGGTTATTATTAATCTAATCTACAACTGCTTGCAAATCTGTAATTGATTACTAGCTTGTTTTGACCAACACATGTACAAACATGCAGAAATTTTTATTTTTTCCTTTTTTTAGTGACCATTTTTACATTGCCTTTTAAGGTCCTAAGAGATCAGATGCAGCCCACAGAATATAAGCTGAGAAACATGATTAAACTTCCTGTGGCATAAACTAATCTTACTTTTTCTGACTGGTCTCATTAAACAAGCCTGGTTTACAGCTTCAGTATACATCAATATGATATTGCCAGTGATTGATACAGCAGAATAGGGACTTGATTTTTTTATTGATTCAGTTAAAAAACAAAATCAACAGTAAAGCAAGTTAAATCTTGGCAGTGTCTGTTTTTAATTGCAGAGATGATGACTGCTTTAATATACATCAGAAGCTCAAGTCTCCTATAGGTTTCCACTCACGTTAATCCTTGTGGGTAGAGTTGGACAGACTGACCTACAACTATGAGAAATAGATGCAAGAATTAGAGACAAGAATCTGCAGTACAAAGAAAATAAGAGTACATATTTTTTTGGATTTAAGTTCTGTGAATTAGTCCCCAGTCAAAGCAGAGGTTATTTTCATACTAATCCTGGGAAGGGAGGGCACTTCAGTGCTGGGAAACTGGATATACCAACAGCAAGGACAACACTGGACCAACAAACACAAACAAGTGAAGTTATAGATCAAGCACAGATTACAGCTACCACCTAAAGCAATAAATGCTGCAATAAATGATGACTGGAATTTGAGTACCTGGGGCAAAAATCTAGGACAGATCTGTTGGTTTTCTGTACAAAGTTACCTCCCTTCAGAGCTGTTTTACTTTATCATTTTCTACTGAGGGTTGTTTTTTTTTTTCTGGCTGGTAAAAAGCCTTAACTATTTCTTTCTTGTTTTGGCTTAACCAAGAAAACAGTTACACTGTGAAGAACTACCAATGTCTAACATGCAAATGTTTGCTTCAGATGATAGGGCATAAACTATTGCTCCTAAGAAAAGCTGTCTGTTATGCAGTGCTTTGCCAAATTGCATGGTAGATCTCTTGAAGAAACACTAGAAAGTCTTTACTTGCCCCCTCCTCACCAGGCAAAGCGCACACACCAAGGCATCCCCAGCAACTGCCACCATGACCTACATTCACAAATCACATTCCTCAACTTTCACACTAGAATGCATAAAACCTGTCAGCTCCACTGCCCCAACACTGAAATGAAAGCAGCCATGAGTTTCCAGCATTTTTGAACCCTTTAAATTAAGGAAAGCTCCTTCTGGCCTCACACTGGTATTCTCTGCCTGTTGGACGGTCACCCAAGTAGTGTGTCTTTCTTGGTCAAATGGCAAGAACAACCCAACTTCTTTCCTAAAAGAAAGCAATAAAGGCACAGTGAGTAAGAAAGTAACTGCATACAGTGAAAGGAACTTCAGCAGCATAAACTTTGTGAACTTTCATTATCCATTTTTACTACACTGGTTCACAGAAACACACATCATCTGTAAAACTGCAGAGACACGTCCTCACACAAGAGACTTCTGAAATCATACAGAAAAGCTATATGACCAAATGGGACTCAGTTCCTTATTTGCTGTATCAGTAACAGAAGGCATCCAAGAGAAATGAACCCTGTTTTCAGGGAAAGTTAATGCCCACTTAGGCTTCCATAAATCTCTCATTCAGGTGACCAATGCCTGTACTGCCGAGGCATGCCAGTGCTAGAAAACTGACAGAGGTCCAGGACTGCAAGGCCAGGGAGGCTGAGAGCAGGCAAGATAACTGTCTCTTCTGGGACCTGTAGGAATATGTCTTAGCATATTAAGAGCTGCCAAGATGGCTTTGTCCAATTACCTTCATGATTAGTCCATCCCTTCCCCTAAAATTTCTCCTTCAGTAAATGACCTTCTCTCAGTTTTGCTCTACAAATCAACTTGAGTTGAGGCCCAGGGCAACTCAGAGCTCCTGAGCAGCTGTCTCACCTCACCAGCAATGAGGTTTTCAGACTGCATAACCTCCAGTTGCTGGTCCTCATTTCTCATGTACCTAATTCGAATGTATTTTGCTCGGGATTTTAAAGTAAATACTGTTTACTAATAACCATGCTGGTTGTCATGCAGAAGTAGGCCCGTAGCACACAATCACGACAGCAGCTGTAGGCAACACTGACTCACTTAGAAAACTTAACTTAGAAAACACAACCACAAAAAGCCTCAGACGTTGGTCTCTACCCCAAAAGCCCAAGGGAGAAAAGATCAACAATAGTGCTGTATCCTACAGCATGGGCAGCACCGAGCCTAAAAAGCTTCTCAAATAACCTGCAACTTCTAAGGCAATGTCTGCTTCCCCCTCCAATGATTTAGGACATCACGTCTTTTAAAACAAGCTTTAAATGATGCCTAAAGATTAAGTGCTCACTAATAATAAAACTGACTACAAGAATAAAATTTATTCAAGAAGCAGATACCTATGCTCTATGATTTTTTTAAAACTTCCATTTCCTGTGGCTTTGCTGCATGTGTATATATAGAAAGCAAGGGAAATTCCAAACAAGATGCCACACCATTATACTCAGAACAGCAGTGCCTCTCATTCTAAAAAAGGGAAGTCTCAAATGCTTTTTCTACAAAATCTATGTGAATTCAAAGTATGCTGTAGTAATATTTCATAGTACCATGCTCCAGTAGCTATCAGCTGGGGGGAGGGGGCATTTCAGCTTAAAACCTAAAGCACAAGAAATACTTCTGAAGCACCAGGTCAGCCCAGCAGGACCTCAGCAGAGGAATGGGGTATCAGGTTAAGCACTCCTGCCTTCTCACCTGATGCCTCAAATCCCTTGCTAAGGACAAAGCACAGCCCACCACCCTCACTGAAGTGTTCCCTGCCACACGCTGTCCTAGCTAGGGGGTCAGGGCTCCAGCAAGGTCAAGTGGGGATTTAGAAGGTGCTGCAGTAACTGCTTACTGAGGGGCTCCTGAAAGGCACCAACCATCCCCAGTGGCAGAGCACTTGTGTCTCCATTCCCACTGCTGCTCAGTGTGTTCTTCCTGTTTCTCATTAGTACATCCACTTTTTCCTCCTCTGTTTACACTTGCTGGCATCACAGTATGTGATGGATGTACGGTGTCCATAGCAGCCGACAGCCTCCCTCAGGAGCTTGAGGTATTTCCATGGCACACGGAGCTCTGGTGTGGACAGCTCTGAACCAGATGGTGGGTTACAAGACAGCTTATTTCAAATGGGTTTTTTTGGTGCCTTCTAGAAGTGCGTGCTTAACCACACTTGTTGCCTCACCACATTTCCCCGGGCCAGCTCTCCAGCACATCTTCTGGAGACCTGGCTGATTGCTGGGCTGAGCACCCGTGAGCAGGGCAGGTGCCTGCTCGTGCTGACCCCCACCTCCTTGGTGCCACAGCAACTCACCTCTAATTTCTAAAGGAGTGGGAAGGAGGAAAGAGCAGTGGGACCTTCCTCCCCCATCCTGCACTCACCAAATCTCTTTGTCAAATCTGTCTTCATACAAAAAGCATTTGAAGTGTTTTTTAAATCATAGGTACCTTAGTTACATACAAATATTACAGGCCGTTTATACACAAGGGATGTGTTACCAGGCAGCCTGGCATGTGCCCCACCAGCTCTTTGGCCAGCACTGGCACACTGCTGAGCTGTTCAGTTTCATGCAGCCAGATTTCCTCCAGCCACGTCCCAAACCTCCCCTGCACAGCCCAAAATGTCACAGCTGAATGAAACAATGGGTTTCTCAGCTCCATGTGACAAAGCCCTCGTTTTTTCCTGCCCAATGAAAAGCAGGAAGCAGATCTCAGACCATGCTACAACAAGGCAGGGTCTCTATCTCTCTGGGGACACACAAGTGGGGAGGTGAGAGACACTCAGATCTCCTTTGACTAAGCAATCCCAGCTCACAAAAGAGGGAAAAGGAGCAAAGAAAGGAGCTCACCCACAGAAGAATCAGTCCTCATTCTGAGCATCACCACCACCATCTCAGGGAAGTTCAGGTATGCACAGAGGCATGCAAAGGTCCGCAGACATTTGAGAAAAAAACATCACCTACCAAGAGAAAGGGGGACCCGGGGGATGTGAAGTGCTTCATGACCCGCAGGTGAGCACAGTCTAATAGAGCATCCTACTCCTCCTTCCCACCACCCGAACTTGCCCTCAGCAACGCAGATCTAATTTAGAGGTTCTCAGCTCCTCTGCTGACCTCAGCATTGAGCACCTGCTCCACTTCCTGCAAGGCCTGTTCTTACCTCTCCAGGAGGAAGGACAGAGCTTTCCCAAGTGCCATCCCCAAAGACAGCTGGCAGATGGGAACCAGACACCTCTGGAGGAAAACGGATCTTCCTTTGATCCTGGCCTCTGCCCTCCACCAAAACCAGTCCAAATTTGAGCCCTACACCGGGCTGATTCTTACCAGCAGATACGCCTGTCCCCCATGAGACAAACATACTACATTTTAGGAAATTGGCCCTTGAGCACTGACTCTGGCCAGAGTCACTGAGCAAGGCCCAAAACAGACCTGTTGTAGTGTCCTGAGAAAACAAAAGCTAGAGCAGTTCCCATCCTTAGTGGTATCCAAGACTCATTCAAGCACTTGCCAAGAGCCCACCCCTGCCCCTCGCGTATCACAACGGGACAAAGCAAAGAGCCAGAAGAGCAACAGCAGCACAGAGGTGTGAGTGGGGCAGAAGTCCACCAGGAGCCTGCATCTTCCAGAGGCCTCCTTACTCTCAACAGGGCAGGACCCCTAAACCACACCGTGTTTCCCTGGCAGTTTAGTGATGCACTGAAACAGCACCTGTTACACACGGCTGGTGGGCACAAGAGAGGATGTGTTCTTAAGGAAGGCAACTTTCCCCCTGTTTGGGTATCTCAGTGCAGGCCTGTCCGGGCACACAAGTGGGGAAGGTCTCCACTGCAGGGACAGCTCTCCAGAAATACATGACCCCTACTAAGAGGCCAGCAAACCTTAACTTGGGAGAGACAAACTGTCCCTGTAGTTAGGATTGAACAGATGTCAACTGTGAATGTGCATAAGATGATTCTTAGAATGAGGGACACGTCCCCTGTCATACTCTGGAGCAGAGAAGTGACGGAAGTCTGTCTGTCTGTGCTTTGCTGCTGCACAACACAGGTGAGGGGCATCACACCCAATGCAACTGCCTGGAGAAAGCATGAGGTCTAAATGTTGTTAAAACTTGCATCTATCCATGGCAGGAGTGGAAAGCTATAAAAGCCTTTTTATTTACTGCAGTTAAAAAATTCATTGAGGTCCACAGTGACCTATTCTAATACTCTTAATTGCTCTTAGAACAAGTCTCCCGGTTACCCGTCAGTATTTATTTGTCTGGGATGGTCTCTGATGGGTAAGCATGTTGAGAGGGGAAGACATGAGAGTGTCCAGAGCACGTGAAGATCCTCCAGTTCTCCAGAACAGTGCCTACAACCTGCAGGAAGAGCAGGTGAAATCCAAACTAACCTCATCACTACCAAGCCATGTCCTGGGAGCAGCTTTTAAACAGGAAGCTGAAGCTCATGGTTCCAGTTATTGCAAGGTCAGACCTAAAATTAGTGATGAAAAGTAACCCTCTGATGAGAAGTGGAAGGAATATACATGAAGGTACATGGCATCACCGGAGACTGAACAAGGAATGGGGGGGTTTGCAGAGAATCTCAAACTTGGGTGTAGCAGGCAATAGGCATCCATGTGCAGGTACACCCACTTCTTGTGCTGAGAAGGGATTTCAGCCTTTATTAGAGGGTGAAAGATGCAAAATAAGCTCCGACTCAGAGTTGGCACCTCTTGTTTTTCAATAAAGCAGAATTTTGACATCTTCATGACAATAAAATAGCTTTAAAACACAAGTAATCTCTTTTAATAAGACTGAGGAGGCTAGGCCCTCTCTCTTTCCTGAGCAGTTCACTTAGTGATCATCAGAGCCCACTTTTGTCCTATTCCAATCCAAGTCAAACACAAAAATAGTTTTTGGGGTGTTCACCATCAGTTCACTGTCACCCAGAGCTCCTGACACCGGCCACCCCAGATGAGAGCCTCTAAACACCAAGTTTGTTCCCACAAGCACCAGCAGCAATTGCCTTTCTTACTTCTTCAAGTACCCTTTGTATTATAGAGATGAGTGGTCACCAAAAGGCATTTCAACTCCAGTGGACACACCATCACTTTCCTCTGTGGCACCTGGAAGGTTTCACACCTTTTCAGGGCCAGTCTTGTTGCAAGAGAGATATTCCAAAATAAACAGGGCACAGGTGGTGCCCTGGTGGTTTGCTTGGCCCAACAGGGAGGAGGGGGGGTGTCTCTGGACTTTGTTTGAGAGAAACACCAAGGCAAAGATGTAGACTAGACCAGGGCGTTTTAGAGCCTAAAGTCTGTGGCCAAGACTAGGACCCAGCGTGGGGTGCAGGCAGGCTTTCCCCTCCTACACAAGATCTATCCTTTGATAACCAGGTATGGAATCCCCTAAACACTCTGCATGGTGACAGCTCCTAGGGACAGTGGAAAAAATTGATGAGCACAACCACCTTGTCACTGCCACCCAAAGAAATAGGTGAAAACTTACTCTGTGAACTGTTTTGAGGCTTTGTTTTGTTGCACCTACACACACCAGTTGCATGGCCCCACACCCCCTCCTTCAAAATGTCACAGTCTTCAACTCTAACAACAACCACTGAGGGGGAAATATAGTGTGTGCTGGCCAGGGTAACTCCTATGCTGTGGGGACAGCACTGGTCTGGCCTTTCCCCTCCACTCAGGGTTTGTGCCCACCTTGTTGTGAGTTTCCTCCTGGTGGCATCTCCTTTGACAGACAGTGGGCAAATACGAATTTTCACCTCTGTGGTTTCCAGGTGACTCTCTCAGGGAAAGTTTACTGGAGCTTTAGTCTTCCTGAAATGGCAGCAAGACTGAATAACCACTTCCTCTTAGCACAGCCGAGGAACCTCAAATGTGCAGTTGTTGCAATACAGTGTGAGGACACTCTCCCTCCTGCCTCTGCCGTACTCCCTTGCATGCATTAATATCACTTGTTACACACACACTGGGCAGTAACAAGGTTGGGAAATACCTGAGCAGCAAAAGCCACTCTGACAGCCTCGAAAGGGAGGCCAATGCTACCTTTTACTCTTCCCTGCAGTCAGCTTGTGCCTTTTTGCTCCCAGCAGCTGTAAACAAACTATATGTGGCAGTCACCAAAATCTATACCTGCACCTCTTTTATAGTCTGGACAACTGAAGCATTTTGAGCCAAGCCCCAGAAGGATGGCTGTACTACATGTACTTGCAAGCTCTTCTGTTTTGCTGCAATAAGGCAAAAACTAATAGTGATAACAGACAGCAACTTGCAACAGATGTTCAAAAAACTCATCTCTTAGGTTGCTTCTCTAACCAGAGGGGCACAGAATGTCCCCATCATCCACAGAAATGGACCCCAATGTCTATAATAAGAATCTGGGCTTGTGCACCTCTTCAGCAGTTTTTCTGAGCTCAGTATTTGAGCAGCTTGTCTACAAGCTGGGGTTAGTGTTGTCATAAGGCTTAATATTAAAACGGCTCATGTTTGACTGGACTTTAGAAGTCAAATTCCAGTCTCCTCTATGCAGCTTTCCACTGAAGCAAGGCAGATGGCTGTGACTTATTTAAGCACTGTGCTTCTTGGCACTGTACACAACACACAGGGGCAACCCTGAAGTGTTTCTGGAGATGGTGCTAACAGAGACCAGAACAAGCTTTGTGCAAATAATGCAACTGTTTTGACACCATTCCAATGAGACAACCCTGTGATTTCATGTGGAAAGCCCTGGGTTGGGTATGCAAGGAATCTCAGCCTCAGGTCACCTGTACAGTCACTTTGCATTGTCACAGGCTACAGCCTCCATTGGGGCTCTTCTTCCCATAGTTTTCCACATAATTTAACTGTTTATTCTCCTTGTGGCTGACAAAGAATGAGCATGCAGGCAGGCCTGGTTCTACACCTGAGTTGTCTCAGCTATTTTTTGCCAGGACCATCAAGTTGCCCCCACCTTCTTTTTTTGGCAGTCACAGATTTGATGTGCCCAGGCTGAAGAGGCTGCTCTGGGTCCTGATGTACCGCTGTAGTTTAAGGCTGTGCTCACATTTGGAGGTAACGTACTTAAATAATGACAATGATCATGCAACATTTTAAGTGCACTAAATAAATAACAAAACACAAACCCCCACCACCTTTGAAAGCTATATTGACTAAAAATCCCAGTTACAGAACAAAGAGCAAGTCTCCCAACCCCATGCCACTACTTGTTGTCCACAAAGAGTCTGTGGTTAAAAACGTGCCTTACTCAATATATCAGCACATCATTAACACCTCTTTTCCAGCAGGCATGGTTTGAATAGTGAAAGCTCAGCCACAAACGCCTGTAGTAGCAACACAACCTGCAACAACTGTTGAGGTCTTCAGTGCACTAAACCAGTACAACCTGTAGCTACACATTTGTACCAGTGCAATTACCTCAGCTCCTGGTGCAATGGCTCATGAGTCAAGATGAATCTGATTTACACAAGAGGCTGACAGTCAAGGCAGGTTATGAACTCAGACATCAGAACAAGCAGTGCAGAATCCTTCACATTTGGAAAGCCAGAACCTCAAGTAACATCTGTGGACTACAGGTTCAGAAAATGTCACTTTGTGTTTGTGCATCTGGAGTTTGGAATTTCCACTCCAGCTCTTTGCAAGTGAGAGGTCAAATAGGGAAAAGGACAACATAAACACAACAAAAGGCTACAAAAGCTCATGGATTTGGAAGCCAGGACTGACCATAAAGGAAGGGACTTTTAGGAAATAAACAGCAGAATAGCTTTTAAGCATGCTTTAAATCAATAATGGAAAATTCTGCATGCATGTAAGGGTACTTCACAGAAAAGGCCACAGGCATGGAGCCAGTACCTAAAGGAAACACAGAAAGAAACTTACTGGAAACTTCTGAATGAAGATAGCAGGTCTAGGCATGAATTATTTGCCTAAGCCAAATTTATGACTGTCACAATCAATGGAAAGTTTGCAAAAATCATAGAATAGTTGAGCTTGGGAAGAAGAAGGTCTGAAGATCACCTAGTCCAACTTCCCCCACTCAAAGCAGGGTCAGCTAGAGCAGGTTGTCTGGGGCTGTGGCCAGTCAGGTTTTGACCACCTCCAAGGATGAAGAGTCCACAACCTCTCCATGCAACCTGCTCCTGGTTCAATCACTCTCACAGCAGAAAAGTTTTTGCTTATGTTTAAATGGAATTTCATATTTCAGCTTGGGCCCACTGCTTCTTGCCCTGCAATAGGCACCACTGAGAAAAGTCTGGATCCATCTTCTGTACTGCCCCCAGATCAGGTATTTATATGCATTGGGAAGATCCCCCTGAGCCTTCTCTTTTACATGTTGGGCAGTCCCAGCTTTCACCTCTCCTTGTCTGATGGATGCTCCAAGACCTGAATCATCCTTGTGGTCCTTTGCTGGGCTCTCTTCAATACATCCATGTCTGTCTCATACTGGGGAGTCCAGAGCCAGACTCCACCAGATGTGTCTCACCAGTGCTGAGCAGAGGGGAACAATCACCTCCCTCGACCTACTGGTAATGCTCTGCCCAGTGGCTGCCACCTTTAGCATGAGGGACACACTGATGGCTCATGTTCAATGTGTCCACCAAGACCCCCAGGTTTACCTGAGCTTGAACTGTTTGATACCAGTCAAGACAATACAGACTCATTTCTCCCTTTCTCCTGCCTCTCACCCGACTCAAATCCTGAAAGGGATTTTATGTATTCATTCATTAACTATCACATTCAAAGTATCTACAAGTGAATAAATACCCCCATTGAGGAACAGAGGAGACACCTAAAATCTCAGCTAAAACACTAAACAAAGACACTTATCTCAGGAACCAGTGCTGAGTATTCAGAACAACAGCTTATTTAGCATGGATTTTTAAACAAGCACTTGAAATGTTTATAAGAAAGACAACACAGTGCATTGTTGGCAGGGATGGAGGGTGAAGAGGAAGGAAATAAACTTTCCACTTTATTTTGGCAGACTCTTGAAATTCCTCAATTCAGATGCACAGGCTTGTTTTGAAAACTTGGCTAACAAAAAGAAAGCAAGAGAGCTTTGAAAATCTGGGAGGTCTAACGCAGGAACCCATTTTATAACTAGGTCCTCCATAGCTAAAATCCCACTGGTATGGTTTCACCACACCCACATTAGACCCTCTCCATCGCCTGGCTGGATATTGCTCAGTTATCCCTTCTCTCCTGACTTCACGGCCCATGACATCTGTACTTTTTTGCAGCTTGAGCAGGTTTTATGGTAAGCCTGGGGTACAGCAACTGTTGTTATGTCTGATTTCCTAATGGCGCAGTTAGATGAGATTTCTACATCTCTTTCTTTGTAGCTGCTCTCTCATTTTGTGAAGACTGAATCACATTGGACCATGTGCAAACTAGCGCGTGATACCACAGAAATCCCTCACGCTTATTGCCAGTGCCTGTAGAATTCCCTCCTCTGTCTTACAACACTGATGCTGCTCCCTTGCTCACACAGGTGAGGCAACAGTAGCATTGACTAAAACCAAACAATCATTTTGGAAACTCTCCAGTGAGTTGGTGAGTGCATCACAAATGTGACTGGCAACCTGTGTGCTTTCCCAGGCTGCATGAGGGTCACCCTGAGAAGCTGGTTTACATCTACTGAAGAACTAGAGCAAGGCTAAGCACAGAACACTTCCACTGTTTTCTAAGCCAGGATCTGAATTGCTGGTACTTAAAGTGAAGAAAAGGGCAGTACTCACTGCTGACATGACTGAATTTCTGATTTTAATATGACTGACTCTATATATAATTACACCAAACTTCAGCATGTCCTTCTGAAACTCGTCTGTGTGCATACAGTATTTAGTGCCCTGATATTAAAATGAAAGAGGAAAATGGAAGTTGGACTCTGACCAAGAGAAAAGGACTGAAATTAATAAAAGAGCAGAGTTCCTGCTGTCCTTACCAAAGTCAGCTGTAACAGAGCAGAAAACACAACAAACACAAGTGATAACAAGAGAGCATGAACTTAAATTAGGGATTTATGAGATACATTACGTTTTTCAAAGTAACTGGGTTGCTGCTAATCATCAAAAAGTTTATAATAAAAATATTAGTTGAATTTTTTGAATTCCCAGAGAGATTCAATCTTGTTTTGAAAGTCATGAATAAAACTCCAGAAGGGACAAACATCTTAAAAATGAAACCAAACTAACCTCCTTTCAAAAGAACAAGCAGATGATTTTTAGGTACCTGACAGCAAGGAGGTGACTTATGCTTGAAAAATTCATCTTGGCTGCTACTCATGGTCAAATTGCAGACTGTTTCCTCCTTTTTCAGGGTAACAACAGCTCTTGTGGACAGAAGAAAAACAACAGATATTGTGAAAGAGAGTTTCAATGCCTTTTTCACATAACATTTTAGTAAATAAACTCTGAAAAACATTATCTTCGAGGGCGAAAAACTGGTCTATGAGAACGTACCAGCGAGGCTCCTCAAAGATTGGTCCTGAACCTAACAATGAGATATTTTCATTACTACTTGGGGGATGGACAGAGAAAATGTACTAAATACACGTGCAGACCCCACATGAAAATAAGGTGCCAGTGCACAGATGAAAGGAATCAGAATGGCTTTGGCAAACAGATGTTTTGGGAAATGCTGGCAATTCAGCAAGTACAAATGTGAAGTTTGAGGACAACGAACTGCACAAATATGTGTCAAGGAATCACTTAAGGGCCAATTCCTCAAAAAGAATCAGAGGCTGGATTGAGCCACAGGCTGCTACCAATAAGCCAGACACAAAGGAGCAGAGGATAAAGAGAAGAGGTGTCAGATGGATGTGAAGAAATCTCTCTGCTCCACATGGGGTTAACAAAGCACAGCTGAAGTACTGCACTGTGCTTTGGAAATTGTGTATCAAGAAAAACATGGGGGAAAATAACAATAGTAAAAAAATTGGACAGCAAGCCATAGGACTTCAACAAAATATTATAAAATATGACAACAGAACATAAGATTGAGGGAAGTCCAGCTACATCCTTGTAAAAAGCAAGGAAACCATGCAGCCTGCCTCCAGTCTTTCCAGTACAGCAAATTTCATTAGTTTCCTCCATTGGAAAATTCCAACCAGTGTTCACTTGGTTCCTACCCTGTTTTCCTTCCAGAGCACTGTGCATTTCCCTTCTGCAAGGAGCCTTTGCAGCCTGTGGAGCCTGCTGTAGCTCTCTGCCAGCTGGCAGCCCTGCCCCACTCTGCAGGAGCATCTCCAGCCATTTATAGGGATGGAACAATCCCTCTCTCCAAAGAGGGCCACATGAGGAACTGGAGACCATATGAACGAGCAGTTGCCTCCTGCCATGCTGCCCTTCTCAGACATGATGTGCATCATGCAGTACTTCTGCAACAAACCAAAGACAAACAACACAGTGCACCACTTGCCATGGCCACTCACTACACTGGCTGCAAAGAATCTCCAAAATACACGTATGAATATAACAGAAGAGTGTATATTTGATTAAATCATGTGCATGTATACATCTACATCCGGTGGTGGGGCAGGAATCTTCCTGCTGCAGGGCAGTGCTCTAAGAGACACCTTGTTCAGAGATGCCTCTTCCATTCTGTCCTGATAAAGTTTTTCCACTACACATGCAAATCCTGATAGGGGCTCAGACAGACTGTCTGAAAGGAGACCTGAACCTGATTCTCCTGACCTGCAGATGGGCCCACTCTTCACCCTGGCCTTCTGGTTCACACAAGTTCTTTCTTTCTGCATCTCCCCTGGAAGAGTCAATAGTTCAACTGAGGTTAAGTTTCAATAAAAGTTTTGGTTCTGCTAAGTTTGCTTTCTCCAAAACCAAAACCAGCTTTTCAAAACCTCCCAAGTATCTCCAGGTCTTGTATTTTCAATTCTTTCAAGCATCTCATCCCATTTTCACTGATTCCTCAAATACTGTAATTTGGAAATCACTTGGTTGCATGTTCTGCCATGTCTGGGAGCTGCATCGCTTCCACGCATCCTCCAATCCAAGGACAAAAAAACCAGACAAAAACTTTGCATTCCCACTATACTAGTCAGGACTAGAAAAATCATAAAAGCCGTGAGATTTTGTTCTTCCAGCTTCCAAAAGCCTTCAGCTACACAGATCCAAGTTTTGCTTTCATGAAGCTGCATGTTTACAAGAAGCTGAAACCCCTTTGCCAGTTTTTCTTTTCCTTTTCGTGCCTACCTCTTCCCTTCTTCTCCCTTCCAGGCTTAACCTTTTGTTCTTTTTTTCTTGGCTCCTGCAAAGCCTTTCCACTAACCACCACCACTTTAGGGAGGTCTGACATAGGGGCTCCCATTGTATAGGTAGGGATTGTGTCATTCAATCCTTGACACAGTGGTAAAGGAGTCACCTCAGTACATTTAATCTGGGTTGGGCTTTAATCAGCACCACTGACTAATGCCAAACAATTGGAACTAGGAAGGGAAAAAGAAAAAAAAAGTACACTCCCTATGCCACCCCCCCATCTGTAACAAAAAAAAGCCCATCCCTGATCCCAGTGAACAAAGTTCATGGATTTTTAATGCCTGGATCCAATTCCTCAGGCTCCTCTTCCCAGATACCAGCCTCAAAGCAGAGGGGCAGTCCTGCTCTCGATAGCAGAGACTTGTAGTGGTTAAAGCTCCTACTGCTGCCTTAAAACACAGCTGAGACTGGAGTGACAATACCCAAGTGTGACTCCAAGAAGCCTCCACTGCCAGGGACTGCTCAGCAGCTCCAGCCAAGCAGCTCCAGCAGAGCAGTGATGGGGTTCAACCGCCCACAGTGGGGGTGAAATGGGTCAGCACGTGGTGGATGTGGAAAGATTTGCAGCAGCAGAGTGTAGGCTGCATTTGGAGCTTCCCAGTAACCCTGGCTCATCAGATTTGGTGTTGCTGTAAGAATGCCCAGCATTGCTGCAAAAATGACAGTATAGAAAGGCCCTAAATTTATGGACAAAAAGATGATGAGCAGAAGGGCTGATGTGGAAGAAAGGCCGAGAAAGCAATCCTGTCTTTGGCAGCGCTGGTGAGAACTGTACATCTGGTTTCACCTCCTGCTTCCCTGCAACGTTCCCCTGCACAGGTGGAGGGTGGCTGCGGGAGCAGGAACAGACAGGGTGCTGTGGACACACTCCTACAGCCGCTTCCCAGCTAAGGGGAGTACCTCTGGCTACAGCCAGGTGCTCTGGCTTCGTAAGTAGAAGTACCAGGTACCCAAAACCAGGATACATCTGCCACAGGGCTGTCTCTTCTGCTAGAAAAGAGAACACTTGGGAGGGCTGAGAAAAGTAAATTAAAGGGGCTGGGGATGAAAATAAAAGGCAGAAAAACTGAGGGCATTTTGTCTTGGGACAATGAGAGGAATGCCAGGCAAAATCTTCCAGGAAAAGAATAAAAATCAAGCGAAACAGAAGAAAACACAATGGCATATTTAACACTGGCTTTGCATGGCAGACCAAATACCAAATGACTTCATGCAGAGACCCAGTAGAGGAGCTGGAAGGTAATAGAGTCCTCCAGAAATAGAAGTTCAACACCAGACTGAGGTATGATGTCATCTTTGATGTTATTTCAGGACAAGAGTTTAAAGAAAGGTGATCTCTTTCACTAGACCAACTAATACCTCGGACAAAACAGCTATCCCTCTACCTCAGATTGGTCTGAAAAAGTATTCCATCCTTTTCCACATAATAAATGCTGCCTGTACCATCTCTCTGGGTCAGCCAAAATTGGCTTGTGGTAAGGCTGAAAAATAAGTTAAAGTTTCCTTCCAATTTTTCCAAAAAGAAAAAGATCTACTGTTTCAGAATAAGACTAGTGCTTCAGAACTCATTAAGTTTCTTTCAAAAATTCATTAAAAACTTCAAGAATTATTTGAAATTTTCTTATAATTTTCTTATAATATCATCTTCTGGATCTTTCTTGAACAACTACCTTTCTTAGCATATATTTGGACATTTCAGTACACTTGAAAAGAGACCGGATGCCTAATTCCCTGATTTCCATGGGATCAATGATGTATCAGCATAGATCATTGACATTTAAAGCCTCTTTATGCTTCTACATTCCCAAGAAACCCAAAAGTAGTTCAAACTAGTAAAGCCAATGACAAAACTCTTCAACTGCAAAAAACACACTTAAGGAATGGAAAGTGCTAATTTTGGGAAGGATTTTGAAATCAAATTCCTTGCATGCAGCATAGATTAGACTGTCAGGATCAGCTTCCTGTTTTCTTCTCAGCTCCTCTTCTTAAAAGAATTTTGCTTTTGTAATCCTGGGAATTATTGATATTCTGAAGCACAGCTTGTGTGTTTTCCTTTGGGATCAGAAAAGAAACCAAAACAATTTAAGGGAAGATATTCCTTTCCATTTCTTAGAGTTGTGTCATTTGGGAGGGGAGAGCAGAATAGAAGGAAACAGGTGTGGAACTTGGAGAAGACCAACAACTATAACTTATAACAATATAAAACCATCCTCTCCCTCTCCAGCAAAGTCACCTTTTGTAAAAATCACAAATCCATGTCTTAACTGATACGTATTGGCACACCACTGCACACAAAGTCTGACCTGGTGCTTATAGGCAGAGTACCTTTTGTGAGTCATTCAGGAAACATTATGTCCTTGGCCCTACCAAGGTTATTTTAAAGTTCCCCGAACATACCAGGGCAGGGATCAGGTGCCACAATCAAGACAAAAAGAAACTGGGAATTGGAGAGATTAACCAAAGACATTGTGCTAACTTATAAATCCATTTCTCATCACCACTGTACAGTTTGGGTCACCTCCTAATAAATTATATACAGACAATATACAGAATACATAAAAAAGGAACCAAACAGACATACAGAAAGGCTTTCACACAAGGAAAGATTAACTGAGCTCAAACGTTTTACGTAGGAAGATAGATGACTGATGGGTGGGGTTTACCAAATCAGGAGTGAGCAACGTGGTGAATGGAGGATTAGTACTTGTTGGTTTTCATAACGCAGGGATTCAGTGTAAAGTGAGGAAAAAGCCCCAAACAAACCCAAACCACAACGTTATTTCATTAAAAAAAAGCATAATCACATTTGGGAATTCACTGCCATGGGATGTTTTAGATGGCAAAAAGATAAATGGGTTCAAAAATGATCAGATGAACTGAAAGAAGAAATGTCTGTTGGCTTTTAAGCACAAGTGTGGATGACAGCATCTGGTTCAGGAAGTCCCTAAACCACTAGCTGACAAAAGCCAACAGGGAATCCTCAGGGAAATAAGATTAGAAGAACCAATGTACAGTCATCACTGTACTAATCATCACTGGCCTCTGTCAGAGGCTGCCCCCAGACTCTTTATCAGGGACTGCAATTTTCATATTCTTGTACTGGCACACACAGAAAGGTAACAAAGCTCTGTACCTCTTCTTGCTTTTGGGAGATTCCTACAGAAAGTCTGTCGTGGTCTGAGGGTTTGTATAATTGTTTTCAGTCCTGTTCATTCTATCTGGGAAACTGACGGGTCGGAGATAAGAAATCAGATTAGTAGATAAAGGGAATTCATTTTGATGACTGTAAATTATCTGCCAGTGCACATGTAACACCACTACAGCATAACTACCTGAAGGACATGCTGAAATTACGTGGTGTAATGCTCTTCTGGATCCAGACATCTCTTTACTCAACTTATTTCTGTAAAACACACCAAAAAGAGCTAATCCAACTGAAAGGAAAGACATGCCTATGGTACAAACCAAGCAAAAATAGTTGTTTTCTGGCCATTCATTTACCTTGCCTTCTTTCTTTAAAATCCCTCAAAGAATTCTATCATTTATTAGAAACAACCCAAAACCTGAAAAATCACCAGCTAGATTTTCTTTATTTGCAGGCCACCTTTAGCTAGTCTGTTCAGCAGAAGAAATCATTTTAGTTTTTGCCATTAAGTAAGAGTGGTCTTTGGCAATGTTAGCATAAAGTAAGGAGTCCAAAAACTCTAGTTTCCTATTGCTGCTTCTAAAAGGGACCTCTTTGAGGAATTAATTTTGATAGCCTTACTATAAACACATCATTTGGTGAGGGTACTTGGAAATAGTGCCCTTTACAAGAAGAATACCTTGACTACAGTCTGATTATCATAGAATAATTTGGTTGAAAGGGACCTTAAAGACCATCTAAGTTCCCCTGTCATGGACCTTCCACTAGACCAGTTGCTCAAAGCCCCATCCAACCTGGCCTTGAACACTGCCAGGGATGGGACATCCACCACTTCTCCGGGCAATTATGATCTTGATATCTCTAACAAAAGAAGAGCTCTTAAAGATATCTGTGGCACAACACATCCCCCTCCACCCACCCAACAGAGCTGTTAGAAAGTGTCTGAATAGACCAAGGGAACCCAAACTTGAAATTTTTGGTATGGTCCCCACATCCTCCACCCTCAGGATTTTTTCTCTGAATGCCCACTGCATAACCTGGAGGAAGACACACATATTGTGGCTTCCCATCTCTGCAGCTAAGTGAAATTCCCTTTGGTTAACCACCTGTTAGCTGTATAACACGGCATTTGCTTCAGGGTGAACCTTAACCAAAAGGCGCAGAGACGCCGCCGCTGTGTCACGTTCACAAAACTCCACCGCTGGAGATTTACACTTCTGAAAATCCAGCGACTTTGCATCTATTTGCTCGAGAAAAGGAGCGGCTTCCTGCAGTTCTCTGAACGCGCCCTCCCTTCGCCCCACGAATTCTACCCGGGTACTTTCGAGCGTGACACGCCGGAGGACAGAAGGGTCACTTCCTCGTCGGGCTCCCTGAAATTCCCTGATTTCGTCAGGCACAGCGCTGCCGCAGCCGAGCGCAAGGCACAGGAAGCAGAGAAGCGCAGCTTGCTAACGACAGCCAGAGGACAGCGCGGCTGCCTGGGAAATCACAACAAACACTTCCATTTATTCAAACAAGTTTTGCAAGCAGCGTGCACGTGCATGCACGTAGAACACTCAGATTTATCACGAAACCTGGGGTGACAGCTACAAACCGGCACAGCTACAAACTTTTCCTATAAACACTGTGGTTTTAAACTCTTCATGTCACAAAAACTTGCTGAAATAGGGAGCTCTCACCATAGCTTAACTTTTATTTGACCATGGGTTTTCAAACCATCCCAGGAATGAAACTGCAGCACTAGAATCCCATTAGTAACTTCAATAACCATAATACCTCCATGCTGCTTTAAAGCAGGACATACATTACGTCTTTATTAAATAGGTTAAAAAAATCCTTCTAGAAATTAGAAGAATTGCTTCAGGTGATGTATCTCAGTGTTGACTTTGAGAAACTACCAATAAGATCAAGAACTGAAATACTGATATTTGGGCTGAGGAAACCTAAGGGTTGTTTGTTTGTGGGTTTTTTAATTTAAACAACTTTAAACACATCTGCATAGCACATCAGGAGAGCAGGAGGGAGTCTTGAGATGTTCATCTTTAAAAAGCACACTACCATCCACAGGAAGCTCATGCAGAAATGTCAACTGCTTGTGTTATTACCCCACTACCTATTGCTGAGCAGCTCTGCTCATGTCTGCTCAGAGATCAGAAGCAAAATCACAGCAGCATTACTGGGAACTGTAAACACAGGGGGTCATATACAGCTCTTCATTTCTGGAAGATAAAGTCCACCTCTGGAAGTACTCCAAAGAGCATCTCTAAACACACCAGGCAACACTGCAGGGGCAGTTTCATTTATTCAGAGAGCTAACCCAGCCCCCTCTGATTATACAGGAGAAGGAGAGGATTTCCCATATTTCCTGGACAGGAACATGGAACGTCACTCAAATCTGCTCCCAAGATAGGAGTGTTGACGTTCAAAATAAAATTCCTGCATATTAAAAGCTGTTACAAAACCATCAACATCCAAGTAACCCCAAAGGGCTGGCGTCACTCCGTACAACCAAGAGGACCCAGAAGCAATGTGGAAATTCCATCCTTAAGTCATCAACTGCGACATCCTCTGGCAGTTTTCATCATTGGTACCTCATGTCAAAAAAGAAAAAAAAAAAAAAATCTTTCATCTCACAGTGTGGCCTCTTTTATAGCTTGTTACTTGAACTGTTATGTGTACAGGTTTTTTCTGGTTCAGCATGCAGCCAGAGGGCCAGGAGGGTTTTTTTCTTCACTTTTAAGCAGATTTTTAAATTCTTCTGGGTTTTCCCCCCAGTCTCCCCATAAGCGACTGAACTATGTACCTGCGGTCAGAGCTGCCATGTTCCAGACACTGTCTTGCAGTCATGTGGCCAGTGTGTCCCATCACACGGCCACGTGAGTTGTGTCACCTCTACTGAACAGGTTCCTGGTGCTGCCTGCTCTGTGACCAGGGACTGCTTGCTGAAAAATGCAGGACCACATACAGAAGATGTATGAACCATGAACAGGATCCAGATCATCTGAGATCATGTTCAGACCATCCTTCTGAGCCCCAGAGACAGAGGTGTGAAGGCTTTAGAGATGCAGGACAGCGTTGAGGCACTGCATGAAGAAAAGACAGACCACAGCTGCTACATTCACTACACCAAATCCCCCTCCTCACACACAAATCTCTTCTTTCTCCTACCTCAGGATGCTTCTCTTAGTTTCAAACTGTTTCCTTTTTTGCTCTGGCATGAGCCACCAGTACAGACAAGTGTACACAGTAACAATCATCAATTCAGCAAAAACCCAAGAGGAAGGATGAGAGAAAGAAAAATAGGAAAGAACATGTTCTCTCTCTTTACATGTATCACTGCACTTAGGCTTCTTTGCTCCACGAGTGTTAAATCCAGTTGTTTCGGTCCTTTTCCTTACAAGCAGAAGAGAGAATAAGACTGGAGCTTGTAGAAGACAGTGACTGATAACTGTGGTGGTGACCAGAGAGCAGATATGAGATAAAGGTGAGCTCCCACCTGCTCCCACCACCTGCCTGTTGAAGTCACTGCGTAGAGAACATCCGTCTCCAAATGTGCTCCAAGCCCTCACAGAGTGAGCCTGGAAAGCATCCTCCAGGTCAGCAAGGTCTGTCCATGGATTCATGGCTTACTACTGCTCATCACTGCCCTTGGAAGGCAAACTAAGCCACTGCCCCACTCAAAATTCCACCTGTGACAAGCACCAGCAGAGCATCTGTAGGAAAGGCCATGCAACACCCACACAGCTTCTTTCCCATCTCCTGGAATGAGAGGAAAGAAGTTGTGCTTCAAGGAGGCTATGGAGAAACAAAAGAACAGACAATGAAGGAGGGGAAACAAACCCCTCCATGGAAATGTAATTTATTAAGCATGCTAGAAAAAATGCAGTATAGTGACCAGACCTAAAGAGATTATAGGAAAGGTATTATTTATTATAGGAAATAAATACTAATTTAAAAAGGGTAGAAAAAGTAATTTCTTATGTGGTTAACACAATAAGCAGAATTTGGCATTCCACTGACTTGTTACAGGTTTTGAGAATAAAGGAGAGGGTATCATTACTTCAGAAAATGAACTGTGAAAGACGGATAAATCAGAGGAAAGCTGGAAAATTCAGATAAAGTTGAGAATTCTGAGAAGACCAAATGAATCAAAAGTGGCAGCACGGGAAGAAAGCCTTCCAATGGACGAGCTGGAGTGTCACACAAACCCAGTTTCTGAAAATCTCATTATCAGAAAAAGTTGTGTTACTGTTCCATGAGGATGTTGTAATTTCTGTGCAAATATACCTGAATGTGAGAGAGAAAAAAAGGAACAGCTTCAGATGCTTGTTAACTTCTGGAGAAGTCAGGGTTGAGCTTTTCAACACAAATTCCAAGTTTCAGTTCTGACTTGGTGCTAACTTACTACGGTACCTCTTTGGGGTTTTGTTCAAATGAGTCCTTGTAGCACGAAAGGGAGCTAGTGAGTGACTGTCATCCTTTAACAGCCTGAAAAGTGAATACAACACAACTTGTGTTTGCTAAGGGACAGGGAAAAGATAGAATTTTGTTCCTCCTGGTCCCATGGAGAGTTACCACTTAACAGCAGTGCCAAATGCCTTTTTGTTAAAAAGTAGTATTTAAAACGAAATAGTTCAATCAAATATGAAACCCACCGTTATTGAGAAGGATATTTTCAGTGATCTCTCGTTTGTGCTCAGTACATTACTAGCCAATATAACAGCATTACCTAAAGTCAGAAGCACCATGTTAAAAGAATGCCCAACAGGCAGCATTGCCTTTCAGCAGAAAAAACCCCATCCAACCATAAAGGCTTGTGGAGGACAAAGATGAACAGAGAATATAACTATGGATACCAGGCACACTCTCAAACCAGTTTATCACTAGAGTAAGTGAAGGAATCCTTGATTCTGTACTGATGTTAGGGGAGCTTACATCTTTAGCAAAAATAAAAAGCCATCAGGCATGGCGAAGAAAAGGATAACAGTAGCCAACAAACTGGCAACTCCAAAAAGTTACCAGCCGGTGTCTGGATTTTTGTCCGCTCGAGTCAAACCCTGGCATGGTCGACATGTGACCTCATCAGCACACACACACGCCCTGAAAAAGAACTCAGGCTCTTTTGAGGTTCACTGTGATGAAGGTAGAAGCAGTACCTCTTCTCACCCCAGAAAAAACACCCACCTCAAACCATAAGAGGAATTGATATGAGCCTAATGAGCATTTGCCTTTTGAGGGAGAGACAGTGGAACATCTTGGGATTTCCTACCTAGCTTGTGCATTCCCATTGCAGAGCACTGACATTCTTAGGGTTGTGAAACTGTGCCACCTATGTGATCTTTCAGATGGCTTTGGGGAGGGGGGTATGTGATAATTCTGTTGCTGTGGTTTGGTTAAGGATGGTTTCCTGTGAGGCCAAGCCTTCAGCATTTAAGTCTCAAAAGAGAGGAGGAGAAAAAAAAGAAAGCCAAAAAACTGACAAGCAAGTTAGACGCAAGCTTGGACTCTCCAGGAAACCACATAACCCCTCTGAAGAGTGCATAAAGTGCTGTTCCTGTGCCTCAATCATCTTTTAAGGAGACAAGAATGGAGGAGGAAGGGCTATAGAAGAGAGCTGAGCATGAAACCAGAGCTGAACACATGCTGAATGAACATAGGCACAAAGGAAAGAACGACTGGGGAATGCCAAACCCTACTGAAGCCAACAGGAACTCCACCAGCAGCTTCGTGGAGCTGGGGCCGTGCACAAGGATGAAAATCTTTCTAGACAGGAACAAAGACAGACACCAACTGTCAGCATGGGAGCCATGCACGGGAATGCCCCTGTTGAGATGAGCAAGCGACCCATGAATGGTGTGCTGGAATTACCAGGCTGGCTTGAGTGACTGCAGGATTAGGCCATCACAACCAGATTGTGGTTGAGGGATGCTGTTATTTTAAGCAGGTCTTCTGCATAGCAGGGAAGATAAATGAGATGTGGAAATTGCTAGTGGGTTACCAGTTTGTGCATCATTAGCTGTACTAGCCGTCACCACAAGGGTTTGGAATCCTCATGGTCAAGAGCAGAGGTTAGCCTCAACCCTGCCTGTAGCAGAGGTGCTCTGTATCTGCTCTGGCTCAAAAGCTGTCATTGAGAAACACATACCCTGAAGATGTATCTGCCTCATTTGGTTTCCACACTTAAAACTGGGCAACATTTCAAGAAAAGATCAGCTAGAAGAGGGAAAGCATTTATATCTGACTAATGGCTCTTAAATGACCATGAACTGACCTTCACTTCTGCCTGTGCCTCATGATTCAAATTCATTTTCTAGCAGTGAAAAAACACAGAATGCTGCATTCATTAGGCTGAACTCCAGTTTTACATTACAGTTCACTGCTGAAAACCACAGGCACCTAAACAAGCTTCAAATGATGATTGTTCTGCTAACAATTAGAGCTGAATCCAACCCTAAAAACTGAGATATCATTTGGTTGAAAGACAAAATATTAAGTGAGAAAAGCTCACTTAAATGTTAAAATCAAAATATTAAGTGCAAAAGTCCTCTGTAGCAGGTGACAGATCTATGCTGTAAGAAATTAAGTAGAGAGCTCTCTTCAGCCTAATTAAAATATTACCTAACATGTTTTGAACATTATACGCTTTCAGTCAAGTGACTGTAGTTTCAAATACATTCACATTTGGAATTGCATGAAGTTTTTTTAAAACTTGTATTTGCAACCGTATTAATGGTATCAAAGCAAAGTTTGCCTTTCAAAAAAACTTTTGTTCCAAGTGAAACAATAAAGTTACGGGGAAAAGAAGGAAAAGTACCTTTTTTTTCCTCATAACAGGAAACCCCTTCTTAAGACTAATATTAGCCCATACTAACACAGACGCCACTAACTTGATGCATGAGAAACTTCTGTATTTCACTACTGGTACAAAATTATTTAGTCTGTATTTAAACAGGTCTCTGGTTTGACACAAAGAGGAACCCATTGATAAGGGAGGGATGCTCCATGCTCTGACAGTGACTTTACTGTAATGCTTTCAGCAAGTCATTTAACTCCACAGTTTCCCCTCCTGCTGACCTTATGAATGTCATGCATGCCCTCAGCATCAATGTGTACATGAAAAGTGCAATCTAAGGAAAAAATAATCTTATCCAGCCACTTCTTTTTTGGTACTTGTTTACTAGCATGAACTACACTGAAAGTAGTGTAGTTAGGGGTGCAAGTATAAGCACACTTCAACTTAAGAAATTACTCTCTCCAGCAAAGCATCAGTCCAGCTCTTTCACATCCATGCTATGGCTGCATATTTATAATTATATCCTCACCAGGAGACTCCTGCTTCACTGGAGGTGTAAGTAGACCTAGCTGGGGTCAAGACTGCTGCAGTGAAGGAGACATTGGTATAGTAGGCATTCTTTATATGAAGGCATGGTGCAAGAAATAAGAAATCCTAAGAAAAATCCTTCCTCCTTTACTGAGATTCCCTATCCTTTATCTCCTGAAATACAATCGCTCTGTATACAAGAAATACAAGAGCACAGGTATATTGTGCCTGCAGCAAAGACGCCGTCTGGGTTTGCCTTTAGCCTCCCGTTGTGGCTCAGGTCTACTTTCCATGGCACAGATATGCTGTCTGGCAGCTGTGATCCCTTGGCCCCTGAAGGGGTGTCACAAGACAGGACAAAGCAGCAGCGCACCGAGAAGCAAAGCCCCTCCTCTGTGCTCCTCTGCAGAGCCCGATGTGCCAGGTGGGAGTGGAGGTACGAGCTACAGGATGTACAGACAATGCACTGGGGGCTCAGAGAGTGCAGGGTAGCTTGGGGGGTGAAGTTGGATTGGCAGTGGAGAGGGATAAAGCTTAACTTAGCAGTGGGTGTGGAAGGGTAAATGTTCTCCAAACTGAATGGAGCCAGAGAGCTTGCTTTGACAGACCTCAGTATTTAAAGTTACTTTGGACCACATACCCTGTTACTGCAATATAGTCCCCATGAATGTACACTATGACTTGTCAGATTACGTTTTAAGCAGTCTACAAGTGGGAAGAAGCCAGAAGTTTATTAAAATAGATGAAAAATCATTACTCAAAGAAGAGGAAAGGAAACAATGGTTTGCATGTAAACTCTCAGTGCCCATACAGAACATGGGACAAACAGACAAGAACAGAACACTCCTTACACCACAGATCAGAAAATGAATTTACCCAAAGCACTACTCTGTTAATCTTTAACAACAGAAACAAGAAAAACGTAACTATGACTTTATCAAAACATCATACCTATCCACAGATAAATGGTATTCTGAGGAAGTTACAGTAACATTCTTGTACTGTCAAAGCACGTGAAAAGTTTTACTCCTTCTTGAAAAGGATTCCACTAATAACAGGCTGTTTCCATCTTCACATCTGCCTAGTGACAGGCTACATGCAATAAAATGACACAGCAAGGCACTCCATCCCAAGCTTTTACAGCTGCCCCCAGTCTCCGATCTGCTTTACTGCAACGTTTTCACCACAACCGAGTCTCACAAGACACGCTCTGCTGGCAGGTACAGTAAAGGAGAGAATAAAACTGAGCAATCTGTTCACAGCAGCTGTATAGCCCAGGAACACAGCACAGCTACAAAAAAGAGTCTCTCAAACTACATAAACACCTCCTCAAAGAGAAGTAACCAAGATACCTCAGCCATTGAGCACATTGTAACTTCCACAGCTACGGAGAAGTGCTCAGGGGAAGTGTGCACTGAGCTCCTAGCAATTGTTCTAGGATAGTTCCTCTTCAGATAGTCAGTTTAGGAGCTATTACAGCCTGGGTGGAATTCACCTGAAGAACCCTGGATATGACAAAAAAATTACTTCTAATCATCAATGGCCGCACACATCTGAGTAAGATGAGGATGTGGGAGAAGGGAACCACAATCTTCCAGCTTCTGAGAAGAGGAGGAGCAAGTTCAGGACCAATGCCAGCTAATTCTGCTCCCTTACACTGGATAGAGGAAGAAAATGTTTTTTCTTCATTGTTCCTCATTGGGGACTAAATCTCAAATCCACTGTGGGACAGTCAGAGTCCCCCCTATAGAAAAACACTGAAAAAAAGCAAAATGTGCTTGAAGAAGGCTGAAGAGAAGTTACCTCAAAGACAGAACAGATGTGTGTGTTTGTGCAAGTGCATTAAGTAGGTGAAAGAATGTATTAAAGTAAATCATCTGGAATTTAGCATGTTTGGAAACTGTCAAAGACTGACCAATCCCTAAGAGGTAGACCAGCATCATTCTATAGGTACACAAACTGCCCCATGTCATAGAAGTTGCCTATGAAAGAGGCAGATTAGAAATGCTTGTATCTCCTACTGTGTAATCACTCACTTGGTCCCCAAAGGGTTATGAAAGGCTTTTTCACTCGATTAACAGTACCCAGGAGTGACATTTCTGACATTTCCTAGACAAGCGAAGCAGCTTCTTTGCTTCACAAAAAGATTAATGTTGTGACACCAGAACTCATTCCATGGAAAAGGAAAATTAGGGAACATCTTGAAGCCAGTGCCCCAAATCTCTTCCCAAGACTCTCCCCCTCCCCACCCTCAAGCTGTATCACACTGGGCATCTCTGAAGGACCTGTACACAAAAAAATGCTGCAAAGACGAAAAAAAGTCCATGTGCAGGCACAAAGCAGTGATATCTTTAGGAGTAGAGATTTGGTGGGATAATTTACATGACTGCAGTCCTGGGATGGATGGATGGATGATGAGTCTCCAGGAAGGAAAAGAGAGAAGGAAGGAGAGCTTAGGGCTGCGTTCTCTGCAAAGAAGTAACCTGAGCATGCAGAGCTCTGCAAAGCAATAGGTGACAGTCTGATCAAAAGCTTAAGGGTCAGGATGAGAGAGGAGACCAACGAGCGCTACAGTGTGACAGGAGCCTGCTACAGGCCACCAAAACCAAGAGAAAGTTGATGAAATCAGCCGTCACCAGCTGGGAGGAGCCTTTTGATTACAGGCCCTGTTTCTCTCAGTGACAGGACAAGTGGACAGAACCTCACGCTGTGCCAGCGCAGGCTCAGGTTGGACATCAGGAAGAATTTCTTCACTGAAAGGGCGGTTACGCATTGAAATAGGTTGCCCAGGAAAGTGGCGGAGTCACCATCCCTGGAAGTGTTCAAGAAGCAGTTGGGTATGGTACTTAATGCTATGGTTTAGTTGACATGGTAGTGTTTGGTCAAAGGCTGGACTCGATCTTGGAGGTCTTTATTCTAATCTTAATGATTCTATGATGCTCTCTGGCATTTTTCACCATGCCAATATCTGCCTGGGAGGGCAACAAGGAAGAGTGTAAGTAATCTAAAAGAGACAACTTTTTGATAAAAGTGATAGGTAAATCAATTAGGAAAGGCCCCCTGGCTCAATCTGCTGCTCATTAACAAAGATGAACCAGTTACAGCTGTGAAGGTTGATCACAGTTTTGGCTGCAGCAATCACAAGAGGGTGATATAAAGATCCTGAAAGAGGTAAGGTAGGCAGGTAGTGGAATAGAGATCTTGCACTTCAGAAGAGCAGTTCTACGCTTGGTCAGGGAACTGGCAGGCAGGATCCCATCGGAGGCCAGGGGACCTAGGAGGCTGGTTGATCTCCATCTCAACTCTCCAACCACCACTCAAAGCAGAACAGACTGCTCTGATGTGCAGGAAGTCAAACAAAAAAAAGCAGGGGGCCAGCTCTGCCCAAGGGGGAATTCCTGACTGAGCTCAAACACTAAAAGGAAGTGGGGACAGGCTAGTTAGGAGGAATACGGAGACAATGCCTGAGCACAAATGAGGGCAGGAAAGTAAAAGTTTGGCAGGTGTTGAAACATGGAAGGGGTGCAGAAGACAACAAGAAGTATTTCAGCAGCAAGGACAATGGGAACAAAAAACCACCAAGGTCTTGGCTGGGAAACTCTGCCCACAGATGTCCCTGAAGGTATCAGCAGAGTCTGTGCAAGTGAAACATGACCCAGAGTACAGAAAAAGTGGATTAGGGGCCACTTAACAAACTAGGCATCATGAAAGGCAGCAGGAGGCTGGACTAGATGACCTGCAAAGGTCCCTTCTAACCTGAATTAGTCTTGATTAAAATTCCCAGAGATCACCATCAACTCTTTTGCTGTCTAAAGAAAAAATAAGGTTGAAGTGTCATCTCAGTCTATCATTTTAACCACAGCTGTGCCAAAGCTAAAAAAAGCTGCTGTATTTGAAGACAGAAGACATAACAATGCATACCTGAAATGGTGATTTTAATTTCAGTAACGGTTCTTATCCATATACACTGTCAGATGCTGACATCTCTAGTTATGTTTTCATACACCAATATCTCAGGTGAGAACATGATGGGGCCAAACACAGTGCTGCCCTCTGAACCATATCAGACAAGCTGTTAACATCATTGCTTCCCCCTATTACCGCTGACATCAGAGATTTGGTAGCTGAGGTTTAATTCTATATTACTCTAATAAAAAGTCCCCAAGCCCTTACACCATGTCCATTGCTACAGCTGTAAATTCATTTAAAATGGAAAAGGCAATACCAACTTCTATGTGGAAGCCACATTATCTTGCTGTTTGTATTTGCTAACTTCTCCAGGAGTATCTGAGCTTCCTTTAAGTCTGGTCTGTAGGATGCAATTGCCAACAAATTACAAAATATTTCCCAGAGGTCATCAGTATGCTGCTGCATTGTCAAGTGGTGGTATTTTGATGTAATGTCAAAGCAAGCATTAGAGCAAAATAGGGTGGAAAAAAACCCTTCAGGGCCACCTTCCAGTGGAGCACAGTAATAACCAATTTGAAGGAAAAATACAGACAGGTATACTAGCTCTGCAAAGAGAACAAACCAGACAAATATTAGGAAAATAAGTAAAACATGAGTATCATCAGTTCTCTCTAAAAGTCTCTTCAGTGAACCAATAGCCAGGTGACTTACATGTTCCAAATTCATTGTTATCTTGCAAACACAGAAAGCCAGAGTTTTAATTATTATTTTTAAATAAAGCAAAGTCAAGCATGAAGGTAAGGATGCTGCAACAATCAAACAGCAACTACACTCTTAGTTCCTGTGCTACAGCAGGAGGGAGCTGAGCTGTAACAGCCTGTGCCTTCAGACAACCGAAGCTTCTGAAGTTCAAGCCTTTTCAGACCCTTCTTAGAAGCTGAAACATTCTCAGCTGAGTACATGCACTCATAGATGCTTTGCTTTAATGAACTGAAAGTGTCAACTTCCCATTGGTGCGTCAGATGGACTTTTTCTCAAGCAGTGGAAACAATTGTCTAGGCAGCACTTGCGTGGGGCTGCAGACACCACTGAGCTGCTAAAGTACCTTTTATAATAAATTTGAAACTATGAGGAGAGACCATTCATTCTTCACCTCTGAATCAGGAAGTCCACTCATTCAAGCAATCATCAGCTCCTGCAGCAAAACACATAACATTCACACCACCGCCACCACTCCTCCTCCAAACATTAACTCACAAAAAGCCACTCAGAGGCTTCCGCGAGCCCACCAGGAAAAGCAGCGGGGGCTTTTTTAGATTTAGTTTATGGTAGTCTAAAGTCAATAGCTAATTTCAGATAGGGAAAGTCCACTGGCATTTGTTTATTATTTCCTTAATGTAACTTACACAGACTGAGTAGGTTATAAAGGGAAAGGCCTGAGACAACCATGATGCAGCCAAAATGAAACAAGGCTCCTCATCAACAAAACCATCTTGAGACAACATTAACAAACATATCCCATTGCATGCCAGGTTTATACACTACTCCATCACAAACAAACACTACTGTTGCAATGCTGGCACCATTATTGTCACGTAGTGGAAAAACCTGCCACAAGAACGTGATCTCTACCAGGCTGATGTAAACCAGGCACTTCACAATGGCAGTGCTGTTTCACTTTGAAATTCTTGAAATGCATGGGTTTATACCCACTCCTTCCCCAGAACTTGCTTAGAAGCCATGAGCATAAGCTTTCTGGCCTACTGGTAAAAACGGAGACATGAAAGATGAGCCTAAATGCTAGAAAGTAAATGAACAATAATAACAAATAGAAGGCTAATTTATTACAACCAATAAATCAATGAACAGATTGCCCAGAGATGTTTCACTCTCTGTCCTAGAAGATTTTCAGGGCCAAACCAAATAAAGACTGGAGTAACCTGACCTCATCTCAAAGCTGACCATGCTTAGAGCAGGAGGTTGAACTGGAGAATTTCCTAAGTCCCTTCTGACCTGAATTATTCTGTTTTAGATACCTGCTCTGCAGCATTCCTGGGTTCAGCCTGTAGGTAAAGAGACTATGAATCTCTTCAAGCCTGGCAATACAGATATGTTCACATGCAGGCTTCAGAACTAAAACTCCACTTGCAGGCTTTCTAGCCTTATGGCATTGAAGTGAGAAAGTCATTAACCCTCCAGCCCAATAAAATGGAACCATGATCATCTATTGCTAGGTGGTGCAGCAGCTTTGAGAGCACATCAGAGAGCTGGGCAACAGCCCTTGAAACAGCACAGGGAGCGTGGCTAGAGAGCATCTAGAAGAATGCCTAGGTTGTAATGTGTGCCAGACTTCACTACCCTGACAGATTTCAGGGCTCACTAGAAACCACAATCACTGCGAAGTTCACAGCCCACACTTCATGTCTGTTATTGGGCTGATGTATCAGCCCAGCAGGCAGGGTGGCAGGGCAGTGGCATCCTGCAACAGGCATGGCCTCAGCCTGTCTCCTTGAAGTGTCTAACTAGACTGTGTCATACAGAATCAAGTTCAAAATTTGAAAGGGAAGCCAAAACCCCAGCAAAATGCCTGTTTCCTGATCACTGGTTGCCAGCCCTCTGCTGGGTGCAGACTTTCCCCGACTGCCACCTTGTGTCTTCCGAAAGCACCGCCAGTGGGGCAGGATGCTGCATCAGGACTTCTCTCTAGAGTTATCAGTCTTTACTGCTAAACTGAAAGTAATTTTCTTGACTAACACAGGGAGAAGTGCAATTAAAATTTCAGCCAAACTCTTAGAACGAAATCTCTGTTTGTCATCTGTTTTTCTTACCAGTTCCTGGCTAGCAGCACCTCTGGCTAATTGCCTTAATGAATCAGATGAAACTCGCCTTGGTGCCCCACTGATTGTATCATTTATTTTGACAAGAATACTATCAAATTACATATGTATATTTATTGTTACATGAAAATCCACTTTATTTTTCCCACCTGGAGAGTGCAGTTGCCAAGTTCTGCTTAAAAAAACTCATCTGTCCTTTGAGGTATGCCCAGACATACCTCACCCATGGGATACTGGGGACAAAGAACTGGAAATTATTTAAAATTTGGGTAAGACTTGAGACATTCCTGATTCCTAAACATGAAAAAAACATCTAGTGTTGGCAACAGAAAACAGCAGGGGAAGATAACAGTGAACATAAAAAGGAAGCTGTTGGCCACGAAGCACAAACTTCTGTACTTGCCACACCACTCTCACTTACAGGCAGAGCTTTTCCTTCCCTGGGTGGCTTCTCTAACAAGGGATGGGCAGAATGCCAATATAAAAGGGAGCAGGACTGTTTCAGCAACTCATCCTAGAGGAAAAACAGGACATAACTTCCACAGTCTGATAGGAAAAGATCCACAGATATTATTTTTGTGTTTCTAACCGGTGAAATTCAGATCTACTATGTTTTAAAAGTCGGGTTTCCAATGTAGCCAAGCTTCTGCCTTGGTTACACAGACCAAAGACAAACCAAGGCAGCTGGGTGAACATTACCCTGGAAAGACACTTCAATCACCTAGGTTCAACTTTAGGTCTCATCACCATTAAAAAAGTTACACCTTTTGCAATTCTGGCAAACTCCACTATGGCTGAAACACAGCAACTGACATGACTGATAATCTTCTGCAGAGATAAAGGCAACTCTTAAGTGATCTAAAAGCATCCCACACTCCTTACAGAAATCTAGCATCTACTATCTTGTCCTGTTGGTTAAAGGTAAGATTATTTTTTCACTTGAAAACCATGACACTGGAAAACATTTTTTTTTAAAGACAAAGTGTCAAATTTTATAGTGAATTCTCATTAAACAGCTTTAAGAGGGCAACTTTTCATTCTATCAGAATAAAGTTACCCCACCAGCTCAAGATGCTTAAACATACTTGGCCAAGCTCTTTGCATATACCTGGTCTCCTTCCTCTGTGTTTGTACAGCAGATCATTTCAACTCCCTCTACACTCCTCAACAGGAAATGGCACATAGTAGCTGAATTAGCTGAACCCATTGGAAACTATCTCACTCCTATGCAAATAAGTACATCTGCTATGAGACAAGGATCCTCACTCAATGCAAAACCTGTTACCGCTGATTAGCAAAAGTAAGGTGAACAAAGTAAGTCATGTGCTTTCCTGGAAATTCATTTCTAGTGGGCAGAAACCATTGCCATTCTACACAGTTGGCGATCACTGCTGGAGATCACTTCACACCATAGCTGAACTACATGAACTACCTTTAGTTTCTTAAGCATTAAACATGTAAGCCAGATGATTCACTCCCTCATACATCAGATGGTGGCACTGCACCAGTAGCCAGTCCACACAATACTGATTTCAAAATGCAACCTACACCATTTAATGTTCCCAACACCTCACTTATTAGTTTCTGCTAAATTTCTGCATGACATCTTTCACATGAAAATTCTCCCCATAGGCCTATTCCATGATCTAAAGACAAAGCACCCTTCAGGGGTATAAAAGAAGTATTTAATATCAACTGTCATCTTTTAGAAGTACAAAAGTGATACTTGGTTTTAGGGTCACTTCATGATTCCTATTTCCACCAGGAAATGTGGTCATGTATGATGGAAAACAGCAACAAGATTAACCTGATACCCTGATATGATAAGACAAAAGACTGATTTACTAAAGCCAGGAGCAAGAAGTGAGATCAGTCCACAGAAAACTGAACACTAAAGGTCTGGACTGCAGTTTGGCCACAACTGTGAGGTACATGCTTCCTGATTTATGAGAATTTACCAAAAGAAGGATCACCAGGAAACTGACAGCTCCTGTCGATCCCAGTGACTGCCTCTTCCAGCACAGGACATGCTGTTACTGCGGCAGCAATGAATGAACTAAGAAAGAAAGACCAGATCCCTCCTCTTTCTCTCATCCAATGCTGTTTAGAGAACAAGCAGGAGTTCTGTTCTCAGTGATACAACTGTCTGCACATGGTAAGAAATGCTACAGCATGAGGAATGCATGAAACAGTTTTACTGAACAAATTAAGCCCCAAAGTATTAATTTGGAAGTTCTGCTCTCAAAAAGCCTCAGGAGAACATCACTGCTTACACAACCCAACTGCTCCTCAGGTACTACCTGGGAACCTCAGCCACAAGGTCTGTACGAGCAAGAAGGATCGATGTGATGGTCTGGGAGGTGGTGTGGGTAAACAGACAAGGAAGAGAACATTTAGTGCAAAAATCACCACAAAGCAAGAGTGTAATGCTTCACACAGTGCTTCTCCTCTTCTTTATCCAGTGACAGTTCTTGTCTAAATCCTCGTGACATAAGACAGGCTTGTAGTTCAGCCACAGACTTAGGTCTCTGGATGTCAGGGTTCAGTTTCCAGCTCCATTTCAGACTTGCACTGTAGCTCCGGGGCAAAGCTGCTTTATCTCTGTGCTGATGCTTCTGTAAAATGGAGTCAAGCTGTAGATGCCCCACGTCTTTCTTGTCTCATCTATTCCAGTTGTACATCAATGTGGGACACCAGTGTCATCTTGGAAACATCTTTACCACTGTTGAGATACTCATCAATAATCCTCCTAGAAAAGACCAATTCTCAGTGCACTGATGAGCTACTGAGTTGCATGAACAATAAATCAGAAATACTGTCAGCTGGTTAAGGCAAAAACCATTTAAGAAAGTAATTAAATCAGAATTAAAAGTAATTAAAAGAAAGTAACACATTTCCAAAGAGTCAAAGACACAAAACCTTGTATTAAAATTTATAACAATCTTTTTTACATGCTTTACAAATCAAGTGGAAATGGAAAAAGGAATTGCTGAAGACTCTAGGATGAAGAAAAAGAGATTTTTTTTTAAACTACTTCAAAATAGCTATTTTTTCTCCTTCTTCATTTACCCTCAACTACCTAATTTCAGCTATCATACACGATACAACACCTGAAGTTGTGCAGAGCCCAGCACTTGCTCAGCATGGCTGTGAAATAGCATATCTTGTAACGTTTAAACCTATGAAATGTTACCACAACACACGCACAAAAAAATATTAAAGAGGAAGTAGGTCATCTCCTTGCAACGTTTAAGCCTTACATAGTTAAAACATTATCTTTAAGACCAATACCATTTTAGATCATTATACATTAAAACAGGGCATTCATATTTACACATGTAAATAAAGTAGCACGCTTGTTTTTCATACTTATGCTGCATTATCTCCTGCAATCTAATACACAGAATGCCTTCCAGGCTATACCCAAAAAGAAATAGGTTTGTGGTGGTGTTTTTTTTTTTCCTCCCAGTCATTTCAAAACACTATCACTTCCACAATTTCTCAACCAGCTGTGCTGTTTCCTCATTGGGCGACTTTTGTTTGGGTGATTCTGTACTACGGCAAGAACATTCAAGATTGCTTAAGCTTCCAACAGCTAAACATGAAGTGTCAATTGACATCAAAACCAAATCCAAAGTATAGATGATAATCTCCCAGTGTAAATATATAAGAGGCATTGGTTTTATTTTTTTATTTAAAGAAGCTGTGCAATAAACAAAGTCGGCCAGCCAGCCTGGAGACTTCGATCTGCAACTTTGTGTTTGGGTTCCAGCTGTTTTTAATAAATGCTTGGCTCACAACATCAGGCCACGTCATGCCGATACACTGCTGGAAGAGAAACGGGAACTGGCAGCAGGTCCTGCCAGAGCTTATCTGTCCTACACCACATCATTTAAAGGATTCTAACCCAAGGAGAAACATACCTTTCCATGGAAGTGCCTTCAACATTTTAAGACTTCTCTTCCATGTTTATTCTACTTGCATGCATCATGCAGATTATCATGTCCTAGTTCAAGGCACTGCCAAAATCTACGTCTCTGCCAGTGCCTAATCCATTCAAGCCCCTGACTCCTACGCCTAAGATGTTCCAAGGCACGTAGAGATGACAATCCTGTTGCACAAGTGTAGATTAGCGTCCAAAAAGGCATCTGTATGAAGAAAGAGAAAACCAATCAGGCTATACTGGTTAACACTGACACAAACAAGACACAAAGTTCAGACTACATGGGAACATGCCAACTCTCTCCAGTAACTCAGCTGTGGCCAGTCTGGACTGACCAACTGTTAAGATGGGCTAAAAATGGATTTCAGAAGAGCCGTTACAATAATGATCACAATTGGTGGTCTCTGAATGAACTTAAATGAAGAAGTATCTTGCAAGAGAGTATCAGTCCTGATGTGGCAAGATGACTCTTTCTCACACTGCATAATCACTACACTGACCTGCTTAATTCTTGCATTTCCACTTACCTCACTATCTAGTGTTATGTCCCCAGCTGTAGCTCAGCAGCAAATTTAACAAACATCTGAAACCCCTTATGACTTTACATATGCATTTACATAACTGCTTCACCAGTGCTCAACCACCAATTACGCTTTCGTACCATTTAAAAAAGCAGCACATCACAGTACAGAGAAGCCGAGTGATGTACTTACAACTTTCTCTGACTGGCTGTTAATGAACTATCTTGCCACATGTTAAACAAAAGCTCTCAATAGGAATAAGGAGCATCACGTAGCAGACTTAAGCCTTTTACCTTACCATTCTCTTCTTATGCCTTCAGTTTATCCTCACTGATATTAAACCAGCTCCTCCCAGAGCTACACTTGAATACTGCAGGCAGACCCAGAATTTTTTACTATTATGTTATTTTAATAAAAGAAACCCCAAACAGTCAATACACAATTTCATGCCTCTTGACTCAAGGAGCATAACTCACAATACAGAAAGGACTGGATTTTCTGCAAGACTGCCTTTGAAAGCTTCCCCACCTGGTGAAATACTAAATATGACCAATGTAAATGACAAAAAAGGCTCAGAGGCAGCTGGGGAGAATGAATCAATGAAACAATTTCATTTTAGACCACAAAATGGCTTGGGCAAGTGACATGCACCACAGCTACATTACTGAAAAGGTTCATTAATTCTTCAAATGGACTTTTCAAACATGCACTCTGAGTCTAAGAAGGAAAGAGACATCACCTTTTAAAGCTTTCAAGACAGATTGATGGCACAGAGAGGAATAAGTAGAAGCCCCCATAGGATAAATGGTAGCAAACAGCACTTTCATTACTCTCTTCAAATGGAAAAGTTTTGTTACTTGCTGACTAGAAGACAAAGACTTTACCTGCAGACTGTTACAGACAATAAGAGTACACCCAATTAAGAAATCTCAGAAGTGACCTTGCATGAAAGGATAAAGGCAACAGTATTGTTGCCACATTAGGTACTGGTGTACGAGGGCACTCTCCCCATCCCACTTTCTACAGTTCTAGCAATCACACCTTTCACAGTCAGCAAGGCTACACAACTGTGCTTCTCCTTCTAGCCTCGAGATTTCACTCACTAGAGCAAAGAGCTCACAGCCTGATATAAACAACATCTGTAAGTGAAGAGTCTGATGTAATGTTACTTAAAACTTGTCTTTCCCTGTCATTCTGTTAAGATTGTCCCGAGAGGACTTCTCTTGCAAACTGGTTACATCTAATTTGACCTAAATTCATAGGAAACAAACCAGACCAAAAAAAAACCCAACAAAAAACAACAAAAACAAAAAACAAAACAAAAAAAAACCAACAAAAAACCAAACCAAACCAACCAACCAACCAAACAAAAAAACCAAACCAAAAAAACCAACACCTCAATTTAACTGCCCTTAGCAATACTGTAGAATTCACTTAGTGGTAAAGCAAAAGTTAGACAAAAACTTATACAAGGTCTTGAAGACAGACTGTATTAGACAAGGTATGTATGGTCAACTATCTGACTTCAAGTGACTTGATTCCTGCTTTTTTTCCCCTTTTGGAAGAAGAGGGCTTTGCTGACTATATATTTCCAGTTGATACAGAACCACTCTCCCGTGAGCTGACACAGATGAGGGGATTGAAGCATGAAGTCTGTTGAAGGAACACTTAAGTGATCTGATGAATTCTGCATTGTAGCTTTTCTACTCCAAACCCCTGGATTCAAATCTTGTATTTCAATCACAAGCAAAACAACCTCACACAAACAACATCATGTTTCTTGCATGCAACTCCCCTGCTCCCCCTAAACCAGCGCAAACCACTGTAGTAACAACTTGATTTGCGTCAACAGGCTGTTTAAGGGAAACCAGGATTGGAAAACAAGTCCAGACATCTTGCCCTCAGAAAAATCAAACTTGTGTAGGCTGGCTGAATGACATCATGTGGAATGTGCACTACTTTATGCAATATGAGTGACAATCATTTGTGAGTGCATGAGTAGATAGATTTTTATTTATTCTTCCACTTAACACTACGTGTCTCTCTTCACGGCGCCCGCCTGCTGCCTCCTCTCTTCATCGATGGCAAGCGGGACATTAAGTATTATTTACAGCAAAAACATTACCTTGTCACATGTTCCTTGCCAGTTGATGAATCTGAAATTGTCAGCTTATGGGTATTACACCATTGTCAAAGAGATGTTCATTTTACTTTTCTGTACAGCTTCCACAAAAACATGGTGAAGAAAATGGAGGATAAGAGTTGACACGAAATTCCTGAATGCTCGTTACTGGCATAGGTTCTTCTTTGGGCAATTTCTAGAAAAGAACTGTCCGGTAGATCCCTCTTGACACTTTGCACCTATGCAGATCTGTGGACTACTGTACTTCTGAAACACAGACATCCTGGAAGGAAAATTTAGGTTAAACACATATCCAGACTACACATCCTCTGCTCTCCTTGCAACTCTGCCTGAGGAGCCACAAACAACACAATAAAACTATGTATTTCTGGTGAAAAAGAATGTTAAAGGCTATGGACCTGGGACTGAAGTGTAAAAACACACTTCAAGCATTCTAAAATGAGACATTCAAACTAGTAGAAAGTTTTAAAAAAATCTTCGATAAAAACTTATCAGAGAAGGCACAATCAATACATACCTTCTTCCCTTTTGGTCTTTCATGGAGATAGGAATTGGACACCATCCACTTTAAAACTCCATTTGTACCTATCATGTCTATAAGCAAACCACTAAAAACCCAAAAGTAGTCAGAGAAAAACACAGGTTTACCTGGCATGTTTTTCAACAGTAGATCCAGAATGCATCAATAGGTTTCCTTCATATCCCTTAAGCACCAAGCTGGGAGAGGCCCAACTGCACAGCTAAAAGCATCAGCAAAGCTGAAACTGAATACCCAGACCTGTGAAGAACAGAAACAATGCCCAAAGGGTTGAATTGTTACTCCTTCATTCAGTGGGGAAAACAGAAGAGAAAAACATCTTCCTTTCAGCGTCAGTTCACTCACATCACCTGTTTGTAGCAGCAGTATAAAATACAACATTTTTATGATTATTTAACATTTTCAGTTAATGACGAATAGGGTAACAGCAGATAGACAAGTTGTTGGCCATTAGGAAGGCACTTAAAAAAACTGGAATTTTTTTGAAAGTCCGTTCTGATGGACAGGAAGAGGAAAAGAGACATCACAAATCAACACTTCGGTGACTTTAGTTCACAGAATTCCCCTATCGAAGGTTTCAGTCTTCAGATTTCCTGGAGGTTTAGAGAGAAAGAGCTAAAGACAACAAAGATACTGCACACCTAATCCTGCTGAGATGTATGTTACAACATACATCTTTTTTTAGAACAGCTTCTGCAATTGCAAGTTGCACACCTTCATTTGTACTGGAAAATGTGTGAAATTTTGACTATTAAGTGTAAACATTTATTCCAGGAACCATCAATTTCTCTATTATGATACAACAGAATCTATACTAAAGCAAAGGTAAACTAATCTTTCTCTGAAACAGAAGGCAACTTGCAAAGCGTTTTTGAACAGCAGCAAGCACACCACACACCCACACACTCAGCAGTCACTATGTGAATTAATTTTTAACACATCAATCTTCTGCTCAGGCTATGGTGAGATCTGTGTCACCAGCATGCTGAACCTCAGCTTCACAGTTTTAAGTACCAATGATGCCACACCAAAAAAACAGACTTTTGAACTCTCAGTTACATTACTTCCAGAAGCAGCAATAGTGAATGCCAAGTAGAGATAAGACAGCCCTGTTTGAGAGTTGTCTTAGATCATCCAAAATCAACACTGCTCAAAACACACACATTTTGTGCAATTATGCCCTCTTTCATTAAGGAAATGCCTGACAGTACCACACCCTCAGATTCAGCAGCACTGGTATCAGCAGACAGGCATAAAGTAGATACGCCACCAGTCACCTCCAGAACTTAGATATCCATCTTTCATACAGGTTAAGATGAGTAAGGAAAAGGGGGATAAGCTACACTACAGCTATCAAAGTAGGCCACTCTCGACGTTGGAGTTACTCCCTCTTCCAACTCCTATGATGAACTCTAATTTACTCAGTCATGACGTATTATTTATAGCTGTCTCCTCTGGAGCTAGCTTTGAATGTATTTGTTCTGGATTGAAAGGATCTGAACCACACAAATATCAGTGTAGAACATTAAAGCTTCCAATAGGTTGTACCTCAGGCTTCACATCACTACTTATTTAATTTAGGCATCAAGAAACATGGTCATAATTCAGCAAATCCTCAATAAAACCATTTAATGAGTGGAGTCACAGTAACTAATTCATTTGCCCAAGGCCACTAAAGTGGTAGAATTGAAGCCAGTACATTAATAGAATCCTTTAGGTTGGAAAAGACTTCTAGGATTATCAAGCCCAACCTCAATCCTACCAACTGCCATGTTACCACTAAAGTATTTTCACAAGTTCCATACCCACATGTTTTCTGAACGCTTCCAGGAACGGTAATTCCACCATTTCCTTGGCCAGCCTGTTCCAATGCTTGACAACTCCTTCAGTGAAGAAATTTTTCCTAATACTGAACCTAAACCTCCCCTGGCTCAACCTGAGGCCATTTCCTCTCATCCTGTCACTTGTTACCTGGGAGAAGAGACTGACTCCCACCTCACTACAACCTCCTTTCAAATCTCCTGGCTCCCAAGACTAAGCAATGCTTATCTTCACTTATGAAATTAAAAAAAATATGATTTGCCTTTAACTTCTCATCAAGGTGCAACAACAGCAGATCCATGGAGACTCATTCTTGGTGCTTTGTGTGTAGTGTGTGGAAGCACACCACTTGTACTAACACTCCATGACGGAGAACAAGGCAAATATCTCTGAAGGATATTACAAATACACACATATATTCCTCAGATGAAAAAGTACTACTTCTCTTGTCTTAACCCGGGATTTCAAAATAAAGAGAAGCAGTCCTATTATCACTCATTGAACAGCTTTGTTAGTAGAGAATAAAGCTGATTTTCTTACCCAATTCCTAGTGAAAACAAATGCTAAATGAGTTTTCGAGCATCATTAGAAATCTTGGTACTTTCAAAGCATTCCAACTCTAGAGAAGATGGGATCTGCACCAATATTCACCCATGTGACATCGAACAGTTTTCCCATCCCACCTCTTGATTTGTTGAGAACCTTGACTTAGTGATGACACACACTGCCATCTTGTGTTATGGCTCAGAACTGAAAAGGTCTGAAAAGTGGGGTTTCACAAACATCCAGCTTCCACTGTTTTAACAACAGTTTTTTCCCCAGTCACTGTGCTACATGAGAAGCCTCTCCAGTCTTTTATATATATACATACATACATAAATATATATATATACACACATATATTAAAAAACCCTAAGATCTAACTCAGGCTGCAACAGATGCAAGCCTCCACAATCCCATGGAATAAAGTGGACAAAGTTCATTCTTCTCCACGAACTGGTGCAGGTATTTTCAACAGCACACAGTTTTGCAGGGACAGCTGGTGCTAGGTGGTATAGATATTTACCTTTTAGGTTTGAGCTGTTCTTCCTCCAGCACAAACATATAAGTCCACAGGCTACAATACTGCATTGCTAAAAGAGTGAGGCTAAGCTATTCAACTTCAAGCTGAAAAATAATAATAGAAGTTGTCCCTTTTATGTCCTGGGACTATCTTCTGAGAGGAAGTATTGTTCTCAAAATGTCTACAAGAACAGACTAAGGGTTCATTGACCTACAACGGCTGGGTAGAAGCTGAGCAAGTATATTCTGTACAGCAGCACACACTGGGAGAGGAGCTCCAGAACTAAAAAGAAGGATGTGAAGTTGTGTGGGTCACAGAAAAATATGCATTAACAAGTAGAAGAAAGAAAATTGTAGAATGGTTCTGGAAAAGGATATTAATGGGCTTTTAAGCTGTATTGTACTTTTAAATATGTGCTGAGTGGAAATTCCTTTTTCTTAAAAAAAAAAAAAAAGAAAAAAGAAAAAAGGAGATGACCACCTTACAACATGGTATGGTCATCTAGAAGTAAAAACACTTCTGTTGTCTTTATTCTGAAAAGAGTATCAGAAAAACTTCTACAAGTGCACTTTACACAGATCAAATTCCTAAATGACCTATCTTCTTTCTCACTGGGCATACTATGAAACTGTAAAACATCACTATACTGTTAACTATTTACATGACAGTAGCACTGAGCCTACCTACTTCACTTCTGCACTGATATTAAATTGGAAATTTCTGTATTAGCTTGTTTCTCACCAATTATCCACTGAAATAGAAACATTAAAGTAATTCACACAAACTTAGTTCCACAATTCAGCAGGAGCCTTTCTCATTCTAGCAGACAGCAGTTTTCCTATTATGTGAGCTGGCAAACAAAGAATATGCAAAAGTTAATTAGCATTCACTGACCAATTCTGACACACAATGAAATTTAGTTTAGAAAACTTTTTTTTTGTAGGTTTCTTTCTTCCCCTTCCCCACCCAAGCAGGAAAAAAGCAAGACACAAGTCGTCTGCCATACTAATGTATTCCATCTTTCAAAAAGAAAGACATGATTTTAATATTACTTAACAATATGTTAAAAAAGTAGCCAGTTAGGCTTCAGTGTTAATACAATTATACACTCTATAACAGATTTGATAGTGTGAGTACTGTTCTTTTTTAAATTTTCTCATTCTGCAAGTATTCTTACACAAGCTGGCTACAAGTCAGGAAAAAAAATCAAAACACAAATAGCGTAACTTGTACACTCTTAAACAGTAGATTGTGAAAGAATTGAGGGAATACTTGTCCCATAAGAGCCTCTTTTTCATGAAGTCATGTCAGGAGAATTCTGGAGCAGATGAAAGCACAACTGACTAGGTCCATTCCTTTGTCAGGAGTCAGAATGACAAAACATAGCTAGATGCAGAAGTGACAGGAGCCACTGCAGATGATGCAACCTAGTATTTTGGCCTCCACCCAAGCCTAAGCAATTTAAAGTCTTTGAGGCCAAGGCATTCAGAAGGAGATGGAAAAGAGCTATTGTTCCAACTCCAACGGCATACAGCTACAATCAAGTAAGTCTCACTCACAGACTACAAGCACACAAGCTAACAAATTCAGGTAGAAAGTGGCAATTTTTCAGTCCGCAAGAATTATCAGGCCAAAGGGTTCAGTGCAGATCCACACAGCACTGGGGACAAGGCAAGGCAGCACTGGCTCAAGACCAGATAAGCTCTCAGCACAGCAGGACAGATAAGTGGAGTTGTCGTTCATTGATTCCTGCAGGGTTCCCTCCCCATCTTGTGTCATTTCAATGTGCAGCAAAGGTGGTTTTTTTCAAGCTAAAATTGGACCAGTTGATGGAAAGTCTCTGCCTTGTCTGTCTGGCAGAATCCAAGCAGAATCTGAAAAGAAAGAAGTGATAAACTGAAATCAATATATACAAAATCAAAACTCCTGTGTTATCCCTCTTTTGAAGAGTAGCTCTCATTCAGAAAGACATAACCTCTTTAAAAAATCACACCTGAAAAAAATCACTTGTCCATCACTCAAATACATCATAAACCAGTTACTTTAAACACCACTGTATTATCGGGAGTAAGCGAAGGAGGTAGCAAGGAATGCTGCGTATTTAGTGGCACAGAAGTGAGTTAACCAGAAACAGAGACGGCATCACTGTATTCACCAAAAACCTTTGAAAGGCTACCACTTGAATGAGTGGTAGGTAGTGTGTAAAGCAGCATCACCAATGGCATGGGACACTGCTGCTTCTCTCCTTAACACAGAGAAGTTACATGTGAGACAAAGACCTAGGGAATGGAGGCCTGTCTACAATACAGTGGATAACTAGCCCAACATGTCTGGAAAAACCCCTTTAGAACAAAAATCCACTTATTCACTTTCACTGAACACAATTTATGGAAGAACACTGGAAAAGGTTGCCACATGCAAGCCTTTCAGTGACTGTTAATTCATGCTGAAGAACTTTATCGAGGCAAGGTGTAGCTGATTTAGGCTAAAGGCTGCATGACTGCATTAAAGTAGTGTAAACCTCTCTTGAAAGCTTTACTGCTTCTGTAATAACTGAAAGCCAAAAAAGGGGAGCAGACAGAAGGACCACAATAGAACAGATACAGTGGAAGGTTAAAACTAGGCTTATTTTGTTCTTTCTATGCTAAAGTTAGAAGGAGTTTGCAATATTAATCCTGATGTCAGAGTGTAATTAAAGTATCCATCTATTATGCCACTACAAGTCAAGAAGAAAAGATGAATGAACAAACCATCAGTAAAAAGTATGAATTCAGTGGGGCTGTGCAGCTCAGTGCCATGGTGGGTTAGTAAAATAAGCCACGTTACTAGTCTTCAAAGTATTATGCTGGGAATTATCAAATTATAGAGGAACCTATATATTAAAAGTACCTTCATGGCATTAAGTACATGTCTTTCTCCCCTAAAACAGCATCATTCAGGGCTTTTCAGAAACCTTTTCTAAGCAGATATACATTAAAAAAATGGACAGTTACACACAATTCCTAACAGATGACAGTAAAGGAGTAGATTACACCAATCACTGAATGAACACAAAATGGTCCACTTTAAAGTGCTAACTCTTCATCTGGAATCACATTTGACAAGTTTATCTCCAAAATTCAACTGCACTTCTCCAAATACAAGACGCTGTTTCATTTGTCCTACTGTGAGTAAATAACTGATGAAAAGAACTTTTCTATTTGCTACAGATACTGCAAACTTGAATGAAGCTAAGAATATTCCATAACAAAGGCTTATGCTATACCAACACTAGCAGTATCTCATACACGGTGTATTTCACTTGTAAAACCTACATTCCCATTTTAAAAAAATCCTTTAATTGGCACCACTCAGAAAAATAACTTTTGAGACTAGAGATCATGCACTGGTGAAAATTTCATCATCTTGTACATTGTAGCTCCATAAGTAATCAGATACATGCATTTTGCAGTAATACTGCAGTAATGCAGTTGTATTCTGTTCTTTTGCAAGACCCAGACACACACTACATCCCAGGTACAAAGGCTATGAAAACTATATAAATTTAGAAGAGAAATTAATGCTGAAAGTCCTTGCTTAAAAAACTCATCCTTTAAACAAATAGCTTTTGTTGCTTTGTGAAATAATACTGTTGAGTCCTGAATTATTCAAGTCAGCAAACTGAGTGATTTGTAACTTTTCAGATTTGGCTAAAAGGCTCACTAAATGTATTAATGAGAAATTAGCACACTCAGCCAACATTAAAGAACACAAACTGAGTGATTGTGTGGATTGAGTGGACTTTAGTGCTACAGGAGAACATGTGCTACACTATTTAAAACATGAGCTGTCTCCTTATATTTGAGGAATTTAAAAGTAACTAATATCAGAGAATCACAGAACATTCTGAGTTGGAAGGGACTCACAAGGATCAAGTCCAACTCTCAATACGATGCATAAATCCCCAAATCAACCAAAATGCACAGAAGAAAAAGCTTTCACAAGGAAAGGTTCATGCTATTCTTTTACTGTCACTGTAATAGGCCAGGCTGGATGGAGCTCTGAGCAACGTGATCCAGTGAAAGGTGTCCCTGCCCATGGCAGGGGGTTGTAACTAGGTGGCCTTTAAGGTCTCTTTCAACCCAGGCCATTCTATGATTTTATGATAAGCATCCCTTCTTAATGATTTGCATAAATTAATATTCCACAGTTATATCATCTCTACTTTGTGTATAGAATTCCAATTAATAGCTCCTGTAAACAAGGAAGAAAACAATGAACAAACCTTTCTGAAGTATCTGTTTGGAAATTTAAACAGTAAGGTTTTATTTGCTCAGCAGTTAAAATAATGTTAGGTTTTTCTTTTCTTTTTTCTTAAACACTAATCAGTTATTTGGCCTATGTGGAAAATAAAGGAAATATTCATGCAAACTTGACTTTGAAAAAAAAATAAAGGTAACAGAGAATATTCTGAAAGCCTCGATGAGAACCTGGGGGGGACACAGATAATTCTGGCACTCATTTCTGTATTTGTGCTATTCAGCTATGAGCTGTGCCCACAGATCACAGCTCTGGTGACTGTTACAGTACTCAACTGTAACAGGATTTGCTATGTTACATGACAGTGCAACACAGGCTTCTCTGCCAGGAGCTAGTTATTAAACTGTGGGTTGGTGTGCGGAGTTGTTTTTGTTTGTTTTACAACCATGACATATGGAAAGAAGCAACAACAGTTTTATGTGTAGAGATTACAGAACTTTACCTTTTAAAATACTCCACTTCTCTCTCTGTTTCATCCATTTCCACGCTGTCTAGATCAATGTCTTTGGGTAGAAACACATCATCTACAAAGGAAAAAGGATGACACAATGTTAGATTCCATGGGGAGGGGGGAAGGAGAGAGGAAGAAGCTTGAAGAAGCTGCATTAAAGATGTTTTTGGAGAACTGACTGAACTTTGTAGACTACTGATTATTCATATTTAAGCTGAATTAATAATTAATAATACATATTTATAATTAAAAAGACACTTCTTAAAACCCCTATACTAGTATCTCTGCCCAGTCTTTAAGGAGTTACACTGGGAACAAGGAAGAGATTAATAAACGCTAAATTTACTGATTTCATGGGTTGCAAAAAGATACCATAAACCTGGAATACGCATGACAATAGTCAAATTATCCAAAGGGCTCAATGAATTAGATACCTGTTGAATGTCTGAAATTCATTGATCTTATTACTAAAAAGGTAGCTTTGGAAATATTTTTAAAATAGTATTTGTAAAGAAAAATACTTTAAGAATTCTGAGTTTCTACAGCTGCCGTAGTCCCTCTGGGACATGATCATCAGGCTGTGTCTGAAAGAGTTTAAGTCATGCTAGCTACCATTAGGGTTTGGTGTTTTTTTTTAGAAAACCCCCACATTTAACACATTAATATATGACCTGAATTTAGGTCTCAGCTATAGCAAAAAAGTCACCATAAAAGTCTCTTGGTATACTGTACTATCTCAGTGTATGGTTCTCTTTTGTACTTTAAAAACAAATAAATCAGAAAGCATCATTTTTTGTAGAAACCAATTTGAACATTTTCCTCTTGAAATTTCTTTTGTGATCACATATATACTCCAATCTAATTTCTGAAGCTGCTTCACAAAACATTCCAAAAAGGCTGAGACAAAGAAACTAACCAAAAACACCAAATACACACCTGGACCCCAGAATCCTTGAGATTATGAGAATGGACAACACTCTTCTAAAGACACTTCTGGTGGTTTAAAAGTTGCATGTATTTGCTGTTTAACTTACTCTGAAGAAGCAGAAGGCCCTATAAACACAGGGCTTCCCTAACACTCCTAGTTTTCTTCAGCCTCTTTATAACAAGAAGTTAAAATACTCTGCCAGAATACATTTTTTTAAGAAACAGAGATCCCACCAAAAGCAATAATGTTCACTGCTTTAACAGTTCATTTTAAAACCCAGTTAAAACCCTCTAGCTTTGTTACCTCCTCTTCATGTTCTCAATTACCCAACTTCTCAATTTTTTTTTCTCAGTTCGTTTTTTGTGTCTTTGCTAATTTTGTACATCAACCCTATGTCTTAAAAGAATTACAACCACATGAAAAAAAGGTATATTACAGTATCTTTCTTGTAGCTCCAAAGTCAGAACTACTTAAAGCAGAAATCCAGTCCCAACTCCGGAGAGAGCAGCACAATTCTCTCAGAAACATGTCCCTGTGTTTTTTCACACCTAAGCATTAACTTTCAGAAACTGTAAGTACACTTGATTTAAGCAGCAGAAAACAACACTGGGGGCAGGGAGGAGGACAAGATGCAGGAAGGTACCTGCATTCTCCTACAGTAAATGCCCTCCATCACCACCACCCTCTTTAATATTTTCTCCTTCAAATGTCTCCAGTCTCCTCTTTCTGCTCCCAGTTCTGGAGTTTTATCTTGCTCCAATCACTGGAGTACATTCTTCTTGGTAAATTAAAAAAGCCAAACCCCAAACACACCACAAGAACTAAAGGTATCAGAGAAAATGGTTCCATGCAGTGGTTTAATGCTGTATTGCTGCTCCACTGACATGGAATGGAAACATTAAACATAAGATTTAAAAAGAAAGACTGGTGGGCTGACCCAACCCAACCATGAAACCACAAAAAAAGCAAAGCCGGGTTCTACACCTAGCACTTCCAACAACCATGAATTAGGTTTACATTTTTGTAACAAAGCTTAACAAACAAATATTCTGAAACACTGGCAGAGACTGCCGAAGGATTAAGGTCTGCTATGCTGATGCGCTTGTCAGTCAGAACGGCAGCAAGAACGGCCATACATTTCATTTGTGCACCGTTACCACTCGGCTACCAGCTGATCCCAGGGGAATGAGCCGGTGCTCTGAGCAGACCCATGTCCACACCACAGAACTGCCATCTCGACTGGCAGTCCCAGCAGGGACCAAGCACGGGCAGGAATAAGGATTAACCTGGTGCCTGAGAACGGCAGTTTAACTGGCGTGCTGACAAAGCCAACCAGTCAGCACTGCACGTGCTTCTCAGCTCTGGTATTAGCTTTTGGATGTGTTCAGGCAAACAAAGAATAAGCTGGAAATAAAATTTTTCAAGTGTAACTTGCTTGGTTTTATTCTTTCTATCAGATAGATAAAAAAATTCTGTTTACTAGGACAAGCTAAAACAGAGTACACAATATTACCAACTAATTAACAATCCACTGCAACTTTTCACTTGGGCAAAAACAGTAAATTAGTCGTTTTTATTTACTTACCTGTTAATGTAATGAATATAAGAAAGGCATTATTTCCACTGGAAAAATGCATATTTATGCATGAATGACCATTCTTTGACAGTAGAATCCCCTTATTTCTCTTGCTTAAAGAATAAGATCAACTTCATACTATACTATACCATGCCATATGAAAAACAACCTCACTTTTGAAGAAATTCAAAATGGATTTCAGCATACTATTGAATTAAATTATATATTTATTTTAAGCAAGACAGGCTTTCCAGAAGACTGGCTTTCTTAACTGACAAAAACCCCACACAAAACCTGCTATTTCATTTTTGAAAATATCCTACACCTCTTTACTAGAACTCTATCCACCTCTTACAGTTCTGATGACTTGAGTTTTTCTGACACCAGTTTCTCAAATTTACATTGGCAGAAAGGCCTGAAGATAAAGATGTCAGACTTCTGGATTTAAATGGTAACAACAAAAACAACCCAAGTTCTTCAACTTTCTTACACACTTACCAATGGAATTGTTGACTTTGTCCCCTTTTTTCTTCTTGTTTTTCTTGTTCTTGCCTTTTGGTTGGGGAGAATCTGCAAGTATTAGCTTATTATTTTGCTGCTGTTCACTTGGTGAAGGGGATTCACTTGTTATGGGTGCTTTCTCTTCCTTTACATGGTTCAACTGTTTTTTGTTGTTATTGTTCATTTTCTTCTCATCCTTTTTAGGTTCTGCGAGTGTTGGGAGCTCTGCTGCTTTTGCTTTGGATTCTATTTGGTTTCTGGTTTTAGTCTGAATCTCAGCTGCTTTGGGGGATTCAACAGGCTTTTTCACTTGCTCAACACATGATTTGTTTATCTGCTTTAGTTTCTGTTTGCTGTTTCCTTCTTTATGTTGATGCATAATATCAAGCAGAAAAGAGAGGGGCTCATGCTGCTTTACACTGCCCTCTTTCTGATAGAGCAGCTTTGAGTCTCTAGTGTTTACACTGGATAGTTCACAGCCCGTCTCTAGAACTGGCCTCTGTTCTGTGTGGTTCACGTGCCTTGACAGTGAACCGGAGGAGGTTTCAATCTTTTCTGATTGTTCAAGTGTACCATTCTGAATGTCTTCGGGTGCGTTTGGGACAGGTTCCTTCACTGCCTGGCAGTTTCGAGGGAGCATGTCCCCCTTCTGGCAGTCCTTACTGCTTCGTTCTTTCTTCTTTTTCTTTACAGCCCGCAGCTGCTGAAGTTCTTGAAGCCGCTGTAATTCCTGTTTCAGCCTCTCTTCTTCCTCTTCCTCACGCCGCCTCTGTTCCTCAAGCAACTGGTGATGCTCCCTCTCTCTGGCTTCAGCTTCGAGTCGAGCTTTTTCTTCAAGCTGCAAATTAAAAATAGGTTTATGGAAAGTGACAAATATTTTGGAAATTTAGAGTTTTAGGCATTATTACAACTTTTCTCTATGAACTTTATAAATACTAAGATGTGAACATATGAACATACTTAATCCACAAGTCTGCAGAGCAAGCAAATAACTACACAAAATCTGCCCTTTTAAGCACACTACAATCCTTTCTATATTTCCATTTTCTATGTTTCTGTGACTCATCTGACTATTGTTAATACCAACTGTTGATCTTCTCTTTGCTATTGCTAAGCCTAACTTCCTATCAAACCCTTCTATAGCCACAAAAATCTGCTGAAAACAAAACATTCAGCTTCTTTCTCAACGACTGTGTTTATTAGTAAGGTAACTCATGTTTGCATCAGGTTGTATCTTTTACCTTTTCTCTTCCTATGGCAGCAGAGTTGCTCTGTTTCACTGTTCAGGAACTTTAGGAAGAGCAATCATTAAAAACATGCACCAAAACACTAAGCACATAATAGTTACATTGAAAGTTGTCAAAAATACTAAGGGTAGCAAAGTTTTCTACTGTCATCCATAAGTTCATTAACCAAAGCAAAGGCACAAGGGATTTTTTACAGCCAATACTGCCAATGCCTAAAACTTTGCTGTGCAGCACTGAACTTGCATCATTAGCAAAATGAATGAAAGTCATACACCAAGAACAATCATGACCATTTATTTTCTTGCACATTTATAGGTTCCTGTATGGCATTACTTTTTCAGTTACAGAAGTCATGCAAAAAATCCTGTGAGAATCTTCCACTTTTTATGCTCGAAGTGCATTGCAAGAGCAAAGTGAATTTTGCATCCGAGTTTTACAAAATTAATTTTATTTATAAATAATCCACTAAGCCTTCAAGATGATGAATAGTGCTATAACACGAACCTAAAGAATTTAACTAGTGAACATTAGGTTTTCCAAACCCATGGAATCATTTAAAGAATGCAGAAGTAGAGCCAGAAGGAAATCCACAAACAAGAAAATATTTACAGTGTGGTCACATAACATGCTTATCAGACTTCAAAAAACATTCAGCAACCAATCTTATTGTGCTTTGAACCGAAACCTAAGGCTGATACCTGAACTGCAGTAAGAAAAGCAGATGTCCTGCTTGTTCCAATTAAAAAAAAAAATTTACTCTAGTAACTCAGCAAATATTGTTTTCAAAAAAATAATTTCACTGTTACATACTGGAGGGGTTTAGAAATCTTTTTTGCCAATTCTCATTTGAAAGCAATCTGTAATTTTTTCTTCTTTGCCCCCTCTCTGCAGCTTGCCACTTCACTCCAGCTTGGGATAACCCTTTGTGTCATCATTTGGCACAGCAGTTAACCTCTGTCAAACAGGACAGCAAGGTGCTCAGTGCTAGCATTCTAAAAATATCAAACTTCAACTCTTCCTCTGTCATAAAAGCACTGACCTATGTTCCCTGGCCTCCTACAGAGATACTTCACCATAATCATTATCCCAATACAGAAACACTGGCTTTCTAACTTCCCCCACTTCTAAATGTCATTGCTACAAAATAATAAAATTCTTAACGCTTCTGACACTCAGAAATAACTTTCTTAAGTGTGGGAAATTCCAGTATAAAGCTGACTTGCACCAAAACACATGGAAATGACACTGTGAGGAATACTCCCCGTCTACTACCATAACTCCTTAGGTAGCATCAGAACAGGTAAGATGGCTGTGTGGAAACAAACAGGCAGTCTACCATAAACTATGCAGAAAACACTTACAGCATTATTATAAATTCAGTGTACAGTGGCATACTTACAGAGACTGCACAGATTCAAAAACATGGGGTCTAGGATAAATGTACTTTCATGTCTTACCTTTCTTTGCTTATGTCTGGCTCGCTTGGCTGCACGAGAACTGCTTACTGGTTTGGTTTCAGAGCTGTTTATAAATTGTAGCAAGTCTTCCACCTTTCGATGGTCAACAACACTTTCCCTTTCAGAGATCTGATCTGGCTTCTTCGGCTGTTCTTCTTTCCTTTTTGTTAAACGTAAACGAAGTTTTTCTCGCATCTCTGCATAATTTCTACTGGTTGGTGCAGCCGGAGGCTGAAGGACACAAGACAAAAATGTAGTGACCAAATGGAAAAATTTCACTGACCTAATACTTTTGAGATTTAGGAATTTTTGAGACCTTCAAATAATGGGGAAGGTCCAAAGCTGACTATCAAACTCCTCATTGTTTGTAGGTGCACCTCAAAGTGAATTTGACCAGCAACAGACCTGTCAGACTCGGTGCTGGCTTGTGAACTACATTTTCCAGCTGAAAGAATGACTGATCTTGAAGAGGAGCACATGAGCGAGAAGACAAAGAAATTTTCAAAAGCAAGAAAAGAGATTTCCATATTCCTCTGTGATTGGTATACCATATCTGAGAATTTGAAAGGAGCAGACATTTGCTGGTTTTATTTTCTATGAAGTCTGTTTCAGAGTTTGGGCTACACGGGCCCCTGGGCTATAACTGTGAAGGGCTGATTATCTTGCTCTGTGCCAGCATCCCCTACAGCAGAGTCACATCAATAACTTAACACTGCTACAAGTGGAATCCTTGCATCATGTTTTATATCTGTATTCCCACTCACTGCTCCTGCCTCTCAGCTCCCTCGTTCCTCCTCCCCTCCTGACGCCTTACCCTCTCCCCTCCTGCACTGGACCTGGTGCCCATCTATTTGCAGCTACACCAGTTCAACTCATTAAACCAGCAAAACAAAGGTAACTATCAAACACAGATAAACCTTGAACATGGTGGGAACACGCAAGGAGAAACGGTATCCCCTCCCTGCCATTTCAGCCACAGGAGCTTTTCATTCACTTCAAGCACCAAGATGAAACTGCATTTGATGCAATCCACGGCCTACAAACTGAGTTTTTATTTCAAGAAAAATGCCAGTGACTCAAATTCTACTACTGAGCTGATTATTAAAACAGATTATACACTGATTTACATTTAAAGAAAAAACTACATATGGCAGCTTGACAGCTTTTAGCATTTCATTTGTGCAATTGAAAATATATGTTTACAAGACTTCACTAGACATGTTACTGGTATGAAGTTAACTTATGGATTCTTCAAATAAAGTCTAAAGTATTAAAATAAAGAACGTAAAAGATTCTGTATAACCTGCACGCATTAGAACTTGATAATTTCTTCAAAACATCCTTTAAATACAAATACAAGTAAGTGCCTATCAAAATACACCTGTAAAGAAAACAGTTTGTAACTCTGAAAACAGTGAAAATGCAGTTTGGGTTTTCCTTGGATAAAAATATAATTCAAACTTCCATGGCCTACGTTCTAGGTAAGAATAGGTGTTTTTCCTTTTCTTTTTTTTTTTTTTTTCGAATCAAGTTTAAGTGACTACTTCAAGGATTGGTATTTTTACAGATGGGAGAATGGCTCATAAATTGCCACAAAGATGTAATGGCTCATAAATTGCCACAAAGATGTAAACTAATATCCTATATAAAGTGTACTTTTACCCAAACTCATCACATTTATTATAATTACAGTACTACAGATGAGTGCATGAATTTTGTAAAGTTATTGAAATGGCTCAATAACCCTGTCTGCAGTTTCAGTCAAACATGGTATCTATTATCCAAGTCAGTTGCTTCCTAAATCTTTTAGTCATTTTTATAGCTCTTGAATGCTTTCAACTGGAAAGGTTTGTTTCAATTCTTCATTTCAAAGGAAAATTACTTTCTAAGTCCTTTTACAACTTCTCTTGAGTGAGTTCCAATGCCACCCCCTTAGTTGCAGTCTGATAAATCACATGCAATCAATGATGAGTAAGTGACAAAAGACCAAACAAAAGCAATTTAAAATACAACAACTTACTCCTCCATGGCCGAAGAACTCACAGTAACAGCAGTCACAGTATTTTCCTTCCTTCTGATTTGTGGATGTTGAGGTACTGGAGCTATGCTCTGAACAACTATCTTCATCTTGGCTCTCCTCTCCATCATACTGTTGATGATCATACGTGTTACTGTTCTCACAGCGATGGCCCTCACAATCAGGATCACTATATTAAATTAAAAAAAAGCTTATAAAAACTCTAATGATAATAGATAAGGTATTTGAGAAAAAAAAAACAAACCAAAAAACCCACAAAAACCAAAACAACAAAACAAAAAACCACCAACCATATACATTTATATGTACATCTACCAGGAACAATGATTCTCAAATTGGAATATCAGGCACCAGTATTGTACCCAACCCTAAAGCCTTCATCCACTAGCTTGCAAATGGAGACATTCCAAACCAAGCAGAAGGTAAACTGATACTTGGGAAAGAGGTTTATAAAAAAATTAATCTAGTGACTCACTGAACAAGCAGAAGCAAGAATAAGTTTTGGAACTGTTCTTCCTGGTTTTCAACAGGTAAAGTATTTCAGAAGTAGTGATTCTAGATATTTTAAATTAATGCTTTTGAAACTGCTGCCCATCTCATCAGTTGTGGTCTGAAGAAAGCTGTGCAGTTGCAAATTCCCTGGTTTTAGATTGATTTGCAAGCTCTTGACTTAAATAAAAAACCCAAGGTCAGCTAAAACCAAAATGTTCCCATTACCCTGTTTGCAACTTTATTTTGAAGAGGAAATACTAGCATGTCTCTTCAATAAGCATGTACATGGCAGTTGATTTCCTCCAGAGCTCTGTATAACTGTGCACCCAACATATCTACTGTCCAGTTCCTCTAAAACTGATGTGATTTTTCTTCAAAAGAAAGCAGTATTAAAAAAACCCCTCACTTGTCTAGGACTAGCATTTCCTTGTTTATGTTAGAAAGGTGAAAACAGGCCATAATCTGTCTTGCCTACCAAACTTATATAAATCTTCTTTCTAACCTCACTCCCCTTCCCCAGAATGCAATCACTGCTTGTGGGTTGTTGTCTCCCAGTTCATTCTTTTACAAACTAAAAATATCAAGTTAGCACCTGGAGATGATGAGAACAGTTGGCTATTGTGTTCAATAGCCCATATTCAGTTATCTCCCTGCACCAGAAAATTTCTTTACAAAATTGCAATAAATTCTCATGTATGAAACAACAGTTACTTATTTTGTGACACCACCAATTAAACCAGTTGATAACAGAAATAAGGGCATTTTTAGAAGCACTTTAGGTGTGCAGTTACCAAACTCTACCTAAACCTTGCATCTTCCTCTGAAAACCTATAGTAGCCAGAAGGCTATATTCACAGCATCCATGATCACAGTCCTACAGGTCACAGAGCCCTTAGAGCAATGACTCAGCTGCTTTTCTGCCTCCACCCTCCAGACTTATCAAATAGCTGGCACCACTGTCAGTCTTCCACAATAGAGAACACTACCAGAAGACAGCTCCACCAAACTCCTCCCCAGCTCCCAGACCTCTGACAACCTCTATAAATCACATCCTTCCACACTATAACCACTGTATAAATGGTGGGACTGATACCTAAGAAGTCTTGAGTGTAGTCAGGAAAATGTGCTACCATGTGGCAGGTTTCAAGACCACATATGACCTTTTTATATTTTGAGCTAAATTACAGACTCCATAAGTTTTCACAGCTTTTCATTCCCGCTTGCCACATAGTGCCAAAATGACAGAAAACTGGTACAGTATACAACAGGTTTGTGCCTCAGCAGCAGCAATCACTACTGGCAACAACAGAGTAAAAAAAAAGTAGAGTTTGACTCGTATATCCCCAAGTAATGTTTCTAAAAGTGAGCAAACATTTGTTTTTAGGACTCTAAATTCAGTAACTAGACTCTGCAATGGAAATAGTATTTGTGAAGTCTCACACCAAGTTCCATACTAAGTATCTGTGCTCAGTTTCAATTGCTGAACACACAGACAGCTCTTCTTTCACACTACAACCAGTGGCAAAGGAGAAGAGGTATCTGTATTTTCATTTCCCTTCTATTGTAAAAAACAACAAGAATAACCACACCAAACTTACCTGCAGACACTTGGTGGGGCACTTGCAGAGCTGTCTGTGGTTGAAGTAGGAGGTGCAACTGTAGTAGGACAAAGACCTGAATGAGGATCCACGAATCCAGGGGCTGTTGCAGCAGTTTTGGGGAAAGGAGGAGCAGCAAGGTTTGGAAGATGTGGTGTAGAGGCTGGAGACAGTGCAGCAGGAGACAGTGAAGGAAGGGATGCTAAACTGGTAGGACTATTTCGTGGTGCAACTGGTGCAGAATGTCTATGGTCCTCCTTATTAATATTGTGGAACACTTCACCTGAATTGGGGGGGAAAACACTTACAATTAAAAATAATTAATAGGTCTCCATTAACTATCCAAACAATCATATGAAGTGTTGGATGTTCTCAGCTTCTCTAAAAATCAGAAGTATTTCAACACATTTCTATTACCAGTTTCAAACCCTAACATCAAGGTCTTTCACAAAGTTCTTTAATCCAGCATTACAGAGACTAACTCAGGAGTAATAACAACAGCCATTAATGAAAATCATCAAGATATAATATAACCAAAAGAAACACATACATAAATCTTCATGGTTAGCTAAAGGTACTCGAGCCAGTTACTAAAGCTGTATGTGAATTACACATGCTTACCTATTGATGAAGGTCTCTTGGATGATACTTTGAATTGGTTGCTGCTTGACTGCACCGTAGTTGCTGTACAGGAGACAGAAGAAGTGGCAGAAGAGGTTGCCATGACAACTTTATTAGCTTCCATAAAGGCATCCTGGAAATTGTACAGACATTTCTTCTTTGCAGCATTTTTTTTCTCTTTGCTGTCAGTAACTGCTGTTGTTTCATTGCTAGATGTAGTAGGAAGTGCTTCGGGTCTGATTTCTGAGAGTGCTGGTGCTAATATATCACTCCCTTCAATTGAAACACACATAGTAATTCAGAATCACAGAATCACAGAATTGTCTTTATGGGATTTAGAATTAAGCATTCATTAATTTAGAAGCAGACAAGCAAAGATATATTTTGTTAGTGTTGGCTTAGTATGATTAGTGAAGGGAATTCTCCTTTCCCCGTTCCTCCTCCCCAGATAATGGAGATGTAACAAAGTGCTGTGAAGTCACAGAGCAGAAATCACAAACCTTAAAGTTACAATTGTAAGAAGACTACTAAATATGTGTTAACAAGCAGCAAAGATGCTGCAGATATCTTCATCCATTTAGAATTTAAAAATTAAAATTGGACACCATTTTACATGCTAAGTATATAATCTTAATATCTGAAGTCCAGGTTAGCCATGCAACAATTATAACCACAAACAACATATCCTTTTATCAGTACAACATGATAAATCTTATCTTTATTTATTTGACATTCCAGTTAACTACAGTAACACCTTTGTGATAGACCTTCCACCCAAATGTGCCACCACCCATCTGCTGGAACAGCTACCCATGACTACATTTGTAAATGGATGAGCTATCCTATGGAGGAAGTTTTCTGGATGTTTTTAATGCCTTTCCTTTTAAATATCACTGTAGTAACCTGACACAAGTTAGCAGCAGATCAGCCTGAAAAAAAAGCCAAAACACAAACCCAAACTTCCCTTTTCATATGAGTCAAATGAAATAAAAAAGGCATTTTAATATTTGCTGTGATGCGACTGGAAAGTTTTCTTTCTCTCTGTAATTTCTCTTTTATTCTCTTTCACTTTAACCATTAGTGTTTGCAAAGGCTTCCTCACTTAATCTTTTTCTTGATTTATGTCTCTGTCTTTTTGAATGACCATGCAGTTATCTCTGTGCATTATAAGAAGAAGGATGTAGTACCATGTTACCAGTGCTCTTACTAGCCTGTAGAAATAAGGCAGGCCTTTGTGGCAGAATTCTAGAAGTTATTTAACTTTCTCCTTACTTCCCATTTCTCTACAGTCCTAAACTTCTGAAGACAACCATAACTCCACAATGACCATAGATGAAAAACAGCATGCTATTTTTCTGCCTTTACCATCTTCTCCCCAGTACATAAGAATTTATTTTTCAATTTTCAGCCCCACTGTAGTAGAAGTGGCAGCAAATCTGCCAGAATCTCAGCTTATAAAACCACGATGATGAAACCAACCACTCCTGAAAAAAACCCCTATAAAACACAAGGCTTTTAACTAGTCAGTGTGAAGTAGTAACAAACCCTCACCAGGAATTGTGTCAGGCAAAAATGTAGCAGGATTCCAGTTCTTGTCATTCATCATCTCTGAACCCCAAAGACTTATAAATTTAGAGCTATTCCAATCTGGAGTGCTCCCAAAACAGCTTGGATAAATATGATCTTGGAGAGATGCATTGAATACTTGATGCTTGTTTGTATGATTCTGAACTGGAGCTGGTGGTAATGCCTACAAAAATAAAGAGTATTTTCCTCATTAATATTCTGTTTGCTTACACAGTCACTCCAACAGTAATATTCAAATCACAGTGTTTTAACTGTGAAAAGCATTATAAAAAGCATAATAAACAATATTTCCAAGAATGATAAAAAACCCTGATTTGTTGATTATTAATGCAAATAATATATTACAGATTGTCTGTAATGTATATGTTTTATACTCAAAAACACTGCTTTTAGATACAGCTAAATGATGAATATAAACATCCAAATCTCAAAAAATATTTGTGTTAATATGTAATTAAAAACACTATTTGTGTGAATGTAGAACTTGTCAGTAATTACTACCTTTCAAAGCCCAAGCTGCCTGAACCAATCCTCTCTGACATGCCAATCACTACCACATTACAGAATTGTGAAAAAGGGATTACAAACACTTCAGCATTGAAAATAAGGGCAAGAGAAAAAGAAATAAAACACATAAAACATAAAGTTGATTATTTTCTTCTGCTTTTTTCATCTCCAAGTATTAACAGGTTCCTGACTTAAAATTAACAGGCAAAGAATAAACCTTTTCATTTTAAGAAGCAACTGGGAAAAAAAGGGGGAGGGCATACACTTTCTTCTCCTATAGAGGCAAGTTGTTCTGGTTCACCCCATTTCTTCTGGCTGAAATTGTTTATTTACATTCTAAAATGTAATTTCTCCTACAGACCTTATGCAATTCAAACATTATATTCAACTACAGCCTGCTTTAAAAAAAGGCAAGGAAAAGCAAGTTTATTCTATTTTTGCACTAGATTTGATGTAATGAAAAGCTATGCAGAAGTAGATATAGATATTAAAAATACCAGTTGAGTCCAATGACATTTCAGACGTGAAAGCCTAAACACTCATGGCCAAACAAAAAGAATTTTCATTATCTGACTAATGGGGAAGGTGGGGGGGGCTGGAATAACCTGCACTAAAGAAAATTCATATACATGAGTGCAAAAAAACACTTAATGGGGTTTCAGAAGAACAGTAGCAGTTGTTGCTGGCACACTGCAACAAAGCAAGGGACACTGATAAGACAGGAAAAAAGGAAAACAAGTAGATGTTAAGGAGGACAGTAAGAGTCAGTAACAGTCATCTTGGTGAGCTAATTTACTCTCCTTACAACCACAGGATCACTGGATCAGACCAAAGGGAGACAATAACAATATGTATCTAATGACAAAGGCTTTGCCATTTTCAGCAGCATCCACAGTTCAACTCATTTAAATAGTGTGTGAAACAACATCCTGTTAATAGTAACTCTGGTTTTTGACTCCTTAGCCCTTCTGTACCAAATCTTCCACCAGTTCTGAACCTGTCTTATTCCCCACCCCTCACTATTCCTCACAAAAGGAATACTATAAACAAACCACAATGTAAAGTAACTTTCACTGTTGACTGGTAGTCAGTCATGCTGGTTTGTTCAGATGTACAGCATTTTTCCTGGGATGAGGATGCATCCCTGTCCTTCGTCAGGCTTACCTTGTTGTGTGTGAAGGGAGAAGCAGTATACAAGGTGGGATGAATAAGTGGACGAGGCAGATGAGGAATTGTATGCAATGGTATATGCCCATGGATGTGAGGATAAAGATGAAGTGCAGGATGTGCAGGTTTTTCAGGATTCATAAACTGGTGGCCAGCAGGTAGCCTTCCAGTTGCAAGTGCAGGGGCTGTTAGTCCTGAGGCTTCTTGTTTGCAAACGTGACATTCACAAGCATTTGGACCTTGATCAGCCTGTAAAAAAAAAACCAAAACCATAACCAAAAAAAGAACCAATTAAAAAATTCAATCTACTCAACAGACAGTCAAAACTTAGTAATCATTATTTCATTATGCATACATCAATTTATATTTTCAGAGCATCCACAAAATTATTTTGTCTAATACCAATGGAAAAGCCTTGTAGTAAAGTAAAAGCATTAATGAAGGATCTTTATCTTACTTAAGAACACCTAAAATTGACAGCACCTCATACTATACAGACATTTAATGTCCATGATCAGTGACAACAAGCAAAACACTCATACAAAATACTGATACGAGCCTTGACAGTGCTTGATCATTACTAGGAAATTAATTACCCCAGTATACAAAGAAAAAGTTGAATTGGATTAATATTTTCCACAATTTTCCAAGCATACGGAAAAAAGTACATGTAGGAAGTAGTGATAAAGGCTGATTTGCTGATAAAGTTGGAAGTAGTCCTAAGCTGCATTAGGCAGAGCACGGCCAGAATCTGCCAAGGGAAGCAATCTTTCCACTCTGGTTAGCACTGGTGAGACTGGTGCCAGGCTCAGTTCTAGGCTCCCTAGTATGAGAGAGACATGGACACACTGCAGTGAGGCCTGTGAAGGACCACAAAGATGATTTAGGCCTTGAAGCATCTGTTAAACAAGGAGAGAATGAGATCACTAGGATTGTTCAGCCTCAACAGAGAAGGCCCAGGGATCTTATCCGTGTATGTTCGCTGACTGGCTGGGGAAGAGGCAAGTAGAAAGAACGGAGCCTGACTCCTCTCAGTGGTATCCCATGAAAGGACAAGAGGAAATGGGTAGAGAGCGAAATGCAGGAAATTCCACCCAAACCACTGATGTGTGAGAGTGGTTGAACACTGGAACATATTTACCCACAGCAGTTCTGGAGCCTCCATCCTTGACGATACTCAAAACACAACTGGACACAGTGCTGACCAACCTTCTCTAGATGATCTTGCTTTGAGCAGGAAGGCTGGTCTAGATTATCTCCAGAAGTCCCTTCCAAACTCTGTGATCGTGAGAAGCTGACATTTCTCATGAAAAATTTCATAATCCCACCAACCACACCTTCTTAGAAACTTCTACTCGTCTCAAGGTATTATCAGCCTCTGTTGTCTCAAAAGGACTCAAGACTTTAGAAAAAAAGCAGCCCAGGAAAGAGCAGCTCCATTTACCTCTCTCAGCTCAGTACTTTTTGCTGCCACTGTCACCTGATATTTCACTGAAAGATAATTTTATCAGAAGCAACAGCAGGACCACTTCCCAACTGCTCTTTTTCCCAGCAATATGGAAGTACACATTTTTCCAAAAATGTAACATTAGTTAATTATATTTCTAAAGAAGAATTGACAGGTGATATTCTTCTTAAATATGCCTTCCTCTTAGAAGCAAGGAATTCTTCATTACCACCTAAAAGCATTACAGCCTTTAAGATGAGGTATATTTTAAGAACCAAAGATTTTATAAACCAAACACAATGATTAAATTAATTTGGTGCATAAAGAAGAAAAAAAACCCAACTCTCTCAAAAAGAAATAGTATTACTGAGAAACCAACACTAATCTACTAAAAATTAAAAATGGAAAAAAGAAGTCAAACAGAATGATAAGACTCAAAACCTAATTCTGACAAACCTTTGCATACTGAAAAGGAATCCAAAGAGAGACAGAGATACTGAATAAATGAGCAATCCCAAGAGACAATGCCAAAAAATCTCAAATGCACATGACATGTACCAGCGAAATTAATCACTTAAATACAACACTATACTCACTCAGCTCTGTTTAGAAGATCAGACTAAAAAAAGAAAATCACTAAGAGTTCCCCAGAATAATTCTGAGAAAATCCCTTTTCCGTAAAGAAAACAAAAAAGTGAAAGGCTAAATCCATCTTTTTATTTTGCATTTTAGTTTGCTTCCCTAAGGCAAGTAGACTCACATAATCTCATTTGATTTTCCACAACAAATGTAGAATCTCTTCACTGGTTTCAAACTAGTCTGACAGAGGTCTCACCCCATGGAAGTACGGCACTGGTCAACCATACACAGAAAAAAACCTCTACATACTTGCTGAAAGAAAATCAGTTTACTCTTAACACATGAGAAAATACTTTCAGTGGAAGGTCTTACAAACATCCTAACCACAGGAGAACACCTACTGGGAGATGACTGTTGTCTAAGCTCTCAAAGGTGCACCAATGTGGATTCTTTTGTACAGTAAGAAATAAAAGTAACGTTCTCCCTTCAAAGCAGTGAGTTGTGTCACAGCTGTGTGGTAACTCAGATTAAAAGTCACCCAACTACAAAAGCAAATCCATCAGATACTTTGCCTTGGCGCTCAACTGTTAAACTGAACACCACTCCTGGCTGAGCAGATATTCTAGGCATGGTTCTCTCGGTGGTCTGGTGACCTTACAGTCAAGAGCTTAATAACCTTAAACCATTAAAAACAAACAAAATCACACACACCAAGCCCCATGACATAAGTCATGCAATGGATTTAAATACCCAGGGGTTTTCAATGGGGAAGGTTAATCCTCAAATATAATATTAAAAAATACTTAGTGTTAACTAAGTACTTGTAACATCCCCCAATTAATTTCAAATAACATAACATTAATATTTAGCAAAGACAAAGGTCAAACTTCCAAACAGAAATGCTCCTTAGTTTATGTCTCTCATTCATACAGGCAGGAATAAGTTTTTTACCCTTTTAACTGAAGTCACCTTCAATATGATTTAACATTTTTCATGTGTTGACTACAGGAAGATATTTGCCATGACAACATAACCTTTAGTCGAAAAATATTTTACATGTCATACTTACCCACTGATAACTTAATATTTTAAAAGTTAAGGAAATAATTGATGATATACATGTCTTCTCATTGAAGCAGCCACATTTCAGAAATTAAATTACTACAAGAGTTGCTTTTAGATGACTATACCTGCTGACTGGGGTAAGAAGGTGGTGGACTATCCATTTTTGTTTCATCTTTCCTTAAAGCCCTTTTTCCTAGAGATATTTCCTCCTTTTGAGTCCCTGGTGGTTCACCACTGCTCTCCCCATCTGCTTCTTCATCATCTGCTTCTGAAGAACTGCTGCTCGTACTGCTCACCTGAGGAGACTGGAAAACATCAAGTCATTAACATGGGAGTGAAGGACAGGCCTTTGCCCAGTGAGCACATCCAACTGCCAGAAAAAGAGAGGACACTGGAAATGCTGTACCTCATCTTTCAACGCCATGTTTTCACCTCCGCCATTCAGCTCACTGTGAATTCCGTTCATGTTGGCTACAACCTCTGCATCATCGTAGTTATTCAGTGGGTAGATATCAGCAAACTTTGCTGATAATGGTGCAACATCTTCATCATCACTACCACTGAGGGGAAAAGAGGCTTCAATGAATCACAGTGCTCAGTAACCTCAGTTATAGTGAAAGCAGCTAAAACACCAAAACGAAATGAAGTTGAAAGTATCCCTTGTATAAATGTTCAGATTAGGAATCAAAGGATGGTCTCTCAAGTTGTTCAACTGAACCTACACTGTCAAGCAAGTAAAATCAAGCAAACTGCCATATAAATCCTACTGAATGTAGCAGTCACGTGTCTGAACAACAAGCTCGATCAAAAATGTGATTCTCTGCTGGTTTTTAGTAAAACATTTTTCCGCCACTGCTTTCTGAGCAAGAATCTATGGAATTAATAATCACAGGATACGGATGACCTTTGATGGAAAGAGCCTCATGCCAATGATTTCATTTACAGAAATTGTGATGTGGAAAAAAATACAATATAAAATTCAAGTTTTTCCACATATTAAATGTCAAACCAGTAAGTAGGGAACACTGAACACACCACAGTAACTCTTAAATTTCTCAACAGCAACTAGTTGGTAGACAACCCCACATCTGCTTTTCAGAATCTGCTCTAAAATACTTAATGGAATTTTTTGCCATACATCACGGCTAGGCTTCCCATACAGATAGCTAGTAAAAGAACCTGCATGTTTAATTACTCACTCCAGGGATATGTTGCAAAGATTGGCTAGTTCGTGTTGCTACAACAATCCAGAGTTCTTAGAAGAGTTCTTAAACTGCACATTTTATCTTGTTGCATTCCATAAAATACTGTGCCAAAATCTAATTACATGACGGCACCATCAGGCATATTTCAAATGTGCAATGAAGAAATAAAACACAGCAGATAGTATGAGACACAAGATGGCACCTCCCCAGGGAGCAGTGGTACTTCCCTAAAAATAGGCTTCTGACAGTAAATAATACTTGGATTCAGCTGAACTAGCTTCTGAAGAGACAAACTGAACAGTTTTTGACATTTCAGCACCAAAATTAGTGAGAGTTTATGGAAATGGCAAAGCACACACTTAAGAATACACAGCTAAACATACCACCACAAAATCTGTTTTCAAGTGTTCCCCAAATGGGATCAGAAACTTAAGTCCTGTTACGGAAGATTAAATCACTGATGCTGGTAGATAAACGTTTAGAGGAAATGGAACTTAGTGAGTGACAGTCATCAGAAACACCTCACACATTGGCACTGTCCTTGTTCATCACACCATATTAATATGGAACACTAATGCAAATTTCCTTGACTGTACCTACAGCAAGTATTTCATCAGTGTTCCCGCCAGTACCAAAGCTAGGTGGTTTTTTTCAAAGTATTCTTTTAGAATATCACATGACAGAGGAGACTCCTGGTTAGCTGTACACATACCCAATACAAAAGCCAGCCCACCAAGCAACTCTAATCCTTCAGAATTATGAAGGGGTGGGAGTTTACATTAGACTAATCCTCAAATTTGATGGTCATTGTGATCAGAGTATAAGAAAGGGAGTGGCAGATACTTCTGATAGAGACAATCATTTTTAATGACTCAGGTTAACACAACTTCAACAATCCTAAAAGACTTCTAAAAAAAAAAAAAAAGGCTTTCTTGGAAGTAAACTGACTTATATGAAATGACAATCCTCCAAAGAAAAGAACACCAGTTCCCTTGCTCGGTCCAGGAAAATGTGACATTTTAAAATGATCCTCTAAATTAGATATGTATCTGATGTCCTTGTAATTGCAAACCAGGAAAGTACACACTACACACAATTCTAGCAATATTGGTAAGTCAATATCTTCAGAAATTTTTAAGAACTTCACAGGATTTTTTTACATACATATGTTAGCGCACATATAGCACCGGAGTTGTGGTTGGCTGAATACAGTACTGTTATTAAATCATTTTCGGAGGCAAAACTAACATGACATAACAACAGCCTGCCAATGCCACTTGCCTGCTCAAGTCCAATTCACTACAAAAATTGAGAACAGAGAAAAGAACTTACAAAGTTGGTGCAGAACCATTATCTGCGAGGATCAGTCTGGGATGTTGCTGAATTGTGATAGGCGAGCTGGAACCTGATCCTGAACTTGCTGAAGACATACTGGGTGGGCGGATCTCAGACAGATAATCCGGAGCAGAATCAATTTGTAGTGGTAACTGGTTAATGTGGATATCATCCGTTATAGGAGAATCCATGATGCCACACGTTAAAATGTGTGAAAGGCTGCAGTCATCACAAGTACATCTGTTCAAGAATTAAGATTACATGTTTCTATGACCTTGTTTAAGTAGCAATGATTTAAAGTAACCACATTCTTTGTTCCAGTAATGCATTTCTTTTTTCCTTGAACGAGAAAGTTATGCTTTATTATGATTCCAAACTAAAAACATCAGCTCACCTTCTTCTATAATTACAGTTGGGACAGTCAGGCATGCTCAAACGTGATGACAGCATGTGTCTCATTGTGTCTGTGAAGTTGTTCTCCCCAGCTAGTGCTTTCTTGTTATTAAGCTGAAGTAAATGGTAAAGGCAGCGTTTTAGTAGTGCAAGTCTTTCCATTAAAAATTCAATGGCACATAATGACAAGTTACATAATCAACAGGGATTCTTTGGGCAAAATAATTTAAAAGCAGAACAATTCAGAATAATTTCATGAAGGTGGCGTTTTGATCATGGGTGAAAAAGGAAAAAGTTCAAAGTTACAAACAACAAACATTTGGCACTGAGACTCTTTAAATAAAGTATGTTTCTACTATGAAATAGCAAAGTGGACAAGTCCATCTCCTTGACTCATTTGTACGTACATCTTGCACGGTATTTCTGCTGACGCATTCTGAACTTGAGCAGTTCTTGTCTTGTTTCATGGTATGCACAAAAGGACACTGCTGACAAACGGAGAAAGCAAACTCACCCTTAGCTGGCAAAGAAGAATTAGCACTAATTTTGTAGCCACAATGGGATAGAGCCAAGAAACAAAGTAGCTGCCCAAGACAGGACCTGACTGCATTAGTGAAAAAATAAAATCCAAATAACCTCCACCTGGTAGAGGCCTAATCCTGAAAGCACCTAATTTCATTAGATACCTACAAACCTCAGGTTAAACAAGGATGTGCCTAAGCTCTCACTTCTATGGATGCCCAGATCTGATCCTTACCTAAGCAGCCATGGTCTTAGAGCTCACTTAAGGCCAATTAGGATCAAGGAAAAAGAGGATTCTTTCCTCAAGTCCTCTGAGAAGACCTGTATACCAGATGTTCTAAAAACATTGTTAACATAGGCTTCCTTTCAGGAAAAAGTACTTACTGATGACTGCTTTGAGACATTGCCAATTTAAGCTTAAGTTTATTAAAATGTACTGCCATACTCTCTGGCTCAGGACTAGTGTTTCTTGCTGCATACTGGTACAGGAATGGAGAAGTTCTCCATCCAGAGTCGACTCTACCCAAAGTCCACTGTACTCTTATGGAAAGCATGATGCACACTTGAGGACTTCCAGGCTGGAGAAGAGAGTACTGAGTCCTAAACAGCAGTTTTATAATAAGTGAGGAACTTCTATTGGCCCCTGTCTGGTTAGAGCTTAAAAAAAAGAAATACAGTTCTGCTAAGCCTTTTCCCCCACAAAATAGATGCAGGAGCCATCCCCAAAGTCCCGAGGGATGGAATCACCTGCCCTGCTGCTGTAGCTCACAATCCTGCACACACATAGGAATTTGTCAAACTCCTGAACACAATATTCTCTATCAAGCAAATCAAGACAGCTCCACACTCAATGTATTGGCTGTTTTGCATTCCACTCTAAGGCAGCAAAAATTCCCCTTCTTTTGTACAAAGATTTTAAAGACCTGGTATTTAATCCTAAGACTATGGGTTTATCTTTTTATCTTGTAGTAAGTGAGATTACATACTTTTACTTACTCTTCTCGGATCTTACTTTTCTGTATTTTAGCTGATCAAATTTCATGCCTGGCATAGTTGCAGAATTAGATTGCACAGAACTGGTACAATATACTACACTCATTGTTTGCATCTTACAAATATATGTGTAGCATTATTATAACTTAGAATGGTATAACAAAAAAAAATCCTACCTGCTCTTCAATAAAACGCCTCTGCTTAAAAAATTCCCAGTCTTCCTTTAGCATGCGTTGTTTTGTTTTCATTGCCATCTAAAACAGAATTTAAGGAAAACTCATTGACTTAACAATAGAAAACCTAAATTATTGTCAATTGATCTAAGTTTCATTAAACCTAGCTTATCTATACTATTTTGCAAGTACTTACTTAGTCAATATGAAGTGTACTTTATTTGCTAATAATTTGATTAGATTTACTTAAACGTAAGAGTTCATATTCATTAACACTACTTTTCAGACTTTCCCACTGTTACTCCTTATGTTAATATTTCTTTTCACTAAATACGTGCATAACATTTTCAATAAAACGTGACTGGCATTAAATACTCAGCATCTCAGATCCATTAAAATCCACTAAAATCTAGAGATAAAGGACTTATGGCAAGGCCTCAACACAGGCTCAAGTGCAAAGCCTGATGTACCACATGTGGAACTTATCACGCCAAGAGTCAAAAGAATCAAAGGTAGTGACCTAGACTAATATTATTTGGTCCATTTATTCCTCAAAGTTTTTCATGTTCCTTGATTTAGCTAAGGCTGGAAAAATACTTTATAATTACTTGAATCATATCACCATAAATGCACATAGAGCCCTTAACTTTTTGTACACAAATGATATTTTTCTGGTTTAGCAAATAAATTGTCTCTGACAGGACGCAAAAACTTTCATGAATTTTAACACAGTAAAATGCAGGAACAAAGTTCCTCCTGTTGTACCTTACAACATTTTAACAGCACTACTTCATCAGTGAGGAAACAACTACCTAAGGTTATCTTTTACAGTTCTTCTTTTTTTCATTTACCTAATTAAAAAAAATAAATCTACTACCTTATAGAATATACTAAATTGCTTCACAAAAATAGGTTAGTGAGCCATTAGTGATACCACTAGAAATCTTTTTTTTCTTCAAAAGCATGACTCCAGGAATTCATACTTGATCAAAAGTTTAAAGTCTAACAACTAAGCTAAGTATATTATTACTATTATCATTAGTTAACTTAGGAAAACGAAATTTTAAGCTGGGGATCTGGAACAGCATTAAGTGGTAAAATTTTGCCTAATTAATTTCTGAAAGGATCAGCATCATATTCTAACTACTACTATAGATTTTGATTTCCTTTGCTCCAGCGAGGTTACGTTAACATCAAAAAAATGAGTTTATCGTGTCCATGTGTGTTTAAAAAAAGAGGTACTGCAGAGCCTGTGGCCAGCAACATCAGAAATTTCATCCTGAGTGCAATACCAGCTTCCCAGAATCCCTGAGCTATATTTAAACTGAGCAACACTCACTGGTTTAGTTGCCCTGCCACCTAGCTGAATCCTCACCATCAAAGACAGCTACCTACATTCAATATACATTACAAGAGAAGACTTTTAATGCCAGAGAACGACGTTTAAAACAGCCAGTGCATTAACTGGGAGCTGCCTACTCAAGCCTGCCAAGAAGCTGTCAAAGCAAACAGCATGGTACAAGTGTTGGTACTCTGCTATTAACGGGAACAGGGGCTGACACGCAAGATTTCCTACTTCTGACTTAGCAGCCTTTCCAATATTCCATGGATGCAAGTATCTTAAGTTATTGATTCCATAAATAATAGAAAACCACTTCTCTCCCCTCTTTCTTTTCCCCAACGAATATTTATTTCAGCAGAGCAGGGCAGCTGCAATACAAACCACGTGCATCGTGCCCGAGAACTCTTCTAGGGAGTGCGAGATAAATTCAAATGCCAGATACCCCAAAGATCTTCCACAGATGTAACAAGTGATGAACACAGGCACTGATATGAAAGAATCCTTATTCTAAATTGTATTACAGCGTACACACGTGGTACAGCAATGTATTAAGTTACATGTCTGTGTGTGACACAGCTGTCATACACTGTCTTAAACTAATATTTTAATCACTTGAAAAAACTATTAACTTTGTTTCCCATGAACAAGTAACATAACATGCAGTAGGAGAGTCCACTACTTATCTCTGCTGATGCCTTGTCTACAGTTTTGGGTGTAGTTCCACAATAGATAAATGAGAACCATTCTTACATTTTCTTTCCCCTCTAACCTTTCAAATAGTAGTAATAAAACCTCACAAGTTTGTTAAGTCAAGAGGCAAGCAAACAGTGACTATAGCAGCAGGGCTTTCTGATTTCTACCCTGTTGACAAAGATATCACTGCAAATTCAGGTATGATGGTCATATTGCATGATGTATTTTTGATCAAGAGAGTAAAACCACAAGTTATCATCAACATGGGGTTTAAGGTATGATTGTGAAAATGCTTTTTTCTACATATAAATAGCAATATAAATACCAATATCTTCTTTAAAATTTGATGGTTTAAGTTTTTGAATTGTTTCCTCTACCTACCTGCACTTGCAGGTATTTCTGGTCATTAGGAAATAAGCCATCACATTAAGTTTTCCCTATTGGGAGAATGGTGTCTGTTTGCACCAGGATACAGGTTTCACTGAGTAAATTAAAAAATTATATAAGACAGCACTTGTGGCAGTTGCATGGTCACTTGATATGAAGAAATACAGAAAAAAATCAGTTAAGAACTTTATTTTGGCATGATGCAGAACCACCAGTCAGAAGCCTGATATGAAAGTGACTCTACAGAAATGCCACTTTTTAAAAAAAATAAGTGAATAATGCAAAATGAACTGGGTTTCTTTTCTTACTAGAGAGGCATCAGACAGCCATGACACCCTGAGACTATGGGGAAAATCACTTTTAGTAGCAAAAAATGTGAGATGATCAAATTTTACTGAGCTGCAATCAAATATTTAGGTGCACAAAATCTGCCAGGCCAAGACAAAACTTTGTAACTGATAGCTCACAGATGCAGTCCCCAAATATAGAACAATCTCTAAAAATAAAATTAGTTATGTCTTGTCTCCATCTTGAAGGTACTGGTATTAATGGTATAAGTTCACTTAAATCTTCGGCACAGGGAACAGCTTCTGAAGGACATTTACAATGTACAATAAGACTAAAATATGCTTGTTATCTATAAGAAGTAACATAACATTACTGAATCTCAAATTGGATGTCCATATTCCTAGTGCTCATAAAACTTCAAAACAGAAGAAAAGTTCTATAAAATTCTGTATCTTCAGTTATTTCCAAGACAATATTTCTTCCAGACCACTTAAGATTGAACTAAATTCAAAGCCTTATCCTGAGGTGTTTTAGGAAAATCAGGTTCTTTAAGCATGAAACAAAAAGCATGAGAAATTTTCTTTGAAGAATATGAACAACCACTTGCAAAATAAACAGCTATTTTTCTGAAAAAATGTAGGAGTCAGCACAACATGATTATTTTCTGTAATGTAGCACAAATTCAGAAGAACCAGCTATCAGATCATGTACTTTATAAAAAGACAACTTCAGAGGTCTCAAATATTTGTATATGGAGACAAATTGGAGTTCCTTTTTTGAGAACAGTACAACAATCATCATCACACTATGCAACATGCAACAGTTTTTAAAAGCAATATCTTCCTCTGGCTTCATTTAATGCAGTTATTATTTTGGAAGCTTAGGGGGTTCTGTGGGATAAGTTGTTTTTTTTCTCCCTATGGCTAATTTACTGGTTAAAGTAATTAAAAAATGTTCAAAGACCATCTCTAAACAACGACAATACAATCTGCTTCAACAATTTAAGGAAGTTATTGTACAATCAGCATTAATTATTGGTATGTTAGCGTTCTTTTCTATTGGGAATGAATGACATAAATGAAAAAAGTTACATTTTGTTGCTTCAAAGCTCTGGATAAAAATATCAAAGAAATTATTCCTCGCTGAAGGCACAGCCCCGAACGGGCTGCTCCCTACATAATCAGTCTTGAGACTGCATGACTCTTACCTGCTCATCAACATAATCATCTATTCTTTTCTGGCATTCAAGCCATGCTTCAGCAACTTGGCCCATTTCCTGTTCCAGCTGATGATACCTTTGTAGCAAGGTACTATACATATCTTCACTACAGGAATCGTGTGTTGTTCCAAGCCTAAAAGTCCAAACAGCACTTGTTACAGAAGAGACATTTCACTAAAGAATCACACTTTTAAGTTCTGCCAGCCAAAAAAAGTGGTGTTACAGTGCAGTTATTGACACACCCAGGCCCACAGAGTTGCTAGTATCCCAAAGCTGAGGACTACTTTTAGTAGTTTTTCAAAAAATATCCCAGAACTGCTTATTCCCATCTTCTGTAACCAACAATAGCAAGAATGTGGGAAGTGCCACATTGCTAGAGCCTCTTTTCCATGAGCAACCAGATGACAAATACTGAGCCGTATTCATGCAAATTTTGTTGCTTGATATATTTACCCTTCAAAATTCTATGGGCTAAATATACATGTTGACTATTTACTGAAGAGCTACATAATAAAAATAAAGCCAGAAGCTTGTTAAGCAGAACTCTCATGACCAGTGCTAAAAAGATTACTAGACGAGTTGGAGTTCCAGGTGGGAAATGTGCTGCAGAAGGAGGGAAGTGAGATATAAGCAGTTATTCACTATCACTTGAGCAGCACTGAATTAAAAACATGATTATGCCATTCACTGATGACTGTCTCTGTGAGGAGTCTCAGAAATAGGAGAAAGACTTACATCCTTTTCTACATCTTTGCACGGCATCAACAAAATGCTTCCTGAGTAACTATGCAAACTCCCAATATGTTGACTTTAGAAATAATAAAAGACAAAATTCTACATGTGTTTAAAGCACACTGAATCGTAATGACTAGTCAACTGACGCAAATAAACTGAAGCTTTATAACATTTCTACTACTCAAAGTAATTAAGGAGAAACTGGGTAGTAGTTAATTAGGCACAGAGGTTGCATGGCAAGTCAACATCAGTACCAAAACACCAGAACTGAAGCATCTCAAAATGTGATATTTAAGCCCACTTCCATCACTTGAGGGAAGTTTGTTACAGATTTTCACTGCAGCAGGATGTTAACCCAACCTAAGAACTGCACAGTCTTGTTTGTCACCTGGTAAAGAACTAATCCCTTAATTTTAACTTGACAATTAAGTATAATGAAGAGCTAATCATACAGACAACTCAGTAAGCACCAAGTTACAGCTGTTAGTGTGACTTCACCAATAAATTCAAATTTGTTTCGTTTTGTTGTTCTTTCCAGAACCTGCAACACAACCACTTAAGAAAGGTGCATAAGCAATTCTGCACAATAAAACTTGGGAAGTCTACAACTGGAAGAGTAGAAAAAGAAGTTTCAAGGCATACAGTGACTCTCCCTTACTATCAGTGTACACACTGTCAATTCACATTACTAGATCACAATTTACTGCTTTTCTGAAGTCCTTCTGATATCATGCAATTATGTGAAAATAGGACCCCTACTGTACAGAAATCAAGAATTTGTTCTTGTAACTGCTGCTGTGTAGCACTATTCTTTCAAACACTTGTGCACAAATTATTTTTTAAAATATGCTCTTAAGTTAGAAGCAAAAGAACTTAATTTTTAAAAATTTAGATTAGCAACGCAAAAGAACAGCATTTACACTGTCATTTTTTATTGTGATTCTGAGTAAAGGTTAACAGGTTATTAGTAAATACAGTCTCCCCTCCAAAGGCAAGTATAAAGCAACAATCTAGGTAATATTTCCATTCTGTACACAGAGGTGGAATGTATTTCTGGACTGCAGTATAAAAAAGTGATAAAAAGAATAACACATACATAAAAAACTTAACAGGAGTTGCTCAGTTTAAAGTAACTGAATCTTACAAGTGGTACCTGTTGACACAGGTCTTACTGTATACCTACATATTTTGATTAGGAACACATGATTTTCTGGACAACAGCATTTAACTGAAGCTGTGCAAACATCCTGAACACTGTCCCATCCCACACTGGGAAAGCAAAGCAGACAGAGAAGCTCCAGGTATCAGTTGTTTCATTACCAAACCCCAATAAAACAGTCTGTTGGATGTAGGAGGTACATCAGCGGCTGCAAGGAATCAAAAGCATCTTGACCAAGCAAGATATTTAACCTCTAAGAAACTCTTCATATCGACACCACCATCAGAAGTACTGGAAACTTATCTCTGAAAGGACTGGATTTCCTTAAATACTGATTATGAAAACACAGCCTTATGAAATGCTGTGTCTGACCTAGAAGCCCTGCTGATTAATCAACTCTTGCTGAGCTATGGACAGCTCTTACAGCTGGTCTGCACACTGTGCAGCTGAGTGTGCCTCCTAAACCAGCCACGGATGCTGACTGGGTAGCCAAACAAGATCTAACACATTAAGACCCTGGTAGTTTACCCTGAGCAGATGACCAGTTTCAGATGTGAAACACTGGCACAGCTGATCTGATATCAGTTTATAACCTCCATCCCCACAACACTGCTCTCTAAACCTCCCTATGTGAACATCTTTTCTAGTCTGACATCTGATAAAACACCCTTGGAACTAACCATAGCACACCAACTACATATTTTGAAAGAGCCAGAGATACTTAAATCACTGAATTTTTTGCGTAAGGGATGAAAGAAAGGGTTAACACCCAAAATCTAAGCAAAGCTGAGATGCCAAAATGCCGTTTCACATTTCTGTTCTTCGGGAAGACAAAGCAATGACGCCAATGTTCTTTTGTAAAGAAACTGGTAACACCTTCTCTACTGCACACAGATGATTCTCTGTTGATCAAATGATTAGAGGACTAGCCTGATCCCTGCTTCTCCATGTGAGGCCTCTGTGATGGAACATTTCTCCACCAATTTCCAATGGAAGACAGATTACCCTCCAGAAAGATTTCTCAGGGAAGGATACCCAATTCTCTCACTTCAAGATCCAGAGAACTCAGAAATAAAATCCTGGGAGCCTATGAAAACAGACACAATCAAAGAAAAACAAGACATACACTATATAAACCTAGAAACCATGGAACAGGAAGCTTGTGCTGAACCTCTCCTTTCAAAAATGCTCATGTGAACCAATCTAGGCAAAACTGTAAGTTTAAGGGTGTTTCAAATAAACTATTTAGTGAACACAAATGCACTGGAAAAGAAATTCCTACAGGAAGAGATTCTGACTTCATCATACGTAAGCTCTGAATGGAGCTGTCACTACAATGACAACAGAGAAACCACCTCTGTTGCTCTGAGTTTATTTGCAGTAGCACAACAGGTAAATGAAAACAATCCAATGCTTTTGTTAAGAAAAGACCATAAACTTCACTGAGACCATTCTCAGCTCTTAAGATGAAGGCAATACAAAGAGTCTTGATATAGCCAGCATTGCTGGAGTAAAGAGATGGAGAGAAGCCTTGTCAGAAAGCATGGACATGACTGTAGGATGGCCACAAAAGATACGGATCACTGAAAAAAAGTGCAACTGAACAACATGATGTTGAACACAGCAACACAATTAGCTGTCTGGAGAGGGAAAGCTTTTAGTGCCAACCCAGTCTCATGTAAATGAACTGAATAACTTATGAGGGACCTTAGACATCTAGCTGAGCTCAGCAACAACGAAGCTTTCTTGCCTTTTCTTGTTTTCCTTTCTACTACCTATCAGCAAAAGGAGAACTCATCAGAAATCTTCTTTATTCACTGTGAGCAACATCTCTTGTGACAGACTTAATCAAACTGCTCTTATACCATGGAAAATTACCCAAGACAATACCTTTAAAACCCATGTACATAGAGCATAAATGCACCTTCATCAGAAACAAGACTGAGAGGTCAGCATGAGCTATCCATGACTGTACTGCAAAAATGTTCAGACTTAGGATAAAGAATAAAATTTCTATTAATTAATACCTCTTTCTCAGGAAACCCAAACACTTTGCCAGTACACAAATTACAAGCAGAGAAATCCTACTAGGAAAATATACAATTTAAAGCCTCAGGAGCGGTGAAGTCCTGAGATCTACAAACATATTGCTTTCTCCAATGAAAAGACTGCTTAAAACTGCTTAAAACTAAGTTATTTGTGCACTATGGGAAGCAGAAGGCAATGAGGCTTTAGTTTTCCTGTAGAGTTGTACAGACAGCAGCAATGCCTGATGATAAGTGAAAACAGTACTATTCAGTCATACCATCAGCATTTTCATGGGATGCTGTCATTTTACAGGGTACTCTACAAATAAGCAGATTAGGGTTGTAATTCTTCTGTCAAGCAAGTTATGACAGCAGCCTGCTCAATCAACAACACTCTTTTCAAGACAGATCCACAATAGCAGCAGAATTTTTTTTTAAAAGCTGTGGTTGCAAACATGTGTTTTCATTTCTCCTTTAAATTACAAAACAAAAGTTAAACTCTACCTTAGCTGTGACACCAACGTTGGCAAGCTATTCTGCAAGAGTGGCTCAGAAAATACCAGATTTTCAAACAGATGCTTGTTGTGCAATTCCCATGTCACCTGAAATTTCTTCAAATGTTCATTTTCCTATAATGATAAAAGAACCAGAAATAAGCTAGGTTAGGAAAAAAAATAAAGAATTCTGTCCAAAGCAAGAATCTTTTTAAAAAGTCTTCTTTCCAACCTACTGGCAGGACTAACCAGCTCAATTAATAATGCAGTTTTAATATCCAGAAACTCAGAATTTAAGCCATTTTTAATTACTTAAATAACATAGTTTAATTCCTTGCTTTTCTAAATTGTAATGAATTAGGAAGAAAAAAACCCCACAAAAATCAGGCTATATTGTTCAAAGTTTCCATTCATTTCTGCACCGAAAGATGTATTTTATGATCTGAACCCGTAATTCTCAGGTTTTCTTGTCAAAAAATTGTCTATCTCTGATTATTTTTCAGTCCTTTGAACTTATCTAGTAAGACACATATACAATGACAACCTATAATCTTTATTCAAAACTGACATAAAAACAAGTAAACAGTTCTCCCAAGCACAGCTTAAAAAACTAAGTTTTCTAAACAGACAAGAGATCAACAGTTTACTTCCCTAGTAAGAATAACGTTTTTGTATTTGAGGTTATTTAACACATAATTGTATGTAACTTCAAGGCCTAAAACTTAAAACTATTACCAGAAAAACACAAGAATCCAAGACAGGTATAATATATTTTTCAAGTCAGCAAGTTTTCCCACATATAACCAGCAGTACACAGACTTTCTATACCAGGACTCACCCACACAGCAGAATTAAATTCAACTGTTCTGGCTCTCAGATAAGCAAGTGAGCCCTGGGAAATATAACCTCTAGTACCCAGAAACACCAGAATACTCTGGAACTTTTAAGTTTTGTTAAGCATAGTGGGTTAAAAAAAAACAAACCAAACCGAAATGTTTTTATATCAGACCTAAAGACGAGACTACTGGAATTCAAAAAGAGAAGTAACTTTTAAGTTTTATTATTATTTAAGAAGGATGGGTGGTGTTGGTTTTGAGTAGCATAAGACACCTGTACCTCTTTACTATTATGTCCTCAAAATATTCAAAATGTCTATAAATTGCTAATAATTTTCTCAAGAGTCACTGCGACAGGTTGATTTCTTAGGGAATTTCCATATTATGCTGTGAACAAAACCATCAACAGTTATCTACAAAATCTTGTCTATCAGTTTACACAAAGAAATACCAGGAAGTTTTCCTCTCTAGTCTGCTGTACTTGAGGACTCTTCAGTACTGACCACAGTACTTGCTGTCAGTATAATCTGTCGTTCCCTGGTGGGGCACATGGCTTTAGTTCCTGCTCTTGAAGTCAGGTGGATTCCTTTGAAAGGAAGGACAACTGTTCATAATTTCATCGAGAAGTTAGTTCCTCACAGGTGGAGGTTCAAGGCATTATATGCCTTTGTACAGTACACTACGTGCAAAGCTTTTATCTTTAAAAGGAAGGCTGCACTAAGTTTAGAGATCTTGGCTGCCTTTTATGTATTTCAGCTGAAAAGATTCCTTCTTCCATAGTGCACTGGTATCTTGAAGAGGAAACATCCACGCACACTGAAACAGCTTGTGACCCTACTACCTGTACTGAAAGCTGTGACATACTACTCCATTTAATAAAAAGGTTATTTAATAAATCTAATAAATATATGACAAGACAGTATCCTACATTCTCACAGTTCAGTTTCTGACTGTCACAGTTTAGTAGAAAGAAGTTTTTAGTACTTACTGGGCTGCAGAAGGAAAAGGACAAGAAAAATCTGGCATATTTTGTGTTTTCCTATGCTTTGTTCTTTAAAATAGGAATTTTATTTTACTTTGAATTTTATCAGAAAAGGGGTAGATTAGATAGTCCAAGCATCTTCTTTCTTTTCACGGCTGTTATCTCAGTCTCTCACACCTACCAAGTTTTCATGACTACTTGTTCACAATAACTGCCAGGGAAAAAGTATCAAATGGTTATTTTCTGATTAGCTGGCACTAATGGGATAGTTATTGGCAGATCCACTTTGAGAGAGCTAACATCTGTACTGTAAACCATTCACTTTTCAGCTGAACAAGGTGGAATGTAAATCAACCTGAAGAGCAATCTTCTCTCAAGCACCTTCTTAGAAACTTAATGACTATTAAAAGCAGACAATAAACAGGAGATGGCAGTGACCTCAAATCTGTATTTAAGTGATAAAGCTGGGGAAGATAATACAGACAAAAGCAAATACACAGCATTGAGAGCAGAAAAAAGCATCAGATATGCTCAAATTTCTAAATAGAAATATCTTCCTGCTTTGACAACTCAATTTTGGGTAACAGCCCTACCTCAGTAATGACAGTCTGCTTCCCCTCCATTTTACATCCTCACCTGTGGCCACCACAATCTATTTTTATCTCTCTTTATAAAGTTAGACAGTCACTTTCAGCTAATTGGCAATAAAACCCAAATTCACCAGTTTATCCACCTTTTTTTTCCTACTTGCACCAAGTTTGCACAAGAAAAGGATGGTACAGGATAAGAACATTTACAAAGGATGCACAAGAAAGGATTATTAACAAAAAGGATTATTAAAAAGGATTAATAACTTCCTCAGGCCTTAAACAAATAGAATTATGGAATCTGTTTACTGTATTACTCACTCATGATGGACAACTACACAAGAAGAAATTTTTAAGGCTATTGCTTATTTTATAGCTGACAATATAATCCCAAGTCTAATAGCACTGTCAGTTGATAAAACAAGCATTTAAGAAAGAACTTTGGAAATAATAGCAGATTAGTTTCAAGGCAAGAGAAAATCTTTTCAAGTAGCCATCCTTGATTATAGGTGAAAAGAAAAATTGAACACCGAAACAATTTAAGTTAGTGCTACTCATAAAAGTTTGTGTTGTTTAAACATGGTTGTCAACAGACCATTTCGGATTAACAGAGAAGTGTTTCCCACATTTTCAGAGGCATTAACTAATATTTTGTAAATCTGCTTAAATACTTGGTTCAGAATAAGTGCTACACACAGCATCCCACCTCTTTCTTTACAAACAAAACCCAATTTTATTAAGTCACTGCAAGAGGTGCCTACTCTGCACATCCGAATACTTAAATTTGCATTTTCAGAATCTCCCTGTCTCCAAGGATGCACACAAAAAGAACCTGACATTTGATAACCACAGAAGACTCCTGAAAGAGCCCAGAACAGCTCTGGCAGCATCACCCCAGAAGAACACAGGCTGTTTCTTCAGTCTTACCAGAGTAACTAGGAAGGCGCTGATTGTACACGCTGCCTGACAGAGTGCACTGTATTCTTCAAGTAGGAGTGAGATGAACTGCTGTGCCTGGGGTGGCCCTTCTGTCACTAATGTTGATGCAACTTTAGATCCCAGTGACAAGTGTCTGAGCAGACGAACCTTCATTTCAAGCACATATTCTCTAGCTTGCTGTTCCAACCGTTGGTAAAGCTGGTATGGATCTCTTTCACAAAGCCTGTATTTTTAGAATATTTGTGACAAAAAAGAAACAAACAAACAAAAAACACCACACAAAAGAGGGAATGTAATCAACAGTTTTCATTTTCCTAGAAACTTTTACCAGCTACCATTATCATCATCAAAAATAACCTCAACAGCTAGGGTTTAGAGAACTACCTTAAATCCCAGAGAACACACTCCAGTCCCCTACTTCTACACTGTGGAAACTGAGCTCTAGTGCAGCTCTAGGACTAGGATGCCTGCACACCTGAGGAACAGACTGATTTAGGACCTTACTATTTCACTTCAACTTGTGAGCTCAAAAATCTGAACTCAATTTGCATACAACCCTACAGGCACCCAGACTCTTCAGACAAGCTTCTTCACAACTTCCCCCTGTTCTTACAGGTGACACGTTTGTGTCTACCGAAGAGAATTAAACACAATGGCTGCTTTGAAGCACTTTAAATAATTCAATTTCACCCTAAAGTCCTGTGCACAGAGTTTAAGCACTCACCTCAGAGTTTTTACAGCACAGGGAGGTGGGGAAGAAGAACTTACCTAATCTCTTTCTTAAGAGTTAGATGAATAAAAGTTTGCAGCTACTAGTCCATGCTCTTCCCTCACCACTCACAGAACAGTCCTATCATACTGCCATCAAGTACTCCAATATACAATAGGGACGTTACTTGGTGTCACTATGTATTCCAACTAAGAAGACCAGACACTCCGTTTCTTGCCAGCTGTATCTAACAGAGTCGAGCATGAAATTAGGAATTTCTGCCTTTTAAACACAGAGTTACTTGGTCACAGCATGGTCTTTGGTGTGCTACCTAAACAGTTTTGTGTTGTTTTGTTTTTTTTTTTTTTTTTTAAACTTCCAACACCTACATTGACTAGCTTTGTTAAAACGTTCTGCGTGACATTAGCACCACAGACTGGACACACTGGTGCCTGCACAAACTGTATCCCAGTTTTATTTCATACTTCAGAGACCATAAGGAAAATAATTCTACTGACATTCCCCTTCTCTGAGATCCTGTTTCTGCCTTTATATTTTGAATAATCTCTCTCCAAAGTGAAAAACAGTTCTAGAGCAATCAAAGTTCCTGAGTACATAACAAAAGTACATAGTATATGTTCTAATTTCCAAAATTTTTCGATTAAAGAGAAAACGCATCAAATCAACCACCATTTTAGCTGTGATTCAATTTTAATTACCTACACACCCAGCAACATTTAAACACCTTCGATTTCAAAGCCTATGTTGTGTGTTTGGATCACTTAAATAAACAAAGAGTGACTAATACAGAGGCACACTATATTACCCTGCTTGTTCAGAACTCATATTCAAAACCAAACACTCAGTTTTTATATAACCAAAGTGCAAGAAGATTATTTCATTATCTATTAATGCTGGTTCAGGTGTACAATCATATAAAGAGCATTGCTAGATGACTATAACCTTTCCAAAGTTTCTTTACTTCACCAGAATTCAGCTTCAACTAGAAATTCCACATATGAACTACAGTTGGTCAGAGCTCAGTATGTTAAGTACATACAGACCCAAGAAGAACAACTATTCCTTGACCACACACTGAGTTAGAAACAGAGATAATCCTCCTGGAGCACTTTAGCAACTGCCACACTTTTCTCAAAAGCAAAAAACCCACCACTGAGGATCTCATTAAGCCCATCTTCAACTTCACACTCAGAAAAGCTACAACTTTTGACTTCTAAAATGGGAAAAAATTCTTAGAATCCACCTCATCTAATGATCAATGAATATTATTTTTTTCCATTTTTATGAAGTCTCTTCCAGCTGTTAAAACTACAGGAAAGTGTAAGCACTTTTATAACTCAGGTTAGTTCAACAAGGTAAGATTTTCACGTGGGACAATTCAAAGTTAACAGTGTCTTATAAATAATCATCATCTGAAGGTCTTTTGAAGAATAAGATTCTGGGACCCTTCCACAATTAGACATTTATATTCCTATTGCAAACAGCATACAAATTTAACAGCTTCCTGTGCATTCAAACTAGCACTGAAAAATCCTGCACAAAACAGAATTAATATTCTTCAAAGTGATATATACCTATCCACCAGCTCCTTCATTCCTTCTTTATCTGGTACCAACGACTGGTCTTGGTCATCTGCCAGAGGGGTCCCAGCTTGGCGATATATACACCGAACCATGTATCTGACTTCTGACCAGTAATTTTGAAGCTGCTGAGGTTCACGTTCAGGCTCTGCTGAATTTTCTCTGCAAATAAAGACAAAAATAATTACCCTCTATTTGTACACATCACATAGGTGCATTGATTCCTACTATTCTGGAAAAAAAAACCCACAAAATACACCTGAAAATGCCTAAAATAAGGTAAGAAACTGGATAAATGCTGCCATTCGTAAGTTACTGTTACTGTCCAGACAACTCGTATAAAGGAGTTTAAGCACACACCTACAAACAAGCCACAACAGTGCTCACAGTCTGACCACAGCCACCACGCTGCTGAGTTTGAATTCAGTTCTTACCTGCGCTCATTACAGGCCTCACAGTTGCATGCTATGTCTGCAGGAGAGGAATTGCTAAGATCTGCAGCAGGCACTGTCTGCGCACCCACAGTTATTCTTCCTCCTCCTACAGATTCCTGCTGTGATCCACTGTTTCCAAGAGGCATGTGCAAAAGAAAATCTTGGCTCTGAAGGAAAAAAAACAACCGAACAGGTAGCCTTCGGTTTGTGAGGTCTGATATGTTAAGAGGTGGGCAAATATTAAAGTGGTAATTCTTAGTGCTGCATATATTTTGGGAGGACACTCAAACAGACACAAAGAATTTATCTACGAAAAGCCTAATAAATGCAAGAGATGGACTGAGAAAACCAACTATACAAACAGAGTTTCATTTCTAATAACCAAAGGTATGTTGGTTATAATTATCACCTTTATGTACTTCAGCATAAACAATGAACTAAGCTAAAGGAAGGCTTGCATCATCCACGCTTAACCATAAACCAGTAGTATCTCCAGTCTCCATTTAACAGTATGTTTGGGTTTTGGAGTTTAACAATTCCTTCTAGCAAAAATCATTGAATCTCCTTGCTTGTAGCAGCCAGATATAGCATTTCATGGTAATGGATGTTAGAAAGCTGCTGTCACTGGGAATGGATGTGCCCTCCTGCGCCCAGCACTGCTCAGTACCAGCAGATGACACAGACCTCTCGCCCAAGACTGCTGGTATTTTTGTCACCAGTTTCTCTCCCTTCTCTGTGCTCCAGCCCCAGCACATGCCATCCTTCCCTCCTGCACCCTCCCAAGGCTGCCACAAGCTTTCTGTGGCACCAGGCAGGGACCTCTCCCACAGCAGTAGCATGACTGAACAGGTATTTTTGTGCCCCAAAGCCTGGATTGGGATGCAGACAAGTTAAAACAAACCTGCACGCATTTGCTACCAAGCAAGGCAAGGAGAGCACCAGCAACCTGAACACAGGAGCATCTATAGCAAACCACCTGTACTCTGGCCTGCAGTGACTGCTAACAAATTTTTTTTTAGATAATTTTGGCTTTTTTTCCCAGCTGGCTTCTCAAATTTGGCTAGTTACCAAATCCACTTGGGTCTTTTTTAAGTCAAGCTTCCAGACTTAGAAACCACTTTTGCTGTTTGCTTTTAAAAATTCCTCTTTAAAAAAGAAAACAGTCACCAAATTAAAAAAAAAATGCTGTAAATTTTTATTTCATCTGGAATATCTATAACTTAAAATGTTTAGGAAGCAATTCCTGCTTTTCCTGCACTTGTAGAACACTTATTTCCTTTACTAATTCACTAGCAGAGCTTAAATAAGTCAAAAATTTTGACTAAACTGAACAATAATGTGCCTCAGTCTTGCTGTGCTTTGAACTCTCTAGGATGTGTTTACCATTTTACTACCAGTATAATTTCCTCAGTTATAATCTCTTGATTAATTTTACTACCCTTGTTAATAGCAAGGATATCTGTAAACATGAGATGTATACAAGTGATATACTCTTAACTTTTCCTCACAAAAAACTATGTTAAGTGTGCTTTTAACACGAGCTTAACAACATACACTATACAAAGACAATCTTTCTTCACGTTGATTTACTGAAATAAAAATCTGTATGTGCCTATGGGCATGTGCACAGCCTGTTAGTTCTCTGCAAGGAGATGTCAGCTGGAATTTATAATACTTCCAATTATCCCAAGTGTGTGGCTTCCCAGATCAGCCAGATGATTTGGTTCTGCAGTATACCATAGTTTACTTCTAATGAGGTTTTGCTGGACCTGTCAATGAACTTTTAGTATCTTTCTGGTACACTGAGCACAGTTCTCACATGAGGCTGAATTCACGACTTGAAATATTAGCACCATGTATTAAATTGGTGTTTGCAGTGCTACCAAGAATAAGAAATTGTTATATGCATACTAGGCAAAGTTGTGCTTCCTTATTAAAACAATACAGGAAAGAAAAGACTGCAAAACGCAGAGACACAGGCAAGTGTCAGTGCAAGTATAGTGACTCCAGAACACTGCTAAAAGAATAAGGAAACTCAGATACTTTACCTCACAAAGAGGGGAAAAACACACCATGAGCAGATGGTATAGAAGAGTGTAATGACTAAGGTCACACTTGTAAGAGTAGAAGAAGATGAATTTAATTAAAGGGAGTAAGGACAAAGTTTGAGATATGGTGAATTAAAAGGCAAAAAACCCAGTAAGAAACAGATCTAAACCTTGCTCTACTCGAAAATCCAAAACTCAGATTCAGAACTCCTCATTTTTGAAACACCTAGCTGGTTCAGTTTACCTCACAGGAAAACCAACTCGAGATCTCCTAGAACGCTTCCTGAGCGTTTACAGTTGAAGTGATTCCAAAGCACAAAGTGCCATTCAGCCCACAACAACACATCTTCTCAGTGGAACGAACGGAAGGACTTGAACTTACCACAAGAGATTGCTCTATTGTAGCGTGCCTCTCCTCCTTTTCGACTGTTCTTCGACAGTCTGGACACACCCACAGTGGAAGATGCAGCATATTGTTTGCTTTTGGAGATGTGGAAAGTGCTGTTTTGCTAGAATTTTTTATCCCGCTCTCTGAAAGCGAAGTATCTTTTCGTTCACTTCTACAAAGAAGACAATGCTCGCCAGTTGTATACGGTGCCCTTTGGCCCAAGCCAAAGGTAAATGGTGTCTGCAAACAAATATGTTGATAGGTAACTGGTTATTGAGAGAACACACACCAGAAAAACTTATTCTCAGATTTGAAACAAACAAACAACCCCCCCCCCACCAAAGAACAATGCACATATTTTACTGGTCGTTATTAAATGGTGAATATTTAGAGCGTCCCAAGATCGAACACATCAGTCTCAATATCCATGAGGCAAACAAGTCAGACTATGAATATATTCACATTTAGAAAAAAATGTTTTCAGGGAGCATGGACCACAGCCTTTCCCTCTAAAACACTTCAGCCTAGATGCAATAATCTAGTAAGTGAAATTAAACAGGGATAGTACAATGCCTTTTACTGTTGTCATCATTACAGATAAAACGAAAAATAACTGCTCTTTGAAGTTCTGTGTAACCTCCTTTCTAATACTATGTGAAAAGAGACACTTTCAGCTACGCTTTTTACAAAATAAAAGTATAAATCAGTTTAAACAAAACCAATCAGGAGGATCTTAAAATCCACTATCATCTATTGAGTACAGTAGACTCAGTAACTCAGGGGGACGGAGACAGTTCAAAACCTAAACTCTCTCTCTGTCTCTCTATGGTTCAACCATGAAATGCTGATCATTCACCAAGACTGACAGTGAAAATCAAGTTGGGCTGCACAAGACAAAGAGAACCCAACTTTACTGGACATGAGTGAAACTGAGATGAAAGGAATAAAAAAGTGGCAGAATCACAGATTTGTCCCATTACATTGCAGCTACCAGCTCTGCCTTAATTACCATCATCTGTGTAAGCCTCAACATTGTTAAATTCTTTCTCAAAGATAAAGCAAAATTTAAATAAGTAATTCAAACATCCTTCTCAATACTGCTTAAACCTCAATACTAACAAAAATATTGCTTTAAAGATCTTGTAGGGCTGAACTGCACAAGCACAGTGAACAGTTCTTTAGGTCAAAGGACTAGTTCAAGATAAAAGAGAATTAAATCACCACCTCTCTTCTTTTCTTCACAGCAACAACAAATCAATTCCCTATTGCTGACATCTAATGAAAAACGGCAGAGCATTACAAACTCTGATTTTTGTGTTCTTCACATTTGTAAAACTGACAGACTCGGCAATATGGAAAGAAAAACTAATAATTCTAGACATAAAAAAAGACACACTGAATTCATCTCCACAAGTATCCTCCTACCTTTCAGAAGTTCATGAGAAATTTAACAGATTTAGTAAAAACAGTTAATCACTTTACTTATTGATGCCACTCCTAGAATTCACACCTAGGGCAGGAAAAAGAACACAATCTCTCCAGGAGTGTACTGCAGGCTTGCAGAAAACCACCTTATTTGGGAAGATTCACTCTGCCTCCCGAAAGGCTGGGACTGACCAAATCCTTTGTTGGCTCTACAAGCACGAACAGATTTCTCAAGTTAAACATTCCTCTCGGCTGCCCTGCACTCACCTGCAGATCTTATTAAAGCCTAAAACCCCTGCATGCAGGAGGCCATGGCTGCTCATGAAAACCCTGAAAGTTTCCTTCCTAAATTTTTTTTGAAGCCAAATTAAGTCCCTGTTGGAATGATGGTTATAGCTATTGCAGGCAAATCCTTATGAACATCATCCAAGGACATCTTCCAACAAGCAGGAACAGCAGAGGATGAAACATGAAAGTTCAGAAGCTGAGACAACCTGACACTCTTTTGCAAAGGTTAAGGTCATGGCAAATGCACCCCAGACATACTGCAAGGACTGCTAGAAGTTAAGATGATGGTGTATAATTTGCTTAAAGCTGCATCACAATTATTATAAAAGCCATGGTAAACACAGAAGGAACAACAATCTTCATTCTGACCAACTCACAGACTCAGGAAAACCCTAACTATTTCCCCACTGGGCCCACATTTATGACAGATACGAAGTTTAAATTAAAGCACTTGGTTCCTAGAGCACAATGCACATCATGAATGAAAGTTAATTGAAGCAGTTTATTCCTAACAAAATTGACAGTTGGAACTTTGACAAAATCTAGATCATAAGCATCTCAGATACCTGCTATAGCTCTTTCATACTAAAATGAAGCTATGAATTGCAGTTTCTTAGTTATTTAAAAGATGATGAATACAGTGACTGTTCATGTGATCATTTCACCAGGAGCAGGGGCAGTAAACTCTTCCTGGATTAGATGAGCTTGGAATTAGGTCACATACACATTTGTATGTGTCTTCAGAGCAATCAGAGCAAAGTGTACATTTTGAGAAAAGCGAGATATTTTTCCACTAGTCAAGCTTCAAAAAATGTGGGCTGCATCTCTACAAGAAAACACCCAGTCTCACTTTCTCTCTGAAACATGTTCAGATATAACATTCATAAATGAAAGCTGGAAGTAGGACAAATTGGAACAGAAATAACTGCACCTCTGCTATGTATTTAGATTTATTTCCAAGAATAACTTTATTACCATAAAACCGCACAGATTTTTTTTGAACATCCGTGTGCATTTTCAAGCATATTATAACAATAAAATTTTACTTTAAAAAAAAAAAAGCTTTCACTGCTTTTTAAAGCTTGATTACTGAAATTATCAGAAACTAACTTCAGTTGGCAAAGTCCCAATCTCTAATAGAATTCTTTTTGAAGAGTTTGCTCTAGTATGTTTAATACTGTTTGGTACCTTTTCCCATTAGTAAATAATTCTGCAATCCTATACACCCACAAAATTTGCCTGCACTTACCTGAGAAACACCTGTGAACTCTGATCCAACAGTACTGTCTGTAAACTGTGTACCATTTAGTGAAACCTGGAAAAAAATCAATAATGGGTTGGTGACAATAGCTGAGTTTAATGCTAGAAGACATTACAAAAATGACACAAAACCTTCGCCTGTATTTGAGGGTTGATAAAACAGCTTTTGAAACTTCAATGACTAAAAAATTGCACAGATGGAAAACTCCTTTTCTTTTGTAATAGAAGTTCTACAGATGTAAATTTTGCAATTTATGGATTTTAAACTTTTGCACAGTAGCTCTTCCAGTAGCAACTTCGAGGTGAAAGAATTGATATAGGAACACAGAAAATTCATAAGCAAAATTACGTTTTTCCTTCAGTATTTGATTGTTTGTAATTAGCTTTTAAACTTCTATTGTGAATTGAAACAATTAAAAGATTTTTGTCTTTTGAAAGTTGAATACAATGCTACTCAGAAAAATATGCAGTATTCACCAGGAAGAGTATTCCACAGCAAGCCTCCAAAAGCCACTCAGCTATTCCACTGCAGCAGCTTCCTTCCTGCCCCAGGTTATAACTCCAACAGAAATCTCCCAGATCTCCTCTACTCCAGTGTAACAGAGGCCACACCAGGCAGCAGTGAAGCGCCTTTTACAAGCCCCAACTGTTCTCATACAGCATTATTTGAAGACACTAAATCAAGAGTAAAGTTAAGACAACACACAAATTCAAGCCCGTGACAATGAAGAGCCCTAGATCACACCAACTTGAAGAAAAAGCACTAGACTAAAAACAGCGGGAAAGGGGAAATAAAGTCAATTATATTACTCTTTACTTTCCTTCTTCTTGAGCAACGGTTGAGCTCTGGGATTTCAGATATCATTTTACCTCATGCCTCTGTTCCACCTTCCACATGTTTTTGCTAACCTCTTTTTGCCCTCCAGTTTTCCACCTACTGTTGTCAGATATTAATATCTCTAAGACTTCTCTAAAGACCGTGATAAAAAGCGGTCTGTTTAACGTAGGACCCCCACACATCTTGTTCGTTGTATTGACAGAGGTCAGAAAATATTTCTGCCCTGCTACCAAACCATAAACTCTGACTGGAGCCTTCTTCAGTACAAAAGAGCATCCTTCAGATTTACACATCCACAGAATTACCAATTGCTCAGTTTAGAGACAAGGGGATTATTGCAAAGCCATTATCTTCAGCTAGCTTTTTTCAAAGGCAAAAAAATAATTTCAAATAATTGCTAAAGCAAATACAAACAAGAAACCACACAACTTCTCTTACATACCCTATGCTATGTTTCCAGAGTAGGTATTTAAGAAAAAAAAAAAACCCTCATATGCAAGCCAAGCATCTCAGACCTAAAATTATGGGAACAAAAATGCTGACGTGGAACAAGTTACCTCTTTTTATTGAGACATCTTCCAAAAAGTGAAAAAAACAAAGGTTTTTTTAATTAAAAGAAGTCTTCTTGACCAAGAAAAGATATCCTCCAGTCTGGAGGTCCACTGGTTTTTGGTATGCATATGTATTCAAAAACCAAGAAACCAGTAAGAAAGCTCAGAATGAAATTGGTATCTGCAGCTAAAATTTTATAATTTTTTTTGAAAATTAATAAAAAGATTAAGTTCATCAATATTATTAAAGGAGTACATTTACCTTCTTTACATTCAAGACTGGTAATGAGAAATGCATGAGCCATCACACTGAAACATGCAGGAACTGAGTGGCCAAGCTAAAAGCAGTCAGAAATGTTACAAAAGCAGAGACAAAAACAGTGGGAGGTTTAGTTACCCACTAAATGTCACAAGAAGCCAAGACAAAATTACTGAACATCAGGAATGACTGCTTCATGGAATGAGTTGTCATGCTGCTAACAAAAGAAAAGACATCTCTTGATCCTAAGCACTGTGCAGAATTTGCTTAAAAATATTAGCATAACCCCCCCCCAGAATTTAGTAGTGACCTAAATATCTGCAGGAGGAACAAACACCAAGGAATTTAAAAAAAAGGAATTAGACAAATAGGAGGAAACAAAGAGAATCATCAAAAATTAAGTGTCTGTAGGCAATGAGATGTAAGACATTGTATGTGATGCTTGGAGCAAACACAAAAATCACAAAAAAAGACTTAAGTGGGGATGAATAATGACGTGACAGGCAAGGGAAGGAGGTGGCTAAATAACATATTAGAGAAAATATTAGAAGAATCTTGTAGAAGTTGTCCAAATGGGGCTCAAACAATAGCAAGCTAAAAACAGACTGAGAAAAAAAATACAATGAGACAGTTCCACAAATAATTTAAGGAAGAAAAAGAAGTATAAAAACTACAACTAAATCCTTTCTCAAGGCCCACAAGGAGCAAGGAACAGTAAGTAGCCTGTGAGAATCTCTAAAGCTAAGGTAAATAAACAAACAGAAACATTAAAAGTGCTTAAAAAGCTAAGGTCACAGCAGAAACACCAGATTTATTTTTTGTATGTTCATGTTCACTATGGAGGAGCTTAAAGATGTTCTCCCAGTGAAAGGCTTCTTTATGGAAGATGGATTAGAGGATCTGTTTCAAAGCAAAGCACTGCTAGAAAAAAACCAGAAAATGGACAAGTGAAAAATTAGCAAACCACCAAGAGTGGATGACATTCAGCCAAGAGTCCTAAAGGAGCTCAAGGACATTATCGTTGCACTAACAATTTCAGTATGTTAATTCTTGCTCTATACTTCAGCAGCACTAGAGGAGCAGATGATTTTTTAAATTATTTATTTATGAAGCTTTCAAAGATCTAGGAAACTGCAGTTATCCAAAGCCTATAGCAAGAAAGTGTCTGAGATTACAAAGTTAACTATCAGCATTAAATTCCACATGTAACTAAAGAGACAGGAAGAATGGCAGAAGGACCTTCCAAGATCTAGTTACGGGGCCATATGTTGACAGATATAACTCTGTGTGCAGAGAATTAAAGTGGAAGTTACAAGCTAGACAGCTGTCACTTCTGGATAAGCCTAACTTTTTTTTTTTGTTAAATTAAACTTATTTTTACAGCCCTGAATATCCTTTTTAATGATTTTATAGTTTTATGTTTTAAAAACCCGTTTTGTGAAAGTGAATGCCAGAAGGAAGGCTGACATGGATCATCAGGAAAACATGAATCTCCACAAGAACTCTTCACCATAATGAAGTGTGTGTGCGAAACCTTCCTGCTCTTGCTATAAATGGTATTTACAATGGAAAAGATATAGGGAAATATATCCTGTGTTTCTTAGAAGCTGCTGTCACACTAACTCACCTTCTTGGAAACAGTGATTTTCTAGAGAATAAGGCATGCATCATTTTGGCACAGTATAATTCATACCAAAAAGTGTGAAGAAGGAGAGAATCACAGCTTAAACAACAGTGCTTGATTACACCAGAATGACCTTGAAGAACCAGTTGAGCAATTAGAAAATAAGCACTCAGAGGCTGCCATAATTTGCTCTAATAGCCTGCTGCTATCGAAATCAGACCTTCAGGAGGCTCAGTGACATATTACTAGACAACACACCCCCACCTTTCTCCCAGCTGAAGCCTTGTGAAGCCACAAAGATGATGGAAGTGAGAGTGATACAACATTCTCAGGAGAGCTCAGGAAAAGAAAAGCACAGGAAGGAAATTTAGATTTGATGCATCATCACTGAACCCTAAACAGTTCAACAGAAATTTGATGTTAAAAAAAAAATGCAGGATTTAATAAAATTTCTCCTGGGGAAAACCAGCAGGGATATTCTGCACTGATTTTCTCAGGAGAGGTTTTGCTTTCTTAGGAAAGATAGACTAGAAACAAAACAGTTACCAAGGGTCAATTCAGGCTACACTTTATTCTACAAGGTCCTAATATAATAAAGGTATTCCATACCACTTGAATCAATTACCTTATTTTTATATAGGGAGGTAAAAAATTAAGTTTGTTGAAAGATCTGTGAGTGTCTAACACTAAAGAGAAGTACTGCACTTAGCCCTGCTACCCTCTCAAAACCCATCCAGATGTCTCATCCATGCCACTTGCTCTCCTGCCCTGCATTTTTGTGCCAAAACCCATTTGTCACAGCTGTTCTGTGCTGAGCCTTCTCTCAGGCACTTCCAGGCAGTGAACACACCCCAGCACTGCTCTGCAGCTCCTCAGAGCAGCTTTGCCTCGCTCCCCACCGCTGTCACCCAACACCATTTGGGAGGCAGCAGACTCAGGTGCCCCTCCCTGGTGAAGATCCCCCTCGCCAAAGCCTGAGTGAAGCTCCAACTTGGGAGCTCTCCAGTCTCAGGCTGAGCTGTTCCTCTCCTCTCCCAGACACAGCTAAATCGGTCACAGAACTGCTGCTGGCAGATGAGTGATGCTTACAAAATCCTAAGTGACTCTCAGATATGAAGAACGATTTCTTTATGCATTTAGTTCAACAGAATAGCAAACTATCTGATTTCAGTAAGTGAAAATTTAGGATCCTTCCCTCCCTAACACAAACTGATTTAAGGATAAGCCACTGCAAAAGTCAAACACATGGATGAGAGGAAAGAATGATGATAAGTGCATAAGAGAGGTTCAACAGTAGGTAACAAACAAAATCTGATGCACGATACCCCTGGATTGTAAGACCTGGAAAGACACACGGGGGGAGGGTTATTCTACACATCCACTGTAGTTCTCCCTCGCCATTCCCTAGCACCAAGCACTGTCAGACAGCACAGTGTGCTGGCCAGACCTCTTGCACATGAAGTTTTTAGGGTTTGTTTGCTTTAAACACTGCTCCTGAACTCTGCCAGTAGTGACCGTATCCTCTGCAGTAACAATAGTCTCTGCACAATGTATATGACAGCAATGAAGAGATATTATGATGTGAAAATCAACCATAAACTATCAACACTTATCCTTTCCTTAATCCTTTTTTAAGTCCACATTATAACCAGTTAACACCTGGTACAACCCAGTTTTTCAGAGGAGGAGCAAACTGCAACAGATCTACTTGGCACTGTCATCCCTCTTGCCTATGAGATTTCATTTATTTCAACATTCTGAATATTTTTAATCTGCTTTAAGAAACCCAGGAACATTTTTAAAGGCATTGGTAGTACACGCTCAAGAGACTAAGCAAAGTACTGTCTGGTTTCCATACTCTGGGCAGACCAGTTCCATGCACCACATGAAAGCAAAAACAAACTCACCCACCGAAATACCGTAAGCCCTGCGAGATATCAACTGGTGCAAAACCAAAGCAAAACAAAGCATATGCCCAATAAAGAGGAATGTGCTCTACAAAAACCACTGTATTCCATCATTTTTTCATGAAAGTATTTGTTGTTAAGGGTAGTCTTAACACTGAAAGAAACGGTCCAGGGAGGTCTTGGAAAGAGATGAATGGTCACCCAGAACCATAGTCAGGAATCCCCTTGGAGAGGACGAGCACATCAGCACTGGAGCTACGGGTGTATTTATGGTCAGTATCAACATGGCCAAGAAATGCAGAAGTGCCCTCTGACACAGTGTGCCTGGGCCTGATGTACTGTGGCTGGCCTGGCCCAAGGTCATTGGAAGTCCCTGTCCATGGTCATGAAAGTCTGACACCCAAGTGGCAGGCGAACAGGAAACTTTTCCAACAGAAGGCAAGACAGAAGTCTGTGGAACTCTTATTTTTAATTTTTAAATAACCCCCAAAAGAACTAAAGCTTCTGCAGAAGGAAAGCATGACCTCTTAGAAAAGCATACCAAAATGATATTTTAAGATTAAATGTAAGAATTTTTTTCCTAGCACTGGAGTAAGGAGAATGCAAAATTAACACATCCAACACCAGGCAGGAAAATAATCAGCAATATGCAACACATTTCCAGGTTCATTAGCAGAGCAACACTCAAGAAACTCAAGCAGCTATCAGAGTCTATTATTATTGTTGTTTTAAAGAAAAAAAAAATCTTTCTACATCAGTTGCAGAAAATTTAATTGCAAAGAGCTTTTAAACAGTAGATTGAAAATAAGTAAAATGTTTGATGGGCAACAGTGAGAAGTTTGGAGGTTTCCACTCCAAACATGGTTTAGTGTTATGCAGTAGTGAAACACATCTTGGGGGGAGGAGGGTGTGTACGTGAATAAAGACCACCAAATACTCTTATTAACTATAAAGGTAAAAGATAAACACACTACCATAGTACCTCTCCCTGAGTTAGGAGTGTTTTGTTTAAGAAACTGACATAAACATCTAAATTTTTCTTGTGATAATCACACTTCTCTAGTGACACTGAACAGAATGCAGTTATATTTCCTAATACACACTTGCTTGCCAGGCAGTCTCAATATTACAGGAGAGACACTGCCAGATAAAGTGATTATTGATTAACTGCAAGTGTCACCAACAGGGACAGTTGTGAAGGTTTCTGACACAAAGATCCTTGATTTTACCAAGGATGCTGAAATACCAAATAAAAATCAGACAAAGCAAAGACAAGATGATAATTATTAAAGTTCATATATCCATATTAAGGCAGCCAATACCTGATCTGGTCAACTGATTAATTTTGCAAATTATCAATTCATTTTACCAAGCATGCTGTCCTCAGCATCAATATTCACAAACACCTAAATTATCATTTCCCAGCCCAGCCTGCTTTATTTTAGTGTAGTCCACACTCTTGAGATTGAAAATTTTTCAATGAAAAAAACCATACCCATAAACAAGTCAATGATACCAGAAGTCAGTCCTTTGGTACTTCTTAAAAAAGCTGCTGGACTACACACAATTTCAGAGAATCTTTAAATCTTTATGTCAATTATCAGGGATACAGAAAAGTGAAAGCTGCAGAAGTTCCAACAGTCAGACTCCGTATTTTAAATTTTTTTTTTAAACTACTCTCAAATAATATAGATAAACTACTTTTTAGGTCTGAAATAATTAAGTAGCAGAAGAAAGAGAAGTTGCCAGAAGCTGAACAGTCACGAGTAAAGTGTTAGTGAGAAGCCTGGCAGAGGCTCCAGAGGGCAAAAGCACTGCCCATCAATACAGCGAACGTGTCGACTCAACCCTTACTTATATTGGTATCTAACACACAGCACACTTATGCTCAACAGCTACTGTACTTAACAGAGATCATTACCATCATACCAGAGAGCTCAGTCAAATACATAACCTCAACAATCTGTTCTGATGTAGAAACAGGCCTAAACCCCACTCAAAAGCCAAGGAGCTCAGCAGGACCTGAGTGCACAGTGCCCTCCCAGTCACTGAGGGTGTTTGTGGAAGCAGATTTGCTGCAGAACACCACGTGAGATACATCAACCAGCTGTGACAGCCAACATGTTATTGCTCTGTGTACCACCTTGTGTATATACATCTGGATGGGGCTGGTTAGAAATCTTGTGGCTGTAAAGCACATCAGCGGATTGTGCCCTGCTTCTCTGTCATGCTTAGCCAGCAGGAATTATGTACTTACTACTCAAGGGTTAAACACGGGAAATGCTGGCACTACGAAAAGATTATGCATCTAACTCAAGAATTCATACTCGTTTTGTTTGTAAAGACAAGCAAAAGCCAGGAAAACGCTGAGCAGAGAGCACAGTGTTGCACTCAGTTACAAACCCAACTACGTGCGACAATCTAACGAGGCTCTTGTCAAATAGGTCACTCATTTAGCCCTCCAACAGGCAAAGTATGATATTACTTCATATTATGAAAAATCTATTAAGAGTTTTTAAGATAATATTTGGCAATAGTCATCGTATTAAACCAAAATTAGGCACTCACAATCCAAGTATCTCCACAGAAAATGCTTATGAGCAAAATGGTTTCTATCTCTTTTGGCCTGTGCTACTGCCAAAATAAATTTTGTGAGATCCAAGGTTAATCCCTCTTTAGCCAATATAACAGTCTTCTTATATGAATAATGAGGAAAATTACAAACAAAATCAACATTATGAGACTTCAATAATTTTAGTGACACTTCTTCTGCAATTTTAATCTTTTTTATGTGATAACATTGATTTCCAGTGTTTACTTTATTAAGTAAAATCAGCCACTACAGAATCTGACTAACCCGAAAGACAGGTTCTCTGAAGGCTTCCCTTCTTCAATAAGGTCTTATTATTAAAACTTATCACCTGGCTTTAAGTAAACATAACACTACTTTCATGTTTAGTAAAAGCTATTCCTAAAGTAAATTGTTGATGTCAAACAAGCTGACAAGCTGAGGGTGGGGAGGCTTAATCTAGAAAGCTCGATCTATCTTGCATGTAGATAAGGCAAGTGTACTATGAATGGCTCAAAACCCCAACATTATTCCTCTCCCCACACCCTCAAAGATCTCAAACCTGATTTGCTTCTTTTCCAACAGTGAAATCCTTTAAGACCTTTGATACTAAGTCAAAATGTCAAAGAAATTTTCAACAGAAACTGAAATTTCAAGTTATACTTTTCCCAGTTGAAGCCTTTGTCATTATGTAAGTTCAATTTACAGAGAGGATTTTTAAAAAGTGTAAGTAGCAGGTATATACAAGACTTGTTCAAAAAGACCAATACTTTCCAGTTTAGCAACAGTTCTGATTTAAGAGTGACAGTGGGGGTGGGTGGGGAGGCTGTCCCCATCTCACCCATTTGGAGAGATCCCCTAAAACAAAACCAAGATGACTAAGTGTGTACCACCTCCTGCTAAAACTCAAGTCTAAGATAGTTGGCCAACAAGACTTTGTGCCAAGGAATTTTTATAAGATATAAGTATTTACATGCTCATCACAGGGCAGGAAGGGGGAGGAGGAGGATAAATCACCTCTACACAGCCCTGTTCTTCAACATAAGCCATAACATTACTAGTCAGAGAAAGCTGAAAGCATCTAATTCCCCCATGGCTTGGAAAAGTGCTGGTCATGCACTGTTAGCATCTGCTGGATCAAATACATGGATACCTTTCAAAAGTCTGTGCAAAAAGTATATGTAATTAAGGTATTGTTTTGTTTGTATGACCAGATGCACAGAAAAACCTCAAAATTGGAGCAGGGAGGAAGGAAATCAGACAGCACTGAACAGTGCAGAATAGGAAGAAAACCAGTTTTCTAATTCTGGTTCTTTAAGACTAAAGTCCTCTGAAAATAAGTAAAGCACCATTTCTGGTGTATTTACATAAAACTGATTATTTAGCTGATGTATCTTTTTTTTCTTTGGGTCCTCAGTGCCAAAATAAAACAATTCTACTGTAGCACAGTAATCAGAATAAACTGAAGTCTAACAGCTACTTAAAATTCACAAACCCATCAAACCTGGTCTGACAAAAAGCCTTACTCAGAAGCACAGCCATCTAAAGTGACATGACCTATGCTGCAAATAAAGGTGCCTGAAGCTCCCCAGGGACAGGTTTTTTTTCTCAGTAGAACCTCAAAAAGATGACTTTGAAGTAGTACTTTGAAAGGAAGACAGATATTGCTATTCTGTAATGAGTTTTAAGGAAGCAATGTCTATATTCTGTGCCATTCCTCCCACACATTCTTCAATAGCACACTCAGTTTTTCTTTTAGTTGAATCAATTTAAAATACATCCTTCAGGAAATGAGCACCTGTTAGGAAATAAGGAGTTCACAGGTTATAGTGCCACAATATGAAAATGTCAGCACACAAAAAAAGCTATGATCTCTACAGGAACTATGAAGAATTCATAATCCAAAATTAAAAAGATGGAATTCTGATCTGTATCCCATTACAAGACAGAATGATCTACAATCACTTAACTTTTTAACTGGAAGTTAAAGCAAGGTTGTACTCAAAGAAGAGTTTTTTTCACCTATTTTGCTTTACTCAACAAGGTGAAATCACTTCCTTGGGCGTTAATTTGAATGATGCAGACCTTAACTATTCATTCCATGAAACTTGCAGATGGGTAATACTCACTCCTACCTCAACCACTGCAATGAAATCCCCCTCTCTTTCTTCTATTTTGAAAAGTCTGATGTGGCAACTAATCACTATCAAATAATACTCTAAGGAGAAAAAAATTAAGAAACAGACAGTAGCTTTGCAGAATGAAGTGTACAGACCCTATCAGAAGTCCTACTGCATTCTGAAGATACTCAATTCTGTGTTGAATTCTACTGCTAAAACCAAACCTAAACTGTAACTAAGAAAAATACCTAAGCACTGTCTGGCACATGATCTCATGAAATTTCTCTTGACAAAAGGCCAAAGACCTTCCTGAATTAATTCCTGTTTGGATGCTCCTTCCATAGGATATGATCTAAAATAATTCCTATTTGAAAACTTCAAGTAGCAAATAATCTACCTAAACCAGAATTAATCTGGGCACAGAATGAAACAGCAAATATTGCTCTTCATCATAACTTTTCTTCTGTTATGTATTCAGATGCTTCAATCTGATGAGCCTTTTTTCCCCTTACCTTCTGAGAAACGGGAGAGAGTGAAAAAACAGGCCCTTGGAAGTCAGCAACACAAATAAATGGGAACACAGACAAATGGGATCATCCTTTCTACTAGTACTTCCTACTTCCTGGGTAGCCACAAGAACTGGTAATTCAGGAAGAAATCCCTGCTGGACAGCAAATAGCCTCCCATGTGATACCATTGTGAACAGATTCAAGGGCCAGGCCAAGCTTTTTTTTTTTCTTTTTTTAATACACAGAATATCGTACAGCCAGGCAGAGCATCAGCACAGCTATTCTAAAGATCACTCTATTGAAGTCACATGAAATTTGGCAACACTTCCATGAATACTGGTTGTAACATATGAACAAATACTGGTTTTCATCAATCAGCTGAGAGCTCTTATTATCCCTTTCTGGGGGAAGGGGAAGAAAAAAGAAAGAGAAGCGAGAAGCTGCACTTTTATCTGACTATTAAACTTTACTCTGCAAACGACAGCATCGCTATCTGTACAAATGGGCAGCTTCAGCTGATGAGCCATTTCCCTGTAGCATCATAAATAGAGAAAAAATTCAATTCCAGAGTAAAATAAAATTATTTTGGTCATTAAAACCAATAATTTTTTAAAAATTCCTATTCACACTTAGGGCAGTAAATTAATACAGAATTCAGAACAGAAATATTACAGCCAGCATAGTGTAATAAACAATGACACTTCAGCAAAGAAATAATGAAGATAGGAAAAAATCAGAGCTCTAAGTTTTGAAGTAAAAAATTAAATACCAATCAGAAAGCTGCAAACTGTAACATAAGCTTATGCTCATCTTTATAGTTACGATTTCATAACTATTTTCTCAAAGAAAAATGTTTTTAAACAGAGCAAAACCCAATAGCTACAATAAGTATGAGGCTATCAACTCTTAAATTGTGTGTAACCAAGAAACTACAGCTTGCCTATACTTGTGCAAGCAATCATTCGGATAAATAAGACTGTTTATTCAGATTAAAGCCAGTAGCAATTAATATCCTTATCTTCTTTGTATCTTGCATTGCATTGACCTGAAGTACTGCATGTAAATTGAAGAATATGTTACTAATAATTGGTTATTTTTAAGAAGTATCACTGTGCATATGCATATTTAATGATTTGTACTGATGATTCCATAACTACTTCTCTTTCATCCTATTCAACTAATTATTCTTAGTTTACAACTGTCAGAATTTTTCAACTGCCAGCTTCAAATCAAGAAATTGCACATCTTAAAGGAAAATTAAAAAAGAGATACTGACAAGTTTCTCGTGCTGTATTTGCAACCAAATATCCCTTCTGAGATTAACTCTCTAGCAAGAAGCGAATGGGCATTTTGTTACACCAACGGCTTACGGTCATCACTGAGCCTGCAAAAAGAAAACACGATTCCAACGTGCATCACACTGTTTTCAAGAGACATTGGGAAGTATTAGTGCTGCTTCACAGCCCTCTGGAGGAGACCTCATTTGGTCAAGCACCTTTTCAAGGAACGACTAACTGGAACAGACATGGTGACAGCCAAGCAGGGCCGGCAGCAAGAGGCCTGGCTCGTTTAGCTTAGCGAAGCAATGAAGTTCTCTGCAGATGTACCGGGGATGGGCAGAAGACAAGAATTAAAATGAGGACAGGGAAGCAGAGTAAAGTGTCCTGGAATACACTCAAAGGGAAGGATAAATCTATCAGTCACAGCACGAAGGACGTAAAGCAGAACTGAAGATCCAGTAGTGAAGATCTATTTCAAATGGAGCTGAATTAGCTAATGGAAGGCATTTTATGGTATTTCTACAGACAGGCAGTACCAAAAAAGCTGCCCATATCCCCTCACATTTTTATCACCCTTCACATGGAAAAGCTTTGTGGTCACCCAAATATATCTGCAACTCAACTGTACTAGATGAACTGGCTTAGTCTTCTGGGTGATTTTTTCAATTCTATTTGCAGTAGGGGAGAAGAAGGTAAATTTGCCTACAATGGTTTTTATAAAGCTCTTACATACCTTTTAACACTGCATTTAAAATAAAAAGCAAAAAAAATTAATATTTTAAGTTGTGTATAAAGGTATGGACAATTTGCAAGCTAAAGCAAACTTGAAAACCTGAAACCAAATTAAAATCATAAGGGGAGGAAATCATGTCTCTTATTTGTGGATGTACAGGAATTAATAAGATCAAAAGAGTTTCCAGCACAGAATTAAATGCTATCCCCATCTGACAAGTGAAATGGTAGCAAGTACACAAAAGAACAGAACTAACTTAAGCACAGATAAGCTTAGACTTCAGTGAAAAAATACTTGGATCTGTAATACTTCAGTGTGCAGCTACCAAGAACCCAGGCTCTCCGGCGGAAAAAGGGAGAGAAGGAGATTTTGCTTTCATTACACACATTACAAATTCTTTAGGAGCACATATCTCACCCCACATGCAATACGTCCCTTCTTGGTAGCTAAATATGACACAGAAACAGAGCCAATCCACCTCCTTCCAGGATTCTGCCTTTACTGTTCTAGGAATATGTTCAATATTTTCCCAGCAATTTTGCAGTCACATGTGCTAAAAGATACCAAAAGCTAATAATGAACATGATTTGAGCATTTATTTTCCAAAGTACAATGGTCAGTCTTCTGAGCAGGTAGTTAAAATGCCTCAAAAATCTCTCAACTAGCCCTGACACATAACAAGCATGCATATACCTTTTTTTCCTAATACAGAGTCGATAGAGATTTAATCTGTTGTTTATACTTCAATCCTGAATAGAAATATGTAAAATTAATAGGATTATGCAAAAAACCCAAAAAACCACCAAAATGTGCCTGCACTTTCCTTATGAACAGTAAGAAGCATTCATCCAAAGGCAAGTGTAAGATGCATAAGACAACATTTAGAAGGTAGCTACTCGACTGTGTAACTTCAATGCTACAACTGTAAATGCCCTACTTCAGGAATTATGCTACACAAAAATGACCTCACCTGTTAATTAGTAAAGGGTTAAAACATACACACTCCTGACAGTAAAACCTCAGAGTATTAAGTAAAGCCATGCATGGGAGAGGACATTTTCAGAAAGATCCACCAAATACAATTTCTGAAACTAGCCATGTTTTTCCCACAGCAGAGAAACAGAAAAGTCAGACAAATTGCATACCCTGTACTTGGACATGACACAGACAATACAAGCCAGAGAAATAGTTCTCCATTTCTCAGCCCATTCAATTCTGCAAAAATCAGCATCAGTAAGAAGCAGAGTCCTAATTTAACAGTTAAGACTTAAGAGCAATCACCAAAATTACAGGAGAAGATGCAGCAAGTAAGCTTCAACATCCGAACTGCATTCAAAGGCTGTTTCTAACAAATCACTACAAAGTTAATAAAACCACAAGTTACGCAAATATCCAGAGAACATTACCTCAGTCCTTGCACTTCATTACCCTCAAACTACCCAGCTCTTGATGCTCAGCATACACCCATACACCACACTACTGAAACAGAACATGTCATTTCCTTCAACTACCAGCATAGGAGGCACCAGAAATTTACTGAATCGACTGAAGAAACATGTAAAATTTGAAATCCTTTGACCCAAGCATCTGATTTACTGCTGCAACTTAAGAAGCAGAGATCAGTGTGTCCAGGAGTCTATCTCACCAAAATGCAGGGGTGCATATGGCAGGAAGACAACCATGAATCCAACATACATACCAGGAACAAAAAAAGTGGCATCTCCAAAACTCTCATCTGGAATGTTCCTAGACCCAAGCATGTAAGGGCTATAATGAGAAGCGAGCCAAATTTATGCCCTGGACTGGATTTGTAGGAACACTTGCCTATATTTCCTATACTGAGGAGGATCACTCTTTTGGGGGGGGAGGCATTAAGGAGAAGCAGGGGCAGCTGAGCTGAGACATCTGTAACTGCAAAGTCTTTAAGACAATCTATGAGGAGACTACAAAGTCTTTAAGGCAATCCACGGAGAGACTGTGAAAAACAAGGCAGCTAAAGAGCTGTATCAGAGAAAATGCCATAGAGAACAAGCTGTCTGCTGGCCCTGCCTTGGGCTGTGTACTTGGGCTTGTCTGGATGTTCTCTGCCTCCTTCAGTAACTTGTCAGAGGAGCAGAAATCACATCTATCAAGTCTAACCAACAGGCAGATGTGCATCAGCTCTAAGGCATCGCAGAAAGCTGCTCAACATTCATTCATAACACCAGCTACTGTTTGTGAATATTTTACACTAGGACCATGAGCAAAACATCAGGAGTCCAAAGATGATATACCAGGGCAATCTGAAAAGGAGCCTAAAAGAACAAGTAATTATTCACAAAAGTTCATAAAATCCAAACAACCAATCCATCAGTCTTAGATATATGCATACAAATGTATGAAGCATAAGAAAAGGAGCTAGAATTCTCTGAACATGATTAAGGCTATGATCTACTCCATAAGAGTCCCTTTCCTGCTGGAATACTAACACAGAGGATTGAGTCAGTTCACAGAAAAACAAAAAACACAACAAACCCTCAAACAAATAAAACCCCAAACCAAACAAATCCAAGTGCCCAGGAGCGTTATGCCCTATACCCAAAGGACACAAGCATCACAAATGCAGAGAGATATCCTGGAAGTCTGTAAATAATAAAAGGAAGAAAGCATGTGAGTGCAAGCAAGCTGTAAGCTTACTACAGACCATCAAAAATAGTCAAGAGACAGGAGATATTCTTTCTGATCACGTAGAAGAGGGAAAAAAGCATAAAAATTCTTATTACGAGATACTAAGAACCTAGGCTCCTACTGAGACTGATTCAAGGAACTTACATTTTTAAAACACAGAAAGCAACTGGAGACACTTCCTTTAGCTGTAGCCAGTAAGAAAAAAAGTGGTTGACAGTAAACAATAAGAGACAGTTTCACTGGAAGTGAACCATCAAGTCAAGAGTTACTGCAGAGGGAAAGGAAGGAAGAACAGCAAGAGAAAGATTTAACATTACTAAATAAGAGCTCACAGAAGGCAAGTCTACAGCAAGGAAGAGCTAATTCTCAAATGACACAATAGATACAAACAAATTCAAGAAAATCAAGCACAGCAAAAGAATAGAAAACATAGCAAGAGAATAATGACTCAGAAAAAGCATGCAAAAGGAATAACAAGCATAACAATGGCAAGAGAATACAAGGGAAAAATATAAAAGGCTAAAGGCACAAAACGAAATAATTCTCACAAAACAGCCTGAGGCTACTAAGAAATCATTCTATCAGCATACTACTACTACTACTAAGAGAATTTCTCTATTACTGAATGAAGAGAGAAAACAGATCCATGAGGAACAAGTCCTCACCAAAGAGATCAACTACAAGCAGGTGACTAGCACAATTAACAAAATTAAATAGGTAAAAATATCCACCCTTAATAGCTGATTATCGGAAACGGCCATACTTAGATTTTTTTTCCAAGCTGGTTACATCTGATAACACTCAACAAAGTTGCTCAGGAAATCCTCTGGGCTATCTCAAAAATAAATAATCCCATCTTTGAAAACTCATGGAGGATGCCTTGGATAACCAGAAGCTTAGAAAAAGGTGAACTATATAAACTGTTTCTTTAGAGCAAAGAAATAACATCACCCCGCAAAAATTACCCCAAAGCTGAGGGAGAAAAAAACAGCTGGTGAAGGGCAGAAACACCTGAGGAGTGGCTTGTCTTTATTTCCCAGAGAAGTTAAATATAATCAAACAAGTCTTTTAAATACTTAGATGATATGGAGAGAAGGAACAGCCACCTTGGGTTTGCCAAACACAACCCATGTCAAACCAGTAACATTTTCTTCAATGGAAGAGTTACACACAGAAGGAAGAATAAATGTCGCAGTTTACTTGATTAATGTTTGTGACTATTAATTACTAAAACTTTCCCATGATCAAACTAAATAGCAAGATCTTAACAGAATTACCATGCATTTTCAAAGACACATAGGTGACTACGCAAAAGAGGAGTCAACCAGATCAGACTTGGAAAAAAGCTAATGCTACCTTGGGATACATAGTGTATGTGACACAGGCCATAATCCTTTCACCCAACACTGCTCCAGGAAGCCTCAGAGGCAAAACTGCAACTCATTCTGAATGTGGGTCTTTGAGCCAGACAGGAATAGCTGGAGAAAAGCCACAACAGAACTACCACCAGACACAGACAATATTACCTGCCAGGAAAGGCTGAAAGGACTAGGGACAGCAAGCTTACAGATCAGAACACCGAGGAGAGAGTAAGAGTCAGTTCTCTCTATCCACAGCAAACAGAATAATCAATAAAATGTTTGATTTGCAGCAAGGGAGATTTCTATGCAATAGAAAATTAACAGCAAAGTATTTAAGGGCAAAAATAGGTTGCTTGGTAAGGTTAAGGAGTCTCCATCAAATACATCATTTTAAGAGCAGATTAAACAACTAACAAGAGCAGAATCAGTACTGTCTCCACTGGCCAGAAGACAGATATATGAATGAGATAAAAACAAGGATGGAACAAAACCTGAAGTCAAGTCTTTATAGCACTGATAAGAGATTCTGGAATATTTCACTCGGCTTGGGTGTCAAACTTAAGGAGCTGGTTTAAAAAGATAGTTGCTTTGATTTAAGTCTACTTCCAAGAGTGCAATTAAAAAAACCCAAAACAACTACAACAACGAAAAACACCACAACACAAAACAACCTTAAAGAAAATCAACTGCATTTTTCAGACAAATCATCTATCTTTTAACACGTACCAATACTGTTGTGCTTTAATAGTAGATAAAAAGCTCAGTAATCAGTACGGTCTACCTGAGACAATTCACAAAGGGAAAAAACAGGGCCACAAAGCTCAACTTCCCTGCAAGTCCCCTGGCTCCCAATACGCTGCAGTGTTCAGACTGCCCGTCTGCTCACCAGTTACCCAAACGTGTGCTCTCTCTCACAAATAGTAAAAGCGTGATTGGGAAGACAGAAAAAAAAAGACAGCCTAATTAGAAGGATAAATCCACACAGTAGCAGTAGTATACACAGACATCCTTTCTGCCTTTCTCACCCTTGAAGGCAATACAGTGGAGTTGTAAGCCTAACCAATGCAACTTCCTTTCAAGTGTTGGCCAACTAGCTCAGGATGTCTGACCAACACGAGGATGGGTTTTCCATGAAGAGGAGCTTCCATCATCCTCCCTGTTCAATACTGTCAGTCAAATTTTGCTTAAGGGTAAAGGAAGAATCACAACAACATATTGGAAGGGCAGACACAACAGGTGCCAGAAAGACACCTTCCAGTGATCCTCTCATGCCTTAATGACAGGGATTCCTGCTCCACTAAACCCCAGTAAAGCCCACTAAGCAGAGACACCTACAGAAGAAATAATCATCAGACCTAACACCTTCCTGACCATGTAGTGACACTTATTAATAGATTACTCCTAAAGTTATTCACACTCTCTCATGTCACAGACATACCCCTACACAATATCCATTTTGGTGAAAAAGATTATGACAAGGACACTAAAAATGTACTAATCATAAATAAGAAGCCTTAAAAGCATCAGTAAAGGCAGAGCCCACTGCATCAACTATTTTTTGCTGATCATTACTTAATACAAACACTAAAAAAAACTTCACATGTAACTTCAAAATTTAAATTACTCAAGCAAACTATACAAAAGAATGAATTTGTGAGAAAAGCGTCAGAGATAAGACAATGCAAGCAAAATAAAACAGAGAAAAGTAACTTCCTGTTATTAAAAAAAAAACAAAAAGGAAATTCATGAGTAACAAGGAAACTATAGAAAAATTTTTTCCCACCAGAAGAATTCATCCCAAACTTGGGAGAACATTTAAAATGTAAAAATACAATTTTCTGGGAATTATTTTTTAATATTAGGGCAATACCTCACATACTGAGAGCTGGAGAGGGAGTCTTGATCTGCTGGAGGGCAGAAAGGCTCTGCAGAAGGATCTGGACAGGCTGGATCGATGGGCAGAGGCCAATGGCCTGAGGTTCAGCAAGGCCAAGTGCCGGGTCCTGCCCTTGGGTCCCAACAACCCCCTGCAGTGCTGCAGGCTGGGGGCAGAGTGGCTGCTCAAGAAAGGACTGGATGCGGCACTAAGTGCCACGGTCTAGTTCACAGGGTGGTGATCAGGCAAAGGGTGGACTTGATGATCTCAGAGGTCTTTTCCAACCTAAATGGTTCTGTGATTCTGTATCCTCCTATTATAACATTGCACACAACTTATCAGCTATTTCACCAAGCCAAGACCTCATGGAAAAAGCAAATGATAAGTGATGTTGACTTTCTCAGGATTATCACAAATATAAACAGGGCTGGGAGTAACTTCCCTTGATTTTTTTTTTCAGTGTCTTCAAGGGAGTTCAGATCCTCTAGGCTTTAGCAGAGGAGAGACACAGATTAAATGGGCTTTTACAGCTTAGCCATCAAGTCATCAGAAACACCTGACTGAGAGGATGAGCCAATCTCACCAACAGGTAACATCATTAGGTGCAACACACTGACTTCAGAGTTTGTTTCAAAACTGGCTTCACATTTAGACAAATACTCATTTCTGTCATTAGTCAAAAGCCACAAAGGCAAGCACACATTCAGACTTATGTGGATGTTCTACTTGTATGTAAGGAATAAATTCCCACAGGCCATTACTAGCAACGTTTTGACAAACTCTTGGGGACCAGAACAATCCCTAAACCCTACACAATCACTAGATTTTTCACCTGATTAAAAATGAAAACATAGGTTCAGAATGACTTTAAATATTGACAGAAGAATGTTCCTCTTCATTCTTATATTAAGATACAGCCATAAAGTTTAAAAACCCCCATGCAACAAGGAGTCTAAATAATATTCAAAGTATGTGTGCTTAAGTGTCATGATTTCTACATAATTCTGAAAAGTGGTCACCAGTGGTAGCACTTCTAAAAACATTATATAATAATTAATATTTAACTTAGTTACTATGCAATGTTTCTCAGTACAAAGTTCCTCCTACTCCTACATAAGGTTTCAAATCTAAAGCTAGTGGAGAACACTGTACAAGTATGGTAGCCTGTTTTCCAGGAAAAAAAATAAAGTAATTGTCATTTTTTTCCCTCTGAAATCATAAGAATCTTTTTTAAAGCTTTTTTTATATCTGAAAATTATGGAACTTTGTCCATTTTATTCCTGTGGTTTAGACTCCTGTGATGCTAAAAAAAAGCCCCAACCCAGTCAGCTTCAGGCTGCTGCTGCAAGCTGTCTCAAATCACAGCAGACACCAGTACAATTCCCTGCAGACTCCCTCAAAAGAAGCAGAGAATGACAGTATAGTGGAGATGAATCTTGAGAGTAGCCAAGGAAAAGAAGTGAAGATAAAATAAAGATGATCACATAGATAAAACTGCAAAGTTTCTTTGACAGTAAAGGGTTCTCTCTCTTGCTGGGTGACAAAATAAAACCTTAATTCATTTGAAGCCTATTCCAGTGAAGGTTTGGGTTTCAACTACACATTATCTACAGCCACATAGATAAGTTAAGGCCATTAAAATAAAATTGTGAAAAACTTCTACTGAACCTCAGCTAAACCACTAACTTGCCATCTGTTGTAGCAGCAGCTTATTGAAGATAAGCAGCCTCGAAGTATTATGGCAATTAAGAAATCTTTTGGTCATTAACTCCACACCAATTAAACACTAAAGGCTGGCAGAACTGTACTGTGGCTCAGAACTGCATTTTAAGGCAAACTCTTCTGTTCCCAATGACTGGTTTCCCTACGAGACCCAGTGTGGCAAAGAAGCTTTAAGCATTTACTCAGGCACTTTGGCCACTGGCAGCCCCAACACACACATGTGTGTTCTCCTACTCAAAAAAAAATTTACACGCACACATACAAACTATTTAGTCCACTCCAGACTTACACAGCAACCTCATTAACCCACATTCAAAAATATCATATTTCAAAAAGCTTGGGTTCATGCACACACACATTCTCACTCACACATCTGTCCAGCAAAGCATCTCTGGGGTTGTGTCACCGTTAGTGTTACCCAAATTCAGAGCCTCATATCCATCTCTGTGAAATACCCCTTATAACAAGTTTGAAACAGTCAACAATTGGCTTTCATATGATTACAGAATTTGAAAGAAGTTCCTTAACTTCTTGTAATATTTACAAACAAACCAAAGAGTCTACAAAAACCTGTTTACTCAAGGCACTTCTAAATCACACTGCCTAAATCAATGGAAAAAACCCTCTAATATTAGAAAATATCTGAACCACCTTGAGAAGAAGAGAAGACTGAAAGGGTACAACTTATCAACGTCTCTAAGTATCTGAAGGGAGAGTGTCAAGAGGATGGGGTCAGGCTCTTCTGAGCAACAGAAGAAGAGGCAATGGGCAGAATCTTGATGCACAGAAGTTTCACCTAATCATGAGGAAGAACTACTTCGTTGTGTTGGTCACTGAGCCCCGGAACAGGTTGCCCAGAGAGATTGTGGAGTCTTTCTCACTGGAGATATTCAAGAACTGTCTGGAAGCAATCCTGTGCAATGTGTTCTAGGAAGATCCTGCTTAAGCAGGCAGGTTGGACCAGATGACTCCACTGGTGGTCCCATCCAACTTCAGCAACTCCGTGTACAATTCAATGTTACCATCACCTTCCTAGCTTAGGAAGACTTCTGCTCTGAAAGCTAAAACTTCTATTGCTGCACAGATGGGGAAAGAAAACAAACACCCTGCCACCAAAAACTAGAACAAGCTTTGGCTTAAAAAAAAAAAATCATCTTAAAAGCAAAACTACTTCAGTCCCAAAATACAGAACAAATTGCAAAGTTTGCAGTGCCCACAGTCAGTGCACTGACTTCAACCATGTCAACATACAGCTGTTTGTATCAGTTCTCTCTCTTTGAAAAAAGCCTCAAAGAGGGAAGCTGGTGGCAGAGCGTGTTCAAGTCTGGCACCCCTGCCTAAAGCCACTTCTTTTGCTTGTAAGGAGCTGTCACTGATGCAGCCTGACAGCACAAAGCTTAAAGCAGAACAGGAGTCAAGGTAGAGCCTTACAGCACTTTGCAGAACACTATGTGAACACTACATTTAATACAGTTCCAACTTATTTCAGCACTGCACACAACGAGATATGCCCTAATACACAGACTGTAAAGAGTCATGGCTTGCATTAATTAAAAGACTTCTTCGCAGAGCAGGATCCATTTGACAGCCTTCTTCTCTTTGCTTCACCTTACAATGCTGATATAATTAAGTTTATTTTAAGTGTCAGTAATGGCAGACACTCAAAACCTATGAGGGACATGACTAAAACTTCGTAGTCAAGTCCAAAAAAACAAGTCTACATAATGCCATGCTCAGCAAGTACGTTCAAAAGTCTGTCTTTCATGAGCTCACCTGCCCATTTCAAAAGGCTAAGGATATTTCATGTAACATCAATAATATTTGCTCTTTTACAGCTCTTCGTCCCCTCATCCACATTAACTCATCTCCTACATCACCCAAAAGAAAAAGCAAAGCAATTTTAGTCGTATTCTACCCTTCCAAAGACCCCATCCTCATTCACTACCCACAGAATTTTTAACTGACCAGATCAGTAATTGCCACCTGTTTCTTCTGACATCTGGGGAGAATAAAAGTATACCAAAAAAGACCAGTCCCCGAGAAAAGAGTGTTTTGCTACATACAAAGTATATTCAAGTCCTCTTTCACGGTCTTGTTCAGATGTCAGTCTAGTTGGCAAATATCCATGTTTATAGCTCCTAAATGGTTAGTTGTGGTACAGAAAGAAAACTGCACAGGCAAGGCTGAACACAAACTCTTGAGTTATCCTGCATCAGCTCTGGCAGCAGCCAGCCAGCCCTGCTAGCACACAACTGTGTTAAATCCATCTGAGAGGCAGATTACTACCATAAATCCAGATCACGTATTAGCTTAGATGACCAATTTTTGATCAAATCTGGCTCAGGAGGTAAATGGTTGTAACACAACATGCCATATGCATTTCTCCCCTTCTCCATAGCTTTATGAGTGTTACAACTAAATGAGATTCCCAGTACTGTAAACCTCCTTCAGCTTCTGATGCTGTAGAGAAACATGCCTACTACTCTACCCTTTACTCTCCGGTACCCTTTTTGGGGAATAATTTTAGAGGTTACTTCTGCTATGCTTGCAGATTTCATAAAGGAGGTGAGACCTTAAGGAGAAAGGAAAAAGAAAACTACACAAAAAAAAAATGTATCTCACAATTAATTCACTATTGACCACAGAAGTCTAAAAGCCTCAGTGTAGACTTCAGTTGCCAGTATTCCTATTCCTAATCCAGAAAACTACAGATGGGTCCATGGAGCCCTTTATATTTTTACAGGACAACTACTGGACTTAATTACTACAGCTAACTTATCGACCATGTCTTATTTAATAAGCAGATATCAATCACTAGAGTTTTACATGCTAGTGATACATGCATGTTTTCATACACAACCATTAGAAAGCTCACCTCTACAGCACATGTACAGATTTGTGACCTAAACCATACACTGCCCAGTTCTCTACACTATTTGGTTTTGCTGTGAGAGGCTCTTATTTCCCAAAAGAGCAACAACTGACTTATGGACCAAAGTGAGCAAAGCTGACATTGCAATGCAAGCCATGACTAAACTGGCACTTTTGACATTTTTGGCATAATAAATATCTAGAAGAATAAAGACAGTCATCTGAAATTTTGTATCTAGAACAGTAAAGTTCCCTGTGCTGCCAGCCAGACACTTCTATCCAGCCTGTTACCTTTCCCTGGAGAAGAAAGGAACAGCTATTTAGAGCAGCAAACACTGCCCCAACAGCTGATCACATCCTCCATCTGTTTGCAACTCAACACAGACCACTGAACTGCCGCCAAAGCAGTTAAAGAAAAAAAAAATAATCCAGCAGCTTTTTCCTAAGAGCAACTGCCATCCAGGCACACTCCCAGAAATCAGCCCTCTCTGCCTATTGCTGCACAGGGCTCCAGCCCCTCCTGCACCAGCATCAACTCACCTCCCACAGCCACGTTCTAGGATGAGTGGGAGATGAGACCGTAAGAGATGCCCTAAAATCCAGATGCCATGACTAACAAGTCTGCTCTACATCAAGGCAGGCCAAAGCTCTGGACTTCAAAATAATGACTCTTGTGACACTGTAAATACTTTATTATTTACCTTGATGATTGTGGTCTCATGTTTTTGAGGATCCCTCCCACACTTGAAAAAGCTACTACAAGCCAGTTGAACAGATCAATGTGTGAAAGGAGGACTATTGTAAAAATATACTGTGCATGAGGATTTAACTTTGTGACATTCCACCCTAAGTAACACTACAGAGGCACCTCCAACCTATTGTGTTTTATTCCTCTAGGCCTGAGGAGAGACAATGTATAGGAATATTTCATGGAAGTACCAAGTGATTTTCTTCTGGGAAACACACTATGGAGTCGATAATTTTTCTCCCTATAAATGAGCAAAGCTACTCTCTCAGTTTTAAGAAATGATCCAAAAGATCACTTATCATAACCCTTATGAGCTCCAACTTTTTTTTTTTTCTTTCAGGAGGAAACCATGACTGAATAGGCAGGTAAAGGCTAAGCATGGCCTCCTATGTAGGTTTTTCATACTATCTGACTTAGGGCATCCAGCTTGTACCAGTCTCTCAAGGTTTTCTTCAATAAACAGAGGAGATAGAGACAGCCACTCTACAGAGTGGTGCAGAACAGGAGTGCCTTCTGCTCAGACGCCTGAGTGGGTTCTGTGATTATCAGGAATTTTGAGATGGAGAAAACTACATTTGTGGCTCTTGCAAAAGAAGGGGAGTTGATTATTTAAGGACGGGGTTCAAGTATCCACTCCAAGTAAGTTTTTCCACCAGCACTACACCAGTCCAACATGAAGAACAGCCTCGAACAGGCTCACAAGCAGATACACTAAGTTTCCCCCTAAAACCCACTTTGTAAAACAGTGCTCAGACTAACTTCTGCACCACTAAAGAGGCTGTACACTCCATATTAAACAAAAAAGTAAATATTTTGAAAATATTTAAGAAAAAATCCATACTTCAGGAATATTGCTATGTTACTCAGACCTATCTTTAACACTGTTCCTGGTGTGTTTCTTCACACAGCTAGGAGGTGAAGGTCAATAATGTCACAGGCTGCCTTGAATTTTTACACTATAAACTTAAGTAACTCTTGTGTCAAAAAATAATGGCATATTTATTCTATTGCATTCTCAGACAACCCTCAATGTGGGCAGTTCCCCTAATAACATTAAGAGCAGCACCGTAAATGTCATTTCACAGTTGAACTCTTCATTTGCAGCACAAGAAACCTGGAAATTGTAGATTAAGACATTAGCAGAGAAAAGAACCACGGTATTCTTCTAGCCATTTAACTCAATTTTTTCTTTATGTTTAATCATCCTAGGAAAAAGTCACATGGAATACTCTTTCTCAAAACAGAGCAGTCCAAAGCTACCTTGGTCACTATTAAAATTCAAAAAACCAAACCCACAAACCACAAGAAAGGAAAACGCAGGACTGTTTTCATTACCTTAATAACAGGGGATATATGACCTCCTTTCCACCAGTGAAGGAGCCCCAATAAATATTAAATCTTCTTTGATTACCCAGATGCATATAAACCCAGAACACTGCCTAACACATCCATGAAGCCCTGTACATCCTAAGCAAAGCAAGTTTATTTCCCAGCTATTTCTCCCAATCACTTCTGCACAGCAGGTCTTCAGCAGACCTGTATTTGTTCAGGACCAGCCTTGCTACACACATATATCAAGGACTAAACAACAAAGCACCAAGGGACTAAGCACCAAGCCACCACCAAATTGAATTTTCACATCCACTCAGCTCTCCTTGCTAGGCCAAAAGAGAGGCAGACTGGATCCCTTCCTCACACAGACTCTAAAGGAGAAAGGGTCTGAGGGCTCCCCCCAAGATGGGATACAACTACAAAAGGATAAATGTCCTAACCAAGAAAAGAATTATTAAGTACCTAAATAATCAGAACCTTCAGATACTGTTTGGGGTCAAAAAACTTGAAGGAGAAGAACTGGACAAGAACCCTGAACATTCTCATCAGTATGCACCTATTTCAGAACTAACTTTTCATACTAGTCTAGTTCCAAATAAAATCAACAAGGTTTCGCTTCCACAGTCAGGAAACAAAAGTCTGGAAGGGAAGGGAGTCACTATGCTTTTCAGAGTAAAAGAGTTCTCTCTCTTAATCTCACAAACATTTTGCAACTAATACAGCAAGGAAAAAAACCCTTTGCCTTCACACCCAGAATCAAATGTCTCATAACAAAGCCAAAGGAGGATACTTAGCTTGTACAGATTAGATACTGCTGAACTAGATGCCAATTTTTTGGACACTCTTTCCACATGTTTCATTTAACAATTCACAACCGATTATTCTTGTTATGAACTGACCATGATTTAGCAGGTGCAGGAGGTGGGGGAGAACTGGAGTGCTCAGGGATTGGATGTACGTCAAGGTCATGAGTACACACAGGCACACGCTTCCCGGGAGCAGCACTGCACCCTCTGACCGAACCACTAACACGTGTGCCTGTGGCCTCGGATCTATTAGCTGAAAAATGCCTTAACTGATCATGGGAAGAAGCTAAGAAACAGCTATTAATGTGAATGTTATGCAACCATTAAGCTTGTTTTAAAGTTTGAAATGTTCTAGTTCTCCTTCTAAATTAGCAAGTTAACTCAACCATACCATCTAAACCAAACCCTAATAGTTTCATCCCATTCCCTTACATCTCCTTTTATTAAAAAGAGAAGAGCATAAGCTCTTCAGGGCAGGGACTGCATGTCTATTAAAAAAATAAAAAAAGAATTGAGTCAGAGGAACAAATTTGCTACCTGACTGTCAAAAAGGCTTATTTTTCTTCAAGCAAGCATTGAGTGTTCAGAAGTACCTGCTTCCTCAGCCTGAGGAGCAGAGGTTACAATACTATTTTATTGACTGGCATTTATCCAGTTTACCTGAGCCTTGACTCAAAATTGGCCAAAATAAGTTTGCTTTTGGAGGGGAGGAGGCCCTACACAAAAGCACAAAAGCTGGCTATTCGCTGAACTTCTGAGCTCCTGACAAAGCTCCTCTTTTGAATGTTTGAATCATGGAGGGGGAAGAGAACAGGGAAAATCTCAAATCACAAATCAAACACATATCAGTAAAACACAATGAGCTACAAAGCTGCTGAAAAAATTTGCAATGTAGGGTCTGCTATGTATAGAATCTCTATTTAAAAAGCAGTTCCTTTAATAATAAAGGAATAGTCCAATGAAAAATTTTATTACATTCTAAAACCAAGAGCTCTCAAACGTAAGAAGATTTAATACATTACTACACTTGACAAACAATACTTTGAAAAATGCAAGTGAGATAACTGTATAATGGCTACTAAATTATTCCCCGTATTAATAACACAAGATCAGTCAGGCCTGTAACAAAAAGTACTTCTGTAGCTGATCACCCTGACATAACCACTCTTCACTCCAAAATTCCTGAACATAGTAAGGAATAGCCAATTTTACTACAGTGTGCCTATGAGTTATGCAGTGGTTGCTAAAGATAATCAAATGCCTCTCACAACGCCAATAATCCAAGTCCATCAAAAATTTATAGGATCAAATTATGAAGGCCTGATGCAATGCACTACTGAATTAAAACAAAAACAAAACCAACCAGCTCAACAGAAAGCAAGATCTATTTCTTTAAATATGTATATTAAAAAAATTTGAAAATTCCTCGATAAGTCCTGCAGCAGCACTGGACAATTAAGTGACTTGGTTTCCAATTCTGGTTAAAGCTGACTCAGTTACAGGTTTCCAAAACTCAGACTCCCTTGCACTGATACAGTGCCAAAGCACCCTTAATTTCACTATCACTCTAAAATATCTGACAGTGCTTCAGAGGATGAATTCGGATGCTATAAAGCATATGCATGGGATAACATACCTTCCAGGAAGATTCCATTAGGAGTTGCCCACTTGCATCCCAGAACAAGACTTAGCATGTACTCTAACCCAGAATTTAGCCTACAGTCTTAAAAACCCTTCAGATAAGATGCATAAAAACCTCAGTTAAAATATACTTGTTAGCTCTAACAGGCTTAGGTAGAATTTCAGTACTGGCACATGTACCTCATTCCGAACAGCCACTGACACCCAAGAACGTGGACCACGCACAGAATCACCCCTTAAAAACATCCTGTTTCACTCTGTATTTTAGGCAAGTTTTGGAAGAAACATCTGAAAGAACATTAGTAGAAGGATGTGCCCACCCCATCCACAACGGATGCCCTAAAACCATGGAAGTGAGAAAAGCTGGAAACAGAGGGCATGAGAATAAGCAGAAAACATTATGCTGTACAGTAAATACTAAATTTGAGGAGGGGGTTATATTTTACATCTTTTCAGAGATTAAACATTCAAGTTTGTCCCACAGAGCACTGGCTGATGATTTCTATTACCTACCAAAAGGAACTTTACAACATTCTGTGTAAGAAGAAAGTAAAGCAACTCTGGTTACTACTTTAAAGCTACTCTCCATTCAGCCAAAACAAACATTGCACCCAATTTAGAAGTGATCAGTCACGTAAAATACAGTTTTCTTTCTCAACTTCATCCAGAAACAACATATGCTGGTCTTTCCCTCAAAGAGCGAAGTCTTGTTTTAACCATGTACCCTTAACTATCAAATTTTTATATACCATTAAGGAGATTGCATTTTCATGTCAGCAACTGTGGTGTGATCATGCTTTAAGATTTCACCTTTGCAATAAGATTATCGGTGAACTTTTAAGTACTGGCAATTTTCAAATGTCACCACCATTGGAAAGCTATTGAAAGTGTCAAGAAAGAGGTCACTGAAACCACTGTGGAGGAAGCAACACCAACTTTCAAGGAGCATTATGAGGTATAAGCATTTACCTTTCAAAAACTGAGCACAGGGATTTATCTATCCTCAAAATCTAATTCTAATATGCTGTTTGACTGAACAAGGTCTCTGCTCCAGGTTTGTTCTAGATTAACTAACTGATTTGTTTAACTGACTTCAGAGCTCCCCATTTTCCATCAGACTTCAGAACCACTTGCACCACACTAGAAAGTGAAAAAGGAACGCTTGACAAACCATATACACATCTAGGAGGCAGGCAAAAAAAGATCAATTAAGACAAAGTCACAAATGCATTCAGAGTAACACATTGTGCACACTTATAAAACCATAAATAACATATCAGTACGTGTAGCAGACAGAAGTATGCTCCCAGAAATCTAGTGCTGAAATACTGTATTTAATTTTCAAGGCATGACATACTTTCCAAGTTAAGACTCTGAAGACTGAAAAATTTTATCAGGAACTACCTAGTCTGACAAAAAGAAGAAACACAAAGTAGGAAGACTAGCAGTGACATTGGCTTTTAAGATAAATTTCAAAAAAAGATCCAATACTACACATAACCACAAGACACAAACATCAAAATATTGGGGATAGTGGAGCCACATCAAGGTCCCGTTCTGCAGATCACTTCACTGCTTGTTTTATTTCCCTTGGTAGGATGATGTTTAACAATACCTAGGAACCTGTGTCTGGAAAAGCTTGCAAACTTAGATGTAAAACAAAACAAGATGCATCTTCCTGCTAGAGGTTTAGTTAAGAAGAGTATTTAGGAATTACTTGCAAAGTTACAAATAAAACCTTGCACACTTGTTCACCATTATGCACTTCATTCTTCTGGATATCTAAATCACACAAAGACTACTGTCCCAGAAGGAAATTATGCCTGAAATAAGTATCAGATTAGAACAGACATACAGAAATGGTTTATCTACTGTGGATTTTGGGTAACCAGGTATGAAAGTGTATAAAAACAAGTTTTAGAGGGGAGGTGGGGGGGAGAGAAAGTCAGCCTGCAACCATCACAATGCTTGTCAACCCAGCAAAATAGGTGGGCAAAAAACTACCTGGATAAGAAATTAAACCCATGTGTTACATCATGGTATTTCAGCCACACTACTTAAACCATTGCTTCTGTTTCTCCCTCATGTGCTCAACAAGTTTATGAGAGCAAGAGGAAACAGAGCAGGCAGTATGACAGACACATGGAAGTCTGAAGATGCTGTCAGCAGGAAATGCTGCTGTAGATACAACACCTCAACACAAGCTTTGTGTAGGCAACAAAAAATTTGAGGTAACCTTATGAGAGAAAGGAATGTGAACTTATTCACTCTTTTGTCACTTAAGCCATAGGACACCTTCCCAAAGGGCCTAATCCTCCAGCAATTTTTCTTGGGGGAAAAAACCAAAACACGGATGAAGCTATACAATCTGCTCCCAGTAAATAATTTTATGAATTATTACAAAATAATGTAACAGATCTGAATTATTCTGAGGCACCAGAATGCAATCCACAGCCCAAGCTACAATGAACCCCGTACGTTTAATAACCAAGTTGTCTACTGCAAAAAGGGGGCTCAATGAGAAAAAAAATACACACAAAGGTGCATTTTTGTTTTCTCAAGGCCTGCCCACCCACTTCTTACAGCTCCTCCATTGGGGCGAGAGAGACCCCGCGGATGGGGGACCAAGGCTCTGGGGAGAATCCCCCGGGCGACACGGTCCCGCGCAGGCCCTTCCCCCACAAAGGGTGTGGAGCCGCGGCCGCTGCCCGGCCCGGCCCCGCCGCCCCCTCCCCGCCCCCCCCGGCTCCGGCCCCGCGACCCCTGCGGGGGCCCGGGCGGGCCGGGGGCGCGGGCGGAGGGCGCGGCGCGGCCCCCCCGGCCGCGGGTGTGCGGTGTCACCGCGCCCGCCCGGCCCCGCTCACCTCGCCGTGTCCCGCCGCGGCCCCGGCGCCGCCCGGGGCTGCTCCGCCGCCGCCGCCCGGCGCTGTCAGCAGCGCGCCCGCCGCGCCCGCCGGGGCGGGGGCCGCTCCCGCCGCCCCACCGGCCTTGCCCAGCCCGCCGGCACCGCCGCTGGGGCCCGGCCCGCCGGCGCTGCCGAGGCCGCCGCCCCGCTTGTTCTTCCGGCGCTTCGCTCCGCGCTTGGCGTCGGCCGGACTCATGGTGCTGACACCCGGGCACGGGAGCAGGGAGCGCCGGGGAGGAGGAGGAGGAGGAGGGGAAGGGGCGCGGGGTCGCGCCGAGCGCCCGGGGGCGGCGGGGCCGGGCTCGGGCGGGGCTCCTCGGGCGGCGCGGAGCGGAGCGGGCGGAGCGGGGCTGTCACGGCCGCGGGGACTCGCTCGGCCCCGGCGCCGCTGGGCAGAGTTACCGTCCAATATGGCGGACACAAGGGGAAAGTGATCCCCCTTTACGTCGGGGGGCTCCCCCTCGGCGCTGACGGGAACTCGCCCCGCGCGGCGCGCTGGGGTGCGTAGTTCGCTTGCCGCGCCACAACCTGGGACCGTCGCTGACAGCGGACTACAGCTCCCAGCGTGCACCGCGGCGCCCGCCTGGGCGCGGCGGGTGAACTCATCCGTCCCCGCGGGGACTGCTGGGAGTTGCAGTCCCCCGCGCCGCCGTTGGCTGCGCCCGCCCGCGTTGCCACCCCGGTCCAGGGACTACAGCGCCGCCCAAGAGCCACGTGACGCCTTAAAGGAGCCGTCGCGCTCCGTCGCAGCGGCGGGGGAATGAGGCGTGAGGGGATGCGTCTCTTCAGAGCGGCCGGGGGGGCAAAGCCGCTCTGAGCGTGCACAGTCCTTCAGCGTAGGGCTGGTTTGTCATCCTGTCTCCGTGCAACCAGCCCTCAGTACCCCACAAGCACCACCTTCCCCCAGCCCCACGTAGGGCAGGCTGAAAATGGAGGTTACACCACACGCGTGGGGGCTGAGGACACTGCTCTACCCTGAAGCGCCCTGAGGCCGGTAATGGAATCACCATCCCCGGAAGTGTAGATGTGGTGCTTAGTGATGGTTTAGTGGACTGCCAAGTCCACCACCACATGGTTTAGTGATGGGCTTGGCAGTGCTCCATTAATGGTTGTACTCAGTAGTTTAGAAGCCTTTTCCAACTTAAAAGATTCCATAATTCCACATTGTTCTGTGCAGTGTGCAGTCACACAAGCCCAGAAAAGGTGAAACGCTGTAGCTCTGGGCTTTGACATGACTGGGTGACATGATGCAAAAGTCATAGATGTGAGCACATTAAGCCTGGTGATAACGTCACAGAATCGCAGAATCAATTAGGTTGGAAAAGACCTCTGAGATCATCAAATCCAACCTATGACTGAACACCACCTTGTCAATGAGACCATGGCACTGAGCGCCTCGTCCAGTCTTTCCTTAAACACATCCAGGGACTGTGACTCCACCACCTCCCTGGGCAGTCCATTCCAATGTCTGATCACCCCTTCTGTGAAGAAATTCTTCCTAATGTCCAGCCTAGACCTCCCCTGGTGCAGCTGAAGACTATGTTCTTTCTTCCAGTTGCCTGGGAGGCCAACCTCCACCTGGCTACAACCTCCTTTCAGGCAATTGCAGAGAGTGATAAGGTCATCCCTGAACCTTCTCTTCTCCGGGCTAAACACCCCCAGCTCCCTCCACTGCTCCTTGTAAGACTTGTGCTCCAGATGCTTCACCAGCCTTGTTACCCTTCTCCGGACTCGACGTGACTTTGACGTGACTGGGTGGCGTGACATTAAAATCATAGGTGTGAGACATTAAACCTGGTGATTACTTAGGGCACTATAAATTCCCTTCTGCAGTGTTAAAATTGGGAAGGCATTGTGGGGTAGTGATGGTGGGTTAGAGTACAGTTCAGGAGCACCAGCATATTTGCCTTTCATTCACCAATGACCACACATGCTTAAGAGATCACAGGAAAGACAGCTCAGGAGTTTTGGGAGAGCGGTGGAAGAAGACACTAATTTCAGTGTGTCCTGCTGAGTGTTTGGCAGCACCAGTGGAAGCTGCCATCCATACTGTAGCTGTTCTAGGCTTAGTTTGCCTCGATACACATGGAGGAGCTTTGCTTGTACACACAGGCAGCTGTGAAACCAGGAGAACATGTTTGTTCGTTCTGTGGTCTAGTAAATGGGGAAGGTTTTTGGGTCAGGGCCATAGTCTTCATAAATGTGTTCAATGCTCAGCACTCACCGTGCTGCATAAACAGCAAATAGCAGTGGCAAAAGCAGGGTATACAAAAAGGTATACAAAACTCATGCAACGGTATGCAGCCTTCTGCTACAAACAAATAAATTCTAGACCTTGTAGTATAAATTTGAAGTTTACTTCTCTTTGTAATATATGGCATTATTTTCAGAGCTAGAATTTTTCACTTGAAATGGTGACACACCTTATTTCAGTCTCATATAGGGCCATCTTTATCTGCCTTTCAGAATTATATTTTCACTTGAACCCTGTTCATTTAACACCATGCATCTGAAAGAAAGATTACAGCTCTGTCAGTCTCTGTATCCCATATGTATTACAGATAAAAAGCATTATTATGAGAAACTATTATAGTAAAATCATTCAACCATACAGGAGCTAAAGTAACGCTACTTAGTCTGACATCACAGTATTTAATTCTGATTCTTTCATTGTAGAAACATAAATGTTTTCCTTTTACACTCCAGAAAATAAATGCCATCCAGATAATTTTTTTTTAATCCAGTTTTCAATATTAAAGAAAATTCATAGTGTGGGACAGTAAGTTTTTATAATCTGTGCGTGTCAGGGTCTTTTTTTAAACCTGCAGGTAAATATTAGTGCTCAGGGAAATGAAGTATTTTTATGGTTTTGCACTGAACTCAGCTATCACACTTCATTTTTAACTTACAATTAGCTGCTGAGCCAGGAGGTTGTTTTAGAAATGAACTTGCCACTTTGATGGTGGATTTGAATGTTTGTATGAACCGGAACAAAAGGCAAAGGAAATTAATTTGACTGCTGTGAAGACCTACAACTAAGTTTCTTGCCCTTACTTGAATCAAATTACAACATTCCACCCTATCCCTAAGAAAATAAGCTCGGTCATTTGAACAAACTAACTTTAATTTACCTCACTGCTAATCTAAAGCATGGTGTTGCACTTCAAAATTCTTTTGAGTGAAAAATCATTTATACTCTGAAAATTTTTCACATTTTCCAGCAATGGCATTTATAAAAACTCACTGCATAAACAGTGCAGATCACTGCAGGGCTTTCCTGTACTCTTCCTTTGAACCAGCCCAGTTCCATCAGGATTGTAATTTTCTCTGTGAGCCATAAAGTCAATAAAAAGCTGTGTAGAGAGCTGCGCAGATCACACTTACCTTGGAGTTCTGCCTTCAAAATGCCAAGGTGGCTGGAAAATCTCCATATGGTTTTACCACCTTGCTGGAATATTTGTGCTGATCTCCTGTTGCATGTAGAATGATGTCAGGAGTTCACACACTGAACTGTTACTATGACTTCGAGAAAAAATTAAGAGATCTGTTAATCGTTACCACTCTTTAAATAATAGTCTCTGTGCCAGGGAGGTTAAAATTTATGGTTTCTCTAGTTTTGAGGGGTTCTTAATTATGCATTTAGTTCCCAGTTTTGTAAGTGCTACTTGATGACATTAATAATAGACTGAAGTCAAAGGAGCAACTCTCATGCAAGGCAGCCCTAAGAAGAGATTGAAGCTGGCCTTCTGTTCCCCACCATTCTGTAATTACCCTGATTCACAGAACTATTTAATTTACATTACCAAACCTTTCTTTGGGGTCCCTATTTTCCCTCCATTTTCCCTCCATTTTTTCCATATTGCTACAGTTTTACTGACATAAGCATTATAAAACTCAAGCATTTTGTCAATATAATTATTCGGCAACTAATACTATTTTGTCTTTACCATCTAACAAGATGTCATTTTAATAGTAAGTTCATTTTTCTAAAAGGCTTCTCTACAGGAGAGTGCACATGCAGGTGTGGGAGTATCGGGAAGGATGTATTTACACATAAGTGAAAACACTTAGAAAACATCAAGCCCAGACACTTCATCCGGTGTGACTGTGAACGGGGGCTGTGGCATTAGCTGATGTTGTTCATCTCCAGAGACTGTTCTGTCTTTTCTCCAGGTGGGATTAAAAGGACTGTGCCACAGCACAGCATGAGAACTAGATAGGGCTCTTCCAGCCTTGCATTTCTCTCCCTTTGATATAAAGATCATCCTAATGGTGAAAGATCCCCTCCATGATCCACATACCAAACTCACATCCCACCACTCTTTGGGAAAGCACCTGGAGGTGACTGAAGTCTCAAAGATGAGCTCTGTCAGTGCTCACACACATCACGTTTACAAGCTGGCACGTAGATCACTAAAGCAGCATCACAGTATGTGTGTACACTGACTACCTTTTAATCATCTTACCTCCAGTTCTCCTACCCAATGCCAGAGTATCTGAGCTCCTTCTACATACAAGGGATATTGACAGCAAGTTTCTGGGTGGCCTTCATGGAATCCTAGGCACTGCCTCCTTTTCAAAGAAAGAAAATGTTCTCAGGATGAGATTATCGATTTATTGGCTTTGGTTGAGAGAGTTTCTGGTTGCTTGGTGGGACTAAATGGAAGAATAATGCAAGCAGCATCATTCTTCTAGCAAGGCTTTCTGTAAAGCAAAAGACTGCAGGTTTTCCTCTAGATGGCCAAATTTAGTTTTACCTAATCTCCTCTGGAATTTGTTTCACAGCCAGATGCCTCAGCTGAGAAGACTTTATCTAATGCTGAAGAGGGTTAGAGCAAAATAAAACAAATCTCACATGTTGGTAATAAAATTTCATTTCAGGAATTTTGTGACCCCTTTGGCTCTATGGTTATTGGGTTTTTACTAGACAATCTTCACCTGTCCTTAAACAATGTATTCTGTAAAGCCATAAGCACAGAGATCTTGCAGAAAGTCAGACTCGCTCCAGAGCATCCACCATGGAGAACAGTATCCCAGGGAACCCTTGACTTGGTACTTGCTGTAGCTGAGACGATGTGTGATTTCTGGGTTCTCGTTCATGGTGCCTGCAATGACAGACTCCTGTGTTGTGTTGAACTTATAAACCATAAATGCAGAAGCAGAAGTACAAGAAAAATATTTTTTTCCTCCCGAATACGTCAGTAAATAGATTGAACAAAGGTCTGTTTCTTACAATGGGAACGCTAGAACGTATGTGTCTACTGAACTGGTCTTAACTCAGCAGCTTTTTTCCCAATATTCCTTTGATTCTCAACTTGTCCCTCTCGAGTAGACTTTTTCAGCCTATTCTGAAGAATGCCTTTCGAAACATAACCTGCATTTTACAAAGCCTTACTTAATTCTGGCCACTGAAATATCAGTTATGTCACATAATGTTGCTTCTCTGCCAGCTGACATTTTGCATAATGAAATATGGTGCATTTTCTGCATTAAAAAGCAACACTGCTGTCCCTTGTTGCCGACTGAAGCAGCTACAAAGAAACATTTTGCACATCAGTACTGACAGCAGATAAACCTCTCTATTGGTTCCAGTTTTGCCTAACTAGAGTCCAAGATATCCCTGTATGTGGGAAATGGCATGCCTGCAGGTTGCTGGCACACTGCTGGAGGATGTCCTACCAGCAATACCAGCAGCAGTTCAAAGTGAAGCAAAGCAGCTTGGACAAGTCTGCCCTCAGATGCTGACCCTTGAAATAAAGTGTGCAGGGAATGAAGTTTAGTCTCTCAACTAGAGTTTTGGAAGAAAATCCAATTTCCACCTCTCAGCATAGGTGTTAGCCTGCACATTCAGAGCTTTGATGGTGTGCTAGGGGAGTGAAGAGGATATTCACAGTGTGATCTTCTCTGTTCACAGAGTCCCTGCACAGGAAGAAAATACATCAGCAGTTTCTTTGCTCACAGTTTCCAGTCCTGCCTGCCCAGCCAGCTCCATGCCTTGAGGAGCCCAGTCTCTCCTCTTCCTGTGAAGGCCACGATCACTGGGGATATTCACCTTCTCTACCTTTTCCTTCCATAATTATTGCCATTAACCCTTAAAATTAAGCACTGGCAGCCATTCACTGAGGTCTCCCAGCATTTTTCATTGGTTCTGCCTGTCTGATCCAAATTATTCTAGTGATGTTTCTCCTGTTTCCAGCTACTGCTGTATAACAAGATTTGAGGCTCTTTTGACCCTTTCATTGTATTTTTTAAAAGATTCCAAATCCATCTATCAATTTTAATCCAGAGTACGACAACTGAAAGATCAGAACCTGCCTCCTGGCAGCCATTAGCACCTACAAGCACAGATCCAATTTCATTGCAAGTTGTACCGACAGAAGTATGATTTGCTTTTGCACTCTTTTATCTGGAGCTTTTAACATTATCAAAATGAGCAATGCAGCTTGTGAATCTTTCTTACTGTTTATCTTTCTGTTTTGGCTTTTAAATTTATCATCACAGGGAAAAAAAAGAGTATATCATTGCTCTTCTGTCAGCTGTTTCTTCAAAATACCCCAAATAATTTGTTTTTCCCTATCACCAAGTTGTGGTTGTAGTAGCAGATCTTGCAATAACTTAAGGATGCTCAACAGAGCTCATGGATCACGTAGGTTTCCACCCTATGTCTGAGAAACCCAGCAGAGAAAAGGGATAAAAATTTCCAATTTCTCTCTGCTTGTCTCTGAGCAATCAAGTTAATGAATTTTAACTGACAGTGGTAAAGTAGTTGAGCCCAAAGTAACATTAGGGAGGGGATTTATGGGCTCATGTCACCTGTCTTGGATGTCAGGAGAGAGGGAGTCCTAGATGGGAACATCTCTCCACCAGCATGACACAGGGGAACTAGCAGCAGTCACGGACAGCATCCTTTGTCCATCCTGGTTGACCAGAACGAAGTGGAGAACTGGGGCCTTAGAATGCTGCAGACATAGCCAGTAACCCTATACAAGCCAAATTTACCTGACTACCTTCAACATCATTCTTAAAATTTTACTTATTATTGGGATGCCCCCAAATCAGTTTCTGGATGACAGTGTTTTCCAAAAGATGTCTGGTCTCAGCCTTAAAAATACCAACTAACAAGAGGCACATGGTCACAGAAAAAGTCCCAACCAAGGAAGCAAATTGCCCTCCTTGTTAAAATGTTAGTAATTCCCTTGCAGCCCAGACTTTTCTGGATATAGGCTTGCCTGGCAGAGGGGAACAGCAGTGTTAGTGGTACAAGGGCAAGGCAGGCTGGACAAGCCATATCCAGCCATGTCTAGCCTTGCCCACTGCTGCCTTCAGGAAGCCCAGTGTAATTTTGTGCATCTGGAACACGTTCCTTCTTCATTGCACATTTTGACACCTTCCCCACTTACTGAATGAAGAACCTATGAGTTCCCTGGGAACGACCACCCGGGAGGAGGGAAGAGATGACAGCAAAGTGAGGGCACCACCCGTCCTCTCTTACGGGGTATGTGGAGAGCTGGCTGGAAAAGCAACACAGGGATCAAATCCAAGCAATAGAGATTCAGTACTGGCAGTGCTTGTGATTTGGCTTGGGAAGCATCAGGGCATGTAGGTCCCATGGTGGGGCAGAAGGTGGGAGTCATGTTCTGCATGTGGGCAGGCTGAGGGGAGCAAACACGCGACACTCACTTTGGGGAAGTCTTGAAGCCATGGCAGGGCACTGTTTATTATGGCACTGGTTTTTATGGTGCCTTCCTCAGAGTAGCAGGAACTTGGATGAAGCTGATAATCCTGCGTGTCGTGTTCTTGATCTCTGCCTCTCTTCCCCGGGTCTCGTGGGAGTCCCCATTTCTACCCCCACCCTGAGCCGAGTCTGCAACAGAAGAGATCCACCAAAAGCCTCTATTTGCTTTACAGGAATGGAGTCAAACCCCCAGGAGCCTGTCATCTTTGCACCCTAGGCTGTGGTGCAGACACCTACCACCCAACCATGATGCTTTAGCTACGTGACAGTGGAGGACAGGGAAGGGAAGGTTTGGGAAGGTTTGGGAAGGTTTGGGAAGGGAAGGAAAGGGAAGGGAAAGATACAGAGTCCAACCCCATGGGAAACTTCATTTCCTCTCTTCATAGAGCAGCATATTTCAGTGAAGACTGAGATTCAGAGGTGACATTGCTGAGATGACTCCAAGCCTGGGTGTTGGGGGCTAATGTTTGGTCCAAGATCAAAAATACCAAAACCAGCTGTGAAATTCCAGTCCAGACTGAATTCCTCACCACAATAAGCATCTGTGCTTCAACTTAAATATTTAGCTTGCTTGATGAGATTATTGCAACTGACTGGGCTTGCCCCTGGATTGTTGAATCATTTCCATCTTGCCTCCTAAAGTCCAAACCAGGTCTTTTAATCCCCAGAAAATTTAAACAGTTAATATAATTATGTGTTCCAGAAAGATGCTGAGCACCAGAAACCTTATAGCAGCGAGTATAAATATATCTGGGTTTCATCTGCAGGTCCTTTAAGAGCTACCTGTTATTCTAACCAATTCACATCATTTGCACAGTGGGGCTTTTTGCTGGATTGATATGCAGTTCACTGTAAACAACCAATTCATGGTATTTATATGAATACAGGGTGTCATAATTCTGAGCTTCTCTCATCCCTATGAGAGAAATTATTCAAGGAAATTCCCCAAAGGGCAAGTTACATTTGGATAAGGCTGGCATCACTCCAAGCATGTGAGATTGCCAGAGAAAGGGAATTTACCTGAGGAAGAATGAGAATACAGCATTATTTACCAGCTAAGAGCTGATCCTGCAGGGAGTGGAACATCATCTGCCTTGGTATCAGAGGAGACTGAGGCCGCTCCACAACTCAGCCCCAGATTTAATAAACACTGACATGTTTGCACAGTATGTGCTTGCAAGAGGCATTTCTGTAAGTGCAAGGAAGCAGTTTGTGCATTAGCAAGGCTGGCAGAGGCATTTTTTGCGCCACTTCAGTATCAGAGTTGTCAAGTGCAACAGCAATATCAAAAGCTTCAGCAGAAATGGGCTTGTAAACTGTTTCTGGGCACAAACTATTAGCAGAAGCCTACAGTTGCTGGGTTTCAGGGCTTTTGCTAGTTAATCTATCGGTTTATTTGTTTATTTATTTTGAAGTAGTACAAATTACATGTGCACTGACTTGTACATGAAAAAAAAGGAACATATAGCACACATATTTGAGCATATCATTATTTTTACACCTCAGAGAGAAACCAGGACTTTTAAAGCATCCACCTTCAGAGAGTGCATCATGCCATCAACCACGTGCTGTTTGTTTGGGAAAGAGGTGGGACAGGGAAGGACTGGGCATTGCAAACGTTGTACCACATACAACCCTACCAGTTACAGCAGATGTCAAGAGGATGTAAATGCTTCAAAGTATGTAAATGCTTCAAAGGCAGTGGGGATTGCTCCATTGATTTCTGACTGTTTGATCCCCCTGGCAAATACTGGTAAGCTAAGGCACAAAAGCAGCATCTTTGTTTCTCTCTTTCTTTCTTTGTTTCTCTCTTTCTTTCTTTGTTTCTCTCTTTCTTTCTTTGTTTCTCTCTTTCTTTCTTTCTTTCTCTCTTTCTTTCTTTCTTTCTTTCTTTCTTTCTCTCTTTCTTTCTTTCTTTCTTTCTTTCTTTCTTTCTTTCTTTCTTTCTTTCTTTTTTTCTTCCTTCCTTCCTTCCTTCCTTCCTTCCTTCCTTCCTTCCTTCCTTCCTTCCTTCCTTCCTCCCTCCCTCCCTCCCTCCCTCCCTCCTTCCTTCCTTCCTTCCTTCCTTCCTCCCTTTGCAAGTCTTTCTCCCACATCTCCCAGATCCCTCCAGGTACTCAGATGATTTTTAAGAACAGCAAGAAGCACTGCTTTAAATAGTGAGAATTAATTTTTTCAAGGATAAATTTTTCCCACCTTGGCTAATTGAGTCAAGGCTGGACGAGAAATGAGAAATGTTCTCTTCCCCCTTTTAAAGTATTTATATTATTTTAGGCAATTCATGCCAACTGAAATCAAAGGAAGCAGGCTGTAGTTGGGTTTGGTTATGATAACTTTATTTATACTTATTTCTATCATTTATTTATACTTATTTTTATAACTATTTCAGCTTCTACAGACCATATAACAGCTCCCTGTCTTTGGCTAATGAAGCACTTCTAGTCATCTCATTCAAAATTAATAATATGACATTGCTGTTGTTCCAGATAAGACATGGGTGTATTCTCCTAATTCTTTTATTTCTTGGTGACTAAACTGGAAACAGGCTGTAACACAGAAGAGATATTTCATTACATGACTGCAAATAAATGCTATATAAAGCCAATAGATGATATGCTTCAGTAAAATAACTTGCTTCTATGAGAAGTACCGTGTGCTACAGATGTACTTGAAAATCCTGCACTTCTCAAAGAAGGGTCACCTCTCTACATTTCAAGAAATTTTATTTACTTCAAAGAGCAAAAGAAAAAAAAGTGGAAAATTGTCTTTATTTAAGAGTATGTGGTAGCCAAATGCATAGTAGATAAAAATAATGGTTAATAACTCAAATCCAGAAGGGGCAGCAGATTCAGCTTGAATGAATCCAAAAGCTTTGTCAAAGAGAGCAATTCCTTTTTGGCAGCTTGAAAGCTTAGAAAGCTGGTAGGGGAAGGGCTGCCAGAAAAGTGTTTCTTGGAAGGAGACTTTATATGAGGACACCCTTTAGAAATCAAAGGTAACCTGGGTTACCTGTGGATGTTTCTTGCTGCTTGTGCTCTAGCTTAGGATGTACAGGGTTTGGGTAGAGTTTCCTGTCCTGCCCAATGCCCTCTGTGGTTCTGACCATTTATTTAATCTCCTTGGGTTCAGTTTCCCTAGTATAAAATGGAAATAAAACTCATTGTGCAAATCGTTTTTTCTAAGCCTATCTGGCATGGTGTCTTACTGTTTCCAGAATAAATCACTGAAGATTGCAAGGACCATATAAATCTGATCTATAAAGTAGACTGATCTGTGAAAAAAGCTGCCGTGGTTGAACTAAGCCATCATTTTCTCCTACAAAACACAGGAGTAACATCATGTAAAAAGCCAGTGGAGCTATAATGGCATAGAACAAACCACTGACCATTTTTTATATTCTGCAAAAAATTGGCAAACACTTCCACTGTTGCTGATAAATTGAAGAAGTCTCATCTATTTTGCCCACTTAACTTTGGTGAGTTTTTACAGCATTTTCCTCCTGTTATCCCTGGAGGTCTGGTACAATGAAGACTTTGTCTAACCCCAGCTGTAATTATTGGTAAGAACAGAAAGAAGAGGAGAAGTAGAGGTGAGAAGGCCATCCCAGACTCTCAGCCAGCACCAGAGACAGATGTTTGTGTTTTTACATTTGCTTCGCTCTCTGTGGATCATTTGACTTTCTCAGCCTGAGGCAGCCTTCAAGAGTCAAGGTAGTAAATGAATCTGCCTGCTTTATGGTTTGTGGCCATCCTGCCTGGCTGCTGAATTGCTCTGTGTGGCCACACACAGATGTGTGTGGGGATATACAGAGACACCACCAACATGCATATGGCCCTGGTGCATCAGCTGATGACAGATTCTCCTGGCTTCATCTCCAGGAAACTGTGCCCAGAAATGGTTTGCCTCCATCCAAGGTGCATCAGGTTTTGACAGTCCCTACTGGTGCCACGTGTGACCACTGGCACCAGGAGGCACTGCCTCCCTCTGAGCAGCTGCCAGTGCTGAGTGCTTAAGGCTACATGATGTGAGCTCCCAGAGTGGACAGTGAGTCATTCACGTGCAGTGAAAGCAGTAAGCATGGAAAAGCTCGACTTCCACTCAAGGGCAGCCTCTCCACCTTTGACCCAGATGGCTTTTCTGTCTCATCAAGACCAAGCATGAAGGTAAATGTCTTCAGTGTCAGGAGTGTTCTCAATACTTTTCACCTTTAGCAAAAGCATCCTTGTGCCTGCAAGCTGACGATATCTTTATTCTTACAGCACCCCTGTATCACCTTGAGAAATATAGGTATGTGCAAATATGACAGCCAGCTGACAAGCTGAAGACAATTAGTGCTTGCTTCTTCTGACTCTCAGTCACACAATCTCTGCTGACCTTCTACCTTGTTTCCAGCTTCACTAGAATCCCCAATACTGTGTTTTGCAGTGAAAATATTACAAAGTGCAACTCAGTTCACGAGAACCACAATGCAGTTAGAAGCACATGTAGCTTTCCTGTCACCGCAGGCTGCAACACTCCCTCAGCACGTGGCATCTCCCCCAACTCTGCCATCCCTTTTGCACAGGATAGCTCTTGCCGAATTCCCTAGCAATTAGATAAAACAAGCAGGATCCCCTTGGTTTGCAGCAGGACAAATGCTATGAGACTGACCTATGCCACAGGTGCCTTTCCAGGTCTTTACTTTATTTTTATCTATGGCAGTGTGTTGGAAGGGATCTCTGGGGTGGCCAAAACATCACAGAGACATCGCAGCCAACCATGTGGCAGCCAGCAGAGCTATTCCATGTGCACAGTGAGGGTGTGTGACAGTACTATTTTTTTTTTCTATCGGTATTGCTACTGCTTTTCTGCTTTTGCCTTTAATGAATACATCCTTTCCATGAGAAGCTGTACGCAAGCATTACCATTTAGTCTATTAACAGCCTCAGATTTGCAGGCAGTGAGGCCATTCCTTTCCACAGTGACATCAGGCAGTGGAGGATGTGATTTATTTTAGCACAATGCAACTCCTTGCAATCAGAGTTATGTTGCTGCAGTGGCCACAGGCTCCCTCCACAATGCAGAACGTTTTGACGCAGTGCAAAGATAACAGAGGAGGCATTGAGAGATGTGCTTGACAGACCTCCATGGCCGATATTAACTCGATTCCTGGAAGCAGCATCCCAAGCCTGGGTACCATACTGTGCTCACCCCACTGCCCCACCCTGGTGTCAAGGCTGACAACTGCCAGCATCAGCTCATGTCGGTAAACCTCCACCTGGGTACTGTTACCTACCACAAACAACTGATTGAGAGCTCTTTGGAGAAGGGCAATGCCTTTTTCATTTCTCTGCAAAGCACCCCACTCTCCTCTGGACACTGCACAAAGCCACTCTGCCGTTTCCAAGGCGATGCCTGGAGGTGAAGCCTGTTACGTATTCTGTTGCAGGTAGCAGCAGCTGTAGCTGAGAGGTGCCCTTGGATGGGCCATTGTTTGAAAGGAGGTAGGAAAAAGACAGAAAGAAAAAGTCTATTTGTAACCATTTTTTGAAGACCAGTGAGGGGAAAAAAAAAAAAAAGAAAAGAAAAATTAGGGCATTTATTGTATGAGATGGTGTTTTCTAATGCAGTTCAAGTTCTTGCACCTAGGAATGAGCATTGTATCTACATTGCAAACAACAAAAGTAACCATTTGATGCTTGTTTAGCTCTGTCCTGTGAGGTGATGGTTAAAAATGTTGTTTATGCCTAACATTAAGTCTTGAGTTGCCTGAGGAAGACTCTGATTTTAAGGTTTCTAACTTTACAAATCAAAAGGTGTATGCTCCTTCCTGAGGTTTCCTTAGAGTAAGGGTTTGCTGTGGGTGCAGCACTTCAGCCCACGCTGCCTCTGGGACCTCCTGAAATCTTGAGGAACATTTTCTAAATTTTAAAATATCTTTCTGAAATTTCTTCCCAGAGTTTTGTCACAATCCAAAAATTGCATTATTTTAAGGCTGATTTACCTTCCCTAGAGTCTTTCTACCGATCTTCTTCAGCTCAAAATTTCATAATACACTGAGGTTTTGCAAGCAGTAAGGCACATTTCAGGTGGTGTGCTGAGAAAACAGAAAGCTGACTCCAGAAGATGCTTATCTCCTTTTTGGTTTTCCTTCTAGTAGTTCCACAGGGAAACCATAAGCATATACTGTACACACTTGGATATAATGGGCATTTCTTCAAAACATTAACATTTCTTCTTGCAGGATAGTCTTGGATGTCCAGCTAGGCTGCTGTCTGCCTCTGAGCAATCAGTGCCAGACATTTTAAAGGATGATTGATAAAGCCAGTCCTGGGCCTCAAACACGGGCTGTTTGTAGGACACCTTTTCCCAAGGCAGTTTTATCCAGTCCCATAGGATTCAAGATGTGTTTGGACAATGCTCTCAGGCACACGGTGTGATTCTTGGGACTGTCCTGTGCAAGACCAAGAGCTGGACTTGATGATCCTTGTGGGTCCCTCCCAACTCAGGATATTCTATGATTCTATGTAATGAAGGCAGGGAGATGGGAAGCAGTAAAACAGCATGGACTTTTGAATTGCTGTTGTCAGCCCATTGAAATCATTCTGGTGGTCAGAACAAGGCAAGGTCAGCCGCAGCCTGACCAAGAAACTTCCCAAGTCTAGAAAACTGAGAGGGAGGAGGATGGATGGAGATGAAGAGAGTTCTGGTCATCTTCCCTGCTCCCTCCGGTCCTCAACAGGAGCACAGTACAGTCATGGTCATGCAACCAAGCACCCACTGAGCTGGAGATCTTCTCAACCACAGCCTCTGATGCAATGGAGACTTGTAAAGGCTGGACTGGTGCCTGTGGTTGTTTGGGAAGCAAAAGAAATATATAAACCATCCAACACAGGAGCACTTTTTTTTTGATGTTAAAATGTGATAGACAACAAATGCATTGGTGTCTTTGTGAGCTGCGTGGTTTATTCCCCTCCTTCTCAGGCATGATCCCACAGGAGCACCACAGCACCACAGCAGGATTTGCTTTGCAGAGAGAAGAACCAGGAGGACTCTCTTGCTTTGCAGACAAGATGCAGGGCATGACTTATATTGCAAGAGAGAAACACTGGCGCAAATTGAGCAGTTCACAATTAACTCTGTTAGCACTGATTAGCCTGGCACAGAGCAGAGACAGTGTGGCAGGGCTTGACTGCCCCTCTTGAGGTGGGTGCTGTTCCCATCCTGGCTATACCCACAAGAGGATGGCAACCAAGCAAGAGCTGCTGGCGGCTGTGGCATGGTCCCTGAGCATCAGCATGGAGTGCTGTGAATCCTCTGCCTCCACATCTGGTAGCACAATGCTGCATTAGGTCTTGTATTTGTTATTTGTACCCAGAGGAATTGAGCCAGGGTGTGGTAGAGAAATAGTGGAAGTTTATTTTCCATGGAAAATTATGAAACCCACGTGCAAAATCAAACCCACACTGACACCTATGCTGTGCAAATCCTAGGCATAGAGGAGCTCTGCTTTCTGTCTGTTTAAGAATATGCATATTTATTTACTGTGCTGAGTTCCAGGCAGCACCGTGGTACATCCAGAGGGTGCAATAGGCATCTGAATTAGGGTACAAGCATCAATTCAGTGCATTTTGTGTATATAGTCACTGGCAGAGTATAGACTTACTAGACATTTCTTCTAACTGGCGCAGGGAGCACCAAAGAGCAGGAAAGCTATTTCAAAACAAATCTCTCTAGACACTTATGTCTGTTCATGAAAGCTATGGCCTTTAAATCTGTCTCTGATGTACTGAACTTCTGCAACGTGCTTGTTGTTACTGATTTACAATTCTTCAAAGTGCATTCAGGACTTGCAAAAAGGTGCAACAAGGCAGAGGAGGACAAAGGGAAAGAGGCTGCTGCAAACAAGGGCTGCGGTCCTCTGCCTGGAAACAGCCACTCTCCCACTCGGGCTACATCACACAGTGCTGTGGGCTGTGCTCATGCAGCAGCTACAGGCATGAAACGATGCTCTGCCCTGTTCCTGGGGGGCTGTTGCTGTTGCCCTTCTCCCTTCGGCACCTGGCTGCCCACCCAGGAGTGGGCTGTGCATCTGTATCACCGGCAAGCACCGGTGAGACCTCAAATCCTGTGTTCAGTTTTGGGTCCATCACTACAAGAAAGACACCGAGGTGCTGGAGCATGTCCAGAGAAGGGCATCAAAGTTGGTGAAGGGTCTGGAGTATAAGTCCTGTTAGAAGCAACTGTTGGAACTGGGGTTGTTCAGCCTTGAGAAAAGAAGGCTCAGGGGAGACCTCCTGAAAGGAGTCTGTAGACAAGTGAGAGTTGGTCTTGTCTCCCAGGTTACAAGTGGTAAGACAAGTGGAAATGGCTTCAAGTTACACCAAGGGAGGTTTACATTGGATATTAGGAAAACTTTCTTCACGGAAAGGGTTGTCATACAGGCTGCCCAGGGAAGTCATGGAGTCAGCATCCCTGTAGATATTTAAAAGACATGCAGATGTGACACTTAGGACTGTGGTTTAGTGATGGACTTGGCAGGGTTAGGTTAACAGTTGGATATTAAGGGTCTTTCCCAGGCTAAATGATTTTATGATTTTGGCACTTTGCTTGGAGAGCCAGGAGGTTTGTCTGCCTCTAGTATAAATCTGGACTCCATCAGTGTCAAACCCCCCGAATTCATATAAATACCCCCCTCAGGAACAGGCCCATCACTTGCTTGGCCGAGTCAGGCCAGTGAAGGAACCTGGTGCCTCCTCTGCAGCCACCACCAGCTTCCAGCCATGCACAGGGACAGACTGTGCCACTGCTGGCCGGGAGCTGGGGTAGGAACACTGACACATTTCATGCAAGAATAGAGACACCCTTAATCTTTAGGGGTCTTGAAACATCAGGATAACTTCAGAGGGGCTGGTTTGCAAACCCTGAGGAAGGCATGAGAGAGGTGGAAGCAATTCCCTCTGTGGTGGAGAGGATTGGAGCAGATGCTCAAACGTGACTGGGGCTGACAGAGCACAATTACCTGAACTGGCATTTCTCCAGCACCCCAGGATTAACGATCAGGTTCACATGAAACCTATTACCTTCCCATAAATAACAACATTTTAGAGTGTTAATTTATTTTCCTCTCCTCTTCTCTTCTTCTACAATTTGCATTATCAGTTGCTAAATATATTATGACATTCGTTACCCCAATTCACCACTTCAAAGACCTGCTCATACCAATTTTGTAAGTAATTCGCTACTTGATCTTATAACTCAAGCACATAGTGTCAACCGCAGGAATTTTATTTCAGTCCAAATCGCCACGCTTTCGAAAGTTAATATCCATTATTTTCCTCTAGTAGCATTTCATCTGCTCTACAGCAGTAGAAAGAAAATATTTCCATCTAGCTGGAACCATAAGGTGGAGATCTGTGTAATGGAGGCATCCCAAAGCTGCCTGTTAATATCTCCTTTGGAACTGAGGTTATTTGGAAAATATGAGTGTTTACTTTGTTTACCTCTCTAATCTGAGACATAATTTTTTTTCCTCATGGACCCTAGAGGACACAGAGATGATTGTTGTTTAAGCACATGTGGCATCTTACCTCCAAGAAAAAAATACAATGTGAGTTTATAACTCTGGAGTCCTGAAATCCTCGCTGGCCACAGGTGACAGATGTGGTGGTGTGCACCACAGCACCAGAGATCATCTTTGTGTCAAGCAAATCAACAGGATCCTGGCTCCTATGCACAACAGCTACAAGAAATTCCTGTGCTCTTGTCTACTGAGAGAAGCCATGAAGCTTCCTTCCTATATTCTGACCCTTTTGCAGTACCAGTTGGATATGTATGAGCCAAACGTGCCAGCAGTTGCCAGGGTTCTTGGGAAAAGTACCTTTTGATGTGGCCTACTGTTCTGAAAAGAGTCTGGTCTTAGCCTCTCCAAGTCGCAGTGACAATACTTTATGCTGTTGGCAGACTTTTGTCCTTCCTCCAGCCAGAAGCTGAGGAAAGTGGCTTGTCTGGCCTTTGCTCCTGGACTGGTTCCCACTGAAGTGCCACAACTGGTAGTCGAGATGTTGGCACGCCAGAGCGAGAGAGAGCCTCGGTGGGACACACTGCTTCTTGCCTTGAAGGGTGCTCAGATACTTGACAGAGCAATTGCTATGACAACAAAATTAATGTGAATTAAAATCAGCATGAATTGAAATAAATCTGAGCTAGGAGGGGAGGAATTCCTCTCTGGGCCCAGCACAGGAGCTCAAAAAGCCACATGTGTTTTGGTGTAGGGAAGTCAGCAAGAGCTGCATGTTGTGTATCAGTGTCCTGCACTGGGATATCACAATCATAAATAAAAATGCTTTCCAAGGAAATACTTAGCTCTTGAAGAAAAATATTTTTGTTTTCAATTATGATGCTCCTAAGTAGCTCTTTATTAATAGCTTCCCAGAAAACTCTGATAGGTGCCTTATTTATTTTCTTTAGAAATATTTTCTATTTTTTTTCAACAAAGGCAGGAAGTTGTTCTCCTCTTGGGCCAGCAGTATTTGCAGCCAAGAGGGGCAGCATTAAGAGCATGAGCGACCACTGCTAGGATATGAGGTTGCCAACCCCGAGTGTCCCTTCAGGGCTTGTGCCAGGCTGCACTTCTCCATTTCCAGCATTGGATACTTCCAAGGGCTGGGTAGCCCCTGACAGGGTCCCAGCAGACTCCATTGCTAAATTCAAACTGCCCTTCTGTGGGCTGCATCATTTTTCTGTTCATCCGTCCACTCGTGTGTTGTCCAGGGGTTTCTTCTCTTGTCTCACATGTAAAACATAATGTAAGATATATTGGTGATATGCCTGGTTCACAGCTTAGTGCTGAAGGAAAGAACCACAACTACCCATTTTAGTGTTTGCCATTAACCTCAAATAATTGCTTCCCTCTTACTAGGCCTGTTATTGCAATAAATTTCAATATACTAAATACTTGTATTAAATCCTCTCTAACAGTTCCCTTATTAGGCTGAATAAAAGTCAGATTTCTTCCATACATCCCACCAAGATCCCTAATCATCTCCATTGTTTTTATCTTGGCTTCCCTAATGTTACCAGTACACAGCTTAAACAGGAACTGCCAGCTTCCTCATCTGCTTTAATAACAAGTGTTTAATAATTGCAGATATAATTATTCATAGCACCGACAAAATTTGCTATTCACCACTAATTTCTTCTAATTACTGAAAGCAGAAAGCAAAAATAGACTAGTTAGAAAGATATTCATTTTTAATCAATTTCATTACTGTTGTTTAATGAACAAAATCTGCAACTCAGTGTTCCAACAACGTTTAAATACAATATAAAAAGAAAGCCCACAGGATGGTGAGTTGCATCAACAAGGGCATCACCAGCAGAGATAAAGATGTCATCATCCCACTCTACTCTGCACTTGTCAGGCCATACCTGGAATACAGTGTTCCATTTTGGTCCCCACAGGCTGGAGGGGGTCCAGAGAAGGGTCAGAAAGGTGATCAGAGGACTGGGAAGCCTGCCATAACAGAAAAGGCTGAGAGAGTTGGGTTTGTACAGCCTTGGGAAAAGAAGGCTTAGGGGAGATCTTATTGCCATGTTCCAGTTCTTAAAGGGTGGTTACAAAGAAGATGGAGACTCCCTTTCTATAAGGAGTAACATGGAAAAGAGGAGGGGTTATGGGTACAAGTTACTCCTGATGAGACTGGGCAAAGAAGGAAAATTTTTTACAGTAGGAGCAGTCAGTCATTGGGATAAACTCCCCAGGGAAGTGGTGGACTCCCCAGCACTGGATATTTTTAGAATTCAGCTGGACGGGGTGCTGGGCCATCTTGTCTAGACTGTGCTTTTGCCAAAAAAGATTGCACCCAGGATCCCTTCCAACCTGGAACTATATGATAAGAAAAATAAAGCCAGTGGTGGCTTACGTGCACTTATGCTATAGATTTTGATTAGAAACACCCAGACTTCTGTCAGGGTGTGTACCCACACCAAAACAGTGTGGTACCAGGCAACAATGCATTTCCTTACCTTGGTTTTATCCTATTTATATGTTTTGATTAATCCCACAACTAGAAAATAGGGAAACATGTCACAAAACCCTGCGCAAAGGATTAGCACAAAACCAAGTCTCCCTTGCGCTGCCAGCTCCTCCTGTCGGTGAGGTCAGTGCATCCGAGGGGATGTTTCCCAGGTGTTCCCACCTGGGACAAAACCCTTTTCTAGGAGAAATCTGGCAGCAGGGTGCAGCTTCCCAAGTCACGCAGGACACGTCAGTGCTGGACGGTTTCTCTCGTGGGATCTGGGATGATGCAGCTGCAGCACATGAGGTAGGAGCAACATAACTCAGTCTGGGGAGGTGAGCTCCAGCCGTAGGAACCCCGCCTGTCTGGGAACCAGCCAAAGCTAGGCTGTCAAACACCAGGCTTGCCCTAGTGACAGCCTCAAAGTCTTCCTAAGTGTTGGATCTAACCTAAATCAGACACATGGAGTTTTCTGTCCTAGTGAACTGCCTTGTGTCCTGGCCTGGCTCACCATGGCTCTGTCTGGGCATCAGTAGGGCATGGAACAGGGAATGCAGAACACAAACCCAGGACCACAGGTATTTCCCAACCTATACACACAACACCTTACCCAAGAGATCTCTCAGATATTAAGAGTGCAGGCTTGTTAATGTTTGCTAATTCAGATGTAGAAGCCCAGAGGGATGATTGAGGGGTCAGAACTGACAGTCTCATTCCTGTCCAGAATATCCAAGCATTGCAAGTTTAGCTGTAAAATCAGTGTATAGGGTAGTATAGATAAATAAATACATAAACATTTGTTTTCAAAACAATGTAAAAAAAAGCTTTTTCTAGGCATCCTAAAAGATATGAAACAATAATTAAATCAATAAAATCCTATAAAATATTTAGGTAGCAATGCTGAGAAGTAACAAGAGTACACACAGCTTTCCTTTCCATTTCTTTAATATCAAATCCATCCTGCTTCCCTTCCACTTCCAAGAAACTGCTGTGCACATGACACAATTATTTCATTCATCTCTTCATATGAATAGGCACTGCCCTGCACTGGCTCTGTGGAACACCACTGCTGCCAGAGGGAGTGGCAGGTTCGCAGCAGATTCAGTAAACAGACTTTTCCCTTGGCATCCCTGAACACATAGCAACCAATAGCCCTGCTTTCTCAGGGGAGGAGGCTCCAAAATGAAGGCTCTGCCTGACTTCATGCCTGGGAACCAGGTGGCATTTATTGAATGAATCCCCAGCCTCCAGAGCCACTTGAATTGCTCCTACCTGCTCCCCTCCAAAAACAGCTTTGGGGGACAGTTTGCAGCTCCTGCAGATGGCTGTAGAGGTTTATGGAACTGGTTGATTTTTGTTGGTCAAATAAAATGAATAACAAAAATGGATTTTAGGGTCCAAACACCTCCAGCTACAAGTCTTTCTGAGTGATGGTGACAGTCACATGGCTGAGCAGCACTTCATTCTATGCAGTGCTCTCTTCCTTCAAATACAAGAGGTAGCAGAAGGCAAAAATAAAAGGAACGCTGGATGGCAAATCTAATAAACTGTCTCTACTGACAGAGAACCCTCAGTATGCCCAAAGCACTTCAAATATGTTTAGGCAGAAGTGTCAGAAAATCGGTCTTATGTAAGCATTTCTTCTAATTAGGTCTTTGCAATTCATGAGGCCTCATGTTGAGCAGACAGCTCTCTTCCCAGCGGAGTCCTGGCTGCTCCTGCAGCCCGGTGTTCAATTTGCTCAGCTAAGGGGTACTAATGCTTCAATATGCAGCAGGCATTTTCTTAAATGTTGAAAGACTTAAACAAATTATAGCCATTCTGTAATTTGGAGGTTAGAAAAGAAGCTTTTAAAGAGCCTTGTAAAATGAATGACTTAAACATTCACCCTAGGCTATTTTTAAAATTCATTTGTCTGCACTCCAGTGAGGAGGAAGGCACAAATATATGCATGTTTCAGGTCCAAAATTTTGATTTCTGAATTAGTTAGAAATAAGCTACAATCTTTGTGATGACTAATAAGTGATTTGGGGAAATGGTGTGTAACATCGGTCACTGAAATAGCCACAGCTTCATACTCTTCCTCTACTAAGCAAGACTTGAAATTAAAATTATGGAAGAACTTATGGCAAATGAAAGAAGCTGTAGCACACCACCTCCTTGCATCAGAGTTTTAATTACTAACTTTCATGCTCCTTTCCACTGCAATATGTGCACTTTTAATCACACTACTTATGAAGTGCCCACTTGTCACAATGCTGCAAACCAAGATATGCAAAAAGAGCTACACAGAAGTTTGCATAAAAAAAATGATGCTGATCCATCTATCCCATCCCACAGAGCCACAAGGCACCTGTGCTAGGTGTCTCTGCAGGAGTAGTGTGAACTTATGGAGCAGAGCAAGGACCTTGCCTCATTTTAACACAGCATCTTCAGATGCTCTGCAGGAGTAGGGGGTGCTGAGCCAGGGATTGCTTCCTCTCTGCCACCACATATGCTACTGGGGACTGGGAAGGGAAGAGGAAATCATAGCAGATATTGAACATAACAGCACTTGCCAAAGGAAAAAAGAGATAAACTACTGCTAGAGAAAGTAGAGGTTCTCCTCCTTCCCCAGAAGGCAAGTAGAATCCTCCACTGGTGTGGTGCATTTGGTGCACACCCTGTAAAACAAGTTTCAATATAAAGAACTGAAATGTGTTTAAAATCTGTTGAAACATGTTTAAAAATTGGCAATTCCTTGTATAGACACATCTCTGAGGACATCAATCCCTTAACCTCTGTGACCTCTGTACTAAATCAATATCATAAACTGTGATTTTTCCGTGTAAGGCATTTAATGCTAATGTCTTGTTCCTGCAATACAATAAAAAACAGAAGTTATCCATTTACCCATTCATTCATAATTGCTTACCTACAACCTTAAGGAAACATCTGATATGGAAAATAAAACCACACAGACTGAATCTACAATCCATGAGTAGCAAAGTTACTAGGGGGAAGAAAGATATACAGTTTTACCTTGTTCGTGTAATCAATGGCTTTACTGAATGAAAGATGAGACAATTAATGCAAGTAGTTTTGAAATGGTCTTAGAGACGTCCATCTCATTGCTAACAAAGCCAAGAGAACACATCACAACACCTCTGTATTTATTCTCCACCACCGGCACGCATGGGACCCCGCTCTGAAGGGACACGTCAGACGCTTGGACCGCGTTTGCACACAGCACCCGCAACTCTCCTTGACGGAGATGGCAATCTTGTCCTCTGGGAAGCCCCCCGGCAGATATTCCTATTCCTCTTCCCTTGCCAGTACCCTCCAAGAGAAACTGGAAGAGGACTTTGGATTTCAGAAAGAATATGAAGCAGCTCCAAAGCATCTCAGGCTTTGCAGGCCCTTAAGTCAACTGTGGAAACTGCACCATGAATTTGGTCTTCAGGTGAAATGCAAACCAAGCTGGCTTTCTCGTCAGTAGGCAAGAGGGAGATGAAAAAGACCTAAACCAGGGGCAGGTTAAACCCATCCTCACAAGCCCAAGGGCTCAATCGCTCGCTCTTGACACAGAGAAGAAAACAGCTTTTAGCAGACCTTGAGAAATTAGCACTGGCGGCCAGCAAGTGTGGATCAGACCCGGTGCAAGGACACGTGTCTCTCCAGTGACCAGAATCGGAGCCCACGTGACAAACAGCTTGCTGCAATTGCTTCACCCAACCAAAGCAGCAAATCTGACTGCAGATCAGAGAGGGGATCTGAGGGATCTGGGATGCCACCAGAAGCAGATCAAGGCCATCTCCGAAGCAGCAAGTTAGGAGCTGTCAGCCATAACAACAGCCTTTTGGGTCAAACAGCTGACTGCTCTTGCACAGCAGCTTATGATATTGCATGATGCTGGTTGTCACTTTCCTGTTGCTTTGTAGAGAAGAAAGGTCCATCCTCACAGAACGTGCTCTACTAGGGCAAAGAGGGTATGGTAGAAAGCAAAAAAGTCATGAGCTTGTTTTAGGATAAAAACAAAAAGTCTCATGAAACAGCAAATTGCTTGACAGTGTTTTGAAAGGTAACTACTCCACATGCGTGTGACTTAGAAAAGAGTAAGAAAGGGCAAAAGGTAAGAAAGAAGAGAAGAGAAGAGAAGAAAAGTCAAAAGGAGGGCCAAGAACTTCAGGGAAAGGGCATCTCTTTAGTTTGTTGGGAGAAGAACTCCAATGAGCTTTCTCCTGACTTTCAAAGCAGCAGGTGCCCGGCCCTCTCCTCTGCGTTCCTCCTCGCCCTCTCTCCAGCACGCTGCCTCCCATCTGACGACGACGTCTGCACGCAACAGGCAACGGGGGTTTGCCCAGCAGCTTCAAAGCAGGCAGACGGCCCAACAGCCTGCCGTCCCTTCCAGTCAGCCCTCTCCGGCACTGCCCACTCACAGGCCCAGCCCTGCATGGCCACACTGCCCCAGCCCGCAGCAGGACTTCCCCCTCCCGTCCACGCATCCCTCCCTCCGCCCCAGGCAGCGCCCTTCTCCTTCGCCCCACCCAACACACGCTGGCCCCAGCAACTAAAAGACTTGGGTCTGCAGGATGCTTTTTTCCTCCCAAATGCAGGACTATTGTGTGATGAAAAGAACCAGCTCTGCATATTGGTCAAACCAGTAGTTTTATTTCAACAAAGGCTTCTAGATATCCTGTTGTAATTTAGCAGTGGCCCAGCCCCAGAAGACGCGTCTTCCAAGACTCCTCCTTATAAAATGGAGGGCAGCAACACACGAACATCGGGAGAGCCTGAAAAACAAACTTCTACTTCCAAGAAGGAAAGACCCACTCGGTGGCTGTTACCCAGCTGTGCTTACAGACGTCCCTGTGCTGCCTTCGGCCTCCAGGACAGCTCTATTGCACACACACTTGCCAACGGACACAGCTCAGCTGCCTAAGGAACAAATCCGAGCCCAACCGCTAAATATTATTCTCTTTCAAAACACAAGCTTCCTGACACTTTTCTTGCAAAACCAATCTTTATTTTAAACTCTTACAAGTCTACCTGAAACACTAGGCTCTCCTAGGTCACCACCCATGCTAAAGCCCCGTTTGTAATTTTGGTCAGGAAACGGGAAGAGAAAGCATGAGACGGCCTTTACCTTGTACTTTGAAATTCAAGTGGAGAGCACTGCTAACACCTATCCCTACTTTATCCTATGGAACTTAACTCGACTAATTCTTCCCTACCCCTACTTAAACCTACAGAACTTAAGGGGACTTATTCTCCTACTTCAGGGAACGGAAAGAAGGACAGGTGGTCTGGGAAGATGGGGACAAGGGTAGGGAAGCTGGGGACAAGGGTGGGAAAGCCAAGGCCCGGCTCGGCTTGAGTCTGTCTCTTAAGGAGAACAGGAAGGGCTTCTACAGCTGTCTTGCTAAAGACAGACTAGGGATAAGGTGGGCCCTCTCCAGAAGGAACTGGCAGATGTGGCTATCATGCACAAAGAGAAGGCTGAGGCTCTTGAGGACTTCTGCGCTTCAGTCTTCAACAGCAAGTGCTCCAGCCACGCCGCCCAAGTGGAGAAAGGCAAAGGCAGGGACTGGCAGAAGAAGTCCCCTGCAGCAGAGGATCAGGTTCGAGAGCGTGTCGGGAACCTGAATGTGCACAAGGGACCCGCTGAGGTTCATCCACAGGTCCTGAGGGAGCTGGCAGACAAAGTTGCTAGGCCACTCTCCATGGTTTTGGAAAATCGTGGCAGTCAGGTGAAGTCCTCGCTGACCGGGAAAAGGGTAATCCAAACCAACAGACCAGCAGGACTGGCCCCAAAACTGAGCCCTGGGTGACACCACTGGTGACCGGTCATCAGGTGGATGTCGGTGCGGTCACCGCCACCCCCTGGGAGCCGCCATCCCGTCTCGCCAGGCAGGGTCAGCGGAATGCCCCGCGCAGAGCCCGGAGCGCCTCCCTGAAGAGAGAGGGCCGCTGTGCTGAGACAGCTGTAGGTGAGGGCTCGACTTGCCAATGCTCAGTGCGTGGTCTGTCCCATGCCAGCAAGTCGTCCTCCCAGCAAGTGGCCCCCCTGACGGCCTGCTGTTCCTGGGATTTCTTCTTTGAGCTTTGTCTCATTGGAAAAAGGCCTTCATCCTTCAAGTGCAGCTGCAGGTGGTAAGGACAGGTCCCAGACTGCCCCCAGCAGCTCAGTCCGTAGAGGTGGAGGTGGATGTGCCCGATGAAGAGTCCCAGGGCTCTGCCCATGCCTCAGATGGGAAGGACACAGAGCTACTTGCTCCCCCGGTACTCCAGCTTTGGGCTGTGTTTTCTTGCCCCTGGCACCGCTCTAAGAGGCTGGAGATGTCCCAGAGACTCTCGTCCTCTGACCAGGCCCTCTCCTCAGTCAGTGGCAGGGGCAGGACCGTCTCCGCTGCTGCCCCTGCCCACTGCCCACTGCGAGCTTCCAGCTGGCTGGGCGAGGGGCTGGGGGGGCAGTAGGGGCTGTGCAGGGCAGCTGCCTGGCTCTCTGCCCCTGCTGCTGGGGCTGTTGCCAGCATGGCTGCGTCCTGGCCTTGAGCTGGGTGTTGCTGTTCCCCCGGCTGCTGGCCCCGTCGCCGGATCACAGCTGCAATCCCGCTCAGGGTGACACGTGCCATGCGCTGTAGCGCGTCCAGCACGGCGGGGCAGCAGCCTCTGGGGCGCTGCGGGGCAGCAGCTGTTGGCTGGTGGTGCCTGGGACCTGCCGGGGCAGGAGATGTGCTGTGCAGGTCCCTGACTACCTCTTCTGCTGCCCCTGCGCAGATGATGCAGGGACATTTGGGTCCTTCCTGGCAAGCAGGCTGAGGCTCCAGCAGGACCGGTATGAGGGAGGGCTTGACCCAGATGGTGTAGATTTTGACGACTTCCCCTTTCTTCTCTGCCAGCTCCTTGTTGTGGCTGTCTTCTTCCTGGGACAGCGGTTGGTGTGCATTTTCTTCCCCTCGGGACTCCCTGGAGACCTCTGGGAGCCCTGCCCACTGCCCAGTGAGAACTGACAGCTGGCTTGGCGAGGGGCTGGGGGGGCAGGCGTCCGGGCTCGGGGCCTGTGGCCTGATGTAAGGGCTGGTGAGGCACGGGCGAACTGGGGCACAGGCTGTCCGTGTGGGCGCTTGAAGGTCCCAGGGCTCTGACCATGCCTCACGTGGCATGGGCACGGGGAGCCTCTTTTCTCTACTCCTCCAGCTTTGGTCTCCGCTGCATTCTTCTTGGGGCAGCTCTAGGAGGCTGCAGATGTCTGAGAGCTCCTCAGACCAGGCCCCCTCCTTGCTCTCTGCCACTGGCAGCACTGCCCCTGCTGCTGCCCCGGCCCACTGCCCACTGAGAGCTTCCGGATGGCTTGGGAAGGGGCTGGGGGGACAGCAGGGGCTTTGCAGGACAGAGTCCTGCCTCTCTGACCCTGCTGCTGTGGATGTTCCTGCTGTCGCTACCTCCATACCCGGTTCTACCTCCCTCTGTGGCTCCGGCTTCTGGCCACGTCGCCGGATCCCAACCGCAAGCCTGCGCCGGGTGGCGCGCGCCACGCGCTGCAGTGTGTCCAGCACAGCGCGGCCGCAGCCTCTGGGGCTCTGTGGGGCAGCTGCCTGGCTCTCTGCCCCTGCCGCTCTCACCTGCTCAGCCACGGCAGCAGAAGAGGTGTTCTCCTCTTCCTGCGCTGCTGCCTGCGCCTGCCAGTTGTCCACCTGTGGCGAGGAGGAGGAGGAGAAGGCGGTGTGAGATGGAGGCAGCTGCCATGGCACGTCAGGCCTCTCCGTGCCTGCAAGCCCAGCCCTGGCACCAAGGCAGCTCTCCACTACCCCATCCTTCACCTTGTGATTCCTCTGCCAGCTCGACAGCCACTTGCGTGGCTGCAAGTTGGTAAACTTCTTCATCTTCCACATCGTCCACGTCGGCTACTTCCTCTGCCGCTGAGGCCCCCGAGAGAGATGCTGCCTCCTGAGACAGAAGCTCTCCTGGGAGAAAGAGGGCACTCCAGGCCTCTGCCCTCCTTAAATAGCCTCCCGGGCAGGGCGGGGCCCCGCACTGTCACAATGGCCTGTGTGCCCAAGGAGGCCCTGCATCACAAAGGGCCCGGCAATGCTGTCACAATGGGCCATTTCCCAGCACCCCTAGGACAGCAGCGTAGGGGGCACACAACTGGCTGCAGCTGGTTGGAACCAGTTGGAACCGGCTGTGCCCGGCACAAGGCTCCCCCGCTTTCCCATCACAGACGCTCCAGCCGGCCCCAGCCAACAGCTCCCGCACGGCCTCGGTGCCCGCGGCCTCCCCAGAGTTCAGCCCTGTCTGCATCCAGCAGCTGGCGGTGCCACCACCCTGGGCAGCCAGCCGTGGCCACGGCATGTCCCAGGGTCAGAGAGACAAGTTACTATGTGTAGAATTGCCTTGCTAAGGTTTCGGGCTTGCCAACCAGCTCGCCCTTCTGTGCAGGACTGTCAATAAATCAAATCCCTCGACCGTATGTGTGGATCGGCCTCTCGCACGCAGCGGGAAAGAACCCGCTTTGGGACAACAGGAGGGTCCTGGGCACTTGCTGGGGCAGGACACTTGCTGTGCAGCTCAGCATCTCTGCCCGCACTGCTGGGGTAACTGGGCCCTTTCTGGCAACCAGTGTAGGGGTTCAGCAACACCGCCGGCTACAAGGGCCCAACCCAGACAGTGTGCCTTTGGCTGGCCTTCCTGCTTTCCTGAGTCAGTCCTTTCTCCTTGTTTCTTCCCCATGGGACAGGGCTTGCTCTGGGATTTTTTGCCCTTGGGACAGCTCTAGGAGCCTGGAGATGTCCCAGAGCCACTCGGATCAGGCCCCATCCTGAGTCTGTGCCACTGGCAGGACTGCCTCCGCTGCTGCCCCTGCCCACCGCCCACCGAGAGCTTCCAGTGGCCTTGGCGATGCTGGACTGGAGGTCCAGCAGGAAAAGTCGGGCCTTTGCCCTGATTGGAGGGCTTCTGAGAGGGAGAGCTGGGCCATCGACTGTGATGCTGCACCGTTGAAGGTCCCAGGGCTCTGCCCATGCCTGGCGCTGGAAGGAAACTCAGCTCCCCTCCTGCCCAGTGCTCCAGCTTGGGTGTGTGTTTTCTTCCCCTTGGGACAGCTCTAGCAGCATGGAGATGGGAACAAAGTAACTAGAGGGTAGAACATCCTAGCTATCAGTCCTAGATCCAGGGGAGAGGCACCTAACAAGAAGCCCCAGAGGGCAGAGCCACCACCACCAAAGGGCCGCCTGGTGCTGCTTTTCTTTGCTCTGGCCTCCTGTGGCCGCTGCCGCCCCTCAGGCAGCGCTTCCAGGGTGCCAGCCATTCTGAGACTGGCTTAGGGGCTGCGGGGGCTGTGCTGTGGGGCAGTGCTCCCGGGCTGCTTTGGACTTCCAGCTGCTCCAGGCAGCAGCTCCAAGAGCCTCCAAAGGAGGCTCCAAGGGGCTGCATTGGGGCAGGGCATCCTTCCACCCTCCTGACATTCCACCTCTCCATTCCCTACACGTACGCACTTGAGTTGCTCTGAGCCAACACGAATAGAAGAATCCAGCGTCTCCCAGCTGCAACCCTGCTCAGGCTCACCCCTGCCCCGCGCTGCAGTGTGTCCAGCGCAGTGTGGCCGCAGCCTCTGAGGCGGTGCAAGGCAGCTGCCTGGCTCCCTGCCCCTGCTGCTCTCGTCTGCTGGCAGAAGGCAAGAGACTCTTGCGTCTTTGCCCCCTCGGGTGCCTTGGCAGCGAGAGGCGCGCGGTGCTCCCCTGCCTCTGGAGCTCCTTGACTTCCTTAGGATAAACACAACTGAACAAACCACCAAAACATCAGTGTGTTGTCGACACCATTCTCATTCCAAATCCAAAATACAGCCCTCTAACGGCTCCCGAGAAGAAATTAACTCTACCCTAGCGAAAACCAGGACCAAAGGGGAAATCACACCTGACAAATTTGGTGACTTTCGGAGACGGGGCTACATCAGTGGTGGCAACTAATCCAAATACTTTTGAAATGGTCTTAGAGACGTCCATCTCATTGCTAACAAAGCCAAGAGAACACATCACAACACCTCTGTATTTATTCTCCACCACCGGCACGCATGGGACCCCGCTCTGAAGGGACACGTCAGACGCTTGGACCGCGTTTGCACACAGCACCCGCAACTCTCCTTGACGGAGATGGCAATCTTGTCCTCTGGGAAGCCCCCCGGCAGATATTCCTATTCCTCTTCCCTTGCCAGTACCCTCCAAGAGAAACTGGAAGAGGACTTTGGATTTCAGAAAGAATATGAAGCAGCTCCAAAGCATCTCAGGCTTTGCAGGCCCTTAAGTCAACTGTGGAAACTGCACCATGAATTTGGTCTTCAGGTGAAATGCAAACCAAGCTGGCTTTCTCGTCAGTAGGCAAGAGGGAGATGAAAAAGACCTAAACCAGGGGCAGGTTAAACCCATCCTCACAAGCCCAAGGGCTCAATCGCTCGCTCTTGACACAGAGAAGAAAACAGCTTTTAGCAGACCTTGAGAAATTAGCACTGGCGGCCAGCAAGTGTGGATCAGACCCGGTGCAAGGACACGTGTCTCTCCAGTGACCAGAATCGGAGCCCACGTGACAAACAGCTTGCTGCAATTGCTTCACCCAACCAAAGCAGCAAATCTGACTGCAGATCAGAGAGGGGATCTGAGGGATCTGGGATGCCACCAGAAGCAGATCAAGGCCATCCCCGAAGCAGCAAGTTAGGAGCTGTCAGCCATAACAACAGCCTTTTGGGTCAAACAGCTGACTGCTCTTGCACAGCAGCTTATGATATTGCATGATGCTGGTTGTCACTTTCCTGTTGCTTTGTAGAGAAGAAAGGTCCATCCTCACAGAACGTGCTCTACTAGGGCAAAGAGGGTATGGTAGAAAGCAAAAAAGTCATGAGCTTGTTTTAGGATAAAACCAAAAAGTCTCATGAAACAGCAAATTGCTTGACAGTGTTTTGAAAGGTAACTACTCCACATGCGTGTGACTTAGAAAAGAGTAAGAAAGGGCAAAAGGTAAGAAAGAAGAGAAGAGAAGTCAAAAGGAGGGCCAAGAACTTCAGGGAAAGGGCATCTCTTTAGTTTGTTGGGAGAAGAACTCCAATGAGCTTTCTCCTGACTTTCAAAGCAGCAGGCACCCGGCCCTCTCCTCTGCGTTCCTCCTCGCCCTCTCTCCAGCACGCTGCCTCCCATCTGACGACGACGTCTGCACGCAACAGGCAACGGGGGCTTGCCCAGCAGCTTCAAAGCAGGCAGACGGCCCAACAGCCTGCCGTCCCTTCCAGTCAGCCCTCTCCGGCACTGCCCACTCACAGGCCCAGCCCTGCATGGCCACACTGCCCCAGCCCGCAGCAGGACTTCCCCCTCCCGTCCACGCATCCCTCCCTCCGCCCCAGGCAGCGCCCTTCTCCTTCGCCCCACCCAACACACGCTGGCCCCAGCAACTAAAAGACTTGGGTCTGCAGGATGCTTTTTTCCTCCCAAATGCAGGACTATTGTGTGATGAAAAGAACCAGCTCTGCATATTGGTCAAACCAGTAGTTTTATTTCAACAAAGGCTTCTAGATATCCTGTTGTAATTTAGCAGTGGCCCAGCCCCAGAAGACGCGTCTTCCAAGACTCCTCCTTATAAAATGGAGGGCAGCAACACACGAACATCGGGAGAGCCTGAAAAACAAACTTCTACTTCCAAGAAGGAAAGACCCACTCGGTGGCTGTTACCCAGCTGTGCTTACAGACGTCCCTGTGCTGCCTTCGGCCTCCAGGACAGCTCTATTGCACACACACTTGCCAACGGACACAGCTCAGCTGCCTAAGGAACAAATCCGAGCCCAACCGCTAAATATTATTCTCTTTCAAAACACAAGCTTCCTGACACTTTTCTTGCAAAACCGATCTTTATTTTAAACTCTTACAAGTCTACCTGAAACACTAGGCTCTCCTAGGTCACCACCCATGCTAAAGCCCCGTTTGTAATTTTGGTCAGGAAACGGGAAGAGAAAGCATGAGACGGCCTTTACCTTGTACTTTGAAATTCAAGTGGAGAGCACTGCTAACACCTATCCCTACTTTATCCTATGGAACTTAACTCGACTAATTCTTCCCTACCCCTACTTAAACCTACAGAACTTAAGGGGACTTATTCTCCTACTTCAGGGAACGGAAAGAAGGACAGGTGGTCTGGGAGGATGGGGACAAGGGTAGGGAAGCTGGGGACAAGGGTGGGAAAGCCAAGGCCCGGCTCGGCTTGAGTCTGTCTCTTAAGGAGAACAGGAAGGGCTTCTACAGCTGTCTTGCTAAAGACAGCCTAGGGATAAGGTGGGCCCTCTCCAGAAGGAACTGGCAGACGTGGCTATCATGCACAAAGAGAAGGCTGAGGCTCTTGAGGACTTCTGTGCTTCAGTCTTCAACAGCAAGTGCTCCAGCCACGCCGCCCAAGTGGAGAAAGGCAAAGGCAGGGACTGGCAGAAGAAGTGCCTAAGTCCCCTGCAGCAGAGGATCAGGTTCGAGAGCGTGTCGGGAACCTGAATGTGCACAAGGGACCCGCTGAGGTTCATCCACAGGTCCTGAGGGAGCTGGCAGACAAAGTTGCTAGGCCACTCTCCATGGTTTTGGAAAATCGTGGCAGTCAGGTGAAGTCCTCGCTGACCGGGAAAAGGGCAATCCAAACCAACAGACCAGCAGGACTGGCCCCAAAACTGAGCCCTGGGTGACACCACTGGTGACCGGTCATCAGGTGGATGTCGGTGCGGTCACCGCCACCCCCTGGGAGCCGCCATCCCGTCTCGCCAGGCAGGACCAGCAGAATGCCCCGCACAGAGCCCGGAGCGCCTCCCTGAAGAGAGAGGGCCGCTGTGCTGAGACAGGCGTTGATGAGGGCTCGACTTGGCAGCGCTCAGAAGACTGTCTGTCCCATGCCAGCAAGTCGTCCTCGCAGCAAATTGCCCCCCTGACGGCCTTCTGTTCCTGGGAGTTCTTCTTTGCCCTTGGTCTGGGTTGCAAAAGGCCTTCTTCCGTCAAGTCCGTGCCTGTGCCCATGTAAAACTGCTGGTTTGGGTTGGAAGGACCCATGTCCCGGACTGCCCCCAGATCATCGTCCGTGGATGTGCCTTCTTGAGAGTCCCAGGGCTCTGCCCATGGCCCGCACGGGAGGGACACAGAGCTAGTTACTCCCCCAGTACTCCAGCTTTCAGCTGTGTTTTCTTCCTCTTGGCAGGGCTCTAAGAGGCTGGAGATGTCCCAGAGACTCCCATCCTTGGACCAGGCCCTCTCCTTTGTCTGGGCCACTGGCAGGAATGCCCCCACCGCTGCCACTGCCCACTGCTCACTGAGAGCTGCCAGCTGGCTTGGTGAGGGGCTGGCAGGGCAGGGGGAAGTGTGCAGGGCAGCTGCCTGGCCCTCTGCCCCTGCTGCTGTGCTGTGCTGGTCACCATCTGTCTGTTCTGCTGCCTCTTTGCATATGGTGCAGGGGCATTTGGGTCCCTCCTGGCCCCCAGTCTGAGGTTCCAGCAAGATTGGTATGAGGGAGGGCTTGACCCAAATGGTGTAGATCTCGATGTCTTCCCAGTTGTCCTGCGACAGCTCAGTGTCGTTGCTGTCTTCCACCTGGGACAGCGGTTGGTGTGTGTGTTCTTGCCCTTGGGACTCCCTGGAGATGTCCCAGAGCTCTGAGGACCAGACGCCCCCGCGCTGCCCACTGAGAGTTTCCAGCTCACACGGCGAGGGGCTGAGGGCACAGCGGTCCGGGGTTGGGGCCTGTGGCCTGATGTAAGGGCTGCTGCTGCGGCGAACTGGGGCACGGGCTCTCGGTGTGGGTGCTTGAAGGTCCCAAGACTCTGCCAATACCTCACATGGGATGGGCACAGGGAACCCCTTTTCTCTGCTGCTCCAGCTTTGGTCTCCACTGCGTTCCCCATGGGGCAGCTCTTGGGGGCTGTAGACATTCAAGTCTCGCCCCAACTTGGAAAAGGCCCCCTCCTCAGCCTCTGGCGCTGGAAGCACTGCCTTTGCTGCTGCCCACTGCTCGCTGAGGCCATTGGCTTGTAGCTGGATTGGCGAGGGGCTGGGGGAGCAGAAGGGGCTGTGCAGGGCAGCTGCCTGGCTCCCTGGCCCTGCTGCTGTCGCCTGCTCGCCCAAGGCAGGAGAAGCTGCCGTCTTTGCCGCCTCTTGTGCCTCGGCAGCGACAGGTGTGCAGTGCTCCTCTTCCTCAGGAGCTCCGGCGAGGGCAGCAGCTGCTGGCTGGCTGTCCGTGGGACCCGCCAGGGCAGGACAAGAGCTGTGCAGGTCAGTGTCTGCCTCTTCTACCACCTCTCTGCCCACACTGCTGGGGAAACCGGGCCCCTCCTGGCAACCAGTGTGGGGGTCCAGCAAGACCTCTGGGTAAAAGGGCTTGACCCAGATGGTGTGGACTTGGCTGCTCTTCTTCTTCGTCTTCTCCTGAAACAGCTCTTGACCGTTGCTGTCTCCTCCATGGGACAGCGGTTGCTCTGTCCTTTCCTCCCCTTGGGACTGCTCTGATTGGCTGGAGATGTCTGAGAGCTCTTCAGACCAGGCCCCCTCCTTGCTCTCTGCCACTGGCAGCACTGCCCCTGCTGCTGCCCCGGCCCACTGCCCACTGAGAGCTTCCGGATGGCTTGGGAAGGGGCTGGGGGGACAGCAGGGGCTTTGCAGGACAGAGTCCTGCCTCTCTGACCCTGCTGCTGTGGATGTTCCTGCTGTCGCTACCTCCATACCCGGTTCTACCTCCCTCTGTGGCTCCGGCTTCTGGCCACGTCGCCGGATCCCAACCGCAAGCCTGCGCCGGGTGGCGCGTGCCACGCGCTGCAGTGTGTCCAGCACAGCGCGGCCGCAGCCTCTGGGGCTCTGTGGGGCAGCTGCCTGGCTCTCTGCCCCTGCCGCTCTCACCTGCTCAGCCACGGCAGCAGAAGAGGTGTTCTCCTCTTCCTGCGCTGCTGCCTGCGCCTGCCAGTTGTCCACCTGTGGCGAGGAGGAGGAGGAGGAGGAGAAGGCGGTGTGAGATGGAGGCAGCTGCCATGGCACGTCAGGCCTCTCCGTGCCTGCAAGCCCAGCCCTGGCACCAAGGCAGCTCTCCACTACCCCATCCTTCACCTTGTGATTCCTCTGCCAGCTCGACAGCCACTTGCGTGGCTGCAAGTTGGTAAACTTCTTCATCTTCCACATCGTCCACGTCGGCTACTTCCTCTGCCGCTGAGGCCCCCGAGAGAGATGCTGCCTCCTGAGACAGAAGCTCTCCTGGGAGAAAGAGGGCACTCCAGGCCTCTGCCCTCCTTAAATAGCCTCCCGGGCAGGGCGGGGCCCCGCACTGTCACAATGGCCTGTGTGCCCAAGGAGGCCCTGCATCACAAAGGGCCCGGCAATGCTGTCACAATGGGCCATTTCCCAGCACCCCTAGGACAGCAGCGTAGGGGGCACACAACTGGCTGCAGCTGGTTGGAATCAGTTGGAACCGGCTGTGCCCGGCACAAGGCTCCCCCGCTTTCCCATCACAGACGCTCCAACCGGTCCCAGCCAACAGCTCCCGCACGGCCTCGGTGCCCGCGGCCTCCCCAGAGTTCAGCCCTGTCTGCATCCAGCAGCTGGCGGTGCCACCACCCTGGGCAGCCAGCCGTGGCCACGGCATGTCCCAGGGTCAGAGAGACAAGTTACTTCTGGGTAGAATTGCCTTGTTAAGAGTAAGAAAGGGCAAAAGTTAAGAAAGAAGAGAATGTAAGAAAAGCCAAAAGAAGGGCCAAGAACTTCAGGGAAAGGGCATCTCTTTAGTTTGTTGGGAGAAGAACTCCAATGAGCTTTCTCCTGACTTTCAAAGCAGCAGGCGCCCGGCCCTCTCCTCTGCGTTCCTCCTCGCCCTCTCTCCAGCACGCTGCCTCCCATCTGACGACGACGTCTGCACGCAACAGGCAACGGGGGCTTGCCCAGCAGCTTCAAAGCCGGCAGATGGCCCAACAGCCTGCCGTCCCTTCCAGTCAGCCCTCTCCGGCACTGCCCACTCACAGGCCCAGCCCTGCATGGCCACACTGCCCCAGCCCGCAGCAGGACTTCCCCCTCCCGTCCACGCATCCCTCCCTACGCCCCAGGCAGCGCCCTTCTCCTTCGCCCCACCCAACACACGCTGGCCCCGGCAACTAAAAGACTTGGGTCTGCAGGAGGTTTTCCCCCGAAATTAAGGACTAGATCATGATGAAAAGAACAAGTCCTTATGATTGGTCAAACCAAGACTTTTATTTCCACCTGTTAAGAAAACCCTTTGCTTACCAGCAGAGTCCAACACAGATGGGCAGACAGACTCGAATACAATTAAATACAGGAAAACCTGAACTATATACAGCAAGACAGACATCTACATATTATAAAGAGTTTTTTCCTGTATCTATGAGTTCTTGCCAATGCAAAACATTACTGGAACTCAAGTATATTAAGATTTTTTTCTTTTTTCCCCTTAAAAAGAAAGCATGTAATGAATTTCCTATTTTTTTCCATTTACTGAGGCATAATATTCATTTTGAGATGCACAAAATTTGTGGCACTTCACAGGGTACACAAAAGCTAAAAATGTTTTGTCTTGTTATTTTATAGTTTATGATATCTAAATTTCAATTAAATCTATTTATGGAGACACTAACTGTAAAGTGTTATTTACATGGAGGGAGTTGTGCAAAGTCATTTAGGCTATGGCTAGTACACTGTGAAAGATGCATGGTAAAGGAACTCACCCTCATCCCCAGAAGTAATCCCTTAAATCCTCTTTTGATCATTTTTCTCATGGAGCAGTCACCCAAGGAAAACTGGCCATAATTTAGTATTATTTGTTTCTTAAGCTACTTGGAGAAAGCTGTTCCTGTGACCCTTAAGGGTCTTGACTGTTTTAATGTTGGATTTTTTCTTTTCACACAGTTAATGCTTTAAGCATTGACTATCTGCTTTTTGGGACACAAATGCAGCCGTCACTGTCACCACACTACCCTACGACAGCCGTAGTCCTTGCCTGTAGTTTATATCACCAGTGGGAGCACACAGGAACTGAATGTGTGTAACTTTGTAGGAGTCACTGTACTGCCACAATGCAGAAACTGCATATTCCTGCTAACAGTGCTGAACCAAAGCTATTCCAAACCAGGGTGGGGAAGGTACTGCCTTTCTTCAGACATCCTTTACAGAACAGAACTCTGTATTACTATATCCAGAAACATCCAGAAACATCCTCATTAAAAAAAAAAAAGAAAGAAATCAACTTTACTTTGGGTTGCAAACTTCAAGAAAGATCTTGAAACAGCTAATTACAAGAGCTGCTGTAATTAAAGACTTCCTACAGATCCCTAGGACAGGTTAGCAAAGACACATCCTACAGTTGTGCTGCACCAGGGCACAGAATGGTTCTTATAATGGTTTCCATAACCAACTGCCAAAAGGTGTCCAAGGTTAATTCTGGACTTTTTCACAGATATGCCTACTGCAAATGTGGATCATAAAACACTGATTTTAATCATCTTGTCTGCATAAACCTGTTTGTATCAGCTCATCTACATCAGCTTGCACATTTAGTAACAGACTTGAAGGATTTAGAACTGAGTTCTGGGGTGAAAAAAAAGTGACTTGATAACAGTACATAAACTGGTGTATTCCTGCCTTCTGAAATAGAGGAATTCTCTCTCCTAGGACATATACCCGCCTTCTCTTCTTTTTTAAAAATACACATTTAAAGAAAGCTGGGCAACGCTCAGGGCAAAGAGTGATTAAACTTGTCTCTCAAAAAGCTGTCAAGTTAACATTGCTACCAAACACCTTCTAAAGCCTCCGCTTCCTAAATCCATGGCAGTACAGTTCTTTAATTTTCAATCCTATGCACCAGGCTACAACCAGTCAGGTATCAGTTTAACAACCAGAGAGAACAGCAAGGCAAACACACTCAAAGCATTAAACAGGGAACAGCTGACACAGTAAGAAGATCTGTAGGTAGTTTGGTATTCACCTGACAAGAGGACAGCATACAGTTTGCTTCTTATTCATCACTAGGAAGCCTAGAGAAGTCTATATTCTCATTGGTTATTAGGAGAGAGTGTTACAGCACAGCAGTAAACCCAAGAGACCACCTCATCATGTTAGAAAATAAATTCAGTGTTTGGATTCAAATACAGGAATTCTTGGCAGTTAAAACAATCAAAGAAGTATTTTCACATTGTACATGTTGCAACGTTTCTACGTATTTTAGATCTCATGGAGTTCATAAAAACATCTACATGTTCAAGCCTTCTGCTCAAAACACCTGACTGCCGGTCAACAGCAGGTTATTTTATTGCATAACCTTCATTGTCAATTTAAGCCTTGTTTATGAAAACACAAGCCATCACTACAGAACTTACTCTACTTGGGCAAAGACGACATGCAGGAAAGTAAGAGTCGTGAACTTCTTACAGGACAAAAACAAAAGTGTAATTAAATGATAAATTGCTAATCTGTCTTCTGAAAAGGAAACTATTTCATATCTAGATGTGATGGTGGGAATAATTTATAGAGTAAGAAAAAACAAAATATTCAGGCCCCCTCATTTTTTAGCATTAGAAAAAGTAGAAGAAAATTGATTAACTGCTTCCTTCCTGGTCTAGGCTGCTGGTCTAGTTTATAGACAGTCATTGATAAAACATTATAACAAGGAACATAAAAAGAAGCAGCTTGGACCATAAAAAAAAGTTGTCTAGATACATACAAGTCGTTCTCCAAAAAAAAAAACAAAACAATTTTATTTGGATTTGTGCACAACCTGTTGCTCTTTAAATCTTCAAAGCACTGAAAACATGACATTTTCCCCCAAAATCCATTGAGACTGTCCTGAGAAGTAAAAGTACTCATATATAAATGGGATGATATTGTCTGTGAGTGAGTTTCTTCCTGCAGGTTGGGCAAGAGTTGGCATTCCTAAGGGAATCACGGAGGCACTGACTGCAGAAGACATGGCCACATTTTGTTGACACAATCAGTCGTCCACTTTGCACAATCTGGAAGAAAGGAAACCACAAGAGGCACTGGAAGTAAAGAATTCAACTTTGCTGGTCTCCTGCCACCAGGTAAACAGGACTTGGATATCTGGAATTGTCTTTTACTCTTAGAATAATACGGAACTGAAAGATCTTTCAGTGCCATCCTGGCAAAAGTTTCTCCCTCTATCCATGCCACCAAGAAGTGACTTGGAGTGACAAGTTAGTATGAGCTTCAAAACAAGCTCTGTGCTTCAAGTCAGATCTCTGCAACATCCCAAACAGGCCAACTGAGTTGTGCAGCTCCCCCTCTGCCCCATTCTCCCTCCCACAAGACAGAAAGGATGACAGCATGTGGACTCTTACCTCTGAGTAGACATCCATGCAAATGGGACAGCTAACAGTACCAGACGGCCTTGTGGCAGAGAGAACAGAACAAGAAAGAACATGCAGCCATTAATCTCACTGCACGTCGGGCGTTGCCGACACACAAAACGTCCCGTCACCATCTGAGCGCAGACCAGCCATGACACATTTCTTTTGAAGATCCCCATGTATCTTTAGCTCCCTCAGTCTGTGGCATGTAATAAGGAGTCTGGGTCTCCTTGTTCTAAGGGAAAGGTTTTCACTAGGGGGAAGATGCAGTCAGTCACCCTGCTCTAGCACTAGAAGGGACAGCAGTCTCTAGCACTGGGCACCATAGGTACGGCCATCAACAACATCAGTAACAGCTCTGTAACAAAAGCATCTACCTGTGCCTTGGAAACAAGTCATTCTAGAAAGGGAAGAGGCTGCCAGAAATTCAAATATCCCCTGTTCTAATTCAGCAATACACACATTCCAAGAACTCCTCCTTATAAAATGGAGGGCAGCAACACACGAACATCAGGAGATACCAAAAAACAAATTTCCACTTCCAAGAAGGAAAGACCCACTCGGTGGCTGTTACCCAGCTGTGCTTACAGATGTCCCTGTGCTGCCTTCGGCCTCCAGGACAGCTCTATTGCACACACACTTGCCAAAGGGATACAGCTCAGCTGCCTAAGGAACATGTCCTAGCCCAACTGCTAAATATTATTCTCTATTAGAAATGAGTTTCCTGCTGCTTTTCTTTTGAAACCAATCTCTATTTTAAACTTTCAGACCTCTACCTTAAACACTTGGCTTTATGTCACGGCTCATGCTAAATCACAGTTTGTAATTTATTAATCATAGAGGAATAGAAAGCATAGGATAGCTTAAATTCAAGCAGGGAACCCTACTAACATCTACCCCTTGTTTAACCTACAAAATTTAACTCCACTAATTCTCCCATTTTTACTCCTCCAATTCTTTAGGCAGCAGCTATAATAGCACCTCAGTAACAAATCATAATTAATGATAATCTTCTTAGAAGGAAGAGGAGTCCAACACTACAGATGGCTCTGGCAATCTCCAGCACCAGGGAGGACCCTTTTGTCAATGTTAAATGCTGCAGCAGTGAATTCTTTCAGCCTCACCTACACAGAGCAGGAAGGTACAGTCTTTAACAGAGAAGCCTGAGGCTGAAGAAACAAACTAATATTTTTCATATTATCCAATTAGTGGGATTTGTTCTCTGAAATACTGAACAACCAAAATTTAAACATCTATAAATCCACCATCAAAATGCACTATGAGTTAGAATAGTATAGGCCCTTTCAATGGCATATTTATGATCTGACACCCAGAAGTTCCATACTCAAGTTCTCTCTCACACTGCCTTTCAGTAATCCAAAAGGCTCAAAGCACGCCAGCTTCATTAAATCCTGTACTTTCCCCCCTCCAAAGAACCACTTTAAAAAAAGTTTATACAACAATTCTTATGTCCTTTGTGTTCCCTAGTCACAGAAAACCCAAGTTCTCTTAATTAGTCTAACACATTACAGCAGGACTTTACTGTTTCTCTGCACAATGGGGTCTTTACTGACTGAAACAGCAAGATCCCTATCTCACATGCAGACATACCAGGGCTCCATAACATCCATGGGACAGAACAAGAACTGGCCATAAGAGCACAATCTCCACAATGGCCTTGCAAGGATACCTTGAGGAGGATGGCTGCTGCTTGGAGAAAGGCAGCAAGTGGCACAGTGTGCAAAACAAGCAGGGAACACAGAAGTGTTTTTACTGGAATTTGCCAGGCTGCTGCCTGCCAGCCTTGCGCTATCAAACCTCATCGACACCAACAAAAGTATTTCCATATCTAAAATAACTACCAGAGCTTTGTATAAAAAGCAAATGCGATACATTGTGAGCTATGGCCTGTGACTAATCCCCCTTCCTTGCCATATCCCCACACTCATCTTTAAGGCTGTATACAAAGTTGTACATCTGTCTTGGGCTGGCTTTTCATCCTGAAGCGGAAATGGTATCATTTGATCATCATGCAACATGGGATGTTGTACTCATTGAAAGAGGGAACTAAGTGAAGGCTTCAAAGACAAGTCAGGCGATGGCCATACAAGTCAGTGCTGTCTGTATGAAAAGAAGCACAACTCAATGTCTGGTAGGTCATGAGGCATACGTACTTAGTGCTTTCAGTTTCCTCTTCCAGTGGTCCCAGTTCTCGAGACACTTTTTCGGTCACATACACATCATTATCTCTTGTTTCATCTTCATCATCGCTACTCAGTACGCAGCTGTCCGACTGTCGCTGGCTTCTTAGTCTAAGATTTCTCCTTTGTCGTTGATTCTCTGCAATTTAATTTTTTAAGTTAGCTATACTATTGTCTCTCTCTATCTGGAACTATCCTTGAAATGCGAGATTAGAAATAGTCTGTAAGGGTTCCTATTTTAAATGGACCATACTCAGCTGGGTTAAAAGCAACCTTAAACAAACTAGTTTCCTAAATATTAAGGCTGAACACGTCCAAATATTGTGAATACTTTGGTACATACTGACAGAAAACATTTGCACTCCTCCCCCTACAAACAGCTAAAATGCGACCTTAAAGATTCTCAGTGTCCTATGTTTCATGTAATTACACCACCTGTGAATCAATTTCCCCTGTAAAAAGAAGATACCCCTCCCAGTCCCTGCTGACAGAAACTGCTACGATCCCATGGTGAGGAACTGCAACAGTTGCTGTGTGATAGGGAAGGGAGAAGACTGAAGTCAATTATCTCTGCAACTCCAGTGTCCATGTAAAAATAATCAAGCATTAATCAATTAAAATGACATAAAGAGTCACAAAATTAAAGTCCCTTCCTGCCTAAGTGTTCAGCTACAACTTTTAATGTCGGTACTTTTCACTTGCTCTTGCTTCATTTAGATCACAGAACAGATTATATTCTAGGTAAGCAGCTGACAACATACTAATGCATGTCCAATAATATAATCAGAACAAGGCTGACAGATATAAAGGATTAACTTCTTTAGACCTGTAACTATTTTAATATCTAAAGTAATAAAAAAAACAACTTGTTAATTAACACTTGTTAATACTACTCTCTACAAAATTTGAAGCATGTTAGAGTAGATAATGAAACTGAATACTATGACCACAAATCACTTTCTCCTTAAGCTTCTTCACTGCAATACAGGTTAAACAAATCTTTTGACATTTTCTTTTTTATTCAAAGCTGATATTCCAGTGCTAATTAAAATTATGGTCAACTTGGGGCTTAAAGAAATTCTATTTTTGGAAAGTAAGAAGCAATTAAAACAGCTTTGATGTATTTTATTTCAGGTACTTTCTACAAGCTCTGATAGTGACTATGAAACACAGACTGGATTCATTCTCTTAAGACACCAGCTAGATGCTTTATCAATATCCTTTGCCTTTTCCTAAATGCATTTTCGATTCATGCTGCTCAAGCTCATTGGAAAAGGCAAACAAAAATAATAGGGTCCATTTAAGACAATTCCATTACCAATTTTAAAACGTTCACTCACCTTCAACAATCTTGCATCAATACATATGGGAAAGAAGAGAAAACAAAATACAATTAGACTTTGTTGTGCACCCCTGGTATTACATACAAACACCAGTTAAGCAAAGCAGTTACAACAAAACAAGCTAAGAATGGTAGGCTATTGCTCTTGTTTTGACTAAGAATGTTAAAAGTATTATATTAACTGCTGCTCTAAACAACCAAGTGGATGCTGATGGTTCTGCTCCCACTGCTCCAATGGGGTAGAAATAAAGGCAGCTTATGAACCACCTGAACCCCCTCCTCCCTGCTCCCCCATTTCAGTTCCATGATTTATGGTTTCAGGCTGGAGGTGATTCTTTCCCTCTTTCTCCCCAAACAGGCCGATTCAGCAGTGATGTCCATAAATGCTTCATATGAGAGCAGCTGCTGAAGGGAAAAAAAATAATCCCCAACCCACTGTTGTCTTTGGTGGAACTGGAGCAGGGGCAGTGCAATTGTGAAGTTTGAGGCCTTTCCTTTGCAAAGGCTAAGGAACAACCCCATCAAGAAGTACCCCCATGCTATTCCTGCTGCTTGTTTCTGATTTGCGTAGCAGCAGTGGCATCCCAAATCTGAGAGGATAAACCACAATACTGGCTGGAGCAAAGCTTTCAAAACACCAGTAAAGGGAAAAAAAAGTAGATTTTTTTAAGACTTGTTGGAGTAATGAGATCAACTGGTTTGCACCCAGTCAGCTAAAGTTGTGCTTGGCATCTCTGACAGGAGTACCTCAAACCAATGCTGCAGCTAAACACTTCATATAAGAATAAGTCAAAGACTTACTCTTCTCTCCCTTGGTTTTTTCTTTAAATCACTAGGGATATTTGAAAAAATTCTTCACCAAAAGGGTTGGCAAGCACTGGAAGAGGCTGCCTAGGACAGTGCTTGAGTCCCCATCCGTGGAAGTATTTTAAAGACATGTAAATGTCATGCTTAGGGACATGGTTTAGTTGTGGACTTGATGGTGCTGGGTGAATGGTTGGACTCAATCATCTTAAGAGGTTTTCTTCAACCTGAACAATTCTACGATTCTATCTTTGATATATCTAGAAAAGCTTCAACTATCTCTTTATGTTACACTACTCGTGACTGATATATATTCATGTCGGGTTCTGGAGCAAAAAGTTATTTTATATTATCCTATCACTACCTGCAAGTGCACCTCCAGAGCAGCTTCTGTGTTATCTGTAACACAGGGCTTCCATGCACTGACAAGTCAGTTTTGAACTTAAAGTCAGATTCTATGAGGGAGCACAACAGAAAACTCATTTGACGACAAGATTTAGACAAGTGTGCTGTTCACTACTTACCACAACGGAGTCATTGTGAGTTAGATCAACAACCACGGGATCTGAAGATTCACATGTGAGATCTACTACTTCTTCACCAGCTGAAAAACAGAATGTTAGAATCAAGATCAGAGATTGTAGAGGAGTAAAATTGCCTGCCACTGCACAACAGGCCAAGGTTCAACCATGTTCTGTCCATTTTATCTATAAGAATGTGTCCAACATTTCACTCAAGTTTTGCCCTCAGCAGTCCACACAGAGCATTACCTGCCCTGTCTTCTGCAAGCTGCAATGCAAGGGGAACAGCAGCTGAGCTCCTCACACAGTTCTGTTGGATAATACAGCTTGTGGGAGGCACACAGCAACAGACAATTCATCTGACACAGCAGAATGTTCATCACACAGAAAAAAAATAATAACTTTAAAGTACCGTGCTGCACATGTTCCCTTCAAATGGGACACAACTAATGACAGAGCTTTTCTTATCTTTTTCAAACCTAGGAGTTCCCAAACTTAGTTTGCCACTCTCTGTAGTGGCAGCTGCAGTGACTCCCAGCTCGCCAGAGTAGACTTCCAGATGTTTGAGCAGCTTTTGAGGACCTTTCCTATGCAACTCATCCATCACTAGTGGTAAATGTATCGTAGCTCAGTACTAAATCAAACCAGTTGTCAGTAGGCTTGTTATTTCAAGATGCCATACTAGGGGCTTCCATACTAGGTTTCCCTTCCTGTACAGTAAAGGGCCTAGGAACTAACATTTTCCAGGCTAAAACACACTTTCAGTAGAACACCAAGCCTCCAGAAGCAGTTTCTGTTCTTACCAAGGTCAAAAGAAAGCTTACCGCTTTCTTCAAGCTCAATTGGCTCTGCTTCTGACGCCATTTCTGCAGTGGAAGCCGTGAGCCTGTTTCTTTTTCGAGCTTGCCTAGAATTAACTGCTCCTCCACGGCGCTTTCGTTGAGTCTAAGAGAGAACAAAGACTTAGCATTTTCTGTGTGAGCAATATTAATGTGGCCCTCGATTTTGCAACACCAACGAACGCACACAAGGATACAGACAACAGTCCTGGAATGATTGGGGCGTTCATTGAATGGTGGTATGAGTTATTCCTACCTGAATGCATGGCATCGATGAAAAGACATCACCCCAGATCTCTTACCAGTTGCCTCACCAAGAAAAAGCCTATCATGATGGTTTGGAAATGAGAAGACTAGTTCACAATTTATCAGGTTTTTGCTCACATTGTAAGCATTTCTGAACTATTGCTAAAACCTAGAGGGATTCAAAATCTTCATTACCACTGAACATAAAGTTACATGAAGATTTAATATACTTATGTTCCTGTGTATTAGCTACAAACTCTTAAAATAATTTTCAGAAGTACCATGGAAAACACATTTCAAGAATCAGGATTGCATTGAGTAGTGAAATACTTACTGTGCTCATAGTGTTTCTTGATCTAAAACCACCAATCAAGAGGTACACACAACAAAAAAGTAATGGCAAGGAAGCTAAAACTATAAGTTCCTTGGATTCCTTTAAGTAGGTCACTGACAAAAAGTCCAGATTTTTCAGGGTCAGAGAACGATGTTCTTCCAAACCTATCAAAGAGAAGAGAGATTACCTATCTGCAATGCTTGTTCTCTTCAACACTCCTACTCCAAGACTCCCATTTCCGAGTCACCAGCTTCTGCCCAAAGTCAGAGGGGAGGGAAGTCCCAGAGTTCAGTATTTGAGCCTCAGACACCTGCAGCTGAGCCTGAAGCCTCAGTCATTGCTACCCATTAACTAAACACCAGAATAAGTGAATTTGACAGCAAACTAGAAGAATACTAAGGAATCCCAATGACATCGAACTGAAAAGCAACTGATTGACTCTCGAGCCAATGTCCGTGGGCAGCAATCACTGGGAATTGTGTCAGAAGCAGCCATCTTCAGAGAACCAAAAACTCCAGATGAGCAGTTCTCTTCTCCAACCCACCTTCAGATTCCAGCAGCTGGGAGCCAAAGAGCTTGAGAGGAATCTAAAGCAAGTGGAGCAGAGAAATTTCAGTTTCAAAATCCTTGCTGATGTGCAGGAGAACACGCGCTCCCCGTAGCTGCTCTGGTGCCTGCAGGTGTGTGTGCCCAGCTCCCTGCCAAGGGGGAGAGGTGAAAAGCATAAAGGCAGCTCTGAGTAACTGCCCGGGTACTGAAGGGTCCATCTCAGAGCTCGGCTGTGGTACAGTTACCACAGATCCAACACACAATGAGGAGCTGTGGGAGGGCGTGAGGGGAGACAGTGGAGGGGCTAGGAAAAAACCAATTATGTTAAACAAGAATTGCTGAATTGTCTTCCTGAGCTGACTTTGATTTTCACTGCAAAGACCAGCACACATGCTGTTAGCCTACTCACAGATGAGGAAACACTGGGACCATGCAGTGGGATATGGGATGGAACAGCACCAGTAGTCAATCCTAACCTTGAATTAAAGGAAATCTGACTGATCTTTTTCATCTTCAACTTACTCTCTCTATTTCATAAATCACTTTCTTAAGAGACCCGTTAACACTGAACTGTAATATTTTAAAACAAAACTTGAGAAAATGCTTGAGAAAAATGCTTACACTAAATTTGTTACTTATTACTAAGCCCAGAGATACATTTATGTATAGTTTTAAGCAACACATCACTCAGCAATTTTCTCACATTTTTTCATTTTAAAACTGGCACAAAAGCCACAATTAAAGTCAACATGTCTTCCCCCTCTCCCCCCAGCTGAATCATTTACTACATGCCAGACTTAATGCTCAGTGAGTCCACAGGCAGATTCTGGTCACAGTAGATCTCATTTTCAGAACTGTTATGTGTAACATCCCCTCCTACTACGAAGCTATTCAGTAACCAGTTCCTTTTAGGAATCTAAACTGACATGTACAGTTTTTCTGTCTCACCTGAAGACTAAGGCTCAGAGAAAGCTGGGAACTGACTTTGTCTCTTGCTCCCCCAATGCAGGACTCACCTACACATTCCTTTCCACAACATTCTGTGTCCAGGTAGTGTGAGCTCTCTCTGAACACTTCACACTGTTCTTAAGGTCTAGATTTCATTTCACTTGTCAAGAAAGAAAGCTTTTCTGCCAACCTTACCAACATCCTTGGGAAGAGCCTATTTGACTCACTTTACTGAGTTTCTGGGATAGAGGACAAGAACTTTTAAAACAAGACCATGCCTAATGATGCACCCATACAAAAAAACCCAAACCCAAAAGAACAGCAGGACTGTTCTGTGAGCACATTTTCTTTGTGCTATAGGAGTTCCTAGTTCCACACAATTATTATTCATGGGTTTGGAGGTTTTAGGAGACAAAGGGAAGAAGGAGGTGAAGGAGGAGGACACAGCACGGGGGATGAGGGATGGGGGCAAGGGAGAGAATCATCCCTAAGCCTGGCACATGTGCTGTTTCAAACTAATTTCTGAAAAACAAGCTACCATCTTCATCAACCAGGTACAAATCAAATGAGAAATAACTTGGGCAAAGTAGTTTTCTGCACACAGCAAAAGAAACAATAGACAGCAACACATGAGGTACATTAGGAAGTTAGGACATTAGATTCTTTTAAAAGTTTTATTTCATCAAGAAAGTCAAGGATGTTTTCCTTGATTCTCCTCAGGTATGGAATTGGAAAAAATATTTGGGATCTTAAAAAGCTGGGAAATGTTAGTTGGTACACACACCTGAGGATTACAAAGAAATTAACTTTATATAAGCTTATTTTTAATTACAGGTTCTTAGAACTATTTTAAAACAGAACCTTTTGGAGCAACCTGATACACTGACAAAACTGCACTGATAAAAAAGAAGCTCATTGTATTCACCAGACAGCACAAGTCTGGATATAAAACACCCAGAAGGTTTTCCAAGACCTGGTGCTGTTAGGATTTAACACTAAATACAACCCAGTGCAATGGTTTGTTGACAAAGTATCTTTAGAAAGGGTTAAAAACATGGGAGGAACACCTGGGATGACTCCAAACAAAAAACGTTGCACAGATTCTCTTTGGCCACAAGTGGCTTAAATTCCAAAGAAGAGCTAAAACAGAAGAAAAAATGAAGCCAACCAACAAACAAACTTATATTTTCAAAGTTATGGTGAAAAGAAAACCAAAGTAATACACAATAGAAGACCTGTTGTGCTAAGACCACCCTACTCACTTTAAATATCCACTTACTTCTTTAACAAGATATCAAGGAACAGATTATTTACAGGATTACTATGAAATGTCTCAGAGGATCTAGTATCAGACCTCAGTGGCAACAGCAGACAGAACCACTTTTTGACTTAAATGACAGAGAGCATGATTGCTATTTAGATGGTTTAATTTTCAGAATCTTCCAACAGTAGGCTTTCTTTGTAATTAATGCAGAGAGTACATATGAGGCACAAAAGTTCTACCTGCAATGGCTCAAATCTTAACTTCTTCAGAAGCTGCTTTGAAGAAGAAAGTTGAGAATTATACCCATAGGGAAGCTCATCACTGTAAACCACCTCAAAATAAAGCACCATAGGCAGGCTCATCAGTATCAACACGACCCATCTCAGGAGAGTCATGTTTACAAAGCAAATCAGACTACAGGAATTTATTAAGACTGCAGAAGTAGCCTCATGATCCAGCAACATTTCTGTTTTGCAAGAACAAACCTCTTCTGTGGAACTACAGATTTCCACATGTTCTTGGCTTACTTGGGAAACTTCACTGAACATTAACTACCTGAACTGTAAGAATGCATACTGAAAATAAAGCAAAGTTTGCCTCCTTAAATACACCACAGACCGAGTCTAGCAACGCACAGGAAATACACCACGGGTCAAGTCTAGTAATGCACAGGAACAGAGGTAAACACATTGCACATTAAGAGATACACTCATCAGTAAGAACTCCTCACAATTTTCAAAACATCAGGACCACTCAATTTAATAACACAATCTGCTACACAGGGCAGGAGAGGACGAGTTAAATGATAAGGCCCATACACTCCTCTTCCAGCAGCCACCACGGAACCACCCAGCACCAAGACTCCCAAGAGTGGCTGATACAAAGAGTTATGCATCAACCTCCTTCCTCTCAACCCCTACACATCCAGTGACTCACAGCTTCAGCTGGACTTTTTTTTTTTCTTTTGTATGTGAAAACTTAGTAGATCAACTTAGGAAGCCAATAAATACTTTTAACTTTTACATACTTTTTATTGCACCACTGCAGGATGATAACAGTACCAGAAAAAGCCACTCCCCTTCCCCTTACAGGCAGAGCTCTGCACATGCAGTTATTGTTCCTATCATTTAGCTCTCCCAAGGGCTTAAGCAGTGTTGACCTCACAACAAACAGCATTTTAAAGACTATATCCACCAACTTTTCTCTGTACAGGTAGATACTTGAGAAAAATAAAGGTCAAGCCATTTAAAATAAGAATATTTACACCAGGAGTGGTAACTACCCCTATTCCTCATTTAAGTCTCCTGTTACATTTTTTCCTCCACAAGAAAATTAACACTTTCTATGAGTTCAAGTTGACCTAATTAAACATGTTTGAACTACCATCCAAAAATAATTGATTTTCTAGACAACATAAACTGAAAACTTTTTTGCACCACTCTGAAAACAAAGTCTTGGTCTCCCATGTCCTTAGCATGAATTGAGGCAAATTGTCTTAAGCAAGAAACAGACATTCTCCCTATGTCTGACTAACACAAACAAGACTTTAGTTCATAATCACCCTAAACACAACAAATACACTGAAGTACCTACTTGAAGGAAGCAATTATGTCAATCCAAACGTTGGAAATGTGCAAGGCACAGCCGACAAAACCAGTATACACTAAATATGTCAAAAGGTGTTATCCCATGCCTTTAAGACTTTGCTTCTTATTTCTACCCAAAATGTCTCTTTGTACTACTAACAACAGAAAACACAGTATCAAAGATGCAGCTGCATAACAGGATTTCCGTGGCCAGAAGATGCACATGCCAATCACAAAGCGCTAGTCTTAATTTTGATGTTTTTTATCACAGAGAACACTAATCTGATATTTTACTCTTACAAAGCTTCATATTCCTGTACTTCCAGTACCTGTAAAGATTCTCCCCTTTTCTCAGATGCCCTACAGCAACTTCAGTTGGAAGCAGAAGTTGAATCTATTATGTGTTACCCAAATTAGGTCAAACACTCCCACACTACAAAAGCTTGGTGAGAGGCTCTATAAACAGAGTAACAGGAGAGATAACCAGCCAACCAGAGAGACACCAGTCTGCCTGCTCCAAGCAGTCAGTTACATCTACAGACAAGTATGGCATGTTCACGATCAGCCTAAGAAAGACAAAACATTAAAACACCCACAGAACAGAACACAGCAAACCTTTCCATCAGTCAGATGTCCTATTTCAGAAACAGCAACGAAAGATGGACAATGGCCAGAAGAAAAGCTCCTCATTGCTCTTACCTGCACAAGTTTTTCTGAGAGGACACAGCTTACTTTCAACAGTTCCAAAAATCAGATACAAAGAAAGGAAAACAAAACCAGTTGAGTCTTTCCACATTCTGTAATCGAAGTGCAGAGGGGGAGCGCTGAGGCAGAAGAGAAACATTCCCCTCCCCTCCTCCTGTCATACCATACCGGGGGGGAGAGCGGCAACTTCACTCAGCTACATCCACTGAGCCCCTGCGGTTCCTCCGCGGGAGAGGAGACCGACCTTCCCAGGAACACAGGGCAGAGCCGGCGGGAGCCCCGCCGTGCCCGCACCTCGGCCCTGCCGGGCAGGGCAGGGCAGGGCAGGGCAGGGCAGGGCAGGGCAGGAGCGGTGGGGCCGCCCCGCGCCCCCCGGGCAGCGCCGCTCACGGCCCCGGAGCCCCCCGAGCCCGGGGGGGAGTGGACCTGCCATGCGGCTCCCGGGCAGGGCCGCGCCCGGGGCAGGGGCTCGGGTACCGTCCCCAGGCTGGAGCGGCGCCGGCCCAGCCCCGCGCACCGGCAGGAGCGGCCGCATCGCCCCCGCTCCCCCCGCTGCGGCCAGGAACGCCTGCTTCCCCTTCCTCTTCCTCTTTCCCTTCCTCTTTCCCTTTCCCCTCTCCCTTTTCCCTCTTCCTTTCCGCTTCCGTTCCCCCGCTCACCTGCCGCCCGGACTCTCTGGCGGGTGGGACGGGCCCGATACCACCACCCTGCCCCGGCCGAGCCCCCGGCCCGCCGCGCTCACCTCAGCGCCGGCCGGCAGCGCGCACGGCAGCGCCCGCCCCCTCCCGCCCGCCATTGGCGGAACTGCGGCCCCGCACCCTGCCGAGTGGTCGGCGCGCACGTCAATCAGGGAGGGTTGACCGGCGGCCCCGCCTCTCCTCCGGCCGCAGGGCGTGCTGGGAGCTGTAGTTCCGCACGGGCGTGCGGCCTGTGCGGGGCTGTCGGGGCCCGCTGTCCCTTGTCGCTGTCCCTCGAAAGCTCTCCTTAGTCCCCGTGTTAGTTCGGCCCTGACCGCGCTTTTGCTGTGTTCTGTGGTGCTGCTGTACCTGGAGGTAGGGTGTGTGTGATCTCTGGGGTGCCCCTCATCCCCCTTCCCGTCCCCCCCCCCCCCCCCCCCCGCCAGTCTTCTGTAAACATTTCACAGTCACAGAATCAATGAGGTTGGAAAAGACCTCTGAGATCATCGAGTCCAGCCTGTGACCGAGCACCACCTTGTCAATGAGACCATGGCACTGAGTGCCTCGTCCAGTCTGTCCTTAAACACCTCCAGGCATAGTGCCTCCACCACCCTAGGCAGCCCATTCCAATGTCTAATCACCCCTTCTGTGAAGAAATTATTTTTGCCAGAGTGTTTCCAACACACTGAGCAAAATTTATCAGAGCCATCAACGTGGGAGATCGTTACCTGTTGCCCATGGCATAATTACTCCAGATCCAGTGTGTAACTCATTATAAACAATGGCAGAGGTGTTTCAACTCACCTCACCTCACCATCAAAAAGGGGTTTTCCCAGCTGATTTACCTTAATGCAAGGACCCTCTGTCCCTCCCTGGTTTCTTACTGCCCTGTGCCCAGCAATCGGGCTGTTTGTAGCTTTCCCTGGTGACTTCTCTTCTTCCCTGGGCGAAAAGTGCTGGAGGTCTGTACTGGGTATTTTTTTTGCTTGCCATTCCAACATAACTGTCTTTGGTTTCATTTAAACAAGAAAACGACTGTCTCTCTGAGAGAAAACATCATGTTCTCTAGGGCAGGTTGCATTACCTGGCCTGGCAGTCATGTTACTGGGGCTGATGTGGAAGAGGGAGCCAAATGCCACCCAGCAGTGACCATGCTACGTGAGCGGTGAGCACCCTGTGCCTGGTGCTTATCACAGAGCAAAAACCCCTGGTCTTCCTCAGGTCATCTGGGCTTTGTTACACCTCCTTACACCATAGTGGCATGTGAAGGCTTCTGTGGTCTGACCATTTACACTGGAATGAGAGATTTCTGGAATGTGCAGCTTTTGGCACTAGAAATGTTTCTTAATGAGTCTGTCACTATGATCAGACAGGTGAAACCTCTGTTGTTTGTTGGGGTTTATTTGATAGATGATTTCAGAGTCAGCCTTGTTCGCTTAGGCTCATCTTCTTGGCTGCAAATAGTGTAACAAATGTGTAAATGAATGAATCATGAATTATTCATCCACCTGTGTTTCCATGAAGCAAGGGTAGAGGCATTGCTTGCTCAATTATCTGTGAGTGGAAGAACCAGGTGCTGGCTGGTCCCTGCCACAGACACCAGGCAGCAGTCTGAGTAAAGCTGTGTGGCTCCAAAGCTCACCTGGCTCCAAGGGCATTACAGCTGCTTTTGTAATACAACACTAACAAGTCCCACCAGGCCTTTGATGGCTCTGCACTGGGTCACCTCAGGTTTTGGTGTACCCCATACTGCTAGAACAGGAATACTAGAGAAAGTGCTCTAGAAGGCAGGGCCAGGGTGGTTCTGAATAGGATCTGCTGTGTCCAGCATCAAGTTATACACTTTTGTCGGGAGGAAGGTGGTGGTTTTTATGTTGTTCTGTGTATTCCGTTGCAAGACCTGCCTTCACTGAAAAAATCAATAGCCTACATTGATATAAAAATGATGAATATATAGATATAAAAATAGGAATGTATTGTTATTTTCTTCAAAATACATTCTTTTATATTCCTCAAAACATTGAATCTGAAGATGACTTTATGCACCAGATCCTAAAGTAGCAATAGGGCTATTTGTGACTTCTGAAGGTAAAAATTCCACAGCTGGATTATTGAGATTCCTTTATTCCTCAGTCCTTTCATTTGAGAGCAGGGAAAATATGGAGAAGGAAATAGTTATGAATCAGCTTGATTGCAATTCAGTAAAACTTTTGAAAACTTGGTCCAAAATCACAGGGGAAGAAGCCTGCAGTATGATGGGGGTTTGAAATTTCCACATGACTTTCCCTATCTGCTTAATGATGCTTTTTTCTTGCATTTTTAAATTCTCTTGAAAATGTTTAAGAAGAACTGTTCGGCTATGCAACATCCTAGACTGTGACTGTCAGCTGTTAATTGCTGGCTTCTGGAAAATCAAGGTGTTAAGAGTCACCACTTAGCTTTGTTGCTCTGGAATACAGTGCAAAAGAATGCTGAACAACCACAAGGGAAGACAAACTCCCTGCCACCAAGGGTTTGTCATTTGAAGATATTACAACCCCTTACTTGATATGATGTCATAGTTCCCTTTTCTCTGTAGTTCTGTTTCTATGATTCCTTCTTTTCACTCAGCTGTGTTCCTTAACTCTTGTTATGGAGCATGAGCCCTACTTGCATTGCTTCTGTGGACTACTATAGCATTTACTTCGAGTGAAAAATACAACACATTTTATCAGCTTGAGGGTTGTGGAAATGATCTTCACAGCTAGATGGCAACAAAAGAATTCCATTAGACTTCCTGCAATAAAAAGTGAGAAATGCAATGTTGTGAGAGCATTAGAAGCAGCTGCCTGACTCTAATGTCAGTGACAGTCTCCGTCAATTTAAATATTTGCAATAGCCATAATTAAACACTTAGTAACTGGCATTGAATTAAAATGGAAATACATTACATAGCCTTACTGCTGTGTAGATTTTAATTCCGATTTATATCCTCCTTGGCTTTGTGCCTGGATAAGTCTTGTGATTTAAAGGCTGTTTTACACAGTATAGCAATTGTCATAGAAGGCAAATTATCTTCTAAGTGAGTAACAGAATTTTGACTTTTTCTGGAAGCAGCTCCCTAAAGAGATCAAACAATGTTATGGTCTCCTTCCACTGTTTAAATACTGAAGAGATTTACATGTGCAAATAGAGAGATGGTCTGCCTGGGTCACTGAATCTAGACACTGGCTCTTGGAGGCTATCACATCACCTAAACCTTCTAAACAGATTTTCCCTCATCCTCTAAAACCAGTGTTGAAACTGGTGATCCTCTTACACGCAGTTACTATCATGTAAGAAGACGTGTTAGAACCTTGGGCTGACTATGCCTTCTGAAAAGATGCATTTGTAAACAAATGTTCCTTGGGTTTTGCCCTCATTTTTATCCTTTTGGAAGATGAGTGTAGCCAACCATGGCATACTATACAATACCAGAAATACGGGTCTCAACATTCTTACCCAGATATTTGCCATTCTGCTGTAGGATCTCTGATGATAAGGTTTCGGTTTCTTAAAGCTTTTGATTATACCAGAAAAAAATCATTATATTGTAATTATTCATTATATCATTATAAAATAATAACATTATAAAGAAACACACCCATTTTTATTCTATTGTGCTTGTAAGACCCACATTTTTCTAATCACACTGTAAAGGTGAAATAAAGAATAAAACTCAACCTTGTAGTACATAGGTACGTTGGGAGATTTCCAGCAGGCCTGAATTGGTTCCAAGTGTATTTTACTGTATATCAGAGCGCAATATATAGGTTGTGGTTCCAATTCTTGCAGCCACACAGGCAGCCCTTTTCTGAGCTGCTTCTCTGGCCATGAAGCCATGTTGAAGGAGTTTGAACTGTCTTTCCCGAATCTCTTCCAGTTCTCTCCAGTGGTTCCCTTGCGAAGAATCCTGCAGGAAAGACACACAAATGATCAGACTGCGGGTGATACAGTGGTCTCCTCTTCAGAGGATACACTGAATTTCTGTTTGATCCTGCTGGCTGACAACCCGGTTTGTTTTCTAACATAATTGGGAAACTTGTCAACATCAAAGTAGGTGTGTGATGAATAGAAAGGTAACCTGAGCAGCTTGCCCAGTTTAAGATGACTTAAACACAGCTGCAACACTCCACAAAACCATGGGAATGATGAACTGTAATATACCTCAGGTGAGAGAGGGGGTAATCCCAGTTTGGGATGAGGTGTGTGTGATGGGAAGCTGGGAAAGACGAGAGTTAGAGAGAGGGTAAGATGCTGTCTTGATGGGATAATAAGAGTGGGAAGGCAGGTGTAGTATGGATGAGCCCTGCTTCGTGGTGGCAGAATGTGTGACAAGAAGGTGAGGTCAAGGCCGTGGCTGGAGAAACTGTGCCTGTGCAGGAAGCAGGGTGTTGCTATTGCCAGTCATGCATGGCACCATCTGCCTCTGCCCCCCTTGCCAGTGCTGGCAGTTGAGCAAAGGTCTGTGAACAGCAGGTCTATTGCAGAGCCTTTCTCCTTATGTAATAACCAGACCTTGCTTGGCATGATGCTGGTTTTCTGGGGGATGATCTTTAAGAGTCCTGCTTGCTTTTTACGCTCCATTTTTTTTTCTACAATCTTCCTCTGCAGGTTTAAAATGCGTTCATCTTTCATGGGCCTTTCACCAGACTGGGACTTTCTTTTCTTTTCTTCTTGCCTGCAAAATCAAAAAGAAGCAATGAGAAGGCAAAATAATATCATCCCACAGAATAAATCCATCTGAGCATATATTACCTTGATAATAATGAATTTGCTCTTGCTTCTGGGAACCAGCTAGACTCAAAACAGATGTAAATCATATAACTTGCATGTGGTATTTGCAACTTGCCTCTCATTGTTTACACCACAGCATTACTAAACCATATAGAATAATTTTTTCCCATAGGATGCCATGATGACAATATCTGAAGTACTTCAAGCTTGACATGATATTCTTCAGAAAAAAAATGTGCAGAACCTGAGATAATACTGCAGCACTTTGCTTGTGAAAGCTATGGAGTTTTCCTTATATGGTCATTAGTATTCATCCTGATCACTGTATTCCTTGGCAAATGAAAGATATTCTTTTCTGTGTAATCCCAATGCCCAGACACAGAATCTCTGGGATGGTGATGTATTAATTAAGGTTAGTTGCTCTAGGTGAGCATAAATTGATAGCAGCATGTGCAGCATAAAAGTAAGGCATAAGAGAGAGGTTTTTGGTCAGTCTTCCTTTTTTCCTCCCCTTCTATTGTAGTCACTTTTCTGTCCTCTGGAATTTACATTTGATCTGGTTTTGCTTACTTTGTGCCACAACTGGCACAATTTAGTCATAACTTCTTCATGCAGGTTGCACCATGTTACATAAGGACTCACTTAACACCCAACTTTCTCATTTATTCAACATTGCACTGGAATTTGGCTTAGTATGATCAAATTGCAGAGTTAATATTATATCATGATCAGCTGTGATTCTCTGGCCAAATTGAGAGCTAAAGGAAGTGTCAGATCTTCCAAAGAATGCACATAATTATATAACATATAATCAGGTTAGATCTGATGCAGCTGGCGGGGATAGTTTATAAAAGATCTTTTTATATAGTGCAGTGGTGCAACATTACAATTGCTTTTATTGGAAACCAGATAAAGACTCCAAATGACCCGGAGCAGAGTGCACCGGGGCATTGTCCAGCTGATTCTGTAACTGTCATTCTGCCAGTGGCAGGACTAGTTTCAAAGACAAGACGCCTCTTGGAAATAAATGTTTTACAACTGAACTCTACCCTTGTATCTTGGGTCTTACATCACGTGTTTTCAGTATAAGACACACTCTCTTCAAGAAGCTGGCAGATGGGGAAGAAGGAAGAAGTTCCTTCTGAGGCTAAATCCACCAATTTGCCTTAAAAAAGTGTCTGTATCAAGACTCCAGGGATCCAAACACTTCTTTCATCTTGGGAGAGATGGCTTTTGCCTGCCTTGTTAGCTTCATCTTTGCTAACAGGAAACTCTCCATGACAGCAGATTTTCTTCAGAGCAGCCATTCCAGACTAGAGGGCCCAAAATCCTCAGGGAGTGGATGAAGGGGAGATATGACCTCTGTTACATTCTAAAATGTGACTGAACTCTAAATCAGAGACACAGTTTAGCTTGGCTTCTCATTTCCAGTTGCTTTCCTGAGACACTTCCCAAACCTCTCTGCTTCTTGTGTCATACTGTCTGGTTAGGATAACATTTCCTTATCCTCCTTAATACTGTGATATACTCTGCTACACTGAGATTAATTTTTAACACTATTCTGTAAATCACGTACTATCACTGAATCTAATTGAGAACATGGTTTATTTCTACTTGTGCTGTATCAAGGCATTGCATTCCAAAGGATATAGGAGAACAGTACAGTAAGGTATTATGTAAATACTTGATGATTAAATCTTGTCAGTGGGAATAAAAAACAAAACCTTTCCTTACGTGCAAATCCAGATTCTTGTAAATACAATTAAAGGAAATACAGCAAGAGGTTTAACATCATGAAGCAGCAGCAGCTGCTTCTGTATTAACATTGTAAATAGTTCCTTATCCCCAGAGTAATATTTGGTCCTCTTCTACAGGAAGTCATGTGCCAGTCATCTACACTATTCCAAAAAGCTGCCAATCCCATAGATTTTCAGTTGCCACACCATATCATAATGGAAACTCCAAGAGGGGAAGGAATGAAAAACGAAATTTTAAAATTCTGGTTTTCTGTGATGGTCAGTTGAGAACTTTCACGACTCAAGATAGAAAAACCTCTTATGATCTCTGTCACCTCATATCACGTATTTCCGTAGGAAATATGGTAACAGCCAGTCAGAAAGGGCTAGTACATAGTTAGAAAAGTCCTATCCAGATTCAATATAAAATTACATGATAATTTATGAAAAATCTTCTGTGTTTAAAAAATGCAGAATTTGAAGATTTGCACAGATGATTCCTCCTAGAAACTACATTTTGCTCTTCATTTACATTTTCAAACTCCATCTTTGCATCAAAAGTATAAAGAGATAGATGTATGACAGCTCTTAACTGACTCAGTACTTGTAGGAGATAGAGTAAAAATGATGACTTTACCATTCTAGGGACCAGAATATCAACCTAAACAGCTGAGACTTTATTTATAACCTCACCTTGCAAAATGGAGTCTTGCGCAATAAACACATTTTGTTAAAAAAAAACCAAACCAGGACTGCCTTATAGTGGAATAATTTTTTTTGTTTCCTCATACTCTCAGTCTCCCTGTACTTCCCTCCTTGCCTTTTTCTGTCCTGCACCATATAATTCTTAGTTACTGCAGTAAGTAAAGTGAATGTATCTAACTGTTAAAAGTTCACTGTTAAGGCAGTCATTATTTTGAAATTTAAGAACTCTACACTATTAGACTGATTACTATTTTGTATTAATGTGAGGGATTTAAGCACTCAAAATCTGACTCCTTTCCAAAATAATCAACTTATTAAGCACCTAATTTTAGGTGGGGAAGTGATTTTTATTCATAACAGTGTTTTCCTCATTTGAAATAAAGATTATGAGGGTGTATAATCAAAGTTCATTCACTGAATCACAGAATGGCTGAGGTTGGAAAGCACCTCTGGGGGTCATCTTGTCCAACCTGCTCAAGCAGAGCCACCTCGAGCTGGTTGCACAGGAATGTGTCCAGATGGCTTTTGAATGTCTCCAAGGATGGAGACTCCACAACCTCTCTGTACAACCTGTGCCAGTGCTTGGTCACCCTCACAGTAAAAAGTGTTTCCTGATGTTCCTCTTGTCCTTTCAATGGTCACCACTGAGAAGAGCCTGGCTTTGCTTCTTTAAATGTCTCTCTTCACATCTTATATTTCTGATCCATCATTGCAGATAAATCTCCTTCTGTTTGAATGCTAGTGAAAAACTCATTACCAGTGTAGGAAATGAGAAACTAAATCTTCCTTACTGCAAACATACACAGGACTATTTTATGAAGTATTTCTTAAATTTGTGAAATCAATGAAATCACGAGTATTGTGAAGTACCAAACCAAAGTCCCTTATATTGTTAATTATTCAGCTTTTTTTTTCATTATTCTAGGCTATATTTTTGAAGATCTGAAGGAACAACCACATACAGCCATAGCATAGCACTATTTTTTCCCCCTCCTTGTGCTGTTTGCCCCTTCCCTCAGTTCTGTGCTGTATCTCAGGGTTGTGCTGCCAGAGTGCCTTATGAGTTTTGAAGGATGGGCCTCCGTTCTCCAGTCCTCATCCAGAAAGCTTTTGAACCCCTAAGTCAGACCTGGACACTCCAGGGAACACCTGCTTTAGGAAGTTTGTTCTACTTGGATAGGACCATCACAGCCATTCATCCATAACCCTCCCTTCTGCTTGTCCTCTTCCTCAGTAAATTAGCGTGTTTTCAAACACACATAAATCTGCTGGTGCTCTAGTTTGAAATCTGAGAACTCAAATGTTCATCCACTTCATATGCCAGTGCTGATTTTCAAACTGTGTGAAATTCTAGCAATTAAAGGGATGTCCTGCATATGAACTGCATTCATTGTTAAGTTTCTGCAAGCACTCACAAAGCCACTGCTGTGATGGGTGTCACGGCTTGCAGTCTGTTAAAGGCCAATGTCTCAGTAATTTGTCATGTTCCATTTCCTGTTTTGTTAATATAACTCACTATAGGCCTGCTCAATGTGCTTCTTTTGTGTTGATGTATGTCTGTTTGTTAATGACATTGAAAGGAACCTCTTTGATAGGGACCTGATTAAACTCCAGCGGACATTAAAGCACTTTTTTTAGCAAAGTTTAGCTGCCATACTTTAGCTGATTAGCAGTAGCCTTCAACATAATGAAATTTAAGATATAAACACCTAGTTTCATATTGATGCATAGGGCTAACTTATGAGGACCATTGGTAAGGTTTGCTATTCTATCCCTATAATGAATTAACTCTGTAAACATAAAAATTTGCTTTTTACATCTCCTGTGCAGTGTATCAAGAAAACAACCCAAACAATTAATCTCTCACACTGATTTGATAGATATTTCAGAATTCAAGATCTGCAAATAAGGTTTAATATACTAAGTCTATAGTTTCTATTGAGAGAAATAAAAACTGCATCAAAGTGTCTAACATTTGTAAATGCTATGGCCAGCGTGCCATATTTCTGTATTAACAGAAATAACACCAGAGATTTGGATTCTAGATGAAAATGCATGAAATACACTCCTAAAGAACAACATTTTTTATATACTTTTTATAGGAGAGTCTTCCAAGTTTCATACATAGATTGCCTGGGAGCCATGAAAGGAAAATGTCTTACAACATCTATAATGAAACGTTATATTTTCTTTACTTGGAGAGCAAACCGAGCACATTAAAATTACTGTATTATTTATCATAAGTCTGACCAGAAGCTTGCAAATTTAGTGTTTAACTTCATTTGGATTCTACTATCTTTGGCATGCTGCTCTGTTCTAAAAAACATTTCAAATGACAGGACAAAAAAGTGAATCAAAGTTAACTTCTCATTCAAGCATAGCTTATTTCAGGATCAGAACAGCTTTAGGTCTGAATTAAGCCAAAGAGTTTAAAGGAATCCAGTGCTATACAAAATTCACAGACTGCACATCTAGCAGGACAGATGATTCTTTAGGCAGTTAATAGTGAAACAGGTTTCACGTAGTACACAAATTCTTAATGTCCAGTTTGTGTCTCTACTGGAAAGCAGTGGCTTGAGTTGCTCCCACAGGGTTTCACAATATTGATTGCTTAGCAATGAGGGTGTATTTCCAGCTCCAACTCCATTTCAAGTTCTTAAGTCTTAAAATCTTGTCTTGATATATGCCATAGAAAAGAGGGTCACTGATCTGTGCAGTCAATCCACTGCAGCCGCAGTTATTGATTCATTAAATTCATTAAACTATCTTCTTAAGTACTAACATACTGAAACCCAAGTCTTTGGAGATTAACTATCAGCAAAAAAACAAATTAGAGCTGAGACTAGTGTAAACTAGTTAAAGGAATACATCAGTACTGCGTTCTGTAATTGAGATTTAGAACTGGATGATTAATCAATAACATGAACTGAACTCTAAGAAGCCACCTTTGGCCATAAACATGAATCTAAGACATGTCTAAAGACGTGTATTTGTAGCCTGATAAAATATGTCTTCAGAATGTCAGCCTGAAATAAGTTTGCAAAATATATATAGCAAGACAAGGACTAACCTCTCAAAGCCACAAAAGGGAAAAGGTGAAAGACAACTTGCAAGAAAACAGTGGTAAATATTCCAGATGCAGTAAAAAGGGTGTAAGATGTGTGCCACATCTGATTCTTTTACACAGGTTCAGCTTTATTTGTAAATAGCTTTAACTTAGATTTTAAACCCTTTGTGGAAGGGACCTGTCTTCTGCATATGTGAGGCATCTATGTTAGTTATGGATCCTTGATGACAATGAATAATAAATATAATAATTAATAATAAATATGAATAATAAATGCAGAATTTTATCAGAGAGCCTGTAAGCAAAGAATTTCCTCTTTGATCTACTGCCATATTTAATTTATAACTTATTATTGCTATCAGAAAATATTCTTCCTAAAGTATTTTTAACTTCTAGAATAAGGCCTGCCTTTTCACATTACAGATGATATTCAAGGAAGAAAGCTACAGCCTTAATATTGGTTTAGATGAAAACAAGAAACCACTTTAAGTGGCAAGCTAGAATGATTCTAATAACATCAAATTAGTTCTGATTAGCTGAAAAGGAACAGAAGAAAGGCAAAACTTCTTTCTAAATATATATTATTGGCTCTGAATCCTGGGGCAATACTGTCAACACTAGCCTATGGAGTGTCTTCAACCATAAATGATGAAAAAGATTTGTTAAATCTGATGCAAATTATTTTCAAGAATAAAAAGGAAATCCTGTCCCCAGTGTAATCCTCGACAAAAGTCATACTGATTTACAAAAGGGCAGTATTTTGCTCTCTACTTGTTCTTCTCCTCAAGGGGCTGGCAAAATATTAACAAAGTCACAATGTCTTAAATGTCACATGCTGTTTTATACTGACTTTAAAGCAGCTGCTCGTCCAAGTTCTGCTCTGAATTGGGAAATCTGGTCCAGTTTTTCTAGAATAAGTTGTTCCTTAGCTTGTTTTTCATGAATTATCTGGTCTCTCTTCTCTTCCTCTGCTGCCTTCTGTGCTTCTTTGAGTAGAGCGAGGCGTTCACGTAGTTCCACTATTGACATTTCACAAAATAAACCATGGCCACCAGTCTATAGAACACGAAATATACGTTTAAATAACACTGTAAATACCAAGGGGAGAGTAAATGAGTAAAACCAGAACATTTTGATTGTGTTCCAATGCATGCTGAATATATTCTGACGTCCAGAAATATAGGGATGGCCCTAAAGTTACTGGTATTTAAAAGCTGTTTTTAAAATGTAGAGCTTTTCTCTCGTATGTGTGATCATAAAATATTTAAAGAAAAAGCACTGAAATATACAGAAGATTAATCATAAATACATTCGCTCTCCAAAAAAATTCTACTTGACTTTTAGTTTTAATTACACTTTCAAATTTTAAAAATGTGCAAAACTACTTTTCTTTTTTAATGTGTAAAACCAGAACAGACTTTAAACTAAAAAATAGGTATCACCACAGGTAAATGAAATGATAAATGGTCATTTATAATTTATCATTGGTGGTGAATGGAAATAAATCCAGTTGGTGGCTGGTCACGAGTGGTGTTCCTCGGGGCTCAGTATTGGGGCTGGTCCTGTTTAACGTCTTTATTGATGATCTGGACAAGGTGATCAAATGCATCCTCAGTCAGTTTGCAGATAGAATCATGGTATCATAGAATCAGCTGGGTTGGAAGGGACCTCTGAGATCATCAAGTCCAACCCTTGATCCACTACCTCTGTGGTTACTAGACCATGGCACTAAGTGCCACATCCAGTCTCATCTTAAAAACCTCCAGGGATGGAGAATCCACCACTTCCCTGGGCAGCCCATTCCAATGCCTGATTACCCTTTTTGTAAAGAATTTCTTCCTAATATCTAACCTAAACCTCCCCTGGCACAGCTTAAGACCGTGCCCTCTTGTCTTGCTGATAGTTGCCTGGGAGAAGAGACCAACCCCCACCTGGCTCCAACCTCCTGTCAGGGAGTTGTAGAGAGTGATGAGGTCTGCCCTGAGCCTCCTCTTCTCCAGGCTGAACAACCCCAGCTCCCTCAGCCTCTCCTCATAGGACTTGTGCTTGAGTCCCTTCACCAGCCTTGTTGCTCTTCTCTGACCTGCTCCAGCACCTCAGTATCCTTCCTGACACCAAGTGGGGTGGGAGTGTTGATCTGCTGGGGGGCAGGAAGGCTCTGCAGAGGAATCTAGACCAGCTGGATCAGTGGTCTGAGGTTCAACAAGGCAAAGCCTTGGGTCCTGAATTTCGGTCACAACAACCCCCTGCAGTGCTGCAGGCTGGGGGCAGAGTGGCTGGAAAGCTGCCTGGAGGAAAAGGACCTGGGGTCCAACAGTGGGTGAACATGAGCCAGTGTGTGTGCCCAGGTGGCCAAGAAGGCCAATGGCATCCTGGCCTGTATCAGGAATAGTGTGGCCAGCAGGACCAGGGCAGCGATTGTCCCCCTGTGCTGGGCACTGGTGAGGCCACACCTCGAGTACTGTGTCCAGTTCTGGGCCTCTCATTTCAAAGAGGACATTGAGGTGCTGGAGTGAGTCCAGAGAAAGGCAGCAGAGCTGGGGAAGGGTCTGGAGCACAAGTCTGATGAAGAGAGACTGAGAGAGCTGGTGGGGCTCAACCTGGAGAAAAGGAGGCTCAGGGGGGACCTTATTGTCATCTACAACTTCCTGACAAGAGGTTGTAGTGAGGTGAGGGTTGGCTTCTTCTGCCATGTCTCAAGTGAAAGGGTGAGAAGAAATGGCTTTAAGTTGTGTCAGAGGAGGTTCAGATTAGATATTAGAAAAACTTTTTTCACTGAAAGAGTGGTTAGGCATTGGAATAAGTTGCCTAGGGAGGTGGTGGAGTCTGAAAGTGTTCAAGAGACCTCTGGATGTGGCACTTGGGGATATGGTTTAGGGCTGATAATGATGGTGCTGGGGTGGTGGTTGTACTGGATTATCTTGAAGGTCTCTTCCAACCTTCATGATTCTGTGATTCTGTGATCTCCTTCTCAGATTTCACTTCAGAGTGAATTTGCAAATAGCAAGTGCCCTAATACTTTGCCTCCATGACCATCAGGTTGTATCCACAGGAAGTGAAAGGGAAACACTTCGCAACAGGGCTTATATGTAAGTGGTAATGTTTGAGCATGACAAGCAGAAACCAAAAATGTCAAGGAAAGAGATTTTCCTACAGGTAGAAGCTGAATATTTTGAATGTCTGCATTTCAAAAATACTCAGTGAAGTTGGTGAAATGGTTCCTAAAATAAGAAAAGTTCTATACTCCTATACTCCTGCTGGTGTTCAAGCAACTTAAGTGCCATCAAGGGAAGAACTGGTACTTTAAAAATTATGAGAAGGAGTGAGAATTTTATGAACAAATACTTAATTTCACTATGCCAAAAAAAAAGCCTTTAGTAGAAAGAAAGAAAAACAGGGCAAGCTATCACCAAAAGTGTGCTAATTCACTAGAGTGCTATTGTAATAGTTGGTATAAGGGAACTGTGAAGTTGTGATATAGAATCATAGAGTGATTTAAGTTGGAATTTCTATGAGCAACCTGTGCCAGTGGTTCACCATACTCTTTTTAAAAAATTTGTTCCTTATGCCCAGTGTAAGGCTTACAGTTTCAAACAATTTCCTCCTGTCCTGTCGCTACAGGCCTTGGTAAAACATCTTTCTTTGAAGTGCTTTTATGCACTGCAAAGCTGCAGTGTGGTCTCCCCAGAGCCTTCTCTCCTTCGGGCTGAACAACCCCAACTCTCCAGCCGTTCTCCACAGCAGAGGTACTCCAGCTCTCTGATCATTTTTGTGTCCCTCCTCTGGACCCACTCTAAGAGGTCCACATCGTTCTTATAGTGAGGACTGCAGAGATGGACACAGAACTCGGGGTGGAGTCTCACAAGAGCGGAGAGAGGGGCAGAATCCCCTCCCTCGACCTGCTGCTCTCACTGCTTTGGATGCAGCCCAGGATATGATTGGCTTTCTGGGCTGCAAGTGCACATTGACAGCTCATACTGAATTTTTCATCTACCAGTGCCCCCAGGACCTTCTCCACAGGGCTATCTCAAGCAATTCATCCCCCAGCCCGTTTGATACAGACAAACGGGGGTTGCCCTGACCCACGTGCAGCACCTTGTTGCACTTGGCCTTGTTGGCCTGCATGAGGTTCACACAGGCCTGCTCCTCCAGCCTTTCAATATCTCTCTCTTCAACTGCACCACCCAACTTGGTGTCATCTGAAAACTTGCTGAGGGTGCACTTAATCCCACTATCTATGTCATTAGGGAAGACACTAAATAGCATTGATCCCAGTATGGACCCTTGAGGGACACCACTCCTTCCTGGTTTTCAATAAACCATTGACTGTAACTCTGGATGTGGCCAACCAGCCAATTCCTTATCCATCTAACATATCCATATCATTCAAGTCCATTCCGTTGTACTTTCGATTTGACCTACTGTGTGGCCACTCTATTTTCAGCAACCTTACATTTTGGTAACTTCACTTGATTTTTGAATGAATTTTTCATATATGACTTGAAACCTGCTGTGTTTTTCTGCTTTGTCTTTTGAGATGAACTAGATGGGAAAATGTCTTTAAAGCCATATTCTGTACTTGGAAACAAACAGTATTTCAGTGGAAGCTCTACGTGAGGAGTCAACAGCCACTGTAAGATGCAATGACATGAACTAGGTTCAAAAATAAGAAAGTACTGACATTCCAGTCACTGTCATTTTCCTGAATGAGACCCTGCACCATTTTACAGTTGTGATAGAAAAAGTAATGACATTTCCACATCTGACTATATCAAACCATTATGTCTTTGCAGCCAACACTTTGTGACTGAATCATCAGGGTAACAAATGTGCAGTGAGACCATACTAAAGGATCTGTTTAGGGTTGACAGAGTGTACAAATCTACCTTTTGGCATTTACCATATCTGTGGTGTACGATAATTCTTCGTACTCCTCGCTTTTTGAAAAAAGAGAATTGCCTTTTTGGCTGGAAAAGAAGTGGAGAAGCCATAGAGGCAACTAAGGAGAGTAACGGAGGATGGGACGTCTGGAGAGCTGATTTTGTTCTTGTTCACTTCTTTCACATTTGACATTAAATGCATTCTAAAATTTGATAAATGAGATGAGGGATTTATTTGGTAGTTGCAAAGACAGGTAGCTTTGGAATCAATTAGTGGCTCAGTTCTATTCAGAGGAGCGGGAGATAAAACCAAAGCATCACCACAGCCCCATGGAAGGAAGACCTGTTCCTTCTGTATGATTTCTGCAGACTAGCCATGGATGTTTTTTGTGTTCTTCATTTGAGTACTCATGAAAGAAAGGAAAAAAACACCAAAACAAAAGGATTCTGTGATTTAAAATTGCTAGTGTCATTTAACATTATTCTATGTTATTCTTCTTTCAGTGTAGATAAGAAAAATGGAGAAGTATTTTCAGCTAATCTAGTTCTGATTTAGTGGTAAGTTAACAGATTTCTGGATGTTGCCTAAGTCTGGGCATTACAAAGCCCAATCTCAGGCGTATCAGTTGTTGTGCATCAACAGAAGTTTGGGATACAGTTCCTGTAGACTTAAACACACTCACACAAGTCATTTGCACAGTACATACGTAACAGCTCAGAAGGTTTTGGGTTCTCTTGACCATCTCTTTCATATACCTGAATGTTGACAGTTTTAAAAGCAAAGGAAATTTATTTTGCTAATTACCATGGCTATCACCACTGCAATGTGAACAGCTATACCTCAGTCCAACGTTTGTGTTCATTCAGTTCTTATCCCGGACTGACAAATCTTTGAATCTGTTAATATGGATAGAACATCTTGTAATCACTTGCTAGTTTCTTTTTGTAAGATATAGGGAAACCCAGATTCTATTGGCAAAATTCAAAGAAGGTTCAAGGGAACTAAGTTTTCACTTACCATCAGAATATTGCTCTTGATAAAATTTTTTGGTTTATAACTTTGGGAAAGTTCCATTTCAAATCTAACCTTTGTGTTATGGGGTCACTTTGTACTTAATGCACCCAGACTGTGATATATCTGCATGCAATACACGATTCCTCTTAATGTGTGAAACATATACAGGACACATTTATGTAAAAACAGTAGTTCTGCTTTTTGAGTTTACCTCTGTTAAGTCAACAAACTTATGTCTGATGCCAGGTATAGACTCAAGAGCTCGTATTTGTTGAATTAGTTCATATCTTTTCTTAGCCTTCTCCTCCTCTTCTTTTAAAGCTTGCCGAAGAAGTTCTCCACTTTCTTCAGAAACTTGCTGAGCTGAAAGATAAGAATTAATCTCTGTTAGCTGGTTTCCTATTTTAACAAGTAGTCCATCTGGAGGAAAATTCATATGCATTTGTGAATAATGATAATACTACTGATCTGAAGGTACTTGAGGGAACAGTCTGGCATTGGTGGGAGGAATCATTAGAGAAACAAATGAGTACTTCCCACCTCCACTATCTATCCTTCTATTCAGCTCATAAATGTACTGTATACATACACAGGCACTTTGAATTACTGCTTTGTAGTTTCTGTTCTCATCTGTGCATACTATTTCATTATTTAATCAAAGGATATTATACAATAGAAAATATTCATAGTTTTTCAGGCTATGTATATCCTAGAAATCACTGAATTGCAAAGGCTGGTGGGCTCTGCTAGTCCATTTTGGAGTGGCTAACACTCTCTGTCTGCCTCAACCCTTACGGATATAAGTATGGAGATACACAAGCAGAGAAAATTCTCCTCACCAAGATATGCCCAACTAGAGGCAGTCTGTTCATACAGTAGATGTTAAACATGGCATTGCATTGAAATATGTACAACCATGTCAGTGAAACAGCCTGGGCTTTATTAGCTAATGCATTAACTGAAGAATTTTCTTTAAGGATAATGGAGGATGAGTAACATTATTTCCCTTCATCACAACCACTGGTCTATCTTGGAGGTGTTACATCCTTCTCCTTTGTGATACTGTCCTTCTAGAAGATGGCTTTTCTTTAAATAGGTACAGTCTTCTTCTCTGGATGGCCTTCTCTGGAGAAGACAATAATCTTAAGCCATGATTCTTTCACAGCAGTTGCCAGGCAAAAATTATATGAATCACAAGAATCTGAGCTTCACGACTTGACAAAAAGTAGAGTCATTCACGTGTTACTTTTAGATGGAAGGAAAACTGGTTGCAGAACATTAGTGCTTTATTTCTCCCATTTAAACAAAGACTAAGTCCCATGATCAGTAGCTTAGAATTTCTGATCTATCCAGCTTATTCCCAGAATTCATATTCATACATTCATGGGAATGTACAGCCTGGATCTTTCCCTCAGTTTTACTTTCCCCTCTGTAAAAATTGTAATTGGCCCACTAAAAGAAAGGTGAAGTAATTTGGGGACATTTAGCACCATCTCTCATTTTTCTGGCAATATATAAATACCTATCTGCTGTTTGTATTCCTGGAGCTTTGTTTTTACTTGCTTTACATTCTTGTGTCCTTCCATGACCTGCTCCGCCAGCTCTTTCATTTCTTTCTGTTCCTGTAGATGTTTCTCTGCCTGCTGGTGCATCAGCTCTGCTTTCTAAATTGCAAACAAAGAGGTGAACACAACTCCTGATGGCTGGTGACCCGAGTGCCTCAAATCATTGAAACAGGGCAAGGACAATTGGATTCAAACTATTACATCATCCACCAAAGTAGCAAAGGACATTGGCTGGGGACAAGAAAGAGACAGATTTAAGTTCCCTTCTTTGTTTTATTTACTCACAACTGCCCTCCATGACATTTGTGCTGCTATTTTCCATGATTCCCTCCTACATGTTTCTAAAAGCAGACAAAAAGAGCCATTTCTAGATCTGGTTGTGAGATAGCAAGAGGTGTGGTAATCTAATATATATCTGTTTATGTGCCTACATAACAGGATCTTCTTGGGCCTAAGCCATAGCTCTGTAACACAGCCCACTTGTGGCTACCATGTTCCTTTCTTTATCAGAGGAAAGGAACAAGAAGCAGGAAAATGGATTTTCCCAGATTAGATTCCTTCCTGTTCTTTCTGTTTTAGATGTAATACCAGAGTTTTAAAGGGAGGAGGAAGGTCAGCAACAACAGCTGTTGGTGCCCAGTGTGTCTGGAGATCTGCATGTGGATGAAATACCCTGCTGGCATCTGTTGACAGGCAAAGGGAGCTACCTGGAATTGGTCAGCTTAGAGCAAGTCTTATTTGCACATCCCCAAATCTATTCATATTGAGGCATTTCTGTTAACAAATAAAACACATATGCTCTGAAATTACGTTGAACATAACAATTGCACTAATTTTGGAATGAGTGCGAGTGATCACACTATGATCAGTTGTACATAGTAGGGTTCACTGTAAATCCTTGCTACAGTCTGTCTAAACAAACATGAAGACTCAATGCCAAAAAAAGATTGAAAGATTTTACAGGGCAGAAAAGGAGTTCATTAAACAAGTTTCCCTTTTGCAGCAGGGTCTTTATCAAAATTTTGTACATTTGCTGTCCCATCTTACGTTGCTGAGACACTGAAGAGAGACATCTGCGAGAGATGGTCAAGAAACAATTACTGGCCTACAGGGCATAGCAACATACTGGACTAATAGAAAAGCCTGTGACAGTGACTATGAAAAGTTTTTAAAATCTATAGTATATGTTGATCATTGATCACCTGTTTAGGTTATAGAAAATGTAAGGCAAATTTGGGAAAATAATGAAAAGATCTAGCAATGTTTTTGGGAAACTGATTTGCCAGATCAAAAACTGTGTGAAACTGTTTCTTGGCACAAATACTCTGTTTTCCACATAGGTGGATCCAAAGAGGGTTCTCTACCTGAGTTTTCCCTTAAGAGAGACCTAGGCATGTCAGATAATATGAAGTCAATTGAATTATAACAGTTGAAGAAAACAAATTCTTTCATATTTGTGGCTCTCATTTTAACAAGATAAAGAAATTAGTCCTATATTTTATCGATTTCATTGCAAATGGTGCTTTGTATCTCAGTATCTGTTCGAAAGGGATTTCCATAATGATGTGAATATAGGGGAGCATGCTTTAACCTTCTGCTTTTATTCAATTTACTTCTTAAAGTAAAGTTGAATAAACTTACTTATCAAGTAAGTTACTTGATAAGTTACTTAAAGTTGAATAAACTTACTTATCAATCAAATCAATCACTTGTACAAGTACTTTAATGTACAAGCACTGCTGCATCTGGAAGTTATAGCACTATTTTTCCTTTGTTTGCAGACTTAGGTGAGTAAAGATGCTGCATAGAATTTTTACACCTTATAGGAGGTCTTATCTGTGGTGCATTTTACACTGATTGAAAGTAAGCAAAATTTGAGCATCTCTGTATGCATTACCTCTTCCCTCAACAGATCAGCTTTCTTCTTGTTTTCTTGAATTACATTCTGACGGGCTAGAACTGCCTCTTCATGACTCAGTTTCCCTTGAAGCCTCCTACACTCTATTTCAGCCAGCTGTTCTTCCAAGTCTTTTCCACGCATCTGTTTTTGCCATTCCAAGAATTCAGATGGGTCTCCAAACCCTTGTTCCAAATTTTCAATTCTACAAGAGAGAAAAGAAGAGCATACCATTCTAAGGATCTGGCTCTGCAGCCCTTCCTTGGTTCATAAAACATTTCCAGTAGTTTTTTGTGATAGGAAGGGTTTGATCTCTGCTGAGAAAAAAGTTGGTCATTGCAAAGTCATTTGGCAGATATATTTTAATTCCAGTCTAAGAGGTGTTTCTACTATGAGGAATGCCTGAGAAAGCCAGACTGGAAGAAAGTGCATGAGGGCACAGACCTGAAAGTTTTCAGTAAAACAGAGCCCCAAGAGAGGGCAAACTTTAGCTACATATGGATTCTCATAAGGAACAGAGAGAATCAGGCTGAAGGTATGAACATTTTCTCAGAGGATTGCTTTCCTTACAGGTAGAAATAACAAATAACTTTTCTCTTTGGCAATCTTCTTGGCAACTTTAACACAGAGAACTAAAAACTTCTGGTTAATTCTGTTTCTGTTTTGCATTCTGTCAATTAAATAATATTGCTGTAATGAGGCAAAGAAGTATTCAGCTATTAAGCAAAGTCACATTCTTATTTTTTGTGCTCAGCTGAGAGAGAAAAGCATAGCAAAGCCCTGGGGCAGGCCCATCAAAGTCCTGCAGCAGAGGAGGGAATGAGCCAATAACTAGGGCAGAGACACAAACATGCAGTGAATTGCGTCTTAACTGCTGCTCCCCAATGCATATATATGTGTGTGTATATATACATATCTATATGTATCTGTTGCCTGTTAAATGCAGCTGAAGATTAAAATTATTAATGTAAAATAGTTACAGGGAAAATCTATTCTTTGCTGAGTAGAACAAATTCTGCCATCTAGAGTGAACAGTATCATATCTAATACAGAAGAGCCTCAATGTACATACATAGCTGATAACAGAACCTGAGTGATGCATAGTATCTTACTGCTAGAATCCTGATGCATCTACTAAAACCTGGAAGATTGAAAGACCAAGTCCAACCTTACACAGTCATTCCAGGACTTAAAATGCTAACAATATTTAGTACTTAACCTGCTAAGTCAGGTGGTTTAGAAGTAATACTAAATCAAGACGACATGATAGAGGTTTAATCTTTCTTAAAATTTTTAGTGAAAATGTTCTGTAATTCTAGTTACAGAATGCAATCTGTAGTGGCCATCCAGGAGTCACCCTCTCCCTAGTAAACATCCTGTGAAAACCTATCCTGCTGAATAATGATTCCTTATGTCAGAGGAATCCTTATGTCAGAATTCCTTAGAGCCCTAAGTGCACCAAAAGGACCTGCAACCTCTTATTCCCACCCCACCACCCCTGCCCAGGATTTAGTGCTTGTGTTCAAAGACAGCTCTGTTGCAGTGTGACCGTGTAACACGGGACTGGGCCGAGTGAAAAGAACTGTGTGAGGGAGAGCTGTGAAAAGTCCTGGGGTGTGTGGAGAGTTTCATCCCGGGAGACACATTTAAGCCAGTGTTAAAAGCCCTGCCTAAGCTATGCTGCAGGTATGCCTGCACCCAGCCTAGGACCTTGTTGACTCTGCCTTGTTGACTTGGCTTCCTGGCTGGACCTCGGTCCTGACTCATCACTTTGGACTCATCCTGCAATCCCTGGGCCCTCGGCTGACCCTGCTGGCTGTCACTGGACCTGCTCCACTGCCTTGCCAGGGTAACATGGAACTGAGCTGCTGTCAGTGAGGACACTGTCCCTACAATGTCTTACTGTCACCCTCAGCTCCTGGCTTATCTTGCCTCAAGGAGCAGCACATTCTTTGCCCACCATATCTTACTGTGATAGCAATGGACCGGTATTTTTACATACATATGAACAAGTTCAAGTATCAAACTTGGCAGGTAGTTGACCACAATCATTGAAGAAAATGGATATATATGAAATTATTTGGCTTATTACAGATGCACCTTTATGAAGGACACAGCAATAGATGTGTATTTGGGTCATTATTTATTCTAGAGAATCAGAATAAACATAAAAGTGATCCCTGTTGGACTTTGCAAGTGGACTCTAACCAGAGTGCTGAATCAGAACACAGTCACACTGTACAGCATCTACAGAAAAACAATTACTTTAATGTAGACTTTTTTTAAACCCAATTCTCTCTTTATTTGTGAACCATCTTTATAGAGTAGCTTCCTAATGCTTACAACAGATCCATTAGTTTAGTTTACCTGTAATTTACTTAATTATTTTGAATGTGGTTAATTATCCCACATCCAGAGATGTGAAAAGTCATTCTTGAAGGAGAGTGGTCATACCTCTTGAGCTCGTCTTCCATTTTCCTCTGATAGAGGGCACCCTCCCTCAAAATAGCTGCAGTGTTTAATTTAATGGGTATATTGTCAATCTGTCAGGAAAGGGAATGCATATACTGCTGTTAGTAATGTAAACCATAAAACAGAGTATAAAAACATTTCAGTGGGTTAAATAAATTGACCCAAGACAGCATAAATTTTGCTTAAAGCATTCATCTAGCATTAATCTGACATTCACAATGAAATTGCATGCTGTTCATAAACCACTCAAGCTGCTTAAGAAATCAGCAAAGTCCCCCAAGTGGATTATAAATTTGTAATCACTCCTGGACCATGTCAAATCCCATAGAATGTCTTCACTTCCCTTCATATCTTCCAGTGCTCACATACACAGTGCGAAGGGATTCCATCTGTTTTGGACAAAGACAATAAAGCGCTTCTCTGAGAGACAGTCAGTTAACCAAAACCATCCAAGTAAAACATAAGCAGCATCCTTCATAGGAAAGTCTCAGAGGCAATTCATAAATAATCACTATTATAACTTGTATTTCCAAGACAACTGGCATCACCCATTGCCATATCCATTTTCTAGACAGAAGAAATAAAGTACAGGTCTCAGTGACTTTCAGGCCTCATGGTGTAACTTGGACTAGACCCTGTGGCTGCTTTGTAGTTCTTCAAAGTATTGCCTTATTGACTACCAGACAACCTCTAAATACTGAGGGAGGAAGGGAACAACTTCTCTGCCAGCTGAAATTGTTCCCTGCACAAGTAGGCTATTTGGAAAAAATGGATCACCTTCACATACACATGTAGGAGACCTGACCTGAACCAGGGCAAAGCACTGCTGCTGGGGGAAAAACTGGGATCATTCCTGCAGAAAACAAAGCTTAATCACAACACATTAGACTTAAATCCAGACAAGTTCTGTGTTCAGAATTAAAACACGTACTTAAATTCCAAATTAAGAACTTAATGAGTGGCTGAGAAACAGATGCACAGAATCACTCAAGCTACATACTGCAAATACTGTATGCACAAATATGCACTGCAGTTTCCTGAAATACATGAGCTAACTGGAAAAAAGCATGTTTCATAATTTCTATTAATTAGGCAGGTTGAGGATAGAAAACACATTCCACCAGAAATTCACTAAGTAGAATTAAGATGTTTTTACATGGATGGCATATTTTAATGCACAAAAGTTAAATACCTGTCTGTTTCTTGACAAAATTGTGATAGCTTGAAGAATGTAGGAAAATACTAAAACTAATGTATTTTATTTCTTTTGTTTGACCCACTATACTTACTCTTCTTAATGCCTAATGATGTTCTACCTTTTGGTCTGCTTCTCAACACATCTCAGAGTTTCTGCATTATATGAACAGTCACTTGCCAGACTGTATTTTAGGTACTCTACTGTGTAAAAAATGTAAATTTAGGCATTTTCTCTGACACATGTAGAAGTTTTCATATTTGTGGCAATTATCTATGTATACAGATTTCATGGTTGGTATTTACCAACTGTAATTTGGATAGAGAACTGAACTAAGAGTGATTATGGAAATACCTTTAGCTTCAGTTTTGCAGTTTATTGACCAGAAATATGACTGTATAACAGTGAAATAGAAATATGGCAATACAGTAAAAAATATCTAGGACTCCCAAGATATATGCAGGCAGGCATGAGAAAAATAACTGAATAGATTCTTCTATGTCATATAGTATCAGAGAAGTTCTGAATTTTACTCATTCTCTTCCTGTCATGAGATATGTTTCTTTTTTTTTAAGATGAGAAAATGGAAATAATTGGGAAAATTGCAGAACACTCTAGGTCTTGTAAAAAAAATTGTTTTCACTATTGCCACTTAATCAACACGCCATAGCTCACCAAAACCAATAAATATGTAAAGAGCAAGGCCTGATATGAGCAAGAGGCAGACTGAGACAGAGTGATGATGCATTTGTACTGTCTCATTCTCCCACTGAAAAGGATGAATCGATACTTTAGGAGAGCAAGAGAAATAATTGCTGCTGCACATAATAAATGTGCCTGAAATGAAAAAAAAATATATTTAATATAGTGTGGGTGTTCTAAAAAGAGGAAAGGAAAATACTAGTTGGTTAAAACATTATATAATTTCATTAATTTGAGGATAGGTTATAATCTTATTTGTATATCTTGGATAAACTTTCCTCTTGGGATTTGTCTACTCACAGAGTTGCACAGGCAGGAGGCAACAGGAATAGAAAGTATTTTAGAAGTCAATAACTATATGCCTATCTCTGCTTGAAAGTTACAGCAGCATCTTGAATATCACCTAACCAACCTTTAAGGCAAATGTGTTCAGACAAGATAAAACTGATTATGCTTCTAGAGGAGACACTAGCAGGTTTTAGAAGTGGCCCTGATCAATGCCAGAGGATGCCAGATCCATATTTTTTGTTATGCAATTTGGGCAGATGGTTTGACTCTCAGTAGTCCACACTAAGGTTTTATATTATCAGAAAAGGGAGTGGAATATACAGAGTTTTGAACTGAGCCCACATAATTACAGGTCATGTGTGTTTGGGTTAACTATGTAAATGTGTCCTGGTTTTGGGGGGGGTTGCCTCTGTTTTGTGCAGAAGGAACTGAGATCTTACTACTTTCCTGTACTTTAAATGCTGCTGGACTATAAGCAAGCAGACTGAGTAGCTGATACTGTTATTAAAGATAACTCTGGTATGTGATAAATGCCAGATAGGCTTTGGAAATACTTGCCAGATGCCCAGTTCCCCAAATAGAGTCTTTTCAGGGTATATATGAGCTGTCCCTAAGTACACAGGCAGACCTGCTCACTAGATATTTGAGATCATGATACAAGCACAGTTTCCACCTTTAATTATTCTGCATATGAGCTTGAAACAAATGAAAGGTGACAGATTGAACAAATACAAGACTGAAGATCATCATAGTACAGTTATTGCAGAAACAGCAACGTGAGTTTTCATGTGTTTCACCATTAAGGCTGAACAGCCCATTTTCCACGTTTACAATTCCCTGACCCTTGGAAATCCTAGAAGAGAAGCAATCAGTATAGTGGATTTCATAACCTCAGTATGCATCTGAAGGAAACAAGACAAACATCCAGCCTGATTGTATATTGTGTATCAGACAGTCATTAGCTGGAATGATTGCTCAGCATTCTTTAGGATCTCATTTGAAACAGTGATTTACTGATGCAAGATTCTTCTGTCCTTATGCTAAGTTCTCAGCCCAAGGGTTTACAATTCTTTTTTTCCTGGGGATGATTCTCAATTCTTACCATATTATGTAAAATCTTCTCCCTTTGTAACTGAAAACACTGTAAAGGCAATATGGCTACACGGTGCAACTGCACACAATTTACCTGTCAGAGCCCTCAGGGAACCAACAGGTTTTAATCACCCCGACCAGCCTCCCCTGGAACCTCCACTCACACCCTCTGCTCGCTGGTCTGGGAGCCCCACTAAAGCTCAGATATGGCCTTCAGTCCTTTCCCATTGTGCTGGGATTTTTTCCACTCCTGGCTGACTCTCCAGTTCTGTCTCCTGCTGTCATGGACACAGGTTGCTGTTGTAGCCTCATCTCCTGAATGGACTTCTAGGGCAGACTCCAGACCTGACCTGTTGCCTTGCTTTGCCAAAGGGTGACCTGCTGTCAGAGAACCTGTCACTGCCACCAACCTTCTCATGTTCAGATACTGTGTCCTGGTTGGTGAGGGCACTGCCTGTGCTTTCATTACCTTTGGCTCCTTATTTCTCTTCCCTCATGGAGTAGCCACACTCCTGTTGCTCCCTGACCATTTCTTTGTGGATTGTTCATGGTGCATAGGAAAAAATCTATGAGCCACAGACCAACCCATCTCATGCTCCTGGCCACAGACCTTAGTGTAAAAACATGGATTCCACGAGAGTTTGTGTCACCACAGGATTTGCATGTGTGTTTTTCACTCCAAAATTTTCAAGCACATGTGACATCAGTTCCTTAAAGGTTTCTCACCTTACTTTGGATCTTCTGAGCCCGGAATGATGGTTTACTCTTCATACTGTCATGTGTGCTCTGCAGTTCAAACCAAAATATATGGTTTCATTTCAGAAACAGATTTTCAATTATTCAGCAAAAAATATTAGATATTTATCAAAAATAACACTTGAATATTCATCTAGAGTAACAAATATATAGGGGACATATTTTGGAATTGTTATATCCACAAAAACTTGCTATGTACACCCCATTTAGTGGGAAAATTTCAAATCAAATGACCACAGAAATGTAGGTCTAAATATTAACTAAGATTTATTGACTAACATAATGGTAAAAAGTAAGTGATGCTGTTTGACTATGAAATATTACTTATATATATATTAATAAATTCAGCTTTTAACTGAAATAGATACTGGGAGGACAAAATAGAGTGTCAAAGCACACTTCATGAAATTATTAATTAGTGGTAGAATTCTACTGATGGTTACTAATTTAATTTTACCATGTTCACTATAGATACTGATGTGAAACTGTCTGGTATCATGGGGATGAACACAGTGAATAGAATATGAAGCAGTGATGCTGAAATGCATATATTACATACACAGCTTAGTGACATAACTGCAAACTGGGAATCAACCAAAGCGAGAATTCTGTATGAATGGGACTGTTATTCCCTCAGCTTGGCGACTCTGTGGCATACAAGTTAATGGAAAAATAATAAGTGGATTTAGAGAAATATTGCCAGTTTGGAGACTTGTTGGAGGAGTTTCACAGAAAGGCTGATTCTCTCATAATTAGGAGAATAATAAAGCAGCACCAGAAGAAAAGGGGGTTGTGCATTATGCATCCAAAGAGGCAGGGGTTGGTATATGGATGTGAAATGACAGTACAGCTATAAATCATACCACATAATTCCTAAGCCCGAGTAAATATAATTTTTCAAATACACTGAGATCTTTAAATACTCCAGTCGTTTTTCATCTTCATACTGGGGGATTTTTAGGTAAGGAAGTATTTTGTAGCATACCTCTCTCTTTTCAGGCTTCATGGTTGCACACCTGAACCGGTCAGTATTTGCTTTCAGGAGCAGATCCTGCAATTACAACAATTAACTTGAAGAGTGTGGTACATTTAAATTCTCTAAGAATAATTTTGTCTAAAAAGCCTTGCAGCCCTGACCCCTATTTTCACAGAATATTCTGGGTTTGAAGGGACCCACAAGGATCATCGAGTCCAACTCATGAGTGGCCCCTACCGGGATCAAACCCACAACCTTGGCATTAGCACTGTGCTCTAACCAACTAAGCTAATCTCAGGGTCTATTCCTTGAATCATAGGATGGCTTGGGTCATCTGGTTCCAGCCCCCCTGCCATGGACAGGGACACCTTTCCCTAGACCAGGTTGCTCAGAGCCAGATCCAGCCTGGCCTTGAACACTTCCAGGGATGGGGCATCTACAATTTCTCTGAGCAACACGTGCCAGTGCCTTACCACATTCACAGTTGTCATAGTTTGAAATTGGCCCCCCCTGAGAGTTTGAGGGGCTCAGAAGTGATTGGGTGCCAGGACAGTGTTCCCTGGAGAGCCAATCACCACTCATGTGATTGAGCTTCTGCTCAAAATCATATATCACAGCACCGGAAACGGCTGGCAGTGCAGTCTTGGTTGTTTTGCTGTTGGTGTCTGCTGCGTGTAGGTGGACAAGGCCAGGGGGTGGCTGGGCTCCCTCTCTTTCCCTCCGGGGGGGAGAGGGGAGCCCTGCGGCCCCTCAACTCAGCCTTTGGCTAGAATTAGAGTCAGCATTTGGAGCGTGTGCTGTGAAGGAAGAGATTCACAGCACCTGAGGTAAGAGGGAGGAGGCCAGGCCTTCTTTCCCCCCCCTGCAGCTGCGAGACGCTTGGGACAGTGCAGAACTGAACCGAGCTGCCTGTGGCCAAGGCTAGGGGGCTTTTTTTTTCCCCCCACTGCGTTTAGGCTGGTGGGGGGTGGATTTTGGGGCTCAGCACTTGAGCAGAGCCAAGTGGATGGGCTGATAAATCAGCTCGGTGCTTGGGAGAAGAATCCCAGGCAAAATTGGAGATGGGCCAAGAGAGGCTCGGGAGTTGCCTGTCGAAGCTGACTGGAGGCAGCCAAAAACTGACTTAGAGGAATGAAGATTCCAAGATGCATACGCTTGATAAGCTACACTGCAGCAGCCTACGAACCGAGGTGGGACACCGAGAGGGAGAGATCACCAGCAGCAGGAGAGCAAAGACAAAGCAATCTTCTCAGACTTCATGAGGAGGAGAGACTACAACAAACAACTGCTGGAACTTAGTGAGGAGGGAGTGTTCAGGAGCCCAGAACACTCCCACGGCAGACTGTGTTACATATCAGCCTTAAAGGCTGCTCCTGGACTAAAGTTAAAGGAGGGGCTTGAAAAGACTGACTGATAGTAATGTAATATATATATATATAGTTGCCTTTAGTTTGTATAGTATTTATTTGTGTAAATAAATGTATATACTTCCCCCTTCCCCTACAGAAGCCTCTGGCCTGAAAGTTTCTCTCCAGTGTTAGGATAAATTGTTGAGAAGGGGTGGGGGAAGCTTGGAAGTTGGATTTTAGATTTCTAATGTAGCTCAAACTGCTACAACAGTAAAGAATTTCTTCCTAACAACTAATGAAAACCTACTCTCTTTCAGTTTGAAGCCATTCCCCCTTGCCCTGTCACTACATGGCCTTGTCAAAGGTTCCTCTTCATCTTTCTTGTGGGCTCCCTTCAGGTACTGGAAGGCCACAGTTAGGTCACCTCGAAGTCTTCTCTTCTCCAGGGTGAACAATCCCAATTCTCTCAGCCTTTCCTCATAGGAGAGGTGCTCCATCCCTCTCATCATCTTGGTGGTCCTGCTCTGGACTTGCTCCAACAGGTTGATGTCCTTCCTGTGCTGAGTTGGATGCAGCACTGCAGGAGGGGTCTCACCAGAGCAGAGCAGACGGGCAGAATCCCCTCCTTCTCTCTGCTGGCCGCAGTTCTGCTGCTTTGGATACAGTCCAGGACACAGTTGGCTTTCTGAGCTGCAGGTGCACATGGCTGGCTCATGTCCAGCCTCTCATCCATCAGCACCCCCAAGTTCCTCTCAGCAGGGCTGCTCTTGATCTGTTTGACCCCAGCCTCTGTTGATACGGGGGATTTGCCCCGACCCAGGCGCAGCACCTTGCACTTGGTCTTGTTAAGCCTCACAAGATTCCCATGGGCCCAATTCTTGAGCTTGTCAGGTCCATCTGGATGCCATTCCATCCTTCAGGAGTGTCAGCTGCACCACTCAGCTTGGTGTCATCAGCAAATATGCTGAGGGTGCAGTTGATCCCTTCATCTCTGTCGTTAATGAAGACATTAAATAACACTGGCCCCAAGACGGACCCTGAAAGCTTGACTTAGTATTTATATGAATTTTCATTCTTGATTTAAGACTTGAAGTAAGCAACTCTTGATTTTCTACACAGTTCTGCGTGGTTGTATCCTCTGCACAGGGCATCAGGCCTTTGATAGGTCCATCTGCATGAAACATGTTGCTCACCCAGATTTCAACTTAAAAGCATCATACTTATCCATGGCACATCAGTACCATTGGTAGTAACTGTTTCCACATAGCTGACAAACGATGGCTTTGTTTTTGAGTTACATTAGAAGATTATGATCAGGGGATCACAGCACCAGGGGTTGCTCCAATGGGCACACCTCTGGCAGTAGTTCCCTCTGTCATTTTAAAGAGGGAAGCGCAGGCAACCATGTTTCCAGTTTTTGTACATTTCTTTTGGTTGTAAACCAAATTCCTAATCAGAGCTGTGAAACACAGACTAGATTTTTCTAATGGCTTTCTGGGCAGCAGCTGATGACATCAGTGCTTCCATAACTGTCTGGAGTGTGGCTTCCAATGTTCTCACTCCTCACAGATACTCAGACACGGTTCTTATAATGACAGATACAGCTTCTGCAGAAATGCTACGAAACAAATGGCTTTTTTCATGCATATTTCTGTTAGAACCCATCATTTCAGCTTGCTTAGCAAACACTCAAGGGAACTGACCTTTGTGAATGCTTTGGATGCCTTTTATAACATTTCCAGAGGCGGCAAAAGCTGCTGTTATTGTAGCTATAATTTCTGCGGTGGTTTTCCTTTGTTTCTTGTATTCATGCATTTTCTCTACTGAAGAATGTGGCTGGTTGTAAAGTGATTTTATAGTTGCCATAGATTTTTGACAATTTAGGCACTGTGATATTTAGCTTTTCCTTCCCGGTTTTTCTAAGAAGTTTGTAATGTACAAATAAGCGCACAGACAAATAGAGATGTGCTTCCTCAACAATAGGGAAATAACAAAAGAATAAAAAAATTAATGTTTTATTGTTTTATAATGAAATATCAAGCATAGGTAGTGTGATGGGCCAGCAAAAGGAATGCAGAGTTTATCCCCCTAGAATCTATCCCACATTAAAGCACTTACTATGGTCTTGGAACAGAATCCAATGCCCCTTTGACAAGGACATGAGGAGAGCCCAGAACAGTGATGAATGGACTTGTACTGGCCAGTGAAAACTAGAGTCAGGCATTTTCAGAATGGAGGTGTGAGAGTACAGTTAAAAAGGAGTCACATGGCAATACCTTTTATCAAGCTTATACCATTATTTAATTGCATATGGTGACTGCAGTGTGGGGAGGGAGAGAGAAAGTGGGAATGGACATTAAATTAATTCCTTTCCAAGGAGAAGATGATACCAATTTGCTTTAACTATGACAGGAGCTAAATCATTGAACAAGATTCGTGTCAAAGTTTGGATAAAATAACTAGATCTGTTTGTTTTTCCAGGCCTCCCTTCTCCTGCTCTCTTAACACACAGACCGTGTACAAGCCAGGATGACTTCCTGCTCTCTCAGCTGCTGAAGGAAAGAGTATGAAGTCTGCACAAAAAGAGAAGTCAGAGTCTGCTGATATTTTAAAACAGTGGATGATGACATGGTTATTTATCATTTACTACAAAAAACAAAAATATTGAACATACTTTGTAATTTGAAGCCTTAATTAATAACCAAATACCTTAAATATCCACATTTCTTGTGGGAGTAAAAGAACCATCAAACTACTTCAAGCTTGAGAAGACAAGGAAGTAATCATGTTTCTGCTGCCTTATATGCCCACTTGCAAAATTTCTCATGTGCTACTTGTATAGTGACTAAAAGGTGTCACTTGCCTCAGACAATTAATAATAAAATAAAGAAGATGGGGAAAGGGTGCTAGAACAGAATAGAGGATACAAACTTCATGACTCTGTAGAGAAAGAGCCACAAGGTGCAAAATTTAGGTGCAAAAGCAGATACGTTTCAGATAAAGTTCTAAGACCTGTGAAGATGGAACAATACAGAAGAACAAGTTTAGAAGAAAGGAAGGAGTAGAACAAGAATATAATATACTTACGCTTGCTTTTTGGAAATTTTTATCTTTGATTTCCTCTAGTTGCTTTATTTCCTTTGGAGGTTTGTAGGTGCTTGGAGGAACCTACATTAAAAGAAAAAAATCTCTAGAACATAGGATATAAAACATTCCAAGTGAAACATTAACTTTTACCATAGAACAGCAGCAATTAATTTTTAAATATTGATTCTTTTCTATTAGTGCCAGTGTAGAAGACAGGGATGGATTCCAATTAGCTGGAACTACCCAGGCTTTTCAGTCCTGTCTAATGTAATATAATCTCTGGTCAAATGAAAAAAAAATGTGAAACTAGTACAAGAAAGGCTAAAACAATAGTAAGTCCTATAGGCCCTATCAAAGGGGGAAAAAATGTTGCCAGAATGGGAACAGTTCTGTTTGACATCTCATAAACTTCAGTTTCACAGCACTGACAGCCACATAGGGCAGCTGAATAAAGTTAAGCTGTGGAGCTCCCCGGCACCCTGTGTGGTAGTAGCAACAAGTTACAGGGAAGTTTAGGGAAGAGAAATCCTCTGAAGTTTAATAAATACCCAGAAACTTCATTGTAACTGAGGAAGTCCTTGAGCTGAAATGGTGGGAGACTGAGAAGGCAGGTGGAGAAAGCAGCAGCTGTGCTTGTCCCATCCCTCTGGTCTTCCCAGACATCTGTGTTTAGCCACTGCTGGAAAACATACACTGGGCAAAATGGGCCTTTGCTCTGGTTTACCATGGCTGTCCCAATGTCCTTGTAAGGGAAAACCACTGGAGGTATGGATTAAATGTTTGGAGGTTGAGGACTGAAAGATTTGGGAAAGCATTCACAGATCAGAAAGTGCTACAGCTAAAATGACCAGGAAGTGACTGTATGGCTGTCATAGGGATCAACAGGAGACTAGGGACTTGGGGGAGATTTCAAGATTTGCTTGAACAACAAATTTTGACCAGAGCAAACTCTGAAAAAAGACTGAATGTCTCCTTCCTATGTGGGTGAGATAGTCTGACAGTTTAGTGGGCATCTGCTTAAATGTTTATCTTGCTAAAAATGTTCTAGATCAATTCGAAGTTACAAAATTAATTAAAGAATTAATGGGGGAAATGTATAGTCTGTATTGTACTGGAGATCAGTTTAGGGAACATGTGAATCCCATCTAGCTTTATTGGACTATATAAAGAGCTGTGCTTTCAAAAAGTCTTGAATCTGATGGACTGTGATTCTGTGACTTTCCACTGCCTTTGCTATGTGACATCTTTATCTGCAGCTACAATAAATGCACAAACAGAAGAAGCTAGCAATTAAATGCACTGGTGAGACTGCTCAAGTATTTTTGTGAGCTTTTTAAGTAAAGCAGAAATGAAAGTATTTCCCAGCAGTATCTAAGAATTTTTATTATGCTTTCATAGATGGAGAAATTAAAGCCCAGAGGATGTGCAAAGGGTTGCACATGCAGTGAGTATCAGTTTATTTCACTCTCCTTCCTAGTCATGTGCTTTACCTGCAAAACTGCACTTGTCTGCCAATGTAAGCTGGAAATCTCTCCTCAGAAACAGCTATGCTTATTCCAAGTAATTTAAGGAGGAGACTTTTCAATCAGCTCTGTTTCAAAAACGTTCTTAGCCTTGTAATTCAGCCCTCAGACACCATGGTATGAGTACCAGGCAGACAGACAGGTAGGCAATACAGCAATTACCCAGCTGCTGGAAGAGGATAAGAGGTCACTGTAAGTAAATTGTAAATTCCAGCAACAGAGAGATCAAAAAGGCCAAACTGTACCTACTTAATCCAAATGTGAAAAAAGAGGGCTGGGAGTAAGACACCAGCCTTGCTTTCCCTCTCCAGCCAGTGGTCAAGCTCACACAGGCTCTGTGGATATCCCTTAACCAGAGGTTTATTTTGGGAGTAGGTACCACAAGAAGTTTCAGGAAGAACAAAATTATTAATTGCTCTAAACTTTCATCACTCTTTTTTTTAAAGTTATTGTTGTAAGGTGGACAAGGACAAGCTAATGCAATGCTATTGTATTAAGGGTTTCTACTTTTATACATAAGAAGATCATAAATCTATTGTTTAGTCTGTATATTTGCAAACAAAATCCTCTGTATTGCTTAAATTATTTCACCCATTTAATTATTTTAAACAATCAGCAATTTCTTTCATGAAGCACAGCTGAAATAATAAGGAAAATATCTAAAAAATACATTAAATTTGGCTGAAAGGCATTACAATAACATCCCAGTGCAGCCTTTTTGTTTTTTAAAATATATTATTGGTTTTTAGAAAATCTAAAAATAAAATCATGGCATAATCTTATTGTTCTGGTACAGTGCTGATACTAAAAGAATGGATTTTATTTGTCACTCTAGGCCAAGATATCCAAGGAAGTTAAATGTGTCCAAATAATTTTGCATGTTATCAGGTTTAAGCACCTGTCTCTATTTGTCTCCTTTGAAAACTTCAAGGCAAAGCACTCCTTTGTAGAATTGTATTTATGAATGTGTGAGTGCATATGTGCATACTTGTGTCTGCATCCATGTGCAAAGGCCAGTGGAAACAAGAATTTATAGTATTTAGACCAAATATTTAGAGTGAGTAGTTTCATTGTTAAATTTCAAAAATAAACTCTCACTTTACTGACTCTTGCCATCTGAGCTTGTCTTTTCAGTCTCCCTTTCAGGATGTGAAATGGTGATACTGATAACAATATGGCAAATTAAAGTGAAGCTTAATTTGCTGAGATAGGCACAGAAATGAGTACAACATGTGTCACTACTACACTATTGGTTTTAGATCCACACAAGCTTTAAATTTGCAGACCTGGCCAGAATGCAAACCAAATTTAGTATAATCCTAACACCCCAAATGAACTTCACTAAATGCATCTGTGTTAAAGCAAATTTATTCTAAGAGGGGCTGCACAGCATAAAGGTTCTAAAATGACAGCAACATGACTCATTCCTATACTGATTAAGTAGTTATTAAATGCAGTTTTTCAGGGCCTGGTATTAAGCTATTTCAATGTAAAATCCCATTAACTGTATAACACAGTACCATTAAATTGCTCTGCCATCCTAAGATGTAAATGGTTTCTAAGAGCATTCAACACATGTATTATTTAAAACCTGAAGTGCTAATACAAGGTGGCAGATAATGCCCAAATCTATGATTTCCAAGCTCACTTCCCACTGCATTTGAATACAGATGGTTTTGGAGTCCTTATTAAGTTACTCACAGCAGCTTAATCCCAGATCCTGTTTGCTTTACCCCAGAGAGATAACTTAAAACCAGTTGTGGGTCTCTGATTTGTACCAGTGTAACTGAACCACAATCTGAGACAATCAGTAAAATAACAACTTAGTATTTCAAAGATACATCTAGTCTCATTTGAGGATGAGCAATGAATTGAAACTGAAAAACTTTAATTACAGAGCTCATTTGAGGATGAGCAATGAATTTAAACTGAAAAAACTTTAATTTCAGAGATTCAGCACTAATACAGTTAGAAAGGAATAAAATTCCACCCTCAAGGAGGAGCTGCAAACCTAGAGTCCATCTCATTTCCAGTTAAATTGCTTTTCTGTTTATTTTAATGAGAGTTCATCTACAAAAAAATCTAAGTTAATAAAACATTTTCATTTCAATGTTCTTTTCTTACCTGCTTCGGTGCATTATCCAAAGCAAGCATCTTACAAAGCCAAGGACTATCAGAAACACTTGTATCAATGCTGCCATCAATTTATATCCATTTTGTAATTCTACCTCTGAAAGTCACAAAATGACTACAAGAACCAACCTTTTCCCTTTCCTCTGTTTGGCTTACCACTCGCTTACACAACATTCACTGAAATGAAAAGAATTAGTTTATTGGTGGATTTTTTAGAAATCTGACCTTCAATAACATAGATTATTGCCAAAGTCCTTTTTGATCTGTCAAAGGTTGTAGATTTTCTATTCTTACTTAAAAGAGGTTATTAACTCCCCTACCAAGATTTTGTGCACAAGCATACAAAAAATTTAGAGTTTTTCAAATCATAAATCAACTTACAGGTCGTCTTTTTTCCAGTACTGGCAGATGTGTTGGCAGAGGTAGAGGAATGGCACGTGGTTTGGGCACAGTCAAATTAAATTCCTTTGGCTGAGTGACTTTAGAAGTCTTGACAGTGGTAGCACATATATTTAATTTATTTGTGAGTTGTTCAATCAGTTGCTGGACTTTTGGCTGCCATCTTCAAATAAAAACAGAATTTTCAATTTTATTTTAATTTTTTTAAATTTCATACAAACTTACACACTATATGAGGTTGGCAAGGGTGCAAATTCTGTAAGGCTTTCAGCCATTCAATTTTGATAAAACTGGTCTATAAATCTGTATTCAGGATTTAGTTGCACTGTGTTACTTCACCTCTTGATAGATGCTGGTCCATTCAGATTACTACTGGTGAAATAGCCACAGTTTTTACAGACTAAGCAACTATTCCTTGCTGCCAGTTCGTTTTGCAACAGGAGCAGACTATGAATCAGAAAAGCAGCTGTCATAAGCTAATTACACACTTAACACACTTAAATGAAGAGACTATGAACAAACAGTGGTCTGAATAATGTCACTTGTACCAACCAACAGAGCACACACAAATCAATCTCAAAGCACAGGCAGTTCTAGTAAAAAAGATAGAAAGATGTAAGGAGTTCCTCGAGTTAGCAAATGAACCCTCAGTGAACCCTGGGGGCAGCCAAGATTATTTTTTCTCTGTGTTTGTATTTGGACTTGTATGAAGGTTCAAAATTCTTCCAAGGAATGACAGGAAGGGGCATATTAAAGGTAAGACACAAACAGTGTACTGTCATTACAGGGGAGCCTTGCAAGTAACTTGTGCAAGTGATGAAGCTCCACTAAAATAAATAGGACTCTTTATATCAACATAATTGACATTAGAAAGAGGAACACAAAGACCTTTGTAAAAGAATTTCCACTACTGAACTGACTAAGCTCATCAATGCATCCTCAGCCCCCTGAAGGAAGTTTCAAACGCAGGAACCAAATCTGGTCTTTAACATTCTTGTATAACTTACATTTACCACTTCTAGGCAAAACACGATTCATTCCACTGAGTGTAACTGACTGTGAAGGACAGCTCCAATGAGCTGAGTGCTAATGAAACAAGCAATGGCCTAAGCATCTGCCTGCATGCATGTGTACATATAAAAACGGTGTGAATATGGATGTGTACCTCTATCTCTACATCTCTATCTGTATCTTTACAGTATTGTAAGCATATGTTGTAATTAGAGTCACTACACTGGAGTATTTTGAGTCAAATTCTGACTTCAAATATATCCATCCCTGTGGTTCCTGTAGAACTCAGTAAAATTCAGAGTAGTGCAAGCCAAATCTATGCTGTACATTTGCTGGAGTGCTCATAAACTGCACAGTATGAAAGGATTAATTCTAGTGTGACTCTGATATGACAGAACCAGATGCAAACTCTTTTTCAGCTGACATTGTTTGTAGCATGTTTTTGTCTAACAGTGCCTGCCATCATCTGGGTTAATCTATACTGTTCTGGATAAAAACAGTCAAAAAGTGACCCAGTAGGCTGCAGAGCTGGTGTTTGCCCATGGAACATGGAAATGTTCCAGTCTGGCAAGGGTACTGTTGCTACTCTGTCACCACCTAACCAGTGTGTAGACACACCTGGCACCTCAGAGCGTTTAAGCTGTTAAATGATGCTGCAACTGTGTAAACAAATAATAATTTTAAAAGACTTGTTTACATGCTTATCTGATTTGCTCAGAAGGGATTTTATGACCATCAGCATAAACAAGTCTGTGCATAAAGCCAAACTCAGAGAAGTCAAACATAATTTTTTCAAATGCCTAATGTCACAGATGTTGAAGTGACTTATGAGGTATGACTCTAACTCGGTAAGATAATTTGAACCTTCTATCTTTTTTTTTCAGATTATGATGTTTGATATATTCAGGGGCACCAGGGAGTACATGTACAACAGCTGTGAAAGAACTTTTCTATGACAGAACCTTGCCTCTGGGTAGGTAAAAGGGATTACTAAAGTCTCATGAAGACAAGAAGAGAGACTTCAACAGGAGAAACACTTTAACAGAAAACTCAGCTTTCAGGGTAAGCCTTCCCCAGCTTTTAAACTTTGAGCTGGCCAGAGACTACTAAGTTCTACTTACCTTAGCAGTGGATCAATCAAATTCTCTTTTACATACAGTGAATCGTAGAAGTGACTCCATTCATCTTTTATCCATGTGTTCAAATGCAATTTATTGAAGAAGAATCTAAGAAACTAATAATAAGCGGTTTATTTTAACTATGAATACTGAAGATATGGTGTACTTAAGACCACAAAAAGATAGCTGTTTCTATTACAGACACTGCTGAAGAGCTAGCTTGTATTTTACTTTGAAATTATAATCATAGGTGCTCAGTATTTTTAGGTTCTTCTTAGTTGGTGCACACTCCCATGTCTTTCAGCCCTATTTTGTGAAACACCAATAGATACTAAAATATTTTAGTGGCAAAAAAATCGTCTGGAGGCTACAACATACAGATGTGTCGGTTCATCTTTAATTTGCTTCAAACACTGTGAAAAAACAGTTTTTATTCAAGATTAATTGCTACTGGAATACTCTGATTTTAGTATAATTTTACAATAGAGTTCCAGAGTTTAATATACCCAGAGTCAAGTTCTGATTACTTATTACTAGATGATCCATGGAGCCCAGAAACCTGTCAGGCCTGGCACTGCACCTGAATTACTTAAATTCTTTTCATCTCCCTGGGAACTGCGCAGAGAGAATTGCTAAAAACTATAGTAAATGTTATACAATATATTTTCTTCTTTTATTGGAATATAATTATTTGTCATATTCTCGTTAAACTAGAAGACTGAAATTTGGCACACTTATACATTGTATGGTTCTACATGCTGGAGGAATAGCAACTAACATTTGAACTTTTGTTTGCCACTGCAGTTCACCAGAAGGTCAAAAGCTTTTCTTTAAATCTTGAACTATTCAACTGGCCTTTTGAAACACTCTTGAAAAATGGCACTCAGATTCAGCCTGTATCACTTACAGCAATATAAATTCCAAATTTGAACGTTAGGTCTTTCATTAAAATTACTGGAAATGAAAGTACAAGCATCATGCTGAAACAGTCACAGTAAGAGAAAAAAGCACACTAATTTTGATATCATGAGACATCCTGGGAAGCAGTGTGCAGTCATTCTGAGAAGCTTCCAGTGGAGACTTGCAGAGCTTAGTTTAGACTCGGCATCGGCCCCATCTTGAGTTGGTTTCTACAGAGCCATAAAGCTCTTTCTACTGAGTTTTTAGTTCTGCAAGACTACCAAGGAGCTTCTTAATTCAAATGCGGCTCCAGGCACAAGGTGCCTCAGAGCTCTGTGAATAATTCAGCTACAAACCATTCAGATTTGACTCAAGGTGTTTGCTGCAGATGTGCAACAGGTGTAGAAAGCCTTCTACTTGAAATCTATAGTCTTGATAAGACCACTTCCAAGGAATTAACTTGTAAATTTAGCCTTATTTTCATCTATTGTGCTTTTGGTAGTCAAAAGACTAATCAGTGCTGCAGGACTAGAGGAATATTACCCCCTTGGATTCCCATTCTTGCCTAGAAACTACTGCTTCTCCCCAAAACTGCAGATGCTGGCTTATCAGCACATCACCCAAAAAAAGATCTTTCATCCCTAAAAGTGTGACTATAAACTAAGTGTTGAATTGTCAAGAAGTTGGGTTTTTTGGTGCTGCCAGATTCCATGGAGTTTGCAAAATATATGGTAAGGGATGCATTTCATCCCATCGGTCTTTGTCCAAGTCATTCATTGTCCTTATGGAGGATCTTCCTCTGTAGCACTTGCATATTGGATTAAATTTGTCCCCTAACATAGTAATTTGTACTTATGCAATGTATAAATAAAATGTCAGAGGTCTAGACAGAGTTCATACCCTCTACCAGAACAGAGGCACTTTATAGACACTATTTCTACCAGTCATTGTAACAAAATTTCACATCCAGTTATCCCAGCAGTTATGTGTGATTACAGACCCTGTGAACAGCTCCCCTGCTCCAGAACTCTTCCCACCTTACAGAAGGCCCTGATTACACAGAAAATTTATAATAACCATGGTTTTAGACCCATCTAAACAAGCGTATAACAGGAATGAATTGATCGTGAGCTGATACACTTAAAATGAATCAGACCCTGAGATTTGAAGCTGGTTTCAAATTTCTAGATATTCAAAGAGCTCACAGAAGAAGCTGATGCAGAAATACTGCAGGTGGTGATTTGTAAATCCTCCAGTTTTCTTTCACTAGCTTCCACTAAGTTAGACTCCTCCCGCTCTGTTTCCCCCTCAGTATTCCTCTTTATAACTAGCCCACCCTAAGAAGCTTCATTCAATTTTCTACTTCAGTGGCATGTGAGACTACACCTCTGAATTGTTGTTTCAGCTCTCCCTGACTCTCTGCCTCCTAAATATGTGCTGTAACTATCTTTTACAAAGTACAACTCAACTGCCACTTCAAGATGAAGAGATGAAACAATAAAAAAGGCTCACAGTGATTTCTATCTGTTGTATTTAACAGCTGGCTGTTACCTCTTTGAGGCCTCCTACTGCAACACCAGTCCTGTACTGGTTATTAACATTTCTGCCTGTATTAAGACAAATGCGTAATCATGTGACTGACACATCTATGATGTACTCCTGAGGTACAGAGAATGGTTAGCTGTGTAATCAGATATCAATACTGTGACGTATATTTTTGTACTGTTTTAGTCACAGTCCCCAAAGCAATGCTACAATAAGTATATGCCACAATATGCATCCTACTAGAGAATACTTGGAATGCAGCCCCGGAACGGTCATCGAGGCACTGCAGGGATTGCAAATGGCAATGCAGGATGACTGGACATCCTTTCTGACCAGAATGTGTCTGAACCAAAAGTCCACAGTCTTAGTTTTGATAATCCCTATCACAGATGGTGAATGTTGGCAGAATAAGAGCCACAAAGCCATAGCACATTTCTTTTTTTTTTTTTTTTTTTTTTAACAACAGAAACTTCTGTGTTTTGTGAACTGAATTGCTAGAACAAATCCCTTGTATTTCTATTTGGTCTTTGGCCACATGTGACACAGGTGGCAAACCAAGTATCAGTGGCCGTTGCTTTTATAGCAGCAAAATGGGGCATCTTGGATTTCTGTTTGGATTCTCTCAGCATCTGTCTCTTGAGAGAAGCCACTGGACAGTCATTTTGGTAACAGCATTATTCTGCTTGCTCTTCTATCTTGAATGTTCCAAAAGTTTCACTACTCACAGAGCATGGTAACCAAGTTTCATTTCCTTTTTAGAAGTGGTGGAATTACACCACAGGGAATTATGAAATGAACTGTACCCATTTTTACTACTTTAATGTACTCTGGCTGTAGTAGGACAAGTGTGTATAATTAAAGACTGGTTTTAATGCATTTTTCAGGTGGGCTGAATTAATACCTTGCTTTTGAGAATTTGAACATACCCTGCTAATATTCTTAATGCATTTTTACACAGTGGGATTGTACAGATTTCTGAAAAACAAATAAAAGGTGGGAAGTTTCCTCATTTGGTAATATCTTTACATCCATGTAAGCATTTGCAGAGCTGAAATGCTTATATTCACAATATATGCTCTTGACTCTTGATTTAAGGAAGTAACTGCAAGAAACAGCAGGTTTGTTTCTCTATATATATCAGCCACTACCAGAGAACACTGTTACTGACCCAGCCAGGGCTGGTTTTACCTCCCATACACCATAAGGCTGATCTTGTCCTACTATTCCTACCTCATCATAATAGCTATTACAATGCCCAATTCTTACAGTGATATTCCTTTGAAGATCTCAGAAGTTCATTAGAACAGCTGTTAGAAGCAATCAGAACATGAAACAGAACAAAACAGGTTCTTAAATGCTAGAAACAAAACACTATGTATTTTGCATAATTTACAAGGCTATTAAGAAATTATAAAGCTATTTTCAGCTTCATATTGAATTTTTATTTCAATAGCATATTTTCTCTAATACACAAATCCTTAAATTTTAAAATAAATATAGAACAACAACATGTATGAGTAATAGAACACAAAAATAGGCTTGAGCTAGCAATGCATGGCTACTAAAGTTAGAAAATTGGATTTTATCCTATGGCTCTGTAATTATACAACCATAAAGAATTTTTGCATGTATTTTTAATATTACAAAATAAGAGCTTGTGATTTTCTGTTCAAGCAGATGAACATGTGTAAGTGAGGCAGCATTACTATTCTGTCTGGATATTCTGCCTAAATGAACATATTTGAACTTGCATCAGACATAGGGAAACACTGCAACTTTGAGTTGAATGGATTCTGTCACACAGTCTTGTAAGAGAAAGGTCTTAAATCTCACACAGTTGATCACATTCACCTGAAGACTACTCCTTTGAGTAAGGTTCATCTGTGTGATTAAGAAAATTCCATTCAGCCTGTGACGCACTGAATTTATTTTTTAATTACAGTAAATCTATCCTAGGTAAGTATATGTGAAAATTTTTTTAGCTATCTTAACTGAATGCAGACACAATAGCCATTAGGCAAAATCTACAGGTCAGCATCCTGAAGGAGAATCTCAGATTTCTGATAACTTTTGTTGCTAAGGCTGCAGATCTGCCTTCTGCTGTTTTTGTCTCTGTTGCTGGGGGGACCAAATGCTGCTTCTAAATCCTCTGCTGCAGGTGCATTAATATCATGAACCATCACTTTGGAGACAAAGAACCTCTTCTAATGCAAGAGAAGAAAAACTAGGTACCATGGTGATGAAGATCTGATAAGATACTTAAGCAAAGTTACATCTAAAGGAAGAAAAAGCAGGTGCATACCATTGGAAAACGCAGCACTTTCCTATCAGAAGAGTTATTCCAGACAAGGAAAGAGAAATTATCTAAAGTGGAACATCAGGGCACTGATGCTTAAGCCATATAAAGCTAGGTGAATGGAATCAACAAGGGATAACTGGCAGAAGTGGGAAAATTGTGTTGCTAGCTGAGCGAGCTCAAGATGCACCCAATCCAGTGGCTCGTGTCTAAGATGTTTACCAAAGAAGGTAAACAGAGTGATTTGTCTGTCTACCAGATTATGATAATTCTTCCAGCCACTTCTCTGTTCTTTCTGATAGTTAATGAAATATATAATTTTTGTCTCCGAATGGAATTAATAAAAACCATTCCACACTAAGTCCATCTAAAACCAGACAACCTAACCTGCTCTCTCCCCACATACTGCAAAGCAACTGCACTCGTTAAAGAGACACTGGCATCCACATGAACATTCAGAGTAATCACTACAAGGATAAACCTTAGCCTTTTGACTATTAATTACTAAAATTTGCCTGTCTCTTTAATTCCATATTTGTTATTCAAACAGCGTGTTCAGACTACACTTTGAAACATCTGGATGATCAAAGGTTACAGATGCTGTGTCACCAGTAATTTAATTTTTAGCCCGTTTTCCTGGGAAAACAGGGCTTATGAGAAAGCATTGCCACTCAGTTTATCCCTCTGCCCCTCTTTACAACATAGCTTTTAGGATAATTAGCACTTTCAACCATTTTGAAAGAGAAGCAGAAGATATTTATATTGCTACAGATTTCATGAAAATTAGCAAACAAATAGTGGAGTGAACCCCAAATTCGTGACTCCAGAAAAGGAAAGGCAGGCAGAACTTTGTTGTCCCGCTTTCTATTTGGCAGCAGTTGTTTTGACAACTGCATGTTGTACTGGGGCAATAATAGCTCCAAGTAAGCCATTGTTTTTTGGAAAGGAGAAAAAGTGATGGAAGCACAATAGGCTTGACAATGAAAGTGGTAGTGGGTTGTTCAGGGGGAAAAAGAACACCGATCAGCAGGAACTGCAGGTTTCAATGCACATTCATTGGGTATGGAAAAAACTTCTCCCGCCTACAGCCAAGGAAGGAATGTGAGCAGAGGCAAGAGTAAGTGTGCAAGTTGGAGGGACAATTGCAAATCACATGAAGTGTAAATTGTGTGATTATTCTACCTTCTCAGATTATATAAAGTATATTTTAAATTGATCTTTGACTGAATATGAGAATCACCCCATAAGTATAGAAATTTAAGGCGTTTGTGATAACAAAATACTAATTTAATTTCTGAATTTTAACAGCAAATAACACTAATTTCTCAATTTAAGTTATTCTCAAAATTGAGAAAAGTCATCTGATTACTCAAACAAAATGAAGAGATAATTATTTTTTAAAATGTTTTGTACTTTCATTACCTTTTGCATTTTTGCAGTGTCTAAGGACTTCACAATTCTGCTGAAGTGCTGAAGACCAAGCTCTTCTAGTTGAAAAGTAGCCAGATAACAGATAACTATCAAAAGATACATACATTTAAAATGCAGCAGGCAATTCTAATAAACCTATACTCAGCATACTCTGGGGTTTAGACTGTCACTTTAATTTTAACAGTTTTGATAGTGATTTTTTCAACGTGCTCTATTTTTAATGTTTTCAGGGAGGATGGCTCTTATTATTCTGTTCCAAATCCACAGTTTATTATACATAACAACATCATACATAACAAAAATTTTAAACATAAAATTTCATCTTTATTTTACTGTTTTTCCCAAGTGACCACTTTGCCTAAAATGTTCTAATCTTTGATTTTTTTTCTTGGAAATAAAATCAGGTTTTTAAATTGGGAAATTCCAAACCTCATTCTTGCACCCCAGTACACAGTTTGATGATCTTTGAGTTCTTTTCTAACCTAAATGATTTATGATTCTGTTCTATGATACAGAAAGAAGCACAGTCAGTACTGTGAAATTTTTACAGACCTGTAAAGTTCATGGGCTTCTGTATCAGCCTGCATTTGTTCACTCAGGCTTCACTTGCACTGCAGTGTTTTAGCTGCCACCAAACAGTAATGGTAAAATCAGTAAATTCTGACCAATGTGCTGCAGCCAGCTGAGTGTATTGTCAGGCTTCAATCTCATGTGCTTTAGTATAGCAACATATTTAAGCAGTCTTAGCAGAATATACATTTATCTCCTACAAGCTTTATTAAATTCAAATCTGCTCACACATAGCAACAGCCTTTATAAGCAGCTTTGATCATTTAAGTGTCAATGCAGCTTGGCAAAGGGAATCACAAGCAGCTTAAAAAAATGTAAGCCAATGACCTTAAACTCTCAACTTGTTGATAAAGGAAAATTTTCTGGGGCCTCCCCTCTGCCTATGATTAATGGAGGCTTTTGAGTGGACCAGTCCTGACAATCCAATTATAGCAACGCTCAGCTTAAAGATATAATTTATGTGCCCCAGACAATGAAAAACATGGCCCTGGAGAAATGGAGACAATGAAGCATTACCATTTAGAATAAACTCAATACACTAATAATTTTTTCCTTGACAGTTTAGGTTTCCTTCTGTTTGTTATTTGATTTAGATTTCTGTACTTTTCCAGATTGTGACAGAAGCAACCAGAATTGCCATAAAAAATTTGTAGCTTTTAAAACATAAAATGTAGATATATCTATATGTTTACTGTATTTTTCAACCACTTTGAACTGACTTTCCAATATACCCACAAAGCATCTGAACATATCTGACTTAGAGAAGCAATGCCAGTGTGATTTGTGATTCCAGCTTATTTAGGGACTTAATAAATCAACTTCAGAATGTGTGTATTAAATGCATAACATAAAAATATTTTTTAAATTAAATTTTAACGCACTTCCCAATGTCTGAAATAACTTTGGGAGTAGTAACTACCCTAATTAACTAGCTCATAGTATCAGATGCAGCTGTATTGGAACTGATTTTAACCAAGTAACTAACATAAAGAAACCAGTTGACTTCACTCATGGAGACAGACAGAAGTCTGTTTATGTCATTGTGACAGTCAGGAATGAAGATACCCATGTATGGACAGAAACATCTGCCTATGGTGAGATGTGCTGTTCCTCAGCAGACAGAGCTTTGTTAGAGTTTTGTGTCTGAATGGCAGAGGTAATAGGTTGCATAGAAGAGAATAAAGGGAAATCAGTGAAGAACATTTTTTAAAGGGATGGTTAAATGTCTAAGATGCTTCTTCCAGCCAGTGATGCTTTTTCCACCTGCATCTTACCTGACTTTCCTAGGTAAAATTCCAGTTAACTCCTGTAGGAATCCAGACTAAATAACAATTTCAAGTTTTAGACTTTACATTGTAAGGACATTGGAAAGTGTCCTGTATTTCATACTGCACTAGGCACAATGACAATACTCCGAATGTAAAATAATACTAAGATCTGCGCTAGTAAAAAGATATTTTTTAAAGTTTTGTGGTAAACACATCTGGTGTTGTAAAAACAACTCACCTATGTAGAGATTACGCTCAGGAATCAGGCAGTATCTCCCATCCTCAGCATAAAAGGCATTGACTACAACATCCAATAAGGATTTATATTCTGTGCATCCTGCTAGTGTATCCAATACAAATTTTTCTTCTGTCATCTTAAGAGTCTATAGATACACAAAATTAATAATCATTAATGTATTCTGGAAAGAAAATGTTTGTTGTGTACAAAAAGTACAATAATTTTGAAGTAAGTTGAAAACAGGAATAATGAACAGCAGCGCCCTTGGTAGGGCTGATGCTCTTCTAATGCTGTCAAATATGGGCAGTCCCAGCAAACTAATGGCCCTTGTTAAGGAAAATGTGACCTTCCCCAGTGTTAAACATTCAGTTTATCTGCTGACATACACACTGAGTGAAAGCCCTTGACGTGTGAATGTCAGCAGTTAATGCAAGAAAATCTGAAGTCTCTGAGCTATGAGCAATTGTTAACTTAGGCAACTGTATGAGAAAGTTTCAGCAAAAGTTTGGTTTTCCCATAGGAAACCTGTCCTTTGTCAGCGAAGTCTGTGCTACTTAGGGAGACTAAATTGAGGGGAGAAGCTGAACAGGGATTATGGACAAGACTCTTAATTGTTCCTGAAACCTAAGTTTGGAGAATCTGACTAATTTAAACAACTTGTGAGTGCCAGGATTCTTTTAAACACAGACTGTTTCTTATCCAGCTATGCTCTAGGTCTCTTATAACATTCATGCAATACCACAAGAGAATAGGAGAATCAGATGCTCACTGAACGCCTTTTGCATCCTACCACATAGTCCCTTTAAAAAGTTTGAAAGCTCCTGAACTTTACAAAGAGTTTCAGTCATAATAAATAACCTATGGAATATCTGTTACTTTATGAGATAAACTTCTTGTATGAACCACCTTTAAACAGTGCAATAAAATCTGAGGCCCAGAACAGTTTATTACATGAATTGAAAAAGGGCAGCCATGCAATGACAAAATGACAAACAATAATGATCCTTTGATTTAAGGAGGTTAGACAAGAAGTCAAGAAGAAAGCTAAGTGCCTCTTCTGAAAACACATAGTCCACATTTGATATAAGATCTCTCCCACAGCTCTGAAATGTGGGAACAATTGAACAGCAATAATATATCAGATGAGAGGTTCACCTTGCCTAGGAGGCTCTCTGCTACCCTCTTGATCGCTTTATTTCCCTAATGTGATTCATTTTTAGTTTAAGGGTATTATTAGAGGCTGCTGGATGGAACTGTGTGAGTTTTCTGATGTATGACACTATACAGGTCTTTGAGACCGAGCACATACCAGGTAAAACTTTAAAGTTACAGTTCTAATATTTAAATGTAAAAAATAATGGAGAAGTATTCAAAGTGTTATTTTCTCAGGTTGTCCTTCAGAGCAAGCATAAGTTTTTTCACTACTCCTGCTCAAAAGCCAGGTTTTATTCCTTCCAATTTGTGCATATCACCAGAAAAAAAACAGAGGAAAGAGACTGAATGCATCTGAAAATTTTCCAAAACCAAAAAAAACCACTGATGGGAAGCACTTGCTAAGCACTGAGAATTCTTGTGAGGCACAAGTCCATTCCAAATAAACCTTTTATGGATGAAGATTTATGGAAGTTCTTTCATAAAACTAACAAAGAAAATCCAGAAGTCTAAGCCCCCCCTAAATGATCAAATATACATATCCCAAATTTGATATGAGATATCGAAGAGTTCACCACAAAAGGCAAAAGCAAACCTAAATAACTGATACTGGGAAAGTGAGAGAGGATGCACTTCCAGTAAAAGTAGACATTTTTAATCTAAAATAATTGGTCTCCTTGAGCAAATGCTCTTGTTCATGAACAGATCTATCTGCAGAAAACAGCAGATCTGGAAATAAACAGAAAGTCCATAGTAAAACTGGTCAAGCTCATTGGAAACAAGCCCAAATAGAAACTCTCACAATTATCTCTGCTAGAAAGCTAGAATTTAAATTGTTTTCAAGATCTTTATTAGATTAGAATCTTTGCATTTGCCTTCTGTGTACTTTGATATGTCATACATGTATAAAGTGCTGCAGCAAACCTGTGCTTTTCAAAGGGACTTTGGAGAAATGGCCCAAAGTAGATAAACAGATGATACCACCAGTGCCCAAATCATATCTCCCATACAGTAGAGACTGCAGCATAAAAATACAATGGCATATTCACATTTATTCTACTTTTACTGCTCTGAGTTGACAAATCAGTCACAAGCTAAGTGTTAGAATAAACACAGAAGTAAGTGCTTACTCTTGCTTACTCCTTGAGCAAGAAAGTCCATAACCACTACATGGCCTCAAGCCAAGCAACAAGGTGACAGGAAAGGCAGCCTGGAGACAGCTCTGCCCCAGAACATCAGTACTGATTGGTAATTCTGTCGACCACAGGCCAAAAAGTCTTACCATGAAATATAATCAGTCAAATATGCTTTCAACCACAAAAGGTACTGAATGTTCTGTTCCTACATGTAAAAATTGAGAATAGTTAAGCAGCCTGCAGCTGTGTCATCTGAGGAAGTGATCTCATCAAAACTCATAACCAACTAAACAAGACTGGGAAGGAGGAGTACTTGGATAGGAAATCTCAAAGGTGAGCCAGTTGTTGGTTAAGCCCTGTGGATCATCTAGTGAGTCAAAAACTGAGCCAATGCTTTAAACCAGTTAGGATACTCTTTGCATAGAAAGTGCATTGTGTCCTCCACAAATTTCTTCAGGGATATTTAGAATTTATCTGTATATCTGAAATAATAATTGCTTTGGGAAAGGAATATGTTGGGTTGGTGTAATTTCTGGCACTAATTCCTAAATGTATTCTTTCTGTGTGGCTTTATGCTGCAATTTATGTCAGTCAGATGTATTTCAGAATGGGACAAATGATCCTGAAACAGTACAATATGACAGATTGTATGTTTATAGCACCTTTTGCATGAGGTTTTCAAAACACTTTACTAACATTAATTGCATTTAATGAGATTCCTTTTGGCTACTATTACTCTCTAAATGCAGGAACTATGGCATGGAGCAGGCAAGAGATTTGCCCCAGGCAGCACTAAGTCATTGGTGCCAGCAAGAATAAATAAATGCTAATTTGTGAGCCTCTGATCTGTCCATCAGAGCAACTTCTTACCTTTTCAGGTATACTTTAACTCACGTATTTCTCTGAAACAACCAGCAGGTAGCTGTGTTTGCAAATATGTGTGAGCCCTTCAGCATGAGGAAGGCCAGATAATTTACAGGTCAAAATAACACATGCAGCAATCATCTTCTGGTGCACTTAATATTGAAAATATTCAAAGACAAAACACATCTTTAATAGATACAAATATCTGACTGTGTTCTCTCCATGGCATTGCATTTAATCTTTTTCTGATTAATAAGTGTTTAAGTTGTAAAAAAAAAAAAAGATTCTGCCTGAAATTATCATTCAGGATAATGGGAAGAAGATGTGATTGTGTACTTATGTGCTGATTGGTGTTATCTCCCCCTGTTGAGAAATCCCTAATGCCCTTAGCCTGCTTCCACGGATATATTTTCCCTGCTCTCTGACACATACCTGTAGCTGTGAACACCTCAAGTTTCCTCAAGAAGAGACTGTGTAAGAAGGCTTGTGTACACAACCAACTTCCAACATGGGTACAAGAAATAGCACAAATTAAATTGAAAAGTATCTGCAAAATGAAAGCTTTGCCACCGTGGTTGTATCATAATAAGGCTGGTTAGAAAAGGATGGGTGAGGAGAGAAAGAAAAGCTCTTGATTCTGGAGAGAAAGAGAAAGAAACATCAGTCATGCTCTCTGTTTGAGACTTCTAAGGCTAAGGATACAGTCTGAGGTGAAACAAACATTTTAGAAAGAAGACAATATTTGATGAAAAGATAAAATAGCTTTCACCTCCTGAGAGAACCACGTAATAGTATGTAGTGAACCTCTCTACTTCTAGGCAGAATATGCACATTTTGCAGATACAGTCTGATCAGTTTATACTGCTTCAGATATCAGAGCTAGCCCTCTCCAAGTGTTTAATCAAAATGCTGTGGAAAACAAAAAAATATTCCTATTGACTTCATCGGGTTTTGAATCACTCACCAGTCTTCTTTCCATTTGAAGTCAGTAAAAATGCTTCCAATAATTTCAACGGGGGAAAAAACTCCTTGGATCTTAGAATATAACTAGGATCCTGCTTCTACTACCCAGTAGAATTTTCATCTTCAGGAGACAATACTGACCAAGTGCTGTACCAAGAGGTACCATTAACATTATTTCCCCTTGTAGTTAATATTAAATCACATGAGCAGAGCACTGCAGAAAACTCAGATTCCATCCTTGCCTTAGGAAGATTCTAATCTGCATTTATGTCAGTAACTAATAATACAAATTAGACTTGTATAATTTAGTAGGATTTTTTTTTTCACCACATCTATCATTCTTGCCTTACATTATCTTCATATTTAAAACTAAATCTGTGACTTTTGACATTTGGGGATTTTACTCACAGTTGAGTAAAATCAGTTGAGTGGGCATGTGTGAGACACAGCTGAACCAGCACAAATGAGAACTATGAAGAGTTGTGCCAAATTACACCATGTTCTTGTGAAATGAAAAGCTTATAAACAGGCTCATCTTGCTATCAACATGGGAGGGATAAAGGAGCAAAACAGTGAATTTGGGGTGGCAGTTTTGATTTTACAGAACTAAGCTTTTCAGTAGCTGAGATGTAGAAAGGTCAATGTGATGGCTCTGATCCTGCAACTCTAATCGAAGCAAATAATTCCACTGCAAATAGAGTGAGTTATTTGCATAGAGAAAGGCACAAACATTGCATGGTAACTCCCGTGTTAAATCTGTCTCCTGTTATTGTAACAAAAGCTTGATCCTAACAGTCACGTGGAAGAACAATACCTGGGATGCTTCAGTTAACTACAAAACTTAATCTTTCAAAATAAACAGATGTAGTCCATTTCTAAAAAAAACAGTCTGATAAAATAATATCTTTATGTACAACATACACTGGATGAAACATCACCCTAGATATGGATCATTTTGTATAGATTTAATTGAAGAATGCTTAATAAAAAGATGGGGGTTTAATACATAAGAATGAAGATATTATCTGGAGGGCATCAGTCTGATAAAAGGAGTATTAAAATGCATTTAGGATGATAAACAAGAAGTAATCTGGCTATTCAAATGAAGAACAACAGAAACAGAGATGTAAATTTGAATGTGAACACCAATAATTTAAGGATCTGAGATAAACTTAGGAATTATTTTAAGTTAAATGTGTTATTCAGGATAATTCAAATTGAATTCTGTTTTAATAGCATAAACATTTAACTGGACTTATTAGTTTTTAGGAGGTTTGAGGGAATAATATGATTCTTCATGATTGAAGGTGAGGGCTTGTTTGTTGCAACTAGGAATCATCCATCATGTTGCTAATGAACCTATGTTCTTATTGAAAATATTTGCAGTGAAAAACAAGTCCAATATTATGTTATAAACATCATAAATTACAATACAGTAAACACAAAGATGGTAAATAACTGGATTACAACTCAAAGTGTAGTTTTCTTCCTGGAAGAAAATCAAGTCTGATCATTCACGGAGAACAACAAACAGAAATTCTTTTTATGATGTAAAGTTCACATATAACACAAATAAAATGTAAGGAGTTTAACATAGAATCGCCACTAGACTGATTTTGATCATAACACTCTAATTAGAGGAAACTGTGTTATTCATCTTACTCTATTCAATAATTACAAATCCTTCCGTATTTCATTTGTTTTTCTCTAAAAACAGGAGGCTAATAATCAGTGAGTTTTCCTACCTAACTCCACTTTTATGTAGAAGCCTGAACTAGGAACTGGAAGATAGGAACTGAGATTGGAACATGTCTTTCTTTCTTGCTTTCTGAGTGGCCTTGCAGAGATAATGTTCTCTCTTGACACATTGGTTTTAAACACTATTAACTACCTGCCACTCAGCAATTCTTTTATACATTTCCATCATACTAAAAGAACATTTTATCTTTAGATGTACAGTGGTTCAGACTGACCTGAACTACTGCCAGAGTAATGGTTTACCACTCTTTAAAATTCACTTTCTGTTCCTTTAGCACTAATTTTCTGATTTCCTATTTGTATATTGAATCACTGGGTGGTGGCAAAGAGCAATGAGTGAAAAAGAAAAACGTATCCCAACAGTTATTTGATATGGTGTCTGCTTGATCTACCTCACTTACATAAATGCAGGGCAAGATGGGTGATTTTTCAAAGCAGTACACGGGGATTAGACACGCAGCCGTCGTTTCTGTAAATGGAGTGTGTAAAGCTAAATCCTACATACAGCCAGGAAAAAACATACCTCTTGACAGCAGTATCTAATGCCATCATTCCTCTGTAAATAAAGACAGCAAACTACTTATCTCATGTACACCAACATATGTACAGGGTAATGCTTCTGACTTCGGACAGTCTCTCCAGAATATACTCAGAAGCAGAGTGTATGCCCAAATGTTTGCAGAAGAGGTTTCTGTCTCAAAGCTTGAGACAAGATTTCCTACAGTGAGAATATGTGCAGGCGGGACACTGAACAGAATTACAAAGATGCATTAAGAAATAAAAACAATAATAATCAAGAGGCCGCTTCTGCTTCTCTTGAAGTTAATGGATACCCCCCCATGCTATCCAAGAGCAGTAAGACCAGAGTAACTCACATGGCCTGATACATGTAACTGATTTTTGACAGAAAGTCGTCAATTTTCAGGGTTTTAACTGACTATTTGGAAATATTAAGCAGTTTCAAATCAAATGCAGGGAAACAGCTAGGAGTGTATTTTCAAAGTGGCACACAGGGGTCAGCAGTGCCTTACAAATTTGGCCATATGGTTTTCTTATGAAAATCCGTGCACATTTTGCCAAGTAAAAAACACCCATTTGCATGTGCTTAGTGTGAATTTATACTGTAGCAGTGAACTCCCCTGAAAATTCTGTGTGCCCTGACTGTGCCTAGCCCAGGGCAAGCAGAGCTTTCACTACAGTACAGGATGAGCCTGGGACAAGCTGTGCTGGGTCAGTCTGGGAGCTCACACTGATAGAAGAGAGCCTGTCTCACCTACCTGCTCTGTCATATCTGCCTCTTGTGGGCTGCAGCTTGAAGAAAGATATTTCTTAATCGATTTAGGAACAGTAGAGACTGGAACTGAATGTGCAAGAACTTTGAGATGAGTGGAACAAGACCAAAGAGCAAGCAGGACTTGCTGCACAGTGGCAATAGCAATGGAATCAACCACTTGAAGAGGTGGAACTGGGACAGGTTAAATAAAGAGACCTGAGCAAGCAAACCTGAGGGTAAGAGAAAGGACAGGGATAGAAGGACGACAGAGCTTGGAACAGAACTCAGTTTACCTTTTGCTTCCATCCACCCAATATTTGGCTAGCAGAGTATTCCAAACCTCTACAGAACAGCCATTGTGCACTGCCAAAACATAAAAATTTCTACACAGTCTTAATGGAAGAGCAAAATGTATTATTTCACACAATCATGTATTTTGGCTTTTGTTTTACTTATATCCCTAACCTTACATACATCTAGAAGTAAAAAAAGAAAATCTTGCTGAAGGGTGTCTATGCAAAGCTCTGGATTCTGTCACCTTTCAACAAAGACCAATTGTATTAGTTAATAAAAGATCTAATACCAACATCTACAAGTTCCTTCTTACTGTCATTTGCAAAGCAAGCATATTTTCACCCTAGGGCTTCAACCCATTGTATTTTATGCCTCTTTCTTTTTTTACATATTCATGTTGTACAGTCCTTCATTTTAAAATATATTTGCTTTCCTACTTTCACTTCTCTTCCTGTGCCTCCCTTGAACAGCCATTTTTACTGCCTTAATTTGCAAGGATTCCCACAAGAATGGTCTTATGCCGCTGGTAGATGGATGACAGGGATATTTGGATCAAGACAGATTGTGCCTTCCAGACTCACTCCCTTAGGACTGCATCCAGCTTCCTTTCATAACATATTCACATTTATCATGTACACAAATAAGAAGCCTACACTTCAGTCGAGGATGCTGGCCTCTCTCTGTGACACTTCCTTGTTGTTGTTGTCAGCTCAATTTCAATAATGTGAAGACAAAACTTCAGCACTCTTATGCTATTTCCTTCCTCATTTATTGGTACTATTGCCACCCTGCTTGTCAGTCAAGCTCATAACCTCAGAGGTCATTTTTCACACAGATTACTCCCCAGGATATCATAACCAGTTTACGTGCACATCTTCTTCACTCTTTTTCAGCAGTAGGTTTCAAGTAGTATTCTCCTATTGCTTCAGAGCTAAAAATCTAAGGTAGTGTCTCAAAATATTCTATTTTATTCCAATAAACATCTCTTTCCTGAGTATAACTAACCCAGTCTTTAGCGAATCAACCATCTGTAATGCTATTGTTAAGTTTGTTCTGATAGTCCATTGATTTGACCCACTTACTCCACCTACCACCTCACAGTTGATTCTAGCACACAGAACTGAAGCTGCCTGTCAAGACGCTTCACAACTCAGTTCCATTCTGCCTATAATTTCTTACTTTTTACTGATGTCGTCTCCCATTTCTGATCAGCCAAGGATGGCCATCTCCTCAGTTCATTTATTAGATTTCCAAAGAAGTAATTTTGTTTACTTTCAATCATACATACATTTATATTGCTCTTAAAACCTACTTTATTCGACAAAGGTTTTGCTCTGCCAAATGTCCTTTGCTCCTTGCAGTTCAGGTGAGAATGTGTGGCTGTCAGAGCCACTTATTTCCAGGATCTGACACTCAACAAGACTGGCATCACAGTGGCTCCTACAGCCCCTGCTAGTGGGGTACTGAACTCCCTTGAACATATTTTGGAATGACTGTGTGTACTGTGTTTTTATTTTGAGGGAAATAATCTAGCCCAAAATTGTTGGTTTCACCAGGAAAAACCCCAGAAAGCTAGACAATAGGCTAAGGAGCATATTTTATGTGGAACATCAACAGGTTATCAAAGAACTAAACAAGACACTTCAGATATCGCATTAAATGGACGCAAAGACTATTAAAGATCCAAATACAATAAAGATCTGCAGTATGAATGAAACATAGTGTTGACAGTGACTGGAACCTGATTGCACTTTTAGGGGACAGAAAACTACTAACCAGTTAGAAAAGTCTAACAGAACAGAAGACAGCAACTTGTAGAAAAGTCTGATATACTGCATATCTAATCAGTAAATAAATAAACATAGAGCTGCGTCTTGCAATTATTTAGATTTGTGCTCTTGGAATCTGACCCTCCTGATTTTTGTCTGGTCAGTACACACCACGAGGTTTGCTATTTGTCAGGCTGCTGGCGTGGGGCGTACAGGCACGGGCCAAGTCTGTGATTTAGAGTGATGGCATCATTCAGGATACAAACTGAAGGAAGGTTCTGCATGGGTCAGTTCATACTGGCTAACTGGTAAGTGGTCAAGCCTGGAAATCATGTGTACAAAAATGCTGCAATATTTTCAGGATCATATGCCTATTATGAAACAGAAAAGAAAGGAGGGAATTTTTCATGATGAATTATAATCACCCATTTGGTACTGAAATAAAGATGAATTTCATATAAACACATATATTACTTTGTACTTTCTTGGATTATTATTATTATTATGTAGTAAGCGATCTGAAACTATCCCAGAGATTTTGGCCTTAACTTTGGCATCAGCTATCCTCCTTTTTCTTCCCCTTTTAAAAGGATTTTTAATGAAAATTTAGATTCATGTTTCTGTAATGGAGTTACTGCTTCTTTTGTCTTTGTATCACCTTTCCTGGACTGAGAAGAACAATGATCTGAAGATTCATTTTTACAAGTGTTTACTTTGGCAGCAGTGGTAGCTGAATTTACCTGCTCTCAGCCCAGTGAAAAAAGGATTATTTTGAAACTGGATCAGTTCCCTGATGTAATTCAGCACATGAATGCACAAAGGGTTATGGCAGTACTACAAGGCAGGAAGGCAGAGGTAGAAACTAGGGGTCTGAGTGAAAACTGTTTAAGAAAGCAAGAACCCAAGGAATGTGTATAGAGCCACTGCCTCAGCCTCTGGTTTTCACATCACACCTCCATAATTTTATATTCTTGTACTCATTTGTGTTTATGCAAAATCAATGCAACAGACCATCTAACAGGAACAGAAATGGTTTAGACCTTATTGTCAGAAGTGGAAATGAGTACTGGAGCTACATGGCAGTGTGGAATCAGAGCTCCAACAATGTAATTTGATAACACATGGCAGTCTAAACAATATCACTGCCTTCCCTTAGTGATTTTCTAAAGCTGATTCAATCCAGTAGCTGCCTCAGCACAAGTCAGGGCGACACTGGGGATAAAGAGATGGGAAGAGGTGACAGACCATGGTCAGGAAAGGATGGGAACTGCTCCAGCCACTATAGCTACATATTGGCAAATCGTGGTCTGGTTACTTGCAGTATTTGATTAGAATCAGGTAGTTGATTTACTGCCACTTTCCTTCTATGCCACTGTTCTGATGGTCACTTATGTCCTCAGTGCAAGAGTACCTGATCCTGTGAGTCAGCTTCTGACCTGCATTCGTACATACAAATGGCTGGGGTTGTCAGAAACTTCTGTGTGGAAGGAAGAAAGGAATAAGAAACTACAGAACAGCTTAGTCAGAAGTGGAACAGAAGTTTTCTCTATCACTGTCAGATCCATTTTAGAAGGTTGTTACCTTCCTGGTTTTTTGTTTTTATCCAAGCAGTTTTTTAACCATTCTGATCTTTACTGCCTTATTTTTTGGTGATAACTGTAAGAAATTTGGACTTTACTCATGAATGAAAAATGTCACTGTAAGAAAAATCAATGAAAGTTACAACAACATGTTAGAAAAGAGACATCTTTATATTTTAAATCACATAGTAAAACAGTAAGCTATGTAAGATGAACTGACACTTAATATACCTGCAACATCACAGCTGATTCATTCAAGAAATCCTCCACGTTCTGATTTTCAGGGTTAAACTTGTCAAGCTGTTGCACTATTACTGCAATAAGTTCTCTATGTCTGACCATCTTCACCATGGAGAATCCTATAAATACAGAAAATCTTTAATTTTTCATGCCCCCTTCAGTTGTGGCATAATGTATGTTGATAGGCTCATACAGAAGATACTGCAGTAACATAGAAGAGAACATTTAGGTCAAGCTTTCAAAATCACAGTTACTCAGAACAGCTAACAGGAGAAAGGAAAATACAGTACAAACATCAATAAAATAAAATACATATTTCTTACATATTTCAACAAAATTACATATTTCTTATTCTGTAAGCATCTTAAAATATCTTTAGGATGATACCTAAATGGTTAGGTATTTGACAAAAGTAACCTGTGCCAGGCTATTTGACAAAATGTAACTAAAGGTAATACTAGAGAAAAGTATGAATTTTTGCCTGTGTGCCATACAAGTCCTATTTAACACACTATTCTTTCCAGTGAGATGCAACAGAAAGCAAAATTTTAGTCTTAAATCTCATCACATATTGCTGTTAACAGCCTATTTTTCCAAAAGAACAGGATGAGAGAGGAATTATAAGGAAGCAATGAGACAGTGTTGGTCAGTAACTGGGCCACAGTCACATCAGTTGTCTGGGTCACTGTCAAGGTTTCCAAAGGCTCAGCAGGTGGGTGCTTGTTATATTTGATGCTTTGTTTGTGAAATGACTGCATTCTGTCCATCTCAAATGATGTCTTACTCGTATGTCTGAGACTTTGTAGGAGCGGTTACCTTGATTTTAATGTTCACATGGCAAGAACTACAATGCATTTGTTCCTACTCATGCACAGGTGGTGGTGTATGAAAGACCAATGATAGCAATGATCAGGCCTGAAAGTCATTAATCTGTTTTAGCAATGGGGAAAAAAATGAGCACAAAAGTAATTTTCAGTGGTGAAAATAAAATACGTTTTTGAAAATAGCTCTTGTATTTTATATATCATCATATTTTGATGCCAGAAAAGAATACTTGATCAAGATGATTAATTCCCACTGTGGTAAAGATAATTAATTTCTTGCTTTAAAATGATATCATAACATTTTCAGATACAGTGGTTCTGTACTCTGCCTTTCAGCATTACCATACTCAATAAAAACTGCCTAAATAGCACTTCTAAAGTGCTGAAAAAAGAGTTTGTCTGTGATTATGTTCAATACAGGCATTCAGTTACTTGGTATGATCAAGACAAAATGTCCAATTAAAAAAAAAAAGTCCCTCAAAACAGGGCTGGAACATGACAAGGGATGGCAAATACATAAAGAGGCACTACTGTTTCTCTGTCACAGGGGAGTTGCTGTTTCTCCACTCCTCTGAGAATCATTTGTTTCTCAGGTAAGAACCTGCCAAGGTTCTTACCACTCACAAGGGATTCTGGATGAGCAAGAGAGAAATACCTCTGTACTTCAGGCTGAATCGTAATTCAGACTCCAACAGATCTACCAGCGACAAATATTTTTTCTTCTGGCACAGCAGAAAGAAATTTGAGCTCTCATGCTCTGTACACGCTGATAGTCACTCCTCCCCCCCAGATAACAACAATTAAAACCAAAAACTGGACTACAAAAACTAAGACGTAGTAATGCCTTGAGATCTCTTGACATACACGAGTTCTTAACAGAATTTCACTTGTATTTAAACATGCTGCTATTACTATTGTCAATGTTTTAAAACATACACATTGGGAATAAAATGCTTTTGGTATGGCATGCACCCTTGTTTCCACACAGTCGTTTAGGAGAATACTCTAATTGCTATGTATAAAAATGATATAAATTTATACTGGGTATAAAATGGTAGAAATTTTCTTTCATCGTCAGCTGTAGATTTCAGTTAAAGGGAGGTGAGAACCTGACTTACCCTTTTCTTACAATGGAGCTTGGAGATATTTTGAAAGCAATTACATAGGATAAGATTATCCACAATTGTAGGGACTGGTTTCAATGACCTGAAAGATTCCTTCAGGTTTTACATTTGCTCCTACGCTCCTGGCCTAGAAAGACTGCGATTGCATTTCCTCTGATGAAAGCTGTCCTTAAAAAGAGCTGAACTAAGCCTCCCTGCAAAATTCAGTCAGATCAAGCAGCTACTGCTCAAAATGGAATGAGGTGTTTCTCAGCTGTGTGCTAGAAACAGGGCCACTAATCCAGGGTACGACTGTCCCGATGGTTTTCATACAGGGTACAGTTGCCCAGTGTTTACATCCTGACATTCTCATTTACTCTGGACTTTTCTGCATTGCTGAGTGTCACTCAGAGCAGTTCTGGGCACGGGGCCTCTTTTTAGCACATTCTTCCCTTAAGGAAGCAAGGCATCAGATGGAAAATGTTCACCCCGAGTATCTATAGTCCGGATCTTCATTTCACTTTGCATGAATGTCAGTGTTTTGCGTACTTATTGAAGGTGGTTTACTTGACATGACATGGCATTTTTAAACTATTTGTTTGTAGCACTTAACAATTAAATATTCATTGTACAAACCCTTTTACAAATAAGTTGTATATTTATAAGGTGGGTTAGCCAATGGACACCAGGGTTTGCTACTTGCCCAAAATCTCAGATAGCAAAGCAACCCCCTCCACAGAGTAACACAGTTCCCATTGATCTTTTCTATTGCATTTATGAAAACATAATAAAAATGAACACTGAAAGAGGGCAGGTTTAGACTAGATATTAGGGAGAAACTCTTTAATATGAGGGTGGTGAGGGCACTGGCACAGGCTGCCCAGAGAAGCTGTGGTTGCTCCATCCCTGGAAGTGTCCAAGGCCAGGTTGAATCGGGCTTGGAGCAACCTGGTCTAGTGGAAGGTGTCCCTGCCCATGGGCTGGGCTGGATGGGCTTTAAGGTCCCTCCGAACCCAAACCATTCTGTGAATCTGTGATTACATGATAATAAACAAGTGAAGGAGCCATGAGCCTGCCCAGAGCTCCCGTCACTCTCACACATCAGGGACTGTACCCGCTTTTCTTTCCGGAGGGGTCACGTACGGCCACAGCTGCCTTGCACCGGCGCTCCAAGCTGCCCCCGCTGCTCCCTGTCCTGTCCCTGGCTGTTCCCGCTGCTCCCGGCGCTCCGTTCCCGGCTGCCCGCGCTGCTCCCTGTCCTGTCCCTAGCTGTTCCCGGTGCTCCCCGTCCCGTCCCTGGTCGAACCCTGCGCTCCCGTTCCCGGCTCGCCCGGTGCTCCCTTTCCCGTCCCTGGCCGTTCGCTGCTCTCGCAGTCGCGTTCCCAGTTGCTCTCAGCAGCTCGCGCCGTTGCCAGGGGCGCGCGAGGGATGCTGGGAGCTGTAGTCCTGCCGCGCCCTCCTCAGCGCTGAGGGACGGCGCGAGCGGGGGCGCGGAACTACCCACGCGGGGGAAACAAGATGGCGGCATTTGTTTGCCGCCGTTGCCAAGCGTCTCGTTCCGCGCCTCCTCGGTGTTTGCGCTCACGAGCAGCCAGCGGCCGGTCAGCCGCCAGTTGCCGGTGCATGGGAAGCGCCGACGGGCACGAACAGAGTCTGCGATCCCCCGAGTGGACGCGCGCAGACCAGCCCACAGAGAAGACTACAAGAGACAGCAAGGGACTGCGGGTCCCGGCATCCCCCGCGCCAGGGCGTGGCCCGCGAGGCGCGCGGCCCGCCCGGCCCCCGCCGCGTGTTACGCAAATGAGCGGCCTGGTGGGCGGGGCCGCCACCCGATTGGGTGGGGAGGGGAGGGCACGGGGGCGGTACCGCGCATGCGCGGCGGGGGTGGCGCTGTCGCCGGCCGCGCAATGTTTTGGGGGCGGTCGGGGCGGCGCGGAGCGCGCGGAGCTGCCGGTCGGTCCCTGCGCTGAGGGAGCGCCCGCGGCCGCTACCGCGCCTGGAGCGGCCAAACAGCAGGAGACCATCCGGCGGAGCCTCCCGGAGAGGGGCAGGGCTCGCCCCCGGTCCCCCGAGCGGCTCGGGCGGGCAGCCGGCACCCCCCGTGGCAGCGGCGGCGGCGGGGTGTCAGCGGCCGCGGTGATGATGAACAGGTTCAGAAAGTGGCTCTACAAACCCAAGGCAAGTTGTTTGTGCGGAGGAGCTGCCGCCGCCGCCCGGCGCCTCTCTCCGGGGTCACCTCAACCCGCGGGTGCGGGTCGGGACGCGGGTCCCGGCGGATCCCGCCGCGGGTCCCTCCGCGCCGATGCCGCCGCCGCAGGAGCCGCGCGGGGCGAGCGGAGCCCGCGGGCGCTCGGACGGTCCCGCCGGGCGCGCTCGGTGTCGGGGCTGCGGGAGCGGCGGTGTGAGCGTCTCGCCCGCTGCGGCGGGGGGATGACAAAGCAGAGCGGGAGCCGCGGTGCGGGTCCGGCCCGGCGGGAGCGCGGCCGGGCGGGCTCGGGGCTCTCCCCGCACCGCGGGGCTGCCGGCGGTGCCCGGCCCTGCTCCGTGCGCTGCGCGGAGCCCGGAGCCGGGGAGACGTGCGGGCGCTCCCGCGGTGCTGGTAACGCTGCCTGGGTGCGCACCCGAGAACTTTTTTAAGTTAAGAAGATTTATTGAACGGTGCTTTCTGTAGGTGTGTTATTTTCTGCCCTTCTCGCTTTGAAATTCTTGGAAGGAATCCAAGAATCGCAGTTTGCTTTGTAATGAAATTACCATCTTCTGGCACGAGTTAAGTAACAACTGTCTGGAGAGTGATCTTGTCTCGCATGTGATGTTCGGGTTGTAAATGAAGGGCATTGCTGGTTTTGAACATCTAGAGCATCCTTTTATTGTCCAGACATCACAGCAGTCAGTATAGTTATTCACTTTATCAAGTATCTAATTTAATTTTTGTCCCTGTTTGTCGCTATCGCCCATTTTTTCCTTATGCTTTAATTTCAATAATGATGTTAAGTCGCAGTTTTCTGAGCAAAGTCTCAGATTTTTCTCAGTAAATCTCCTGTGTACTCACTCCTTTTGGCTGAATTACGCCCAGTGTGTTGCAGTTTAAAAAAAAGAAAAAAAAACTCTAGGCAATTCTGCAGAATAAAAGTTCGTATTGTGCTGGCTTTATGGATTTTGTATGTAGTCATAATTCTGGGTACTGCTGAAGAATACATACTGTCTGATGTTGCTGTTGCCGCTAATAGCTGAAAGGAAAATAATGTAGAGATTAAGTAACTGAAAATACAGTAACAAATTGTAGGTAGCTTTCATTAAACTTTGTTATTTGTTTTTGGTTTATACTAGGGAAAAAATGAGAGGAACAGTTAATGAACAGAAAGAAATACTGGTATTCTTAAATGCAGAAGAAATCATTGCAAAAATCGCTTCTGTCACTGCTTTTTTTAACCAAAACTCATTAGATTTCACGTTATTTTTCTTTCCAATGGAGATTTCATCTTTTTGTGATAAAATTTACATATTAATACACTGTCTCGTTGTTGTATGATGTGTGTTCAGCATTCAGGGTCTGTATCAAACAATATATCATTATACTTCTATGAGACCTCTCTGGTGAAGGAACTTTTCAAGCCTGTTGCATGACACTGGACCTCATAAATCAATGACATCTATTACTGTTGGTTTAAAACCAGCACCAGGTCCTTTTTGTTGCATATTTATGCTTTCTTTGCCAATAGTTTTTGTTAGTTTCAGTGGCTTCCTGGGTAATTTTTGTTTGGTATTCAAAATGGGCTGCTGGCAAACTGTAGTAGCTTCAGAAAGAGGCATTTTTCCTGGTGTCCCTATTGAATCGGTGTGGGTAGTGTCATTAAATACAAGGAAGTTTGAATAGCACTTCTCTGATAAACTGTAAGATGGAGGAGCTCACCTTTGGAGGCTGTACCTTTCCTGGTTGTGCTACTTGCTTTTGTATTGGGTCAAGGAATCCTTAGGATTCCTTCCCATAGGTTAATGGGTTCCATAGGCTGTTTTGAATAGACTGTATTTTGAAGATGACTTTCCTGAATATTTATTCTTTTGGGGGTTATCACCGCTCATGGCTGATGTTACTTACTTGTAATCCTCTGTTAGGTACTAAGCATGACAGGTACATTATATCAGTTAGATTTTGCTACTCCCAGTGATGGGGAATGCTGCTTCTGAAGCATTCCAGATCCTACTGTCATATAATAGGACTTGTGCATGGCAGCAGATTTTGATGGCACTGGGCATTTGGCCTACAGCTTTGATGGCCATTCAGAGATACTTTTGAAGGCAGTGGCAGATGACATCAGAGTGCAGCAAATTCACAGTGCAGCCTGCTCAGAAACCTGAATATGTGCTTTAGCTTAATCCCAAGGGAACTGTTTCATAATTCATCCCCCAAAAAACCCAACCCCAAAATATGTAAATTAATTCAGTTTAATCCTTGTAAATGGTGGAGATGGGGAAACAGAGCAGAACAGATAGTGCATAACAAGATGGAATCACAAAACTCTCAGGATAATCATCAGTTCCTGTAAGATGCAGGGACCTGCATCGAGGCAGGGATATTTACTTGGTAACTGCTGCATCTGTTTGAACATACCAAGAATGGGAGAGAAAATGTGGGTGTAGGAGGTGGAAAGTCTTGACTAATGTTGCGAGCTTGTCACGGGAACAGCACGGCTCTCCTAGATCCTGGTGCAGTCTTCCTGTCCAGCTCTATTCTTCAGGTATGCTGATATGCCAGATTTTAATAAACTGGATCAAATGCCAGGGGTAGAGGTAACCGGAGAATGAAATAAATAGCAGAGACGTGATCTGTAGAGCTGGTAGGGCGCAGACTGTTAACTGATGTATTGGAGACAGAGCAGAGATGGGATTTTGTTTCCAGCCTCCTGTGCCACATCGATTGTTTTTTAATTTTTAAAATGTTGTCTGTCAGATGTGTTTTGCTTTGGGGGCCTGTGGGTTCAAGGTGTGAAGTTTTTGGAGGGAGGTAGGTGTTTGCTTTTGAACCAGGAGAAAACGGGTGATTTGAAGCAATAGCGTTCTTGAATTGCAGCACGCTGCTGGAACAACAGTTGCTCTGTTTGACCTGGGGGACACACTGCAGGCTTCCCAGGCACTGCCACCTTCCTGAGACAAAGGATGATCCCTTCTAAATCAAAATACTTGTCTGTATGCACAGATATGATAGAAATATTTCCTGTCAGTTCAGGGAATTTCTTATCTTGTACCGTCTGGTGCTGGAGCATTCCACAGGTGTCCGGTCAGAACATGCTCCCAGACAGATCTGAGCATCCAGTAAAAATACGAAACTGGACTGGTTCTGCAGAGTTTTGAAATGCATTTGATATCCAAAGAATTCAGAATAATTTCTGTGAATGTTGCAGCTTAAATCTGTAGACTGGCTTGAAAAATGCATGGGTAACTAGCTCACAGGGATACCTGCTTTGAATTGAGCTCATATTGTACTGGTATTTTGAAAGACCTGTTTAGTGTTTGATGGGGGGAAAAAAATAGTCTGTCTCTAACCACAACTTGAATATGCTTTTAATCTGCTTAGCATAACAGACTGAAACATCTTCAGTGTATGTTTATTTTTCATACTTATTTTTTCCCAAAATATTGCTTGCTTTGGATTTACATCTCTGAATAAATTTTTACCCGGGGGACAAAAGCCAGGGACTTATTTTTTTTATATGAGACCTTACCTTCTTTTTTGCTATTTCAATTTGCATTCATTAACCTATTTATTTGCTCCTAGTTTCTTTTGCTTTGTATGTGAACTTCTAGCAGTAAATGTTAAAGAATGTCTTATGTTCCTGTAATTCACTCAGAATTCATAGTTATTGGTAGTAAAGATAGTGCTTTGTGAATGCACTGCCCCAGTTAGAGGGTGCTCCCAAGGCTTGCATAAAGCCTGGAGGTTTCGTAGGTGTGTTTTTTAGCACCTCTCTCCTCTAAGATTGACCGAAGTGCAGCTGTGCCCTTAGTGCCTGTTTTGAATAAAAGCCAGCCTAACTACCATGGAGATGTGAGGGTAGATTTAAGGACATGGCCCCAACTTGTAGCTCGGAGTGAACACTTACTGACAAGTGGGTACTCAGCAGAGCTCTTTCACACCCCTCAGAGGCTGTGCATCATCTCCCCCCGGAGCGCTTGAGATGCTGAGTGTTGTAGTTGTTTTCTTCCTGGGCGTTTGTTTTGAAATACTGTTCATTGGTTTCTTTTCTTAAATCTGGTCATTGCTTTCTGCAGCTGGATTAGCAGATGCATCTTCAAGACAAGAGGTTCTTGCTGCCTGTTAATGTGTCTGCAGTGGTGCTCTGTGATCAGAAATAACATTTAAGGATAAGTGGAATGGCAGGTTCTTGGAGAAGGCTTGTTTCTGGGTTTGTGCACAGTACCTTTCTCTTACTATTTTAGGGATCTTCTTAGCTACATTTATATGAAAGTAAGCCATAGGTAGTAATAATTGTTGCTAATAATAGTTGCTAAAGGACTTTGAACAATAGATAGGTATGCTAATTACAAAAAAAGGCTTAAAACAATAGATAGTAAGTGGGTATCTTGAAAGATCTCAACACAAGTAAGGTGAAGAGAGCATGCCTAGGGGATCAAGAGCAATCACCTAAAGTAGAAAAGTGAAAGCCAGTGGCAAACCCTCAAAACAATGAGATTACCTTATGTACAGCTTTTAATGTTCAACACTCATCTAGGACTTTTTTTACTTTTTTTTTAATACTTCTCCTTGTGCAAAGTAATGCAGGAAGTGCTAGAGGTCATCTTTCTCAGCAGTGTTGTCAGGGTTGCTTAATGGCAGAGCTGACTCAAAGAAGTAAATGATGGAAAATACAATAGGAAATAGTTAAAACTGAATTTTTTTACAGTAAGAGAAGAAACTTGTTTGTAGGATTTTTTGGTAGGAAAAGTTTGTAAGGAGGAAAAGAGTAAGAGATCTTTAAAGATGAATAGAAGTTTGAACTTTAGAAGAGTGGAAGATAGTAAAAAATTACACAGTCAACTGTGCTTAACATACTGCAAAAAGCATTTTTAAAATTGGGCCAATAGAATGAGATGCAGGAAGAATTATTTTAAGCAGTGTTTTGATAGATGGAAACGGTCAGAAATGAAAAGGACAAAGCTGCTGGAATAGCCAAGCAACTGTTGATACTGATTTTGGGAGAGTGGATGAAAAAGGAAGGATGATTTACCAGTGATAGATGGAAAGCAGCTAACATCTTAATTCAGGTCTGATTTCCAAATCTTAAACTTGAAGGGTTGCTCTTCACAAAAGAGAACTAGAACGAGTTTAGTCTCGGGAAAAATGTCTTAGACTGAAGAGTGAAAGAAGAGGTAAATGCTATTTATAACTTAAAAGGTTCTCTTGACTGGTGCCATACAGTATTCAAAGCCTTTGGGCACAGCAGTTTGGGAGCAAAATGTGTTATTTAATGCAATATTTATATTAACAACTAATGACTTTACAAGACAGAAGATTGAGGAGTTTCTCTTACTTGGAGAAAGCTTTTACTGGGTATTTGAAAGGCACTGTTTTAATGATCAGATCTTTGATCTCGGTTATCTGCATAATTATTCTTGTTGCCCCTCTCTGATCAGAGACTGCAGCTATTTAACTACATTAATCAGTGTTATTGATAACAGTCCTGAGGAAGGCAACTTATAAATCATCATGCATTATTCAGAGTTTTGCATACTGAATTGCTTCATTTTAGAAGCACCATCTAGTGGTTTGAACACAAGTGTGGGAACTAATAATTCTTCGCTGATGGATTGTAGCACTGCAGCTAAATGAAGACAATTACCTGCAGTCATATTGTTTCTTAGCCTTGGTTTTACCTGTGTCTGAAGAGAGGAAGTAGGTAATTATTGCAGTTGTCTATTAAGGGAATTGCTTGACTGGTTTTAATTACTCTGTTGTGGAATTACACACCTTGTGAAATTATTTTTGATGCAGATTGCTGTGAGCAGAGTCATTGTATATCAGATGACAGGTCCACCTAGCCTGATGTGATGTCTGGTGGTTATCTCTGTCCTGTGGCAGATGCCTAGGGAAAAGCAATGAGATGAATAGAAACTGATATTTCTTCTGGGCTTTTTTTTTAAAGCTTATGGTAGTCTGCAGTTTAGGAGTTTGCTGAGCTACAGATTGTACCGTTATAATTCAAAAGCTCATGAAGACTTCTCCTTAAAATGACTAATAATTTTTCAATTCATTTGTACTTCTGGTCTCAGTAATGACTACTGGCTTCTCAATGCTTAAAGTTGAGTTTGATCCCACTGAGGCAGGCATTTTCATTAGAAACTTTTTCAAACAGCCAGTGGTGTCACCTGTTGTGTCCCTTGTCCTGCAGACTGTCTTCTGGTCTTTCTCTTGGAAACTTGATTTGGATGTTTTAGGTTCTGTTCCTCTACTTCCACAATGTGGTGGTACTTAACAGAATCTAGAAAAACTTGCTTCTTAAAGATTACAGTGCACTCTTCCTAGGTTGTTTTAGAGGAATGACAAAACAAAAACAACTCATCTAAAACATCCTCAGCATTGGATGGCTGAAGAATATTTTCTTCCTGAACTAACTGAAAAATAGTGAAAATGCTGTTGACGTGCTTCATTTAACTGCTTTAGTAGTTATGATGATCTACTTTCCTGGCAGTTGTGCTAGCAACGTTTATTTAAATTAATTCAGTAAAACTATTTTTGAATAATGGTGTTAAAAATAAATAATTGAAGGCTGTGTATGTTTGTTTGGCTCATGTTTAAAGACAGACCCACCTTCATGCATGTGAAAGAGCAAGTTCCTCCAGCTTGGTCATTTAACTGGAGGATGCTGCTGGAGTCTGTCTGACCTGTTTTCAGCTGAATCTTTGTTTTCATCTTGAAAGTACACGATATTCCAAATATTTATTGTACTTAAAATGCCAAGCCTGGGATCATTGGTGTCATGGCCATATGCCCCCTGCTTGCCTTCAGGAAGTGAGATGCTGCATTCCATGCTAGCTGAGGCTGTTGAATCCTATAAACTGGAGCTCTCCCTAAGTCAGCTAAAAGCAGAGCACTTAGCCTGTGTCTGGTGGACAGCTCAGTGTAATAGAATATGATTTTCCTTTGAGGCAGTGTCAGCTGCCTGCTATTTGAAAACAGGTGAGTGACAAAGACTGTAATGCATTTTCTAGAGGTCTAAATTTAGGATATAGGAAAGAGTGAGGTTTTTTGGGAGGCAGAATGTTTGGATAACTCAGAGATGCAGCATTCCCGTCTCAGTATAGCTTGCTGCTGTAACTGGAATGTCTTACTCTTATTTATTTATTTTGATTATGTGGGTCAGACTTATTACATCCTGTCTGAGTATTTCTGTTCTACCCTGAAGGCTGTAGGAGTTTCTTTCTTGTCTCCCCAGTAGTCAGTGACTTTTTTGCATTACTTCCTCAGGCTTCTGGCCTGAGAATTCCTTTCTGATCTTATCAATGGTGGTTCTTAGTCTGATTCCTCTACATTCACTGCCCTCTCCTCCCTGTACTATTATCACTTTTGATCGCTCTGAAAAGCTGATTGACAGGAAGTGAATTAGGAAACAGGATTCTGCAGTGAGGTTGGGGAATTGTGTAAGAATCTACAGCAAGGGGAGTGGACCTCTGAGCACATCACCTAGGGACTGCCTCTGCTCTGCTCTATCCTGGTAGGCCATAGTCTTGTATTTCTTCCCTCTCAGGGTCTTTACTCACACTTAAAAGCCATTCAGAATGAATAATGTAAGAGTGGGCATCAGGTCGGTTCCAGCTGTACCACTCTGGGTGATGAATGAAAAGAAAGCAAATGGGGTAAAGGACACTGGAGAAGGCAGGTGAAGAAGGTGGGGCTGACAAAAACACTTGGCATAAAAATGTAAGACAAATAGTTTGAGGGAGGAAAAAGGGAGGATGACTCTTGTAGTCTTTCAAAATGCCTGTTATTTATTTTGAAGTGGAACACAGATTAATTTAAATTGGGGTGATGTTTATGCTGGAATGTGTTAATACCTGCCTTCAAATGGCACTTTGATCTCTGAGAATTATAGGTGGTTGAAGCTAAACTAACCGGATGCTCAGGGTGTTCTGCATTTCTGCTTTGCATTCTTCTAATTCTCACCTTCCTTTGTAAACCTTTTAAAGTAGGAAATGTTTCCTGACGTTCTGAAGTTCATCAGATGTTCAAAACCCCGGTTTATTCAGGTTATTGTTTCCTGCCATGAAAGGAGCTGAGCGCGAAAGGGGTCTTGTGTGTTTGTCTATAAGTGGCTTTTGGATGTTTGTCATCTAATAAACTTCTTTAGGAATGGTATGGGCTGTCATATTAATGTTTTTCTCTAATTCTGCTTCTGTAAGCACCAATCTCCAGGCAGAAATTTCTCCTTGCTGTCTTGGTCCGGTTGCTGAAGTTTTTGTGCTCTTACCATGCAAATGAGAACATATCAGCCTTCTTCTTATAAAACCCTCCACATTTCTCAAAGGACTGTCTGCTATTACTTTATTTCAAGATTCACATATATACACAGAGTGCCTGCATTGCTAAACATTTAGTGGGGGTTTTTTTAAGTATTTTTTTATAAAGCTGGATGAGTGTGCCTGATCTGATCAACAACCCTACAAAAATATCTTGATACAATAGAAGTCATGTCTTTTTATGGTGCAATATGGACAGAAGCCCTTGTAGAATAAGGAACAGTTAATATGATGTAAGAAGTAGGCAAAAATGTAAAAGGCCTTCATATCTCATCTGGTACCCATGATTTGTTTTGCTTTGTATTTTAAGGAATCTTGCAGGTCCTCACTGAGGTGTAAGAGATGAAGTGGGAATGGTAACTGGGCGTTTCTGTGTCCCTTGGTGATGAGTGGTGCATGTTCATCCTGGGACATGGTGATTACATGAGTGTAGGTCCTGGAAGGACGTGTGGTGCCATGGGCAAAACACGCTGTGTTCTTGCAAGTGTACCCACAGGCCCTGTTTGTAGAACGTGAGGTTTGCACTGATTTTTCTGTAAGTCTGCTTCTGCTTCATGCAGGTATTCCTGGTGGTGAGTTTGGATGGATCTGGAGGTCTGTAGGTTGTAGGTAGCAGTGGGTTCTTTCAAGGAATGGTCTTCCTGTACACTGCAGAGTTATCTGAGGGTTTTTTTGTGTAAAGTTGAGCATAAGAATGTTATGTCACGATCAGCAGCAAATAACTGGAAGTGGGGAGGTTAGCTGATGTGCCTTGTGTTAAAAAGTGCATATTATGTACTGACAGGTTCTCACTGGTGTAATTGTTACTTTGACTAATTTCTTGATATTGAAGTGATTATTGAACATGTTGTTGAGAATTTATGTGTTCATGTTGGAGAATCTGATTTAGGTATTGTGGTGATATTTTGAAGTTACTGTATAGAAGAGTGGTTTTTTGGTTTGTTTGTTTGTTTGTTTTAGTTTTACTGTATTTTGATAATTTCTTTGCTAACAGTTTTGTTGAAGCAGTTGACTGAGTGTATTTGAGGAAGATATTATATCCACAGCAAATATTCTCATTTTCAGTAAGACTGGTTTTTGATTTTGTGGTTGGGTTTTTTTAATTGCAGTTCTTTTTTTTTTTTTTTTTACTTAGATTATGTCATACCTCTGTGTCCAAAACTTTTGTTCACTGCTTGCAGTGCCCTCTGTTTCCCTAACATTACTTCCACCTAGATTTTTTTGGTGGTGTTTTGTGCATAATTGCGGACTTGATACAATTTTTTTCCCCTCTTGATTTCAGTCAAGATACTTGACAAATACTAGACCTGATAGTCGTGGTGACAGTAGGAAGACAGGGACTGAAGTAGAAAGGTAATAGGTTTTTTTTTGCTCTTCACTTCTCTCACTAGAAGAGACAAGCAAGCATTTATCTTCGTTTTAGAGCCTATATTCCATTGACACTTTAATGTTTTTATCTAGTTATTTTAAAAGTTATGTTTTCTCAATTGACCACACTATTTCATTTGACAATTAGTTTCAAGGAAACCTTAGCCTTAGGTTGTAACTGTTTTTCAGTTCATTTCTTCTTTTCCTATTGCAGTTTGAGAGTAACTGTTCAGCACTTTCATAGTAGGCAGTTTTGTGTATAGTTGAGAACAAGAAACAAGGAAGTTAACATTAAAATAACTTACCTCTGAATTTTAAAGTATTTTTAGATACAGAACTGGGATGCAACTTTTTCAAAAATGAATGCATCTTTTAAAGCCATGACATTCTTTTCAGTGTGAAAAAATTAGAACAGTTTTTCTTCTGTATTATAAATGTTCTGTTAATTTCTTTAGTGTAATATATGTGTATAAATATGTGTGTGTGTATATTATATATATATGATCTCCTGTTCTGATGTTAACGAATCAGTGGTGGTGAATTGAAGGTGCCTAGTTGTTTATTTCCTGCGTGAAACAAAGAGGTTGTCCATTGCCTAATTTCATCTGACTTCCTATGACTTGACCAGTGCATAATAAGCTTTTTGATTAGTTTTGAAAAAATGTGTCTGATAGATATAAATTCATACTTTTTGAGAAATTATAAACCGTGTAAGACTGTCATAAAGAATACTTCATGAGTGATCCTGAAGAGTTAATAGGTGACAACCTTTCTCATAGAAACATTAGTTTTACTGTAAGAAAGCTAAGCACAATTTTTGCTTAAGCCCAGAGTCATTTGTTAGCAGTCAGGTCAAGCATTGAAATGTTGTGAGGTTGGTTCCAGTTCTTTTTATAGTTATTTTTCCATCTATATATACATATATATATATATCCTAGTGTGCCTGCATGTTGTGTGTGATCCAAAACCTGTGTATCATCTGTGCATCTTTCAAATACAAATAGTCATTCTTCCTATCATTGAAATGGGGAACTGAGGCATGAAGGTGAGATGAGGTTATTTAGTGCACTTAAATGTAAGCCAATAGCCAAACTAGCCAGAAGAGCTTAATTTGGGGGTTTCTCAACCATTTTATTCCTCATTTGCCACTTCTTTCTATCCACTACTTTATATGAGATTATTTTTCCTTTTAGATTACCCTGCAATAACATTTTAACAGCTGAAGCAATGGACCAGATTGTATGTACTTTGCTATTCAAAGACTGGAGTGCAACTTACTGTTGCCATATGTTTAGATTCAGTGTCCAACTCTTGCTTACAAATGAGAACATATGGGAGATAGGTAATGGTGATTTTCAACTGTTAATTAGTCATCTTTAAACCGATGCCTCACTAGCCATCCCTCCAGTCACTTCTGTCTTTCTCATCTCCCCCTCGTGGTAAAATCGCTGGTTTATGTTGACTTGCAAAGCTTCTGGGTGGGGGAAAAAAAGGTTTCCTTCTACTGAAATGCTTCTGTAATTTGGAGGGGGAGAGTGTTTTCCAAGTCAGCAGACGTTGCTGAGTCTTCAACGCACAAAGTACAGAAAACCCATTTCACTGAGGTGTGGGGTATTTTCCTTACAGATGTTATATTTTGTTTGGTTTGTGTGAAATCAAGTTGCTGATGTGCTAAATGTTGCATAGTAAAACAGGAATTAGAAGTTCCTCTTAATGCTGGCACTTGTGAGGTGTGTAGGTTTTACAGAGTTGGATAGAAATATTATCACTAATGACTGATCTTAACCTTTGAACCTGTTAATTACAAACTCATGATAGGATGTGGTTTTTGGTTACCCTGTATCACACTCTGGTTACTTAACTATGTTATTACATAATGTTTGACTCCCTTCTTTTACTGCTTATTAGGCAACTTTTCTGTTATAATGACCTAATACTTCTGTAAAGTGAGATATGGTCGAATGAATTAGTGCAGTAGTGATCCCTTCAGAGCAAAGGGAGATATATTCTCTTGTCTCCAGTTTTCAGGATATCCGACTCCTATCAAGAGTTTCTGTCTGCTCCCCTTGTGAATTTTAAATCAACCAGGACAGTACAGAAAGTGCCTGGTGCTCAGCTGGTGCTTCAGTTTGTGGCCATGTACTCGTGTTTTAACTCCCCGCTGTTGGGAATTGTGTGGCTGCATCTTGCCCTGGATCAGCTTTCTAACACGGGTGGAAACTAACTTGCTTTGTGTATATAATTTTGCAGTCCGTTCTCAGCTTACAGGAGGAGAGGGGCAGCACGAATGCCTTTGCTGGCAATGTGGTCTTTATATTACCTTGTACCAACTATGGAGTTGCATCTTCAGTGTCTTTAGTGCTTGTGCCTTAAGTTTATTTGTAATATTAAGACTGGTGAAATAAAAACCTACCCCAGACTGCACCTATTCTATTGCTCTTTCTTTTGTATGAGAGGTGTTATTTTCCTAAGAGGCCAGTCTGAAACCCATGTGAAGTTATGTGGGACTAAGAGTTGAACTTCTGATTCAATTCTTTAGCATAAAACAGGCTCACCCAAAGTTATTTTTAGGTGACATTAAGGCTCAGACAGTGTATAAAATGTTAATGCAAGTAATCTTGCAGTGACAGAGACACAGATAGCATGTGCTGGAAGCAAAGCTCTGCAGAAGTAGTGAGGCAAGACAGTGAGCTATATAAAGGGCAGGGTTTTTGTTCTTGAACTACATGCTGCTTTGAGCTAGCTGTTCTTACCAAAAAGAGCCGTGAAGTATTTGGTTAATGCTCTGTTGTGTGTTTGGCATATCTGTTCTCTGTTTCAAGTTCCATACATGAATTGTCAAACCTAGAACTTGCTAATTGGGTCTTGGAGCCAGTAGATGGAAGGATCAGCTAAGTACACTATTTAAACATTAAAAAAAATTAATTTAAAATGCTTTAAAAGCATATCCTTTATTTAATTTTCATCAGCTGGCTCAGAATTAATATATTGAAATGACAGTATTGTCTGATACTGTAATATTTTTCACTGTGTGCTCACTGGAATGAGATTTAAAAAACTGTAAGAAAGAGGAGAATACAAATCCTTATTAAATTTACTTTTAGCCAAAATAATTTTTTCTAATTATTCTGCACTTTGCCTACTTTGAAAGCTAGCAAATAAAATTTCTCCATAGCTAAATTGAAAAGTAAGATCTGGGATACACAAGCAGAGGTATTCTTACTTTCTAGATTGTTGCCCCCACCTTTTGAGCACGACCTGCACGAGTCACTGCATTCTGCACTCAGTGACACTGCACCACTTTGTAGAGGTGTTGAGTGGTTACAAAAAGAGCTGAAAGCTTTGCTGCTTTGGAGGAGCTACTCTTAAAGCAGCAGAAGCTGCTTCTGGGGAGGTTACTTGCTTAAGCAACTTGAAAGCAATGTGGGTGATGATATTATATGATGTGTTTCCATATCTGTGTGTCTGCTTTCCCCGTTCCCCAGTCCATTAGATCCATGTGGAGCAATTTGGTATTTCATATCTTACGTGCAGGAAAAAGGCAGCATTATGGAGAAATGCTGCCTTCCTGATGTTATTCCCACTGATAACACCTTCTGTTGGAGGAGGGGAAAAAGAGGGGTTTTTTTGTGATTCATGTCACTTTTCTCTCATGATAAAAGAAAGTGTTAGGGGAAGCCTATTCTTAACCTACCTCCAAAATTATTTCCAAATTCTAATTACTTCTGAAAAATCAGTGAGGGATTTGCTGAGGAATATGGGGATTGAATAGAAACTGTCTATAAGCGGTGTTGGAGCACCCTCTGCAGCCTCATAATAATATTTAAATGAGCTTTGTACATTTCTGGTGATACATTAAATGGAATGAATAATCACAAAGAAAAATTAAGTATCCAGGTGCTTTATGCTGCTATACAGGCTCATCAAGGTACAGTAGTAGATCCTTAGGGAAGATAATTAATTAGCATGTTGTAGACCTTTTGTGTCTTATTATGCTACTGTACCTCTCCTGAAAAGAAAACTCTCAGCAGTTGCTGTAGGTTCACTGAAGTTCAGACTGAAAAGTAAAGACTAGCATGTCCAGTGGGAGAGGTGTGAGAATTAGTTCTGTGTGATAGGCAAGTTATAAAGCTATTTAACAAACTGGGGAGAAAAGCTTAAAAAGTATTCCCTTTTGAACTGCCAGTTTACTGCCTTATAATCTCAAGTTTCCAAGGTTGGGTAACCTACAAGTCATTTCAGGGCTCCGTGTTCAGCAACAGGCTAATCACTGGTGTCATGCTGGGATATTGGCTCAGGTCAGATTGGGAAAGCATGTGGCCAAATGTATTTCCAGTGCTGTGGGCTTTTTGCAAACATCTGAGTTTCTTCTAATTTGCTGTTGAATAGCCTGCCCTCCTTAAATGATGAGCCACACTGGTTGCAGAGTAGCAAGTTGTAAGGCATGTAAGGCTACACAGTTGAGCAAGGAACAACATGTGATTTGTTTTCATAGGTAAATGCTGTTCTTAATGTTCAACAGTAATTTAATTTTTGTTTATAATGTCTTAAGTCAATGACACTTCTTGTGTATCGGGATCATGTCAAGCCTTCTTTTTGTTCCTTCAATATGTTCAGAATATTGTAATGATAACTGATGGTAGCTAATGAAGCACGTGGGAATTCTCTGCTATGTCCATGTGGAATTGCCTGGCTTTGGGTGATATTAATACATCATGTCCTTTTGTACATGATAGATGGATTTGTAGCTATGCATAATCACAGAATTGTAGAGAGGATGAGGTTGAAAGGGACCTGTTAAAATTGCCTAATCCATCCCCCTTGCTTTCTCAGGACCATGTCTAGTCAGGTTTTGAATGCCTCCAAGGATGGAGACTCCACAACGTCTCTGGGCAGCCTGTGCCAATGCTCAGTCACCCTCAGAGTAAAAATGCACTTCTTGATGTTCAGATGGAGTTTCCTTTATTTCAGTTTGTATCTGCTACCTCTCACTTGGGTATCACTGTGACAAGTGTGTCTGAGCCTTCTTTCCACCCTCCCATCAGGTATTTGTACACACTGATCAGATCCGCTCCAAGCCTCCTCTTTTCCAGGCTGAGCAGTTCCAGCTCTGCCTGTCCTAGTATGACAGATATTCCAACACCTGAATCATTAGCGGCCCTTTGGACTCTGTCCAGTATGTTCATGCAGTTCTTTAGCAGGAGGTCCAGAGCTGGAGTCAGCATTCCAGATGTCTCTCTAGCCCTGACTGGAAAGGCAGGCTTACCTCCAACGTGTGGCACCTAGTGCAGCCCAAGATGCTGACCTATGGTGCGAGAGCCCATTGCTGATCTGTTCTTCAAATTTGGTAAAAGTGCTTTCACCATCTCTCTGCACAAACTACCTGCCTTTGTAAGTACTTCCCTTCCAACTCCCAAAGCCAATCTTAACCAACCTGACAGCACTGTGACACATTTCTCACCCTCTGCCTCGTTCCCGCTGCTTCCCCAGCTTTGGCTATGGCATTTGTTGGAGCCCTTGCTGAGCTGACTCAGCCTAGAAGAACAGTTTGGAGGTTTGTGAGGAGAACTGAATTGACCTCTTTTCCACTCTTCTCCCTGCCCCTTGGAAAGCTTCCCCCCCAGATATGCTGATTAAATCAGTTTGACAGGGAGAGGCCAGATGAGCTGTAGTCACCTAAAAACTGAGTGCTAGCCAGCCAGGTATGCAGGAATGGGGGTGGAGGATTGAAAGAAATGGGATTACTCTTGGCAACAGCAACTCATTAAAGTTCATCAGTGAAATTGAGTCTGTTGTAATATTGGGGAAATGAACATTTCCAAGCCAATGGGTTCACAAACTTCTTACAGAGCACAATTAAAACCCTCACATTCTTCCTTATTGAATGAGATTGCCTTAGGTCAAAAGCAGAAGTTGAGATTTGAGAGAGAACCTAAATACGCATGAACTAACTAAAGCAGTGAAATTAATATATTTTCTTTTTATGTTTAAAAAAGTCAGAAAATAAAAAGCCCAGTTGTTTTCTGCAGATCCTTTATTGAGGAAGGACAGGTTTTGACAGTTAACTTTTCGTGTTCAATGACTGATACTTGGTTATTGGACCATACACCTTGTGAAAGTGTTGATTCTGCTTCATTCTAAGTCTTCTTGCCAGGTTTATGTGTGGGTGCATGGTGTGGGTGTTTTTTTATGATGAGCATAAGGAATCATAGGTTTTGGTGGGGAAAATTCATCTGGGAAAATAGCTTTTTTTAAACAGAAGCTTTGATTTAGGTTTTGATCTGGTTTGGCAGGCTATTTTTAGAAAAGTCTCTAAAGAAAGTTTTCTCTGAAGAGAAAGTTATGGCTCCCTTTCTGTAGTGAAAGTAGCTGAAGTCCAGAGTGACGCTGTTTATTCTTATTGTTGTAACAGAGGTTTCAAGAAGGTCCTAAGTCAGTGAAGGCATGAAAGAATTGAGCCTTTTGCAGGTAATTCCTTTAGAGATGTTGAGAAGTGAGGAGAGCCTGGGGCAGGGCTGCTGCTTCCTCTGCCAGTGTCCTGTTCCATGTCTGTGTGCTGCTGTCACACCTTGAACAGCCTTATTTTCTAAAACCATAAAGCTTTAAAACAAAACTATATCTCCTTTTTCTGTCTTTCCATTAGCAACCAGTCTGAGAGTATTTGTAGTTATGTAGGCTTTACAAGAGTTGCAGAGATAGAGGAATATTGCCTCCTTTTTTTAAGGGAAGAGGCATTGCCAAGCTATTCAAGGGCTAACTTTAGCCTAGTGAAGCTTGTCTGCTTCCCACATCAAGGAAGTGAAAGACATTTCTGCGGGAGACAGTCTGTAGCATCTGTAGCTAGTTTTTAGTGTGACTTGCCACCTAGAAGAGCTCTTCTCTCTTATTCTTTCTCCTGTCTCCTAAGCAAGGCAAGTCACATTCCTGGAAGTCTAGCTTCTGTGAATACCCCTCTTGGAACTCCTAAAGGGAGCTGGCGAGTCTGCTTTCAGCATTTGAAGTAGTATTGTTTTCTCCCTAAGAGGTACTTCTGGGTTTTGCACGTAAAATAATTATTTAAAATTTCAGAGACATCAAAGAATGGAAATGAATCATAGCAATCAGTTGTATATTCTATATAGGATTCCTTCAGTTTCTGACCTTTTCTAAAGTCATGTTCTTCTATAAGAAAAAAACGCAAATAAGCCTGAAAGACACTAGAGGATAATGTTCACAATACTCATCACGTTATTTTAGTCTGTTTTTCTCTTTCGACTTAGTCCTTTTCTGTCATGAGAACAGCATCAGGTACCCTGAATCTTTGTTTTAAAGGTATAATGGCTTCCAAGAATAAAAAGACAACTCATTAGAAGAGCTTTTAGGTGAGATTCGCCACAGCTTGGTTTGAGTGCTTTCATACAACTTTTGTAAATGGAATCTTTGTTGGTGCCAGAGTGCTGCTAATGGTAGCAACTGTCTCAAGGTGAAATCCAGTTATTGTTTCAGAAAATTCCCACTTTGTATGGCTGATTTTTTGTTTGTTTAGGAACTAGAAAATATTGCATCTGTTTTAAGGTAACTTCTTGGTTTAGTTGGATGGTTGAAAGAAAATAACTTTCCAGGATTAGAATGTTATATTTTAATGTTGTATTTAAAAACATGAATTTACAATTTTTTAATTTTTTAATAATAATTAACTGCAAAATCAAATGCCAAATTATATTCTATTAGTAAGTATAATTTGGTTGTTAATTTTGCCATATCTGCAGAGAAAGTTTGAGAAAGGATCTTTATCTTTGTTTTCTGTCTTTATGCATTTTTTCTTACCTGAACTACAGAATCACAGAATGGCTGAGGTGGGAAGGGATCTCTGGTAGTCATCTGGTCCAACCCCAGTGCTCAAACAGGGCCATCTAGAGCCAGTTGAGTGGGACTGTGTCCAGATGGTTTTTGAGTATCTCCAAGGATGGAGATTCCACCACCTCTATGGGTAACCTGCACCAGTGCTCAGTCACCCTCACAGTAAAACAGTGTCTCCTGATGTTCAGAGGGAGCCTCCTGTGTTCAGTTTGTGCCCATTGCCTCTGATCCTGACAGTGGGAGCCTCTGGAAAAAGCCTGACTCTGTCATCTGTGCTCCCTCTCTTCACATATTTATAGACATTGATGAAACCCCCCTTGTTCTCTTCTTCACGCTGAGCAGTCCCTCCTCTCTCGGCCTTTTCTCATGGGAGAGATGCTCCAGACCCTTCATCACCTTAAATGAAATGAAATTAAAAATGTTTGTGACAGATTCTTCTTAATACCAGCACTAGCCAAAATAGCTTTTTTGAGAAAGATAGTTAGGGTTGTCAGGCCCCATTTATCATGTTCTTGATTGTCATCTCTCAGCAGAGGAGAGGGGTTGCTGTAGTATGGCTGTCATTATAGCATGAATATTGAGTTGCTTTGGGTTAAAGTAGTAAGCAGGATTTTCTTGGGCATCTCCTGGGGTTTCTAGCCCTCAACATCTTAATTTCCATTGCGTGTGTTGGTTTGGCTAAAAGGTACCAAGGGTCTGCCAGCCTATTGCACTGACTTTTTTGATCATTGTCTGAGTAGATGAATGTCACATAAAAGGCACTTTTAGACATGACCAGCTCAAGACTCCTGGACAATTTAGACCTTTTCCTAAAAACAAAGGCACCTGAAATTGTATCGATTTCAATATTTTACAGTACTTTGCATTCATGTATTTCACGTGTAAACCTTGAGGGTAAAATAACCACCCTGGGCAATAATTCAGATTACGCAAAGTGCCTGCATTAGCCCCTGTTGTATCCCCACTGTCTCACTCTTCTGGACATCACCAATGTTTGAGTTTTAACTGATATTTCTAGCAGCTTTTTCTAAAGAGTTGGTGAACTCAAGCAAAAGGTCTTGTAAGAATGGAGCACTAAACTTGATTTACAGCTTGAAGTAACAATATGGTAAGGCAGAGCCCTTGGTTTGTCATATGAAAGATGCAGATGTTTGCTTCTTAGATATGAATTAATTTGATTATTGGTACTACTCCTAAATTTGAATACCTGTGGGTGCTGCTTCACTTCTGCTTTTCCCTTCGTTAAATTTAGGGTAAATGTAGTTCTGTTTATGTTTAGGAATATCTTTTATCTACCTTGTTCATAAGTTTATTATTTTCCTGAACTGCTTTAAAATGGATCAGATCAGCCCTTCTTAATGAATTCAGTTTCTTCAAAATCATGGCACATTCCTTTCTTCTAGCAAGACTAGATTTGCCCTAATTTAGCACTAGATTAACATTCAGTTGGGCTAAACAATTGAAAAAGAAATATGTATTTAATCAGAGTGATGACCTGGTCTTCTTCCAAGTCAAAGGGAATTCTTGTCATTCACTTCACTTGAAGGTAAAATTTCATACCCAGCTTTTGGAAGGTATTACCTGGGCTAAGACTTTGCGACATATTTTTTTTTTTCCTCCACTGACCAAACTTTCTCCAATGTGACGAGGAGAAGATCAGTGACAGAAAAAATTATCTGAAAATGTAGTTACAGTACTAACTTATCTTTTCTTATAAGTGGGTACAGACATGCCTAATTAATGTTTTATTTCTTAAAAAAAAAAAAAGTAAACTGTGTGATCTACCTGCCCTGTGACTGACATTTTGGTAGCTTTTCTGTCCTTTATTTGGCACCCCTGACACAGATCACAGAAGTATTTTGTGCAGCCAATTGAAGGACTTTGCAACTTCATGGCATCAGGTAGAGTTGCTGTGATGTGCAGAAACAGCTTCAGTTATTCTCAAAGGCGTTTTCTAATAATTGCCCATCTAAATCACCTTAGCTAATTAGTAATTCTTAATTAGATAATTAATTTATAAAATCACTTAGTACAAAAACTGAATGCACATCTTAAGTGGTGATGACTGTGTGTTGACAACTGACCATGAAATACATCTGAACTAGCAAGTAACAATACTTTTAATAAAATATCGTCATTGTTTTCTTACTATCTGTAGTATGCAGTTTGAGCTGAAAAGCACTGCTGACCATCACCAATTGTCTGAATAAATGTCTCTACTTGTAAAAGTCTCTTACTTTCCTAACTTGTAAAAGTAAACAATTTGAATGTCTAACAACAATTTGCTTACATAATTTGTATGTTCTGCTTGTTAATATATAAATTGCAAAAATGCTTCCTAGTTGCAACTTGTCAGTTTTAGCATGGATTTTCACTTATTAGAATTATTGAAAGTAGTTATACACCTTCAAGCGTGGACTTGAATGCAAGGGAACTGGGTAACTTTTGGAAACATAGCTGAAAATGTGATCTTAAACCACTTTTTCCAGTCTTACAATTTCGCATTTTAAGTGAAGGTTTTAGTAGGCTTTAGGGATGTGTTTTAATACAAGTATAATGCAGCAGGTAGAAACTTGAATGTCTCATTAGTAATTCAACAACACAAGTCTTATTAGGCATTGTAAATCAGCACTGAGTTTTAAAACTATAACCTCACTGAAAATCAGTCAGATGTGTTTGGAGATTGGTTTCTTATTGTCTTTCTTTTATTTCAGATGTTTCCAGCAATTCCATTTGAATGTTTCCAGGTTCACAAGCAAGTGAATCTTTGCTTGAAGTTGTTTTTGCTTGGAATTGGTACAGGTAGCAAAGACTGCAGGGAATTTGATACAGGTTTCTTGTGTTGCTTTGAGACTTTACCAGGTTTGTTGTATTTCTTGAAAGTTTTAACATTACTGATTTCCAAGTAAAGAGATTGTCGTGGGTGAGAATTGCATAAACAGCATAACCTAGCAACCTGTGTAATGCACTGCTTAAACAGTATACAGTAGAGTTGGGTAATTTAAGGTTTGCGAGTGCCTAAACTTCCCAGGAAACTGATTACTACTAAAATCTTCTGAAATTCTTCTTTTTCTTAAATGCTTAGCTGAGCAGCAGATGGAGATAAAGAGTACTCATAAATTGTGTCCTTTTTTCCTAGGGTTTTTCTTTTCTGCCTGTTTCCATAGGCAGCACAGATTTTTATGGCTGGTTAGGATCAAAGTCCTGAGACATGGGCAGCACTAAAGGCCACCTGTTGATAAGGTCAGTCTACGGGGAATGTATTTGTGTTACTTTCTCATCCTGTATGATGACTTCTGTTATCAAATAAAAGAAACTAAAACATCAGCACTCCATTTCCCTAAATCCTTCAGTTGCAATCCTCTTTCTCCCTCATTGTTTTCCTTTGGAGAAACAAGTTTGAAGTTTGTTGATATCTTCTGAATCTTCAAACCAAGATCTACAAAGCTTCATTATAGGTCTGACTGGGCCTCCAAACCCAAAAATTTGCTGCCACTATAGATAGATATGCAAGATATCAGAGGACTAAAATTGCACTTTATTTTCTAATGTTTCAGGGACCACAGTATACCAGAAATTTTCAAGCACATAGACACTGTAAACTTGCAGCAAATGCGATGATAGATGATCAATGTATCAATCTAGTGGAAGTGATTTGGTCACAGTGAGGTGCATCATGAAGTACATGTAGTATGCTAAACTGCTAATATTTGGTTCTGTCCACTGAATGACCTTTTTTTGCTGGAAAAAGCACTCTTGTGTTGTTTAGAACATGTGCTGTTGAAATGTGCACTGTTCTGGGCTGCTTACTGAAAGGTCTGCATTTGCTGTTGGTACCTACAGCTGGGCAATCCACCTGAAAACTAGCTGGAAATGCTACAGCTAGTAGCTAATGTATCAGACTCTTAGAGTTGCCACATGATCCCTACATGCATTATTCTGATCTTGAAAGGATTTGTAGCTTCTTTTTAAAGGTAGAGTGTGTTCTTCAACATCAAGTCTTTTCTGCTCGTTGGTTTTCTTTAGCAAAGAGCTCCAAAGCTAGTGTTGTGACAGGGTTTAAAACCACTACGTTTGTACATGGGACTAGAAATGAGAAATTCTTGAACACTGGAGCTGGGTTTCAAAACAGATTTTGCTGGTTGTAGGCAAGTCACACAAAATCACTAGTGTATGGGGGTGATGTTCAAGCACTTGCAGGAAGATAGTTTGCTAATCCTACCTCTGAGTAAAACTGATATGAGAATTTTTCATAGAATAGGTTTCAGTAGAAAAAAAAAGTAAATAGGAGTTTTATTGAGATACGTGGGCACATTTTTTATTTTTATTGATGCCTTTTGACTGAGTTCTCTTGGAATTCTCTGCCCTTTATGGGCAGCACTAGTGCTGCCTTTCTGCTGTCAGCAGTGACACACTGCAACCAGCACACGATGAGGCTGAATGACAGGAGCCAAGCCTTGCAGGAGGACCCAATTATTCATTTGCAGTAACTCCTATCTGCCATTTTCATGGTGTGAAGAGAATCTTTTGCTTTGTTCAGCAATAGCTTAAAGGCTCATTTGGGGTTTGAATGGGAAGCTTTTGGTAGTGGGGGGGCCTACAGGGGTGGCTTCTGTGAGAAGCTGCCAGCAGCTTCCCTGATGTCTGACAAAGCTGACATCAGCCAGCTCCAAGATGTTCTCACTACTGGCCAAGGCTGAGCCCATCAGTGATGGTGGTAATGCCTCTGGGATAATGTGTTTGAGAAAGGGGAAAAGTTGCTGCACAACAGCAGCAGTAGCTACAGAAGTGAGAATACATGAGCGAAACAATTTTACAGACACCGAGGTCAGTGAGGAAGGAGGGGGAGGAGGTGCCTCAGGTGGCAGAGCAGAGATGCCCCTGCAACCTGTGGTAAAGACCATGGTGAGGCAGCTGTTCCTGCGGGCCATGGAGGGTTTACTGAAGAATTTAAAGAATTTACCTAAGACATTATAAATTAAATTAGTATCGCAAAGTTCTGCAGTAGGTTTTCTGATATGGCATAACTTTTAAAGAAGAGTAGTAAGGTTCATTCTGTAATTCGGAATTTTGAATCCATAATGTGCTAGCTATATCTATTTTATTTAAATCAGAACTAACTGAAAAAGCTGGGTGTAGAAGTACCAAATTGTATGTGTTGATGGACTACAGAGTGAGGTCTGCCTCTTGTAGAGCTTGTCTCTAGTTCTTTGGTGGGTATTATTACAGCTCTGTTAGGTAGGAATCTCTCAGATCTCTTCTTGTGTACCAAGGACCTTGAGTTCAGTGCTGGGTATGACACTGGTCGTTTTAGACGAGGAGAAGTGACGTTGCTGGGTTGCTGCACTGAAATAAGTAGTGCCCATCTTGCTGAGTGGAGTCTGGAACTGGGTCATATCATCGCAGGCAGTTGCCCGGTGGTTTAACACTGCTGCCTAGTGGAAGGAAGCTGAACTCCTGCGTCACCAAGTTCCAGTTTGGGATGTTATGTTGGCTAATGCTCACGTGGTTGTTCAGGATAGGGGGCGAGTAGGTGTTTCTATGTGGATAAGTGTTGGAGAGTTACAAACTCTAGGGTTTTTATTTTCAGACATATTTAGAATTCCTGTTCCTAAGGCAGTACCGGAGTCTTAAGTTCATCATGTGTATTTAACCTTATTGTATTTTTATCTTCCCTGCACCTCCCATCTCTCTAGTGATGTTGCAGTTGAACTGTGCTGGAACTGAAGTTGCAAAGCAAAAAGGGGGTGAGGGTTGAGGAAGAAACCAAGAAAGAAAAAAGTGAGCAGGAATGTTCCTTAAACTGTTACTAATTTTGAAATTATAAATTCACATTAGAATGCAGAGAGGCATGATAGGCATCTTGGCTAGCTTTCTACCTGTGTTCTGGTTATGATACAAGATTATAATGTCTGCATAAGTTAAAACAAACAAAAAACCTCAAAAACCCAGCCTCCCCCCAAAATTTTACTGCTAGAAATCTCCTTGTAAAATTTGCTGCAGTCAACAACTGAACATAAGTATTTGTGTACTTATATTTACTGCCATTCAGAGCAATTTTATATATATATTCATAACTTGTTATTTTTGGTGGGGTTACTTTTGCATGACTGATGGTATGCTTTATTCACAAGGTGTCAGAGCTTAGCTTTGATATGTACTAGCTCTTGATGGGTTTTCACTGATTTTGGCTAAATTGCAAAAGAAGCTTGAATGTGAAATACAATAATATTTGACCAAAAACCCACCTGTCGATTTTACATTGGTAAATTACAAATTAAATAATCAACACTAGTTAATAACACTGTATTTCATCACAAAATGGCAGGTTCTTGAAAAAAGCAATTTTTTCATAGCCGAGAATATCACATGGCATTTGTGATGGCCTTACCAGAAATCATGTGAAAACAACTGAGAAATATAATAGCTTAATTTTCAGAATAGACTAAGCAGAAACAAGAATAAAGCTGCTTCTGCAGTGTAGAGCACCATCAGTATTTATCAGAGATGATCCCAAATACAGAAATGACATTTTTAGCTTTTGTTTCAGGGATAAAAGGCAAGACCTTTCTAGATTGTGATCTTGGAAATCATGAGAGGAATGGTGATCTTTTGCCAATTGGGTGTATTCCTCTTAAAGAAGGAAAAAGATGAAGATGTGGTAGATCTCTTTGGGTGTTTGTACTGCTACTATATACTTCTAAAATGATTCCTGGTGGAGAATAAATTCAGACAGTTGTAAGTGCCTCACTAGTGCTGCTTCTCTGTTCTGAATCATTACATGCAGAGATGCACTTGGTGTACAAACTGGTCCCTCTCATGGCAAAAGATGACAGAAATAGTTCCCTAGGAAAGAAAATGCTGTTGTTTTCTGTTGAGATTTACTACTTCTAGTGGAGCACTATCACTCATGCTGCATCACCCAGTTCGGAGGGTTCGGGATGATCCATGGCCTTGTCTGCTTTTTACTGGCACGGCTGTTTCACTTGGTCTGGGCATCCTTTCACTTTCTCATTGTTTGGAAATAACCATCCAAATTTTTGCTTTTCTCTTGTGACTTCCTGGGTTGTATTTATTTATAGACTTGTATGTGCATCAACATAGATGTACACATTTATGTGTACTGATATATTGACTATATTGTTAGAGTTTTGTGACAAAGTAGTACTTAGAAGTTGTGACATATGAGATGGAATATCTGTTTGAGAGATTTTTCCAAACCTAACAGGACTATTGCAGCAGTGGCTTTTTAGTGTGTGTGTGTGTGTGTGTGTGTATGTGTGTATATCTCATGTGGGCAGGGTGTGTAAGTGCTTGTAACTGGATGAGAAAGCATTTCACATGGATGAAGCTGCCATGAGCCGAGAAGGAAGAATCGTTTCCTCAGCAAGAATAACTTTCAATTTTTTTTCTCTGTTCAAATGAAAGGGTTTCTTCTCCTGATTTTCTTTAGGGCCAAGTAATACCAACAGGCTGCTGCACATCACAAAGTGTCCAACAGTTCTAGTGGCAGTGAAGTTACTTAGTTGAACTGTCTTCTGTTGAGTGAATCCTCACCTCTGATGGCCTGACTTTTGCCACTGGCAAAGAGCTACACTGAACTTTCAAACCCTCTCTTCCCCCTCCCTCCCGCCTTTTTGTTACAGATCATGGAATCAGACCACAAATTCACTGTAAAAAGCCTGGAAAAGAAATTAACAAAGATACAACATTAACATTTCACTGGTGACTGTTTTTCTAGCCTTTTTTTTTTTTTTTTTACAAGCTTAAAAAATAACAAGTCTGGCAAGTATTTGCCTTTTGAGCTACAGAAGATGCATGTATTGTTTAGAAGTTTTCACTTCTGCTTCTGGAGCTTATGCTCTCATGACTGTCAAAGTTTCAACTTGCTGTTGGGAACCTTTCATTAGAAGCAACACAGGAGAAACCACTTTAGGGTTTATTCGTGACTTAAAAGAATGTGGCTTGTGGCGGTGTGTTGGAGGCTTTGAAGTGGTGACTCATATTGTGCATCATCAGTATCAGGAAAGAGTGCTTTATATAACATTGATTTTTGTATCTTGGTTAAAAATTTCAGACAAGTAGACTACATTTAGAAACAGTGAATGTGATGTTTGAAGAAACACCAAGTTGGAAGTTTGAATGATGCACATTACAAGTAACTTGAATAAGCAACTTTGCAACAGGACAAATTGGGATTTCATGTATTTATTCCAGCTTTGACTATTATAACCAATTTGTACTTTCAGGATTATTATAATTTTGGAATGGTTTAAGTACAAAATGATGGTCTATGAGATTACTTGTTATGCCAGATTCTGTACTGGATTTATCATGACTGTTACAGTGACCACCTTTTCCTTAGCTTTCTGTATAGCAAGAATAGCATAAAACTTGATCAGCTGGAGCTCTTTTGTGAATAACACGCTCTGTAAGACAGAGAAAATAAATGTTTTAATTGTGTAGTTGCCTCCACTGAAACTCTGACATAGCCCCTAATATACAGGAGATTTGGATATCATCGGTATACTGCATCAACAGAAGGGCTGTTCTGTTTTATTCTCCCTTTAGCCTTGTGTATACTTTGTTTTTAATAAACAACACAACTGTGATCAAATAAACCCAAAGCATCCAACCTCAAACAAAAAAAACCCCAACCCTGGAAAAAATTTGTGAAGTTGTCTACCACTTCCATGCTGTAAAAAAAAGTACAACACGAGAGTGAATAAAAACTTGTAGAATCCTGAAGCTGTCTCTTGGATGTGTTCAAGAAGTTCGTAAAGAAACTCTTGCCAGTTCCAAGGAGACGTAGGAGCACAGGGAAGGAATTTAATGGCCTGAAAGGGAATTTATGCTCTGTGGTATAATGTCTATACCTGTACTATTCCTGTCTTTCATTTATCTGCAGTTAATATGATGGTTAATAAGGACTCACAGGAACAAGTTCTAAAATAAAAATAGATTGCATTATAACTGTAAAAGTCACATACTTGGAGTATTTCCTGTGGTTTGTTTGAGCATTTTTTCTGACTTCCCACCTTTACTCTCACGAGCATTTAAATTCTGATGCTTGAGAGAAGGTCATGCAAGGTATTATCTCATGCTTTTCTTTGCACTTTTGATCTTGGAAAAGTCAGGTGTGCCAGTTAAACCTTCCTCTGCATCTTGTTCTGGTTTTGGCTTCCATGTCACCACTTGAAGCCTTGTGCTACATAAGGATTCAGAGGATTAAAAAATTATTGTTGATACAAAATGCTTATAATCTTTTTTTTTTAGAGGAAAATTTCTCATTTTCAAGAGAAGTGAATATACAAACCCCCTCATTTTAGAAGATGAGTCTACAGTAGAAATAAGGAGGTATACAAAATACCTGAAGTCAAATGGTCTTTTTCAGGATTGATGTTCGCCTGCTGTGTTTATTTTTTGTGTGCAAACTTCAGGGAAGAATGAAGTAGTTCTTTATTCTTCTCTTTCCTTAGTGGTCTGATTTAGTAGGCTGTGCTCATTAGGTAAGAGAGAAGTTGCAATCTCTTTATAAAATTCTATTTTGTGTATTGAGACTTGAATTTGGAGTACAAATGCATGCAATTATATTTGAAGAACTGAATCCCCTTTCTTGTGCTTTCCTAATGTACTTTAGAGGAATTATGTTTTAAATTGCATCCTATTGATTAAAACCTATGCAGTATGTCTCCTGAAAGGCTTTCATATCTACAGGTGAAGGCGAACCTAATCTCCAGTGGAAAACTGAAATGGAGGGTACAGGACTTGATAAAAGCTGAGCTGAGGTTGTAACCTGCATCTCTTAACCCAGTCTTACTCAGTAGCTGCTCTTCTGTGTTGACTGACAATCTCACCTCCTCTGTGGGTTGACTGATGAACGAACTTTCTGTAGCTAAAATCTTGTGTGTTGCTCGATAAGAAAAAACTCTTTGATAAGAAAATCTCCTTGCCTTGGAATGTCGTGTTCAAATCTCATGGTGAATTCTGTGAGGAACATTAGGCTTTTTTTGGAAGATACACATTGAAATGAATTACAGCAATGTCTCTACAATAGTGTTGCACCATATGATCTTTTTCATTACATCTGAGCCTGTTTTTATGGTTACCTTTTTAATGGATGCAGTGTTTTGAATATTGAAAAAGAGGTAAGTACAAAAAAATTGACCCTCATTTTAGGAAGCAGGCTGGTAAAAGTTCGCAGACTCGATACTTTTGGAAGTCTGGACAAATAGAATTATGATTCCATTGCAAGTATTCAAAACAATATTATTTTGAATCATTCTGAGACAATATAATATACAGAATGGATTGCAAGTGGTTTTTTCCCCCCCTTGTCTTTCTGAAAACTGGCAATGGTCATTTTATCAGGAAGTGAGAAGCTTTCTGAATGCTTGCTTCTATATTTGCTTTTGTTTATAAACAACTGTGACAGGGTCTGGAAAGGGAACTTTTGGGCCAGTGAATAGGCAAGGGGATGACAAAGGATTGTTAAAATCTAGGTATATTAGGGTATTACATGTCTGCCTTTTTCTTAAAGATCATATTCTTTAGATGTAAGTGTTCATTGTGCTATGAAATAAAGCCCTCTTAAAGATATTAAAAGCTAGCTATCAAAAAATAGAGGCTTCTTAAGTCACCTCTTCTGAAAACCTTTGCTTGATGTGTTGAGGCTTCCACTTTTCTTCATTCCTTTATCAGTTAAAGGTAGTTCTCTAAAGTATTATTTGGGAGCTCATTCTCATGCTGATATATATTAAATTTTGCATTGTGGCAAAATAACTTGTACTAGTTATTGTTTAAAGGGTTTAAATTTCATAGAAACATCTGTAAGGGAGATGGAATGTTTAACAGAAATAACACCCTAAAAGTGAACCTTGAAATGTGGTTTTAGTAAAGTCCAGGTGCCAGGCAGGTTCTCCCTTGCAGGTGCAATGTGACTATGAAAGTTGCAAAATACTTGTAAATATTGCTGTGCAACACAGCTTCAGAGTAGCTTCTGTTCTGTGCTTTTTAAAAGCACACAGTTCCAGTAAGTTGTCATAAAATCATCATAGCCAGCAATAAGCTGGAGATGTTTGTGGAGCAATTTGCTTGTCTCTTGGCTTTCCCAGAGGTGGATATTAACATGCCAGACTTCATCTTTCACAGTTCAGAATTACGACTGACTAGAACTGCTTGTATTATTTTACATTTCAGGATTGTTCTTTGTGAGAAAAGGTTATTTTTTTTCTTACTTGCTTTAACATAACTGAACTCTTTCTATTTAAATCTTTTTGGGGAATGAGGAATATTGCTTATTGTGTCTGAAAAATATTGATTTGCAAGCTTGCTCTGGAGAGCTGTGATAAATTGAAAACATCAGTATTATAATGGAAATATTCCTGAAATTCCCTTAATGCTAGAAGATAGTGTGGTAGGTACTTTATAGTGCAAGGTAGTGTTGGTCTTTTTGAACAGTCCAACTTTTCTAATGATAAAATGATTTTGTCTTCTGTGTTTTTCTGTATGTGGCTCCTGATAGTACATAGCTTCCTGTATTCACCTTTAAAGGAACTAGTGGTATTCTTATCTGCAAAGCTCTATTTTCTGAAGTTTAGCCTTGAAGGCATTTTAAAAATAAACTTGGCACACTACACCCAGCTATAAGGAGGAAATTTCACTGTATTAAAAAACCCCCTCTTGTCTTACAGCTTTTTTTCTTTTTACTCTTCTGTTTATTTAACAGTCACTGAAAAGATGCAGTTAAGTTGCTTGATAGTTGATTGTAGGTGAAATGCTGGAGAGGGCCTGTTCTGCATGAGAACGTGGTGCTGACACACCTGTGTCCTGGGAAGAGGGTGAGTGAACAAACTCACTACACTAAAATTCTGTTAAGCATTTCAGTTCAAAGTCAACATGTGTCCAGTACCTCCAGGTGTTTTTCTGCATTAGCTCTTGCTTACCATGTTACTTGGTCATTCTTTGGATAGTCCCACCATCCATCCTGATTTTTATCCTCAGTTCTCTCTGCTGTGCCATTTCAGACTCTGAGTAGACTTTGCCCCTAATCTGTGTCTCTCTTGCAAATGCTTTTCCTTTGGATCAGTGTGGTACAGCCTTCTTATAAAACACTTTAAACAGACTACTGGTCATATTTTTCTCTAAATTCAGCACTTTCATTGACTGCCCCAAATGTTATTTTCCATTTGGATTCATGTGGTCACTCAGAGTAATACCTGGATTAGTTACTGTGAGTATACTTGGCACTGTTTTCCACTGCCTCCCTCTTTTCTGTCACAACAGACACATAAGTTATTTCCTTCATTTTCTTTGTTTTCCTGCCGAGCCACTTACCCCACCTAACTCCAACATATGTAGGAGGTTTTGTTTAATATTGAAAGGTCAGCTCTCTGCAGTCGGACAGTAATACCCAGCTTGTGTTCTTTGCTTTCCTCTCTGCTGCTCCCTGACAAAAACTCCTTGTTGTGTTTTTTTTTTTCTCCTGCAGTGTAAACATAAAAACCTTGGCTATAGCTAACCTGCTTCTGGGATTAATTAGCATGCTAGGCATAGCTTGCTCCCCAATTTATATGTGAAAATCCTAAAGCTCTTTCACTCTCCAAATATTCAGAAAGTTCAGATCAATGTACAAGAGCCCTGAGGTGGATGGTAGGCTGGGAGAGAAAAGGACATCCTGGAGAGGTCAGAGATGAACACAAGTACTGTTGGCCTGGAAAGGGAATTTATTCTGTGTTTTTATAACCAGTTATAAAACATCACCCGAGCAACATTCAGGGCAGAGGAAGTGCTGCAGTTGCTGGTAGATCTTTTGAGTAAAAGAGGAGACCTTGCTTGTTCTGCCTATTTCCTTTCCTTTAAATAAAAACAAAACCCTTGTGAAACCCAGGTGTCTGAGTAGGAACTTCATGAAGTTTTGTGTTTGTGGTGGGGGTTGGTTTGTTTGTTTGTTCTCTTTCTTTGAAACAGTAAGATTCTGTAGCATCTTGTGTCGTACTGGTAATACTGGTATTAAGATACCACCATTATGGTAGTTCATAGAAGACACACACTTTGTCCCAGTAATTTTGTTTAATACTATTTCAAAGGAACCAAACAGATGGCTTTGCAGTATTGCCAATATGTTGATTTGTACCAAAGATGATGATAGATGGTGATAGTTAATCATCATGTTTCATGTATAGACAAGAGTTTAGGTTTTGTGATGGATAAATAACACAAATCACAAGTTCCCATCAGGATTTTACTCATGAAGTCTAAACCTAAAGGTAGCAAAGCAGAGCAGCTGAGGATGAGCTCTGTGTGTACACTGCAGACCACTGATTCTGAATATCCTTATCCCTGGTTATTCTATGCAGCACACCTGTATTTAACTGAGAAATATCTTCCAAAGATTTTTTTGGTGGTTTCTGTTTCCTCACTCAGTCACTGCTAACACCAGTCCCTGTAAACCTAGTATAGAATTTCTAAATCCAGCAACAAGATGGCTTGGAGGAAGTGAGTCCCCTTTTCTAATCTTGAATGAGTTATTATCTAATTTTGAATGAGTTATTATTTGTGAGAGTTACTGGTTTTGTGGAGTTTAATATTTCAATTATGTTGCTTTGGGATGATGTTTGAATAATCTGTTTGTAACTCTCTAAAGCAACATATAAAAACATATTTATTTTAATTTTATTTAGATATAAATGAAAGAAGATCAAAACTTGTACATTGTAGGTACAACTGAAGTATTACATTGCATGTAGCTGCCATTAGGGGAAAATGTGCCATTTAAATCTTACTTTGCCGAAGAACCTTGTAATATGAGTTCTGGTTTCTTTTCATTTGGTGTTTAAGACAATTAGAACTTGTGTTTTCGCTGAACAGGATTGAACACTGCCTGTTGTGACTTCAGTTGTTTCTCAGCATCAGTACAGGCCTGGTTCTTAGGTCAGCTGAAGATAAAAAATAGATTCAGTGCAAACCTGTGAAGAATAGTGGAAAAAATTAGTTTGTCAATATCTGCTATATTAGAGGGAAAACTATGGATGCTATTTTTATTTTTACTGTGGCACTTGAAGGCTGTATTGTTTCCCATGGCACTCTAACAGAAAAAAATTGAGTTGAAGGTGAATGATATTCAGAAGAGTATTCTCCAGGGCTTCAATGCATGGCAGTCACAGGTTAAATTAGACGATTCTTATCTTAGTGTGAAATCATTCCTGTGTCCCTCTGATAATCTATCAATTCTACTTTTCTTCAAGCTGTCAGTAAGATTGAATAAGTCATTCCTTTTATATTTTAAATGGTATAAGTAAAATTTAGCTAGTTTTCCTTTACTCAAATACCAATTCAAGAGTATGTATGAAGTTTTCAATTACAAACTGTCCCTTTGATGCCTAAGTAAAACCAAAGAAGGATATTCAGAACAATGATGGAGCAGCCTCTTAAATGTCACATAATTTTAGAAAAATAAAAGGTAAGAACAAACAAGAGCAATAAAAGTTGATGGACTTCTGCAGTTTTTGCAAGATGATGCTTGACTTGTTTTAGAGTGACAGGGAAGGTAATTACTGCATGCAGGTTCCTTCTGAGCATGTTGCCTGTCACTAGGCATTTGTATTTTGGAAGCTCTGGTTTGAACACCTCACTTCACCCTGTCACTGCAGCACGGTGCAAGAGCTGTAGCAGCCTCCTGCAGTAATGGGACATGGCTCTGTCAGTGCTTGGAAAGCACCAGGAAGTAAATAGGAAGTCAGGATGTGTATCTGAAAAGTACTTTATTACATAGTTCTTGTAATTAATGTTGCCAGACCTGTTCTGCTGCACTTGTCAACAGCCCAGCCTTGCAGGGGTCTCCTTCACTCCCTTCACCACTCTTCCCAGATCTCATGGCACTGAGCTGCTTCCACAGAGTAGCGTTTGTAGATTTTCCAGGCTCCCCGTGTTACGCATTTTTGAATATCAGGTTCACACTGCACTGCACTCCTGTTTGGCTGGGCTGTGGTATCTGTTCCTCTCCCAGACCTTGTGTGATGCCACCAGTGCATCTGACACAAAGGGCTGCAGGGCAGGGCAGGGGCAGTCCTACTGTGGCAGCTCCCAGGGGGCCCAGAGACTCCGAGTCTTTCCCAGGTATCACCCCTCGACTGTCATGCAGCCTAACATGTGACATCGCACATAAAAACAGAAGCAGTTGAAGGTTGTGTGATTTATAATTTTTTTCTTGACTTCAATCTTGCATGACTTGGCAGCCTTTTGGAAGAAGGCAGAAAAAAGGGAAAATGTAGTTAAATCTATTATAGAGAAGAAAAAATATGATAGATGAACACTGTTTTCGAGTTCTCAAAACATGCGACTGCATATGTTTAGGAAAAATTTTGCTCAAGACTTATTTTGTAGCTCAGGAATTCATGTTTTGAGATTTTATTTTTTAATGTGTGTTCAAACCTATGTTAGTTGTACTTATTGCCAGAAAAATCTTCTTGAGTTTTCTTCTTGGTATTGAAAGAGTTGATACTTTTATTCTCTTCTTGAAAGACTCTGGCATTCTTTCAAGTAATAAAACCAGACTGGTTTTCTTGTTTATTTATTTTTATCTTTCTGCTTTCTCCAGGATTTAAAACAGCTTCTAGAATTTCCTTGTAGAATTCCACTTTTACCTCCTTGGACCTCTGCTTATCTCCATTTGAGCTTATAATCCTTTTTCACTCTCTCTCTCATGTAGTTTTGATTGTTTTAATATGATTTTTTATTCTTGTTCCCTTAAGAGCAAAATAAACCTTGAAAAGACAGGTGAAATCTGTGGGAAGACTCGGGGTATGAACCTAATGAACAACAGCACCTAAAATCTAATTTGTGTTGTCCTTTTTTCTTCTACCTTTTAGCTCTCTCTGTTTTTTCCTGTGAATTTGCGTTGTGAAGTCCTCAGAGGAGAATCAATTTAGTTTTGCAAAGCAATGAAGCCCTCCCCATGTTTTCAATCTGATGTAATGTTAAAAGAGACAGTCACAACTTCTTCAGTAAAAAAATAATAAACCATAATACTTTGGTATGGGACAGTTAAGTTGTGCCTCTCATTTCTTTGGTAAACTTCAAGGAGCACCTGCTTTATGCTTATTGCAAGCTTTGATTTCTTTGATTTAATGTTAAAAGCAGTTCTTGCTTTACAGCTGTTCCAGACTGCCTTATTTTGCTGGGCTGGAACTTTGGGGAGTGCTTGGCTTGCTGCCTGGTTTTCAGCAGCTTGTCAGGGACAGATGTTGTGCTGTCTCCTTCTGAGTATTTTAAAGCTGCTCAAGTGAATTCTTCAGACAGCACTTATAAATCCACATGGAGGCTTTTGAAGGCCAATAATTTAAACTGTAAGGCTGAAAATTTAAAAGCTTAAATGGCATATTTGACATGCTATTCAGTGACAATGTGCACAAAAAAATCAGAATCAGCATTTGCCAGTCAAAAAATATATTTAGAAAAAAATAAATACAAATACAAATTCTATTAAACTCTGGTAAATATTCTCGTTTCATATTATTACATAATTAACTCTTCAGTGAGGAGCATGTTGCTCTACTTCGTGCTGAGTCTGTGAGATATAACTTTGAATATTCATGTTTTAAACGTGCAAGTGTTTGTCATAGATTCACTATGCCTGGTTCACATAATTCCAGATTCATGTACATACTTGAAAAGGTAAAATGATTTGCACATCCATAACTACTGGGAGAAATTTGGAATATAAATCAAGTCTGACGGCGACGTCAGTAAAAAAAAACTGTCAGTGTTTCGTGTAATTACAACTTTGAAAATGCAAACCTGGAGTGTATTTGTTTAAAAATTGCTCAGGTCTACTGTTCTATACCGTACTGGCATAAGGATAATTTCTAACCAGTAGTAAGAATTCTAATTATTACTGGACTAAAGGAAATTTTAAAGAGGACAAAATGTTATTTTTTTTTTTTTAAATTTTATATAAAAACCTTTCTCAGGACACTAAGTTGAACACAAGTGTGCTTGATAATAAATTTTTTCTCAATCTTTTGTATTTTGCTAATCTAGAGAAACTGCTGTGTGAGAGAAGGGATAAGATGTATAAGGAGGAATTCTCAACAGCTGGTGGCTTAACGAATGGAAAATTTCACTGGAACAATTTAGTACCAAAATTGGCTAGAAATATGTTCCTGCTCCATCTCTCATCCTTCTATTTTACTTTAATGACATGTACCATCCTGATACATCTGTTTTATTCTGGGGGTGTTTTGTGGTGTGTCAACCACTAAAACAAGGCTCTTGTCAAGACTGAAAGGACCAAACCGTTTAAGCTGATGGAAGTGCAGAGGCTCCAACAGAACAGAAAATACTTTCATTAGAAGTTACAGCTTGGTTTTGCTTTTCTTCCCTCAGTATGCTGCTTGAATACATCTTATTTTCTGTAGTTGTCCCTTTCTCTTATATTTTTTTTCCATGATAAGAGGTATAGGGATTTTGTGTAAATGTGCTGTATGTTCTTCAGTGTCCAGAGAGGCCGTAGGAAAAGAAGACAGAGATCTCAACTATCCTTTATTTAGCTTTTTGCTTGTGAATAAGCATGAAGAATGATCCTCAAGTTGAACTAAACTGAGTAATAGGAATTTTTATTGTCTGTTGTCCCTTTAAAGGGGATTTAAAGGTGTTTAGGCTTTTTAAAATGCATTTATCCTCACAGCAGTTCTGTTAGTGGGCTTTTATTGCCACTGTTGTCCATGAATAACTGATTTATGAAGCAATACAATATTTTTAGTTGCCTAGTAGTGAGTTCTGGCACAGTGCATTGGAAGTGCAAGGTTAAACTTACTAAGGGGTGATCTGGAAGTTCAGCAGCAACTTATACAGATGCCAGAGGATATAGTAACCTGCAAACAAAATAAGCTGTTAATCACATATTTGCACTGAATTAGCCTCTTTCTGTATGACCATGGTTTATTTCATTTGTTATTGTTTCATTATACCCAAGATTTAAGTCCATATTCTCAAATACTGAATACTTGATAGCTTAGGAATGAGATGCAGATATTTTTGTAATTGAAATATGGTAATAATGGTATTGATGCATGAGGTGAAAGAAATCTTGCTTCCTATATCATAACTATTATTTTCTAATTTCTGTGATAATATGAATAAATTTATCCAGTTAACATGTTCCTTGTAGATATGCTTAGGGATCTATACATGGAGCTGAGGAGGGAGATGTGGAATGTTTAATCTTTTTGTGTTCATTTGGTTTGTTGGTGTTTTATGGGCTTTTTTTTGTTTTGGTGGTGTTTTGGGGGTTTTGGTATATTTTTTTTTTAATGTCTGTGATGTGCTTGGGAGTCACAGGATACAGAGTGGATGTTTAGAGGACTTTGGCACTGCTTGTACCCCAGCGCTGGAGGAAGCAGGCTGGGGTACCCGGCCTCCTCTGGTGGCAGTATGGCAGAATGTGCAAGAGATCTACCTTGTTTCACTTCTTAGTATGTTTTTTGTTTGCTTTGTAGAACTCTGTGGCATTTATATAGCTCTTATCTTTCTGTGTACAAACTCAGCTCTGGGGCTATGCTGTTAGATCTGTGAAGATTTGTCTCTTCTGTGTGTAACCTGTAACCTCTGTAGTACCTCTGCAGTTTGTAGGCAGGCAGTGCTAGGATGATGATCTGTTGTTACGGACTACAGGGTGTATCTTCATCTCCTTCAGATTTTTCTTTATCTCTGCCAGATTTTTAAGCACACGAATGAAATTTGAATTGTCTGTTCTAATTTATACATAACAAAGTTACTAATCTGTTTTGTACATAAGTAGAAAGTTACAAATCTGATTTCATCAGTTTGAGTCATCCTTCACTCATTTCCTGATTTCCCTGAAGAAATCCCTTTCCCTTACGTACTCCTTTCTGCCTTCAAACGTGTACAATTGCAAATGATGTTGATGCACAATGAGATGTATTAATGCAGCGGTACGTTTTCCTTTCCAAATGTAATCCATGTTGAATAATGAAAAGCACAGGCTGATCTCATTTGTGATAGATGTGGTGTTACCAAAAGATCATTTCTTCTGCTGTCCTTGATGGAAATTAGGCTGTCAAAGATACTTGCTGTCCATGTGTTAGCAGATGGGTTTCCTTGGCGTTAAGTGTCACCAAGTTTTATTATGGTAATGGCTCAAGGAAGAAATTGTGGAGAATGGGTTGTCATTAGCTAAGCGGAATTTAACAAAGAAAAAGCATCCTGACAAAGTTCATTTAGAGCGATATTCCATCATCTTATAGTTTGTCATCTTTAGGGTTTCACAGTTCTGTGGAAGAAAACAAGAGATACAAAGGTACATTATAAAAAAGTAGGAACCTCCTCTTGTTCATGATCTTTAATGTTTATCACAGTGAAACCTGCTTAAAGTTGTTTAATTTGCACAGTAGATAGTTGGTAGTTTTTATTAAAGAATTCTCTTCCAAATCCACTTCAGTTAAAAGTTCTGGGAATCAGCTGTATGCTAACTGGTTGCAAAATTCGGAATGTAAATGTTGTGGTTTAGCTTGAATATTAGCAATAGTGTGATTCATATGAAATTTGAATCTCTCTCAGATTTGTAGTAAAATGTTCATTAATTCTGATCTCAGATGGTGTGTTAAGTTCTTCCAAGTTTTATGTTTAATTTTTTGTATTAACTTATGAGAACAGTCACAATAAGGGGACTCTTTAAAATACATGCAAAACTCTGAGTTTGAATGTTACAGATGGTTGAGTGTCTGCATTCCTCCTGTCATGAAGCAAGCATTAACACAGGCTTCAGTACTGAAAATAAGTTCAGAATATCTTCTACTCAACAGATCCTTTGGGATAGTAACTGCATTCAGGGTAATGGAATAACAGAATGGTTTAGAGTAACCTGTGCTTAACCAAGTATGACTGAATGTGTACATCAGATTTGTCAAATTTGTACATCATCCATCCAAGAAATGCCTCTGCAAACTTTTTTTTAGCATTTTGAGTGCAGCACCAATGAGTACCTAAACTGGCAACCAGATTAATACATATTTGGAGTACCTTTGCTGCCCAGAGGAGAAGCACTGATCCAAAAAAAAAAAAGTGATAGGATTGGAAGGAATGAATAATGAAAACTTTACTAAGGAGTATCTTGTGTTCCTCTCCTTTGCTTTCTATTTAGTAATGCCTAAGTATCTTGTGATGACTTTGTATAGCTTTTTGTTGTTCTTTTGTTTTGTTTTTAAGCTAACCAGGCAACAACTCCTCCAACAAAACAAACTGCACACATTGCAAATCACGGGTCACTCCTGTGAGCCTGCTTTTTCTCTCAGTGCCTGCCTGTGCTGTTCATGGTCCTCTGGTCTGTGATAGGCAGGACATGAAGTGACTTCAAGAATCTGTCACTGACTTTCAGCTAAGGAAGTTATGCACAATTAACATATTAAAGTTTCTGAAAACTCTTGTAAAGGTGGGGAGACCCTTTTAAAGGTATTCATCCCCTTCTATTTTTCTGGATAGTGATGGGAAGTAATTTTGTAGTCAGGGTCTGAAGAAACAAATCTTACATTGGTACCTGGAACCTCAGAGAAATCTTGTAATAACTCTGTGCTGGGCCTGGCTGGAGTTAGGAAGCTGTCTGTCTGCACAGCAGCCTGTGTGGGGCTGTGTGTCACACTGGTGGCTAAAACAGTGCTGGAGAGTTGGCTGGGGCTGGGCAAGAGGTTGTGAGGGGACACAGCCAGGACAGTGACCTCAGCTGACCAAAGGGATATTATATTCCATGCCTATGATGCTGTGCTCAGTAGTGAAAGCTCAAGGAAAGGAGGAGCAAGGGGGAGGATGTTTCTGATTATGATACTTGTCTTCACAAGGGTTACCTGTGCTTCCCAGGAAGCCACTGGACATCTGCCTGCTGATGGGGAGGAGTGAATGGATTCCTTTTTGCTGTTCTTATTAAACTGTCACTGTCTTGATCCATGAGCCTTTTTGCCTTCCTTCTATTTTCCCCACATCTCATGGGAGAAGGGTAGTGGATGAAAGGCTGAGGGGGGTGTTTGGTAGCTGCCTGGAATGAACCCCCTTGAAGCTCTTTCACTGAGGACTGGTACTGACAGACTCCAAAAGCCATTGCAGACGGAGGATGAATGTGAGGCCAGACCTGTTTTATGAAGTAAGAGGACCTAGTCTGTTGCTCAGAGGGGGGGATTTACCAAGAGAGTTGCAAGATAAAGGATGCAGAAGCATCTTTAAGAGGTTGGTGTTGCTGGGTAGGATGCATGTGATAGAAACCAGTATGTGTACCATGCTCTCCAGCCAAGCCCTAGTCCTGATCAGGCTGGTGGGGCTGAAGGTGCAAGACAGGCTTTAAAACTAAGTTCACTGTCTCTCTGGGGAAAAAAACAAAAACCCAAAACAAACAAACAAAAAAACACCAACAAAAACCCCCAACCAAACAAAAAACCCCCAAAAATCCACACAAACAAAAAAACAGGTGAGGCTTTGTTCATTTGGTCGGTTTTGGTTTCTTGAGAGCAATTTTGATGCTAGTGGTATCTGCTGTTGCTTTTTGAAAGGGTTTATGTTGTGGGCAGATGTGACTTGGTGACTATCAGACTATTCTTGTGCTCAGCTGAATGGGTAAACTTTTGGAGAGACTGCGTGCCATGATTTGGAATTTGTATCTTTTGGAATATTGCATCTTTGTAACCTGTATTTACAGAGTGAGAGTTACAGAATGGAATATTTCTGTATTGACTTGTCAGTGGAGGGTATTATTAATTACAGAGTAGCTCTTGTGAGCAAATTGATATAATCTGACTGTGGAGCTCTTCTTCTGCATGGGTAAACAGCTGCATTAAGCTATAAACAGAGATGTATCGGGCCTTCTTCTTTAACATGGGAAAAATTAAAGGTTAAAGTTGGTGAGCAGGTTCAACGGTAAATAAAATGACTAGGCCATCAGATAAATGTTTAATGCAGAATGCACTTCATCATTCAGTATCTTAACACCTAAGATAAATAGGATACTTGATGCATTTTAGTGTCCTGTTCAAACTCTCTTTAAAATGAACCAGATGTGGCTTCATCAGTTTTTCCTTGAGGGATTTATGGTATCAGATTGCTACATATCAGAATAATTAGAGATGTATGCTCAGTGAAGTTAAAATTGTATATTTACAAGATGTAAATGCAGTTCTATAGTCATGAAGTCCGGGAACTAAATAGCTGAATTAATCTGGCAGAAGCAAAGTCAGGAGAAATTACTGATAGCAAGAAAAGGAAGTCTGAAGTTCACTTGTTTGATTTAGCTTTATGCAGCCTGTTACTGGTTGGCAAACAGGGTGGTGACAAGGCTCTAATGAGCCATGGGAAGGGCTGAGAGTTATACAGAACTAATCTGCTCATCAAATAATTCCAGAATAGCTAAACAACATCATCAACATTCTTCTTCTGTTTCTGCTGTTTACTGTCAATACCTTTTACATATTGATGAAAAGATACACTTTTCAATCTGTGATCTGGCAGGTTTATTAATGTCATAATTATTATTTTTTTAAAGGTCCATGTAATGAGAGCACCTTAGGATGCTGTGTAGAATGTTAATAGCCAACCCTGAAAAATAGCTTAGATTGTTGAATGAATTGTCCCACCTGTCCTCTGTCTTTCTCTTTCAAAATGGTCTTTATGCCATCAGTCAACATTAGGTCTCCTTCTCTTGAAGAGTTCTGCCTGAGACTCCATTGTGACCTGCTTTGAGAGACTGTATCTTCAGATTTGTATTTCAGTTTAGAATGAGTTCTACAAAATGTCATGTCAGCAGATTTGAATGTTATGCTCGAAGTTGAAACCCTTTGAAATGCATAGTAAATACCTAAACTCTACTTGACACCTTAGGAAGGTACAAGAAGCACGTACCTACTGGTATAAAGAAGCTTTATTTTGCTCATATAAATATAGAGGTAGAAAAATCTTAGGTGTAAGAATTAAGACACTGTGAGAATCAGTTGCAAAGTATATGAAAAATTTTATACTTAAGAACATGGTCCATCCTAAAGAATGTTAAAGGAACCTTTACATTTAATGATGCATCAATACACGTGGTCACTCTTCTCAAAATGCAGCAGTCTGTTTTCCCTCCTACTGTTTCTTCTCTTTGCAGAAGTATTATTTCAGCTTAGTAGGAAAACAGTGTTTTTCCAAACTTCATGACTTTGTTTTAAAAATATTTTATTAGTTTGTGGTTTATTGTATACAGATAAAAATAATAAAATGCTTTTTGTGTCATATTTTTAACTTGAAAGGTTTTAAAAGATCACGTGCATTTATGCCATACGGCTGAATTTCTAATTATGTAAGGGTTTCTGAATTCTAATTATAGAGTGGCTTTATGGATGCTGTACAAACATGCAAGAAGACACTCGTGTTGGCTGTCCAGTTTGAGACTGGGAGCTGCATTTTATCTTGATCCACCCCCTTTTAACACAACTCCTGGGAGCTTTAGATCAGGTGTGAGCTTTCAGGCTCTCAGCATTCTGTGCTGTAGCTGGTAATTGTGCTGTTTGACCATGAGCAGGATGCTTAATAATTGTGTGCTGTTATTGTTGAAATTTGATAGATCCACTTTTTCTTTAAACTGAGACCTTTTAGATATCAAAAGTGAAAAATATTATTTTTTGAGCTTTCATTTTGTAGATACTCTTCATTTTCTGAGTTGTTTTTTTTTTGTTTGTTTTTAGAACTTTAAAGTCATTAACTGATTGCAAAAGAACTCATTACAGCTTTGCTCATTTAGTGTGTTCCCAGGGAAAAAAAGCAAATTGCTGCTCCTGTGTTCAGCTGCAGTTCAGTGTGTATTAAACTCTGCCTCACCCCCTGTGCTATTCTGAGCTTCTGCATGCAGACAAGTGCTGAGTTCAGCCAGGAACACCAGCAAAGCCTTGATGTCCTGGGGATGTTGTCTGCGATGTGATGAAATCAAACACCTTGCTGTTTCAACAAATACCAGAAAAAAAACATACAGGTAGTTTGGGGGGGGCTTAAAGGGAAGATTTGGGCTGGTAACAGTGTATGGCCTGCAATCTGGCTAACACAAACTGGGCAGAGGACATTTTTGTCAGTATGACTTGCACTTTTATTACAGGAATTGGCAAAGGCCGGACTATACATTCTGTGTTAGAATTACTGTTTGTATCCCTTCTGACTCCACTTCCAGCCTGGAACCCCACCACTGGGTGTTTGTTACTGAGAGCCACAACTGAGGAACTTTCTTGTAGTAGGGTTGTAGTGGCTGTGATTGAACTGTGCTCCTGGATTGCTTTAGGTCCCCCAGCAAATGAATAAGGGGTGTTCATAGACACAGCAAAGCTCACTCCTAAGGTGGTTAAATGAGTTGATTTGAATGTGGGGATAGGAGTTTCTTCATTACAGAATCTTTTCCCGGGTGTTCTGGAGTACTCCTATGGTGGCTGTAGGTTTCTGTCACTTCTAATATGAGGGTTTTGTGTTTATTAGCATTTTGCTAAACATTTTTAGATGGGAATTGGTTTTGTTTGCAGTGTTTCTTCCATGAGCTTGCAGAAAGAGAACTTAAGTGCTGCAAAACACCCCACGCGAGTATTGAATCCTGAGATTTGATTTTTATGGTCAAATGCCAAATATCCTGAGGTCAGGTAATTAGATTAAATGTTTTTCAGTACTCCGTGTACCTGGCAGTGATTATGTCATATTCATAGGTAAAAGCAAACAAGTGATGAGTCATGTGATAGGAGCTAAATACATGTATTTCGACAGTCTGTTCTATTATAAATGTTATTTAGCATCTAAAATACTTAACTTTGTAGTCCATTTTTATAAAAGTTGTCATACCTAGAAGTTAGTATTGTATATGCTTTTAACTGTTCCACTTGAATGTGGAAATATTCTGTTTATGGCAGTTTGAGAGGCAGAATTAGTTAAATCAAGCTAACCAATGAGTTTGGTCTTTGTAATACAGTGAAATATTTTCAGCAGGTCTGGTGTTTTTCTGGAAAGTATGATGAGAGTTGTCTGACTGAAGAGCTAAGATTGGCATAAATACCTTTCAAGTTCTCTTTGAATAGATACAATATCCAGATACAAATGCCTTTCGGGGTAGATAATCATGTACTGTGCATCCTTTTGCTATAGTATTATGTGGTTTGGCTTTTCTGTTTGTACCCAAGGGAAAGATTTTAATAGTAAATTAAACCAGTGGTATGTTCTGCAGTCTTTAGCCAGGCTTCCCAAAGCAGGTGTGCTTTGGGGGAGGTGGATATTTATGCTCTGTGATTTAGTGGAATCCAGTGGACGTGCACCTGGAAGTGATACGCAGTGAGAAACAAGCCTCTAAATTTACTGCAACAGGGAATATAAACTCCCCGACTGGCTGAGAGCGTAGCACTGGAAAGCTGCTATTTCTTTGCTGGCACTGTGGGTGTGTTTTCGGGAGCTGCAGCCCGGCGAGTGGCTGCCGGCAGCTCCAGTGCGAGGGGATTGTGTCATGTTTCCGACAAAAGCTTTGCTGTGCGACCACATGACTGCGGCATCCAGAAATAATCACATAATCTTGCTGCTAGAGGGCCTGCATTAGACTCACAGCAGAACTCTCTATTTGGAGCCTAACTGATCTTTTCTTTATTTGTTTTTTTTTGTTGTTGTTGTTGTTTTTTTGGTTTTTTTAGCTGAAGATGGAAGGAACTTTTTAAATGCACCAACCCCCTTATACTACTTGTCTGTTCTTTAGCTGCCAGATGTTGTAGGAAGTGAGTTGTATATTTAAAAATAATTGCAATTGTACAAATGCATAATAATTTTTTTTTAAATGGAGTTTTGCTTTAGAGAGAGGATGGTAAAATTAAAAATAATTACTTGTGAAAAATAATGTATCTGGGAATAGTTGCAGATAACTGAATTTCCATTTTGTTCCCAGGGTTATGTTTTTTACTTCTAGTGGCATTTCTGAAAATCTCAGTAATTCTCTTATGCAACCACTTGCAGCAATAATACACTCTGAAAAAACACGAGAGACCCAGTGAAGGCTAGGAGAGAATTTAATGCTTTAAACAGGGAAATCTACTGAGCAACCGGATGCAGTGAAAGATGCCCCTGCCCACAGCAGGGGGGTTGGACCAGATGTCCTTTTAAGATCCCTTCCAACCCAGCTTGTTCTATGAATCTGTGAAGTGTTAATATGTTCAAACTTAACCTGTTCTGAGAGGATTGCTCTACCTTTACTACTTATCTTTCCTATTTAGATGGCAAAGGGAGGAAGGTACTATTTGTAAAATCTACCAGGTTTTTATGTGAAGTCGTTCGGTTTTTTGTTGTTTGTTTTTTTTTTTTTTTTTTAGAGACTGAATGTAATGTTATGTAATTGTAAAAGACATATATGGGTTTGGTTGGGAGTTTTTTAGTTCTGTATTTAGCTTGCCAGCTTACTTTCCCTGTCGTATGCAACATTTAGGAGGCTGTTGGGAAGGGATGCTTTAGCTTTTGTCGGGGTAGGTTTCTCTTATCAATAGGGATTATAAAGACAGGCAGTTCTCCTGCCTCATGTAATCAAAAAAAGCGGGGAGGGAGACTGGCTGCCCAAAACTTGGCTGTGTAAAGGCTGAAAGTTGTTCTGCAAGTCTTGCATGTTCAGCTGAAGGGGAAAAATAGTTATAATGTAAGGCTGGTTAGAGCTGCCAGTTTTATGTGGTAAAGTCTTACCAGTTGATTGATGTAAATCAGTATCTTCTGTCTTGGGTGGATTTTCTGATTATTGCATCTCAGTTGCCCTTGTCAAACATGCACTTTTGAATGCTTGCTACTTGAACCACCCAGCCACTATTGAACGATGCTCTATAACAAGCAATGTAGTTATTTAAGTGTTGTGTGGCATATGTAGCTGTGACTTCCTAGGTGTCATATTATAATGTTGTTACTTGCTGCTCTGGCTTTAAGCTTCAACTCTACTCTTGTGAGATGCCACCCGGAGCACTGCATCCAGCTCTGGGATCCCTGGCATAGGAAGGAGATGGACCCGTTGGAGCAGGTCTAGAGGAGGCCTCATGATGATCCCAGGGCTGGATCACCTCTGCTGTGGAGACAGGCTGAGAGGTGGAGTTGTTCAGCTTTGAGAAGATAATACTCCAGGGACACCTTACTGCAGCCTTAAAGTACATGAAGGGGGCCTATAAGAAATATGGGGACAGACTTTTTAGCAGGGCCTGTTATAGAACAAGGGGTAATGCTCTTAGGCATTTAGGTTGGGTATAAGGAATAAATTATTTACTGGGAGGGTGATGAAACACTGGAACAGGTTTCCCCATGGAGGCTGTGGATACCCCATCCCTGGAAACATTCAAAGGCAGATTGGACAGGGCTCTTAGCAGCCTGATCTGGTTGAAGATGTCCCTCCTCACTGCAGAGGAATTGGGCTAGATGATCTTTAAAGTCCCCTTCCAAACCAAACGATTCTATGATTCTAGTAAAAGTGTGGAAGATCAGCTTCCCCATTCATTTTGAGTTCCCTGTAATGTCTTCACTGAACTGAACTCTGAAGCTGCTTTTTTTTCAGGCCCCTCTTTTAATGATAAAGGCAAGTTAGGAATAACTTTTGATGCTACCAAATTATGCAATAGCTGGTATGTGTAACTGTTATTTTTATGCTTTTTGCTGTCCTCCCCATATTCAGTAGTACCAAGAGTCTCATTTTAGAGTTGTAGTCTTCTTAGGAAGAAAGGTACATACATACAGATGGTTGTGCAGTAAACTGTAGATGTCAGTGCCTTCTTAGAACCTCTTTTCTTTCAGTGTACAGACCATTACAATGTGTGTGTAGAGTTTCAGATGTAGTGGGCTTTAAAATATGAAATATAGCTCTTCTCTTGTATGAAATGATTGCTGTATACATGAAAAATTATTTCAGCAAAGCTTGCTGGGCTTTTTTAACTTGGCTCACAAGTAATAAAAGTGCCAGATGACAAGAAAAATCTTGTGAACAGGCGTTTACAATTTTTTTTTATTTGAAACCTTTCTTACAGTAACAGTAGCCTTTCTTACTGCTTATTCATGATATTTTTTTTACAAGTATTTATTGTTTGAGATTATAAAAAGTTATGGTAGCAATACCTTTTAAGCTCACTGAAGGGTTATCATATTCATTCGAAACCTAACTGAGGCTGAAGTTTCAGATTTAGTGTGTTTCAGCCTTAGTTATATAAAAAAAGCTGAATTTCCTCAGCTGCAATAGTTTCAAGCTTTGTAACTTCAAGCAGGGTTGAACTTTGGAATTTAACTTAGATTAAGCCCTACAGGCTCTGTGAAAGGGGGAGTATTGTAGTGATGGTGCTGGGGGGGGGTGTGAGCTCTGTTAGGGAAGGGTGCAAAAAGCCTCCCACTAGTTTGGAGTAATTTAATTTTAAATTATCATAGAATCATAAAATCTTTTATCCAGGAATCTCCAAGTGCTCTATAAACACTTATGGCTTCATTCTCACAGTGTTCTTTCGTATTTGCAATAAGGGAGTGCTGTGGGAGTGAAATGTTACCTTAATTTTCTGCATGTGAGATGGGCATGTTATGGGTCTAGCACAACAAACGTTCATGATGACATGAGAGCGTGAGTCACAGTGTAGACCACAGTTTTATTAAACTTAATCATACAGTTGCAGGTGAAAATTAAAGGCCATAATCATATTGTTAAAGGCCTAGAACTGTTCCATAGTCACAGAGGGATTCAGTACTAGTGTTGGTAGCAGATACTCATACAGTAGTCAGCAGCATTGCCAGGCCCAAAGCTCATAGTTTTTCTCATCATTCACTAGATATGAAAGTTAAAATAGGATTAAGAACAGGAGGATCCATTTCTTTTTTTAATCCATTTGTTGGCTCATTCTGCTTTTTCATCTTATTTTGATTTTTTTAATACTATTTTGTACAGCTTCTGAGTCATCAAAAGGTTTGTAAAATGGCTTTTAAAGAGCTTCGGTGTTTAATCACTTGAATACAAGTTAGCAAACGGAAAGAAACAGAGAAAACAAACAAATTGAATGATGCTACAAATCTCAGCTGCAAGAGTTAAGAGGATGCAAGTTCTGCTGTTTCCTTGGGCGGCCTCCTCGTTTGTCCGTTGCCTTTTTTTTTCCCCTTGTCTTATTTAATCAATATAGTTTTCAGCTTACTGCTTCTTTGTATCATGGTTCCTCACCAAAATGTCACCAGCCCAGCAGTGCTTCAGGTTACAGTCTGTATCACATCAGCTGCCTTAAACTGTAGCTGGAATTCCTGGTTTTTGCTGGTACCTGCCCAACACTGCCATTTAATAACGGCCTTGTAAAAAGCATAGAACTTGATGTGGAAACATTTACTATGTTTTCATGATTTTATTTTTTTTCCCCAAAAAATGAAGCTGGGTGGAATAACAATTTCATTTCAAAAAGAAATCATTAGAGTGAGTTTCTTGGAGACAGGGTTTCAGCAAAGGGGAGGTTGTGTGTAATAAATCTGAGAACTGTGAAACGCAGTAGTTTATAACCAAGCTTTTATGAAAGGAGTAAAGAATAAGAAAACTTCCTATCAAATAGCTTTGATGGAAAGGATCTGCTTTTCCTTAGAGGCACATGAACACTTCTGTACAAACATGGAAAGCCAATACAACTGCAAAGACTTCTTGTTTGGATACCTTCTTTGTTGTGTTGGTGGTGTTTTCTATAGTCCTCATGCTGCATCAGCAGTTGTGTATCTGGCGAGATCTGTAAAGTTGACTCAAGTGAAGAATTCAAGAAAGGAGAAAGACATACCAATGCTGCAGAACATGAAAAAAACCCATAATATTTGGGATTCCAGTGGAGATTTTCTTAGGTGTAGCCAGGATTATTTTCACTTTACAAAGAGGAAAAAGTTACTTGTGAAGCTTGAATTTATCCAATTACTTACATAATTGGCATACCATTTTTTTTGGTAAATAATTGAGGAAATTGGTTTGAAACATTGTAAAGATAAGTTGTGAATTTGATTGGTTCCGTGCTTCCACTTTGGCTGGATAGTGACACCTCTAGATGAATCTGAAAGTAAGTTTTATAACATGACAACAACTTGAAAAAATTAGCAAAACACAGGTTGGATTATAACTTCTTTTTTCAGGTTTGGATTTTGGCTCCTTTTCTTCCCTGAAAGCTTATTTTTCAAATGTGTATACAGACTTCTGTTACAGTTTTGCCCAAAATATTTTCTTCTTAATTCCTGCTGTATAGTCACATTGCTCAGAATAAAGTCCAAGGTTCTTCTGCTTTCACCTACAGTGAAGAGAATGGGATTTTCCAGTTCTGCAGTGTCAGTTCTCAATTTCATTGGTGTCTGTGCTAAAAATGCAAATTTCTTAGAATATTTGTTGTCTTGAAGGTTCATTTCAATTCAGATATGTGATCATGAACCAAGATTATTGTGCATTAAATTACCACACATTAAGTGTGGAAGCCTGCCTCTTACCTCATTTTCCTGAGTCATGGTTTTTATTTTGTGCTTTGAAGCATGTAACAAATGCTACTGCAAAACACTCGGTATGATTACTAATAAGTTGTGCAAATGCTGCTCAGCTCCAGGGGTAGAATAACCAAGGTGTTGGGTTCACAGTGTTGCCTTCTGCTGGTTTATGCAGGCCTTGCCCAGGTCTTCCTATGGGGTCACAGTCCAGCTGTGGCTGCTCAGAGGGCTCTGGTGACATTAGGCTGAAAAGGCATCATTTCTCTCTGAAGGCACTCATAGACTTGTCCCTGCTTAAACAGGATTTGTGCATTGTGTGTCTTCGGCTTATCTCAGAGTTGGTGTGTGATGGTCCTTTGAGTCATGAAGTTTTTCTTATATAGAGATAAAAAAGACTTAATGGTTTCTGTACTTTGTATGCTACAGTCATTTGTCTTGATTTCTTGGGTTTTTTATTTAATTTTTAGTCTGCAAGGAAAAACCTGTCTTAACTGTCAGTGTGTATTTCAAGATATTTCTCTTTACATTGCCTGTGATATAAACAATATGCAGCAGCATCCTTTCAGTTTCCTCTTAGCAGAGGATGTCAGTAAAGATTGGGCTGCTAAAACAGATACTTATTTTTCTTAATTTTCTTTGTTATTTGCTGGAGAGAGCCAACCACTGCTGTCCCCCCTCTGCACCCCTTCTCTGTATTTCAGTATGAACATATTTACAGAGTTTTTGTGACAAACTTCTGGAAGAAACCTTGAGGCTCAAGGGTACTCATTGATATCCTGAGCACCCCAGAGAGGCTTCTTGGCTATCATTAGTCATTGGAAGATGCATCTTCCTCAGCACACACCTTCCTACACCTTCCTCCCATCCCCTACGGCGTCGACATCTCTGTTTCAGTTTGAAGTGTCCCTTCTGGTAGATCCTGTAGGTTACCAGGCAGGCTCGATGCAAACTCCTAACTGAGGCTAATCTGTTTAGCTCGTTACTGACTCTCGGTTTGAGACAAAGCACAGAAAGAAGTGACATGAGAGATGCCTGTGTGAGAGCACTGCAGGGAGGGGGGAAGAGATTCACCTTTCTTTCCATAGTACCAAAAGTAAGGGGCGTTGTATGAAGAAGTGTTTGCAGTATTTTCAGGAAGCAACTGGACAAGTGGGGTAAGTGAAGTCCTAGACACCACTCCGGTTCCGAAGGTTGCTTAGCTACAGGTAGTGCTTGCCAGATTCCAGCTGTCCTCTAGGCTTTGGGTGTCTGATCCACACCTGGAAATGGGACCCTGGAATAGAGAGACACTTCAGTCCTTGTGGGACTTGTGTTCCTTACAGGATCGAGGGTTGTCCATCACACTTAGAGTGGGAACACACTTGGGTTCTCACTTACAATGCTTTAAAACAATGTCAGCTTACAGGTTGGAGTGAACTTGTGAAGAAGATGCTGAAGTTGTTTGCGGAGTTCTTACTGGAGTAATTCTCAGGTATTAGTTGCAGTTGATGCTACACATAATGGGTGGATAGCAATATACTGGAGAGAGCCTGTTAGCCGTGTATGTGTTTTTTCTTCCCTTGCTGTGTGATCTGAATTCTGAGGTTGATGAGTGCCCTTGGATGCCGTGTTTAGAGTGCCTCTGAAAAACTCTGGCTGGTTTGTTGGCAGTTTTATCTCAATACCAAAGTAATTATTCTGGGTTTAAAGAATAACCTTCAGATTTGCTATTATAACACTTCTGTGTGTTACAATAGTAATATATAGCACTACTATAGATAGCATTACTTTACATTTGCAAAATGCTAGATGCTTTCTGATAAAAAGAGCAACTCGTACTGTCTTTCTGTGTTCTATAACTTGCTTGTCATCAGTGAACCTATGAGCTTGACATCAAGCACGAGCTAAATGCTGGAGGAATACAATGGGTTTTTTGAGTTCTGGAGCAGTTTGGGTAAAAGCAGAGGTGGCAATTCCAGGTTGTCTTTTTAGGCATGTTCTCCTCTGTTGAATGTTGGAGGAGTAACACGCCTGAAGCCACTTGACATAGAAGTCAATTCAAATAATTCCTTGTTGCTCTGCAACAAGTTGTTGTGAAGACTACACCTACAACCAGAAGCCAACTTCTGAAAACAGAATGTCATATTAAGTCTGACAGTGTTCTTAGACTTTGTGTTTACATGTCATACAGAAAAAATGGTGTTTCTGAAAAGGGGGTGAGTAACAGCAAAACTGAATACCTGAGCAAGTAGAGAAGGATTTCAACCAGTATTACAGAAAGACAAGGGAGGAAAAGCAGCATGGAGCTGATGCCTTGTACAGGTCTGCTGAGCCAATCTCTTTCCTTCTCTTTGTTGGGGTTCTTCCTTCTGGCTTTTTTTTTTTTATTTTAAATGCTTGCTGTGAAGCTGAAGTCTTGAAACTAGAGATGGTTTCTCAAAATGATTTGGGAGCACTGCAGCGTAACCAGATCATGATGAAGCCTTCTTGGAACTACAGTAATATAAATATTATATTAAGGTTGGTTATTAAACTGTAGAAAGGGACAGAGCAGTTTGTTGAAAACTGTAATTACTTAGGTTATTGCCAAGCTGGAATGAAGGTAGTTGTTTTGCAATAACCAAAAGATGGAAGATAAGTAGTATGAGCAGCAGCATAAAACCTGTGAATGCCCACTGTTTGGCTATTAAGAATTTCTTGTCAAATGTGTTGAGAATTATTTTTATTGCCAGTGACTCACAGTCACTCGCTCAAGGTGCCACTGAAAAATGAGATGTTGCAAAAAATTGCTTTATGTATGTGAGATAAATAGGATAAGCAAAGAGTTAAGGAAAAGTTTTATTTCAACTTTGTAAGAGACATTCTGTTTTATCAGTTCATTATCAGAAATCAGTTCAATCTGTCAGTTTGGTGCTTTATGTGAACTTTTCCAATGGCAACCAGTAAAAATTTTTTCCCCTTGTATATAAATCACTAAATCTGTCAAAGTCTGCCTTCAGCCTGGCTGTTCATCCATATGCTGCAGAATGCTGAAAGAACGGGAATGCAGCTATTTCTTAGACAGAACTATTTTACTGTGCTCTGGAATGCTGGATGTGGAAGCTAATTAGCATTTTTTTGAAATTTCTTTGTAGTTTATTATTACTCAGTGCAAAATTTCACCTGGGTATATGCAAACAAGTTCATATTTATCTTGGTAGGGTGGTATGATGTCTGAATGGCAATGGCTCACAATAAAAACCAGGATGGGTTCGTTTTCTAGCATCTTACAGAACAGTTTCTCGAAGCAATTTAACCTTTTCTGTGTGAAGCAGTCACTGGGGAACCTTCTGTATATTTCTACATTATAATCTGTTCTTACACATAAAGCAACTTTAAACATTTTTTTTTTTCCCCAGTATGCTGCAGAGGTTCAGTAGTTTGTTTTTAAATGGAGACAGAATAATCATAACAGCTCTTTGTGGGTTTAGAAACCACATGTCAAGGCTCTCTGAAATGTCTAGCTGCCCTAATACTTGTATTTGAACTTCTGCTGGTGCAGATGTGAACTGTGATGGATTAGTGGGTCATCTGGTTCTCTAAAATTATTTTGTAGCTATCATATTAGAAATTTATGTGTTAAAATAATTCAGCTTTTTATGGCCATGTGCACTGTAATGAGAATCTGCTAAGATGTTGAGTTTAAGGAAAAAAAATTTGGACCACTGAAAGAATAAACCTGAATGTGTGTGAAAGGTTTGTTTCCTATAGAGCTCACACATTTTTCTTCTCAGTGATCTGAATTTGCTGCACTGTAACTTGCCATCATATCCAGGAGACTTAGTGATTTCAAGGCATTAGGAAAAATAAATCCATCACTGTATACCTCATGAATGCATCCTGCAATATGTTATCACTAAAACTACTTACACTTAGTACAAATAATTAAATTCCACTGATTAGATTATTTTTTCTCCTCAGAATGGGAAGCGTCCTATTCACTGTTCTGTCCTTCTCACAATCAAAACAACATATGTTGTAATTGCTGATTTCTTGATGAATTCACAGTAATAATCATGAACTGTTGGTTGTTGTTTTGCTTGATACAAGAACATTGCTTTTGTCTTGAATGAGGTACTGCCAATATACAAGTAAGGATTAGGTTTTATGGAATGTGTTTAGTGTATTCAGTGAAGTTGTATTACAGGCAGAGTGGAGTTTTAATCCAAGGTTTTTCCAGCAGTCATCAGAAAAAAATTGACAGATAGTTCTTACTCTGTCCCAATAGTAGATGTAATTTTCAGGAGACTCTTCTTTCTCTTCTCTGCCATTTTCTCTCTGTAGCACATCTGTCTCCCCTAGCAAGTGACTACTGATTTTTCTTGTAATTAGCTTTGATTCTTTACATTTTACCTGTTTTTCTGGGTGTTAGTTTTTTGTTTGTTTGTGTTTTGTTTGTTTGGATAAGCCAAGCCTCTTAATCTGCATGTAATTTTGGAGCCATCAGGTAGTGGTGCTGATGTCAACTTTTCCATTTAAGCCTGGTAATATTTTTCTGAGTAGAAATAACATGTCAGCAGAGGGCTGCCTCAGCAGCCTGATCCTAGAGGACAAATGGGAAAATCAGGCAACAAGAGCCTCCATGAATGAACACATCTTGTACTTCAGAAGTATTTTGTAATAGCTAAACCATCTGCTGCACAGAACTGAAAAATTTTGAAGGCAATGTCTGCATCTGTTGGTTCCAGGCAACACTTAGCCCTTGCAGAATTGGTCTTTTTACTTTGTGCTCATAGTCTGACGTGGGGCTGGGCAGCCTTTCTCTTGCAGAGGTGAAATGTTTTAAGATACTGCTCCTCAAAACTAGACCAGATTCTTAATGGCCAGTTTTCAGGGGAATATGCCATGATTTTCCTGTACCAAACTTTGTTTTTCCTTTGGACTACTTGGCATTATGCTTTTTCCTCTCTCTTCCTGGGGTGCTGTGGCTGCTTATGCCTAAGTGAAATTTTTCTTGGCACGAGCTGACAGACAAACCTAAGAACTAGTCTGAAAAAACTGCTACTTTTGACTCTCTTCCCAGCTTGCAACTACACTGATTTTATGAATGGAGAAAAAAAATTCTCAGAGCATGGGTTATTCCAGTCTAGGTGGAATTTCTGCCTAGGCTGAGTAAGGGTCTAGGAACCTCTGAATGGACTTAGTAAGTCATGTGGCAATGTGATTCAATAAACTACCAGCTTAGGAGACCCAGACAAATTTAATTCCTCACTACCAAGAATGTATATTCATGTCTTCAAGGTATATAAAAGAATATTAATGACTGAGATGGTAAATTAGTGATAGACTGTGACTGAGAACTAAGAGTTATGTGGAGCGTGGAATCCAGACTTCTTTTGGTTGAAGGGAAAGGGGCACCCTGTGTTCTTTAAACAACCAAAGTACAGATACTTAAATTTTAACAGTACCCTGTCCACTGTCCTATGTCAGTAATGCTCTGACTCAATTCTCTCCCAATGAACATCTCGGTTATCAGTTCCTGTACAAGACATGAATGGAAGGCCAGTTTTTTTGAGTATGTAATATTTTGATTAGGTTTTATTTTGTGGGATTGTGCAAGCTGCTCTCTCTGGTGTCTCCCTACGGAGTCAATTTATATCTTTCTCACTTGTTTGTTTTGAGCCTTTCTAGTGATTTTGAGATAACTGAATTTAATAGTACAAAGCTTGATAAAACCATATGTAGTGACAGGTGATGGAAAATGAAGAGAACTGTACTAGATTTTGGGTTGTTAGAGGTTTTTTAAATTGCAAATTGTTGTTTCATCCAGCTAAAATGTTGCCAGGGCCTTAGACCAACCTCATGTCACTGAGGTCTTACTCATCTGTCTTTGCTGAAGAGCATCCTGGTATGATGAGTGATTTGAACTTTGTGTCTGTGTTTGCTGTAGGATTTCCAGCCCCCAGCTGTGGGCTGGCAAGGAGAGGGTTATATTCGATATGCACATACCTTATGCACAAACCCCCTTCTCATAATCCGATACAGAACACCATGTTTTATTATGGTTTTGTTGCTAGACATGCTAGAAACAAAACAGCCTTGGGGATAATAGCAGGTTTTTGGGTGAATATTCTAAACTTGGCTAGGTGACTGTGAATACAGAACATCAGCTTCGAGTACGACTCTAGGTTTTGGCCTGATTTTCAAAATAGACACAGAGAAAATACATGTTTGAAATCACTTCTTGTGTCAAGTGCCTTAAGTGTCTGGTTTTTCTTATTCCCTCTCACACAAATGTGATGTTTTGGTTCCCATCCTCAGCTGGCATGTTGCTTTTCATGCACTGTTGCTGCCATGATAAGGACTGTTAAATGACTTACTCCAGCGAGTGTTTTTTGTTGGAGGTATCCTGCGGTATTTTACATCGTTGTAATTTTTTGCCTTTATGGCACAAATGCCCTGCTTCTTTGAGGAGGAGCAGTGTCCTCTGTATTGGTGGGGTGAGGAAGGTTGGAAAATAGAAGAATGATGATGTAGAAAGACTTGGAGGTACAATGCAGGCAGATGCACTTCGTACACATGGGGGGAGAGATGGTTCAGGGAGCGAGGCAGGCCAGTCTGCCAAACCACATTTGTGTGTGCTGCAGCTGCACGTAGTCTAGTTCTGTCTGGCTTCTGGCAGCCTGAGAGACTTTGGGGTGTTCCAGAGCATGAGTGAAAAGCTCACTTTGTATAATTTCAACTGGTTTGCTCTAGTGTTACTGTGGAGCAGTAAGTTTTCATGATAGCAATGTTTTGAGTCCAGTGTTTTTTGATTGAGTGGGTTAGTTAAGGGTAATGTCAGTTCCCAAATTGCAGTCTCCTGTATTGAGTGGTGCTTGTGGTGAGGTACATTAAGGCAAGGCTTTACTGTAGCATCATCCATTGCAAGTCAGAATAAATTCCTCAGCTCGTGAAATGAAATGTATGAGAGTCGTGTTGTCTTCTACATTCCATTGCTGAAGTGTATAGCTGTGCTCTGCTGGAGAGTTTTCCCATCTGTCACAGAGGATGATATGCAGAGAGGAATTTTGAATCAGTCTTCGCCTGAGCAGAATGAAGAGAAAAGGAACTTTTCTCTTTGAATTCTAATTTTTCTTTTTTTTTCAGATTTTTTCCCTGCAGTATATCTTGCTCTAAGTGCTGCACATTTTTTTTATGTAACAATTTGTTCAGAGAAAAATTGTGTAAGAGAAGGTTCTCCCATTTGTTCTCTTTTGGGAATCACAAGGCTTTATTGGGTTACCTGGAATAACTGGGCCGAGTGCAGGTCCAGTGTGGCAGGAGCTCAGAGCCACATATGTACTGCAGGAGAGGAATGAATGGCACCCTGGTGATGGTGGGGTGACAGACCACAGCCTCATTAGGCTCCTTTGCAGAAATTTGGGGTGTATAAAACAAGTTCTCTATGTGCCCATCTGCTCTTCACAAATGCTAACAACTTCATGGTAAGAAACATATATAATAACTAGAAAGTGTAGCAGACTCCTGGTTTATGTTTTGCATAATAAAATTATTTCCTGGGAAATAAAGATGTTCATAATAGCTCTGCTGGTAATTTAGCAAGTCTCACTTCACGGGTAATTTCGTTTTTCCTTCATGGAATAAAGTAACTTGCATAGCTTTCTTAAAATTTTCCCTTTTCTAATACAATTTTATATATACAAGGTCTGTTAATGTAATTTTTGTAATTCAAGTTGCCTCATTTACAGAATCACAGAATAGTTAATGGTTGGAAGGAACCTCTGGAGGTCATTCAGTCCAACCCCTCTGCCAAGGCAGGGGCACCTGGAGCAGATGACAAGTGGGTTTGGAATGTCTCCAGAGAGGGGGATTCCACGACCTCCCAGTGCTCAGCCACCCTCAGAGTAAAGAAGTCCTTCCTCATGTTGAGGTGGAGCTTCTTGTTTTGTAGTTTATGGCCGTTACTCCTTGTCCTGTCACTGGGCCCCACTGAAAAGAGTCTGGCACTCCAGGATTTATCTTGTTAGGAGGCCTGCATTTGTCATAGCTTTGTCATAGCTTTAGAATTTGGCTTTATGATTTGATGCTCAGAAGTTACCAGTGAGAAGAGCTGGGTTTACTGTGGAACTTCAAGGTGCTTTCCAAACAGGAAAGGTTTGTATCAGGTTTATAAATCCATATTTTATATCTTTGTTTCCTCTATCTGCCCTGTTCTCAACAGTATTACTGGATTTGGCTTCTATTTTAACATGAGTGCTTTTGTTTGTGGGTTTTTTGTATCCTGTACTTCAGATTTTTATTGCCTTCCTCATTGCAGCACTTAAGCATTCAGTGATGTGTTAAACAGTGACCACTGTATTTCACGTGTGGATTTTGTATAATTTAAATGCAGAGCTGCCTGTCTCAAACTGATCTTTCTGAAACAATCTGCATTCATATACCACCTGGGACTTTTTGCCATAATTTTTTGACAGGTTATTTTGCTGAATATGGAATAAATATATAAATGCATATCCCCAAAATGAGTCATTGTGTTGTAATCAGTCGGTCCTTTTGCCACCTTACTGTAATTACACACCCCACGCCCCTCTAGGTAAGGCACTTTCTTTGGCTGAGGTTGTACTGGGACATGACTGGTCCTTGGGCTGCTGTAGGTAGTAACATGAAGAATCGAGCAGTAGCTGCTTGGAGAATAAAAGTAATACCAGCTTGATTTACATTTCTCTTTTCAGTCCATTTCAAAAATGTAATTGTGTTTTGCTGAATATAAATAATCTTCAATGTCCCTTCAAAATACATGCATTTCTCCAGACTTCATCAGTTCCAAGTTTTATATTCTATTGCCTGTCATCTCCAATTGATAAATTTTGGAGTTCCTTTTTCTCTCAAATAAACAAACAAAAAAATAAATGATTAAAAATTGTTTCTCAACACATGCTTTAATTATGGATATTAGTCATGATTTTGAATGGCATTTGTATTCACAGTGCAATTTTGGGATGTGGTAACATCATCTCTGAAGTTAATGTGTCTTCCTGAACAGAGCCTTTAATTGGATGTGTTCTATTTTAACCTAATTTGTAATGATTTTCTATGTATATCATTGATACTTAAAAATAATATAAAAATAATATAAAGGAAAACAAATAGCAAGTACAAAAAAAATCTGAGTTATAGTATATTGGTGCATATATTTGCAGTTTAAAAAAATCTCCATCAGTCTTCACAACATTTTCTCTGAAAGGAAATGCTATATTTTACCTATAACTTGGTAAGGAAAAGCAATGTAGCTTTAGAAGTTGTAAAATATTCAGTACATGAGGAAAATGTTGCCTGACTAGATAAGATAACTGCTTGGATGAATAACTGAAAACATTTTACTGTAAGACTTTTCAATTAATTGCTTTGACTGTGTTTGCAAGTTGCAACAAAAGTATAAAATATGGGTGTCCTTTAAGTATTTCTCCACAGTTGCTTGGGTCACGTATATTAAAAGCAGGGGGGTTATGTTTAATAATGCATTGAGTTTTGTTTTTTTAGATCATCATTGGTAGTCCCTGAAGCTCTGCAGGCATTTTGTCTGCAGGCTTGCCTGTGTCATAGATGCTGGGTTTTGAAAACTAAAGCAAAGCTGTGGCTCAGGTGTGGTATAAGCGCTGCTGGAGGGAGCAAAACTGAAAAGGCTACAGGTGCTGGAGCTAAATTCGGTTCAAGGCAGTTTGTCCCTGAGGCAGCAAGTAAGGGCAAAAAAAGATTTTTGTTTCAGTAGGTTTGAACCGATGTCTCTCGCCTTCAGAAGGAAATTGTACCGTTATGCTCCTGGCAAATCTAGAGGGGTCTGGAGGTCTCATCTTTGAACCTTTGAATGGAACAACAAAGTACTGATTGGGCTGGAGGGACACTTATCTGGTTTAGGCAAGACTGCAGTGGGAAAGTACTTCCAAGTTCTAACCTCTACTTTGCAATTGTTACAGAGAACAGAAAGGCTAGAGCACAGAAAAACTGAGGGATTTACTGAGAGGAAGACTGCCAAGGGTTATTCTTGCCTATTTGGGAGCAAATTCCCATGTTTTAGACAAGTAATGTGATCATGTGACTGTAGGTTAGACAGCTGTGCAAGTCAGGCAGCTGTATAAGTAAGGCTACAACTGTTACCAACTGTTTTCAGAGCAGTCTTGAAATTAAGGGGAATAATTAAGAATTTGGATTTCAGAAATGTCAGGAAAATTCCGACACTTTGATTTTATGTTGATTATTCAGAGAAAAATATGCACTGTTTCACAATTGAAAAGCAATTAATAGCTTTGATCCCGGACTTGCATGTGTGCTGAACCTTCTGTCAAATGCAGTATTCATAGTGAAACCAATTAAATTGTTTAACCTGTTATGGGATTGAAATACAAGCTATAGCTACTCCAGCAAGTGTTCTTTAAGGCTTTGGAAGCACTTGAAGTCTCTACCCCATTACTTGTGAGAAGTTAAGAGGCTTCCTTTGCTTTTGGTCTGGTCCCTAATCAGTGTTCATTTCTGGAGCCTGACTGGGGGATGTGGAGCCTGTGTAGAGCAGGGGTGGTAGAGAAGATAGTTCAGCTTAGCTGGAAGGTAAAGTTTACTACTGTCTGCTGATAAAGGCCTGCAGTGGGTGTTCACATTGAAATTGAAGTGAATTATACTTTTATGAGTTAGTATTTTTGCATTACTTAAGCATGCTTCATTTTTCAAACATCACTTTTCTGTTTCTTTTTGTGGTGGCTCCAATGTAGTGTTGGTTTTGGATACTATTATGAAGCATAACAAAGGAAAACTAGTTTGAATCATGTTCTTGCCAAAGCATTGTAAATATTACAGTAAGCATTACTGGTAATGCATTTCCTTGCTTTTAACAGCAGTTCTGCAATTAATGCCTTTACCTCTTTTTGTCCTTTAGCATACTATAGAAATACTTGGCAACCAGAAGTTGGCAGAATGCATTTGGGGAAAGCCTGAACATGTAGTTATAGTGTGAGTGATATTGCTGATCAATAAAGAGTAATAGGCTATAGGGAGTATGTGTAATAGCTTTTCTGAAAGCTGTCATTGGGAATTTGGGAAAAGTGTCCATTCATTAAATAGGTATGTTTTTTATTTATATTTACCAAAACAGGCAGGAAACGGGTCTGAGAAATTGATCTTGCCAGTAGAAACAGTATGTGTTTCTTGTTTTATTTTTCCTCTCAATAAATTAATAGAACTGTTCATCTTAGGAAAATATAAGCCAGAAAAGCATTCATGGTTGTATTTAACTTCTGCATAGTTTTTGCGCATTCTGTGTCTGTGATTTAAGAGGAACTTGTTGGGTGTGGGGAATAGCTGAAGTCTGATAGTTTATCCAGCATGTATGCTGATGAGGAGAAATGGTCAAACTTGAACTGTGTGCTGAGCTAGCACAGAAAACAGGAATAGCTGTACAAACCCATTTGTCTCCCAGGAGAGGTTTTCTCTGTGACCGGGAGACCAAGGACAGACCTTGAGGATATTGTCTGAAAAGACCTGGGAATGCCTAATTGAGCAAAAAATATTCAATTCAGCGGGGAGTGGGAGCAGGGATGCATGGAAGCCTTCTGCCATGCACTACCATGTAGTCAGTCTCCTGTCTTCCAGCAAATATATGCTTTTCATATACTTGAATATATTTTATTGTTGTTGGACTGTTTCAGAAGTTTTAAACGTAGTTTGAAGTACTCTGTGGTCCTGCTGTTGGTCTGTCTGGTTTCTTTCCCCTTCCTCTCTTCTCGCTCATGTTCTGGTAATTTTCAAAGCCACTATTTATGCTCAAGTGTGCTTGGAAAAAGGATGCTAATCACAGTATCAAGACATTAAAAGCAGTGAAGTTCCTGAAAGTTCCCTAAAATTTCAAGTACGTCTCTACCTAAAAGGAGGTGGTGACTTTCTCCAAAGAGAGTGATGATAAATGCCTGAGATCAAGGACTATCTGGAGTGTGTTCCTTATTAGACATGAATGAATCCCCACAGATGGGTGCTGTGGTAAGCATGGGACAAATATCCACGGAAGCTTGCTGTTATCTGGAAGACAGAGTAGGAAACACAAGTTGACTGATGATGGCACTTGGAAAGCTACTTGTTTATCTGATTTAGCTGAAATAGTGGAAATAAGATCAAAAGACTTACTTATGCAAACATTCATTTGAAGTTATGGTCAGAAGGCAGAAGCTGGGAAAAGTTTCTGTGCTGAGGGCTGTAAGAGCAGTTTCTTTCATCGTTGGGTTTGAACAGATGCGTTTCGGAACAAAGTTTTGATGAAATCTTTTTGTTGCAATGATTGATTGTTCTACTGATACGATGCCAAGGTAGTTAAATCCTGAACATCTGGCAAGGTGCTCAGCCTGAGCTTATCGAAGGCCTCCTACAAGGCAAATGAGGTTATCTATGAGCAACTTCACACAGATGACTGTTCTTTTATTAAAATATGATATGGAACACCTCAGACTCACCATAAGTAAGTTTGCTGAGGCAAAGAAAAATAAAGATGCACTGTGAATATAAAAAACCTTAGAAATGTGCTATGCCTGAGAACAACTATGGAGCAACTTTTATAATCAGCAGGCTTGAACTTGCTGGGTCAGGTTTCCCTGTTGTTAGAGTTTTGTCTGTTCCCTGATTAACTAAGATGTGTATTTTATGATCCAGAAGTAAAATTGTGTATATGGCAGGTTGTTCAAAATGGGTCGGTACTGAACAGCAAGGCAGAATTGGTGATTTACCAGGTCTGCTAAGCATGAGCAAAGTACTGGAACTGTAGACCCAGGAGGGAAAAAATAATTTAGGAATGTGCGTGCTAAAAGATGACAGAACCAAAAAAAGTCTTCAAAACAGTCCTTTAGCTGCATAAACTGGTTATTTGAGGTTATTTTTTTTTATTTTGTTGTTTGTCTGATTCTGAAAGGAAAAAAGGTTATAGAGCAGAGGAATAACTAGAGAGAAATTACCATGGAAGACATGTCCAATAAGAGGTCATTGTTTGCCCAAGTGTTTAGGAGTTGTTATAAATATTTAGACACATCCATTAAACATGGTATAATATAACTAGAGTGGGTTAAAAGTCTTGTAATGCAGAGTCGTGAAGACATGTAGTGTAGCAAGTTGGTTTGCATTGCTGGAGGAAGAATAGCTGGGTGCCACTTCCAAATGGCCCAGGATTCCTCTGCGTGAGGGAGGGGCTGCAGAGCTGGAATTGAAGATAATTGATGAACAAGCTCAGGGAGCTAAATTGGCTGTTTTCCTCTTGATAGGTAACAAATCACTAAAAGCACTGCAGAACCTTATTTTGTTTGAAGAGATGCTTAGTTAAATGTTTAAATACAAAAATCTAGACAAATCTGAAACAAACTGCATAAAAGCATTAAAAAAAACCCAAACCCAAAACATTTAGAGAGTGATTTGTACATTTCAATATGTATCCTGACAAGCTGAATTTGCTGTTTCTAAGTAAATATTTGTTCTTTAAACTCAGTGTTCTTGCAGCAGCTGCGAATGAAATGTGATTATCTTAAGGTCAAACTCTGAGATATTAGCTGCTGGAGGAGGCTTTTGGTAAGTGTTTCTTAAGTTCAGTGGGGTGGGCTGACCTTGGCTGGCTGCCAGGTGTCCACCCAGCCACTCTCATTCCGCTTTGCAGCAGGCCAGGGGAAGAAAATAGGATGAAAAAGCTTGAGAGTCAGGATAAAGACAGGGAGGTCACTCACCAGTTGCCATCACGAGCAAAACAGATCCAATTTGGAGAAGGTTGATTTCTTGCTAATTAAAAATAGCCTGCCATAGGCTAGACGAGGAGGCAGCCTTGCAGGTTACCCACTCTTCACGTGGAAGAACTGGCTGCTCCATCACTTCAGTACAGCAAAACCCCTTTCTCTCCTGCAGTCTGTCTATCTTTCCTAGAAATCAAAGCTGTGGTTCAGCTGCAGGGCACTCCTGTTCCACCGAGTACATGTCCAAAAGCTTCACTAATATGTATTCAGCATATGCTTATGTGCTTCCCCCAGAAAATATGGATTTGAGCACATGCTTTTCTAGATTAGTATTATAAACACTCAAAAATAGAAACTCTGTACACTGACTTAATCTGTCATGAGTGAAAACCAACTGCGTGACAGTCTCAAATATTTGGAATTCTAGTTCAGCATTACTGTTATCAGATTTTGCTTTTTAAGGGGTTGGAATTATACCCAGTGTAGGGGAAATTGGAAAAACTCACTTCCCCTGAATTTTATTGTCCAATAAATCATTATCTCACTGGGGTTTTTTGGTGCTTTTGGTTGTTGTTGTTATTTTGGTGTTTTGGGGGTTTTTTTGCTTAAGGTGCTACTAGCATTTTATTGTGTTAACAAGCTGTTCACCTGCCTTTTTTGCTTGTGTAATGACATTCTGTGGATAAACACAGAGCAGCTGGCAAAGCTTTAGCCAGGCTGTAGCTTTTTTTCACTGTGCTTGTTTTTTACGTATCCTCATGATCAATAACCAATTGTTGTCTTCGTCTGTGTCTTTTTTTTTTTTTTTTTTTTTTTTAATGCATGAGCAACACCAATTTAAGACTTAATTGCATTGTACAAAATATGACTGAGGAAATTTTTTTCCTTTTTTTCCCTCTAACAGATAGCACTTCAGTAGACAGTAGATTAAATGGAAAAAAATCCCCAAACTAAATAAAAACCCAAACCCAAACAACTCCCTCCAAAACAACTGTGTTCTTGGAGCAGCAGAGTTCCTCTTTCATTTGGTATGAACAAGTATTTTTGCTGCTAAAGATTTTGGCATTTAACTGTCAGAAGTTTTGACTCACCTGCCTGTTAGAGAATGATTGTTTCTTCTTGCTATTTATCAACATTTGGAAATCAATGAAAAATTCAAAGGGCCTATCCAAAGGAAGGATATGAATACACTTCCTTACATGTGAGGTGAAAAATAGCAGATGTAACAACTTGCTGGTGTCCCTTTCTGAAGAAATACCTTAAATCTTTGGAATGTGTTGTGTGCCAGTTAAACCTACTATTGCAGCTGTGACTGGTGTAGAAGGTTTTCAGTTGGCTAAGTTTCTGTCACTGTAAGCGTGTTACTTTTTCACACTGGCAATGAATAAACTTTGGACTTTGTACCTAAATCCTATCACTTTTGAACAAAAATTTTGTTCCTTCCAATAGTGTTATGTAAGTCTTAGTTACGTTTAATTACTCGAAACTACTTACATGCAATATCATTTGTAAACTTTCAAAACACTGAGTTGCCTCATCAGCGGCTTTATTTAAATTGCTTAAGGACCTAATTCTGCCTTGTGCACAGAGCACGTTGTCAACTTGTACAGTGACTTGTTTTTCAAAACAGAAGCAGCATTCTCTGTACACTGCAGAGTAGAAGCAAGTTTCTAACCTATAGCTTTTCTGAATTCCCATCCTAAGGGGGATGTGCTTCCACTTGGGAAGTCTCTTTTCTGATTTCTGTGTTGTGCAGTAGTTGTTCATATTTGGGACTGTCTAATAATGCCAGCACTCATTTTAGGGAATGGAGATTTTGAGGTTGATCCTGTGCTTCTTTACTTTCCCCGAAAATATAGTAGGCAACAGATTTAGACTGAGAACAACCAGGCCTTCAGTAATAGAGACACTAACACCACTGTTGCAACCCACCTCTGAGTCAGGGTAACTGAGATTGCTGTTAATGAAACCCTTGGGTGAATTAGAGTAAAACGACACTGAATAACCAGGGTATGTATGAGGCAGACTTATTTTAAAACAGTTTAATTGCAGCGGAACGGAGGTATGTGGACATTTCGGTTCTTTTCTATAAAAGTATAAAAATACCATGAAGAAAACATGGAAGGAAAAGAGAGAAGGAAAGGATAAAATTAGGTAGTGGAGAGGAAAGGTATCACCACCCATGAATCCATTGATGAGACTTGATCATTGCTGGTTTGCTGTAGTGGCGATTGGAGTCTTCATCTCTTGGAGTGGGGCCTGTGAAATAAAAAGTTCATCGGGTTATTTACATTAAAGTTGCCGTGGGAATGCCTGGAGCCCTCGCAAGGGAGGGGATTCTTTGTATCTGATGCAGTGTTATGGGGCATGCACATATTTCTGATGGACAGTTCCCAAAAAGAATCAGGAGGTGCTTTGGGGTTCTTGGTGGCCTGGAACCCCCTCTGTTGGTCTTGCCCACTCCTCGACCCCACTTCTGCTCTTGCACTGCATTTTGTGTGGTCCCCATGGTCCTAAACAGGAAAACTGGCTCCAGAAAGGTGCTGCCCTACCTTTGTACAGCCCCCATTTCCAGGCACATCCTGTTCTATTCTTGACCATTTGAGTGGTCATCAGTGTTTGAGACATAGCAGTGCATTAACTCCTTACTGTCCAGGCTTCTAAAAACACCTTTCCCTTACCAAAGGGAGAATAAGGGAAGCTGTGTAGATGCAAGACAGTTCCACTGATGTGAATGTGATGGCCTTTCTCTAAAACTTTTCAGCTGTTAGAGCTGTAGCAGAATAGAAATGGGTGAGCAGGCAATTTAACCTGAAGGGTTAAAGGTTGTGTCATGTGGCCTTGCAGCGGTTAAAAATATTGCACGTGGACTGTCACCAAATATTGTCCCGTGATTGTAAAGGCATTTCATAGAATGTGTAATAAAATACATGTATTTGCGTAAAATGCACCTTTTACCAAGTACTACTTGAAAAGTTACCCAGTAGATGTGGGTTTACTTTGTTCCCTTGTCAAAAAGCAATCTGAATTTACCATCAACAAAGGCATATAATTAATGCTTTTCTGTATAGTTTCTTTCCATGGCGATCAAGTCAGGGTTTCTGAGCGTGTGGGAGAGACATAAATGCTTAGTGCTGGAAAAGTGCCAGTGAACAAAGGGAGATCTGGAGCCTTTCATCTAGGGTCCATGGATTTTATTTCAAACAGGGTTGGGGGTTAGCTATTTTTCTGAAGCCTTTAGATCAGCAATTCAAAAATAATGATTATTATTTTCCAGAGGACAACTGACAGGCATCAGAAGATGGTGCTATCACTGGCTGCGATCTTGTTCATCTGCATGGTTCCATTGCTTAAGTCTGTTCTTTGGCTTATTTAGGATGATCATGTTTTTGTTTTGTGGTGGTGGTGGTGGCTCCATTCCTGCTGGAAAAAACCTGTACAATATTTCTGCTTCCATACAAAGGATCACAGAAACCTGGGGGAAATGTTGCCTTTAATGTTCAAATGATGGGCTGCTATCAGTTACGTTTATAAGATGACGCACATTTTATGTTCCTCAAAAGAGGCAGTACTGATATTTGAAAGCCGCTGTGAAAAATCATGCAAAAGGTGCTTGCGGTTTTGTTTCAAAAGGAGAAAATCTCCTTGAGAACCACCCTTGTTTCTGGAAATGTGATTTTTCAAGGTGATTCCTAAATTCCAGATTTACTCTGTGGTTTGAGATTGTTCTGTCAGCACCCTGGCTTCTCATTGGTAGTATATTTTTGGTCTTAGTCCTATGTTGGGAAGTCTGTGCTAGAATTCTTCCTCTCCCGGTTAGTTGTGACATTTTTTTAGTGACAATTTCTCGTTTTGGTCTACCAGGTTGTTTACAAGATGTGAGAATAGCATATTTTTTTCTGATAACATGCAATAAATAATTTTATAAACGTGTTGTTTTTCTAATAGCCTGTATCTAACAGGTCTCTTAATTTAAAGATGTTTTCTTCTTACCATTCTTTTACAGTCCATTTAAATCCTATTTGAAAAATCAGATCAGCATTCATTATGCAACAAATTGAACTAAGCTAATCCTAGTCACTTGTCATTGATAGGACTCCATGGGCAAAGCCAGAATGTAACCAGTTCAATAGTTAATACAGCTTTTTCATGGGACAGTTTTATACAGACCTTGTGGATGGCAGGCAGGCATCTTCTGATTTCAGTATCAAACCTAATGAGTGGTACTTAATAAAATGTAAAAATAATTAAAATACATATTCAGGGAGTGATCACTAATGAAGAAAAAAGATGTATTATGACATGGCTAAATGTGTGTTTTGTTTGGTTAGTTGTTTTTTTCTTTAAAGTGATGCTTTCAAATCTGGAGAATATTCTCCAGTGGTGTGGTAAATTCTGTGCTGGCAGTAGAGATACACAGGATAACCTGGGCCACTGGTTGGGCTGAATCCCTTTGAATGTTAGATACAGAATATAAAGAGGTGTTAGACAGAAGAAATGCAGGATGCATTTATAGAATGAGACTCCTACCTGGGCAGCTCATACTCAGGAGGGTGTTGAGATGATAACAGACAACAATATCACCACGTAAGAAAAACTTCCACACAACCCAACGAAAATTCTCCGCCAAAATCCCAAAGCCGTATGTGCAACCTACAGTTTTGATATGTTTAAAGGGGCAGTCAGTGGATACAGAAATAGGCAAATAAAAGGTAGTGCAAATACTTGATGTGGTAGTTGAAAAAGGCAAAATGAGCAGTGTGTAGAAGTTGCAGTCTAGCAAAGCAAAACAAGAAATTAGATGCGTTAATTTGATATTTAATGTGATTATTTCCTGAAACAAACTACCCAGATAAGTGGTCAGTTCTCTGTTAAGTGCTTTCAAATTATGTCTTTCTGTTAATTTGAGCAACTATGGATGCAAATTGCTAATTCCTATTCTGTCAAAGAATAGTAAGGAATTTGGATGAAATTAGTTGAACTATATTTTGCATAAGCTGAAAGTAGAACTTGGCATGGAATATGGCTCCTGTATCTCCTATTTTCTGCTACCAGTTGGATTAAATTGAATTGATGAAGTTGTGGGTTTTGCTTTAAATGACCCCCTCTGAAGAGATTTAGAGTTGCATGCAGTTTCAGCTTGCCAGGGACCACGTATGATTGACACAATTAATCAAAGATCACGCTACTAATCCACACCAAACATAACACAGTTGAGAGAACTCAATTAAAACTTCTGTTTCTCCAATTGAAAAAATCAGCCACATGGGAGCTAAGTATCTCAGGCTTACTTGTTTTGCTTGAGACTAGTCTTAATAAATTGCCTTATTTTGCTTCTGCAGTGCAATTTAGGTGCTTATAAATCAGCAGTCATGCTTTGCCACAATTCCACACACAAAATCCTGCATCTTTGATTAACAACCTTGTATGGAAGGTTTCAATGGTTGTAGATAAATGCTGAAGGAAAATGTAAAATTCAGAAATAATAAAAATAATTGGGCAGGGAATGTTTAAAGAAATGCTTTAGGCGTTAATGCCTGACTTTATAAATACAGAAATTTAGAAGTAAACAACAATAAATTTAGTAGTTTAACTATAGACTCTCCCTGTTATTATCATTCATTTTGAATTTTGTTTGTTTCCCTGACCATATATCACAAGCTTTATCCTTCTCCCTGGGCACCTTTACACCAAGGCTATAGTGAAGACATTATTCAAGACTGTAGATTTTCGACAGCTTATACTTATGGTACTGAAGCTGCTTAATAAAAGACAATGTTGAACAGATTAAGAGGAAGAAGCTTGAGTGAAAAGGCTCTCTATTTTATAGACAGTTGCCAATTAAAGAACAAAATAAAAAAAAAAAACCCTACCTCTTTCATTACTACATTTCAGCTACCTGAAAAGATATTTAATTTCTGATTTGCCTCAGAATTTAGGGGGTGTAAAGTAGTGCTGTAGGAAGCTGCTAGGCAGCGTGATGGCTCACAACAGTGTTAAAGGTGTAAATTCTCTACATTCACATACAAGTAAGGCATATAGGAGCAGGAATGGGTGCCTCTATTGTCAGGGAGGATTGTTGTTGTCTCATTAAATCGCTGACTGAGAACCAATTCAACTCATAACTCTGAGGGCATATGTAGCATTGCTTATAAGACTAAACCTTTTCCATGAGTCCTACGGCAATAAAATGCTTGCCTTGATTAACCCCTTGATCCTGTCAAGTGTGGAGGATATTTACTGTTCTCTTCAAAAGATCCTTTTCAGGGACTAAATAACTGTGCAGGTTTAAATACTCACGTACTGTGAATGCCTGAAAGGATTCCTCTGTGGGGGTCTGTATTCTGAAGACTAAAATATGGAGGTTAACAATGTGTTGTATTTCAGATTGGAAAGATTATGGTTCACAGCATATACATCATCATTATACCCTCAGTGTTATTGTCCTTTGCCATTTGTTGCACTTGGTGCTGATGTCTTTTCAAGTGATATTATCTTCTGGTTTGCTGTTGACTAATTTCTTCACTGTATTGCAATTGTTTCTGTTGGTACATGTTGTGCTCTAATATGCTTATCTTGTTCATCTTCACTAGTTGTCATTTAAAATGTGATGCTTCTTGGTAATTTCTATGCTTTTTCTGCTTCTTTAGCTTATAAAATCAATGTTTTGACTTTACCCAACAGTTTTCTTTACCTGGAAGTTCTTACCTATGTTATTTTTTTTCCCAATATTTGAGGTGCTATGAATTGTTTTCATGCAACTTGGCCTTTGTTTTTACTGTTTCTATGCCTAGGCTAGTCTTTCTTAAAAGCATTTTTGAGTTGTTTCATTCTTCAGTGCATTAAGAATCAATTGCAGATACTTTACAGCTATTTGTTTTCTGTTGTATCAGGCATTTTTTCTTTCATCTAGAGACAACTAATTCTAATTTCCAGTTACAGTCAGTGTAGTCTTAATGTTTCTTACACTGTGATTAAAAACTGTTTTCATTTTATACACATGTCCCACAAATATTGTGTATGTCATACTGACTACTTCTTTAGAATAATAAGAGGTTGTGTTTATCGCAACCCGTGAATCTTTCACCAAGTTGGTGGCATCTACAAAAAACTACTCCCTCTCTTCTCCCACTTGTATCTCTACTCTCTTTGAACAGTCAAAATTCTTATCTCCTGCTTTCACACACAATAATCCCTTATTTTTTAAATATTTTGATAAAAGCTTTCATAAGCATCAGAATTGCTAGCTGTTAATATTTAAAAATCCTTCTGTGGTGTAAACCATTATTATTAATATTTCTCAATCTTTTTGAGGAGACATTCCTTTATTCTTCTGTTCTTTCTGTTATAATTTCTGTTTTGTCTTAGTGTGGCCAGAAATCCATTTTGATAATTCTGTTCTTTGCCACTTGAAAGACTTGCGGCATAGTTTTCTCTCTGTAATGCCTTGTGTAGTCATATTATTATTTGTTTTGTGAAGTCTTGACATCTAATTGGCCCTGGTAGATTCAGTACCTTTCCCTTCTGTGGCTTCATTCTTGTGATCCTCAAAGTGGGTATTCTGACCAGGTAGCACTGTTCATCATGCTGCCAAGGTTACCACATTCTTTGAGAGATTATTCCAGTTTTTGGTAGATTTGGGAGGGAATGATTGTTTGTTTTTACTTGGAAAGCAACTGAAGTCTACTTTTGTTTAATAAACAAAACTTGTGCTTCAGTTGTTTGCTCCTCCAGATAACTATGCCACAAGTAGTGAGAATGCCAGGGTGGTTTCGGAGATTACCAGGGGTTGGGTAATGTCCCACGTTTGTTACGTGAGACTTTTTTTTTTTTTCTTCAAGGGAGAAAAAATTTCAAAGTGTGGGTAAATATCTCAAGATCATTCTTTTCCTTGCTGCCACGATATGGCTTAAATGTTAAAAAAAAAAAATCACAATAAATACAACCAGCTGAAGTGGGTGGGGTTTTTTTTGCAAAAATAATGTAATATTGTCTATGTCTCCAATACAGAGAACAGACCCACAACTCCTTGCTCAGTTCTACTATGCTGATGAGGAACTAAATCAAGTAGCAGCTGAACTGGACAGTTTGGATGGAAGAAAAGACCCACAGAGATGTACACTGCTGGTCAACCAGTTTCGCTCTTGTCAGGTAATCAAAATGACACCTTCCTGATTTCATTGACATTTGTATGTGCATCTAATCTACACTATTACCTATCTTATTAATTTTTAATAAATGAACTTCCAAAAGGAACCTTTGCCTGTCCTTACTTTAAAGGGTATATTTTTGAAAATAGTCCGTAAATTAAACTTATTACATCTCATTTAAGAGTGTTGATGCTTTCCTTGAATAACAACACACATTAAAAACTTTGTTTCCTTTATATAAAATAAGTATACAGGACTTACTAGGACATGAGAAGTATTTCAAAATTTCAAGCAGCAAAAGATAGCCATGCCATTTGTAGCTGCTCAGGTTTCATATCTCATGAGTCTGATAGTTTTCCATTAATAAATGAACTACATTAAGACAGCTGATAGATTTTCTGTTATTTTGGAAAGAATATTCTCTGCTTCATATAAATAGTATTGAAGATGAGAGAAATTACCAAGAAACCAAGCAAAAGAGGGTTTTTATCTGTAAAGTAATACAAAAGTATCAATGTGTCTCAAAGTTTCCGTTGTATAATACCTAAACAAAGATTCCTGAGACCACTTACTGAAATATGGGTATGCTTTGAGCCAGACTTGAAGGGAGAAGAACCAGAGAGTGCAAAGACCAATTCAGCCAAGTCTAGCTCTCGAAATAATGTCATGGTTTTGTGATTGGATTTATGTCCCTGTTTTGGCTGGGACAGAGTTAATTTTCTTCCCAGTAGCTGTGTGTTGGATTAAGGGTGAGAATAGTGTTGGTAACACACTGATGTTTTAGTTGGTGCTAAGCAGTGGTCAGGGACTCTTCAGCTTCTCATACTGCCTTGCCAGTGTGTAAGCTGGGGGGGGGGGGGGGGGGGGGGCACAAAAATTTGTGAGGAGACACAGCCAGGACAGCTGACCCCAGGTGGCCAGAGGGGTATCCCAGACCATATGGCACCATGCTCAGTGTGTGAGCTTAGGGGGAAAGCTGCCTGGGGGCTGCTGCACAGGGATTGTCTGGGCATCGCTCAGCAGGTGGTGAGCAATGGCATTGTGTATCCCTTGTTTTGTTTATTATCATTTCTTCTTCTTCTTCTATCCTATTAAACAGTCTTTATCTCAACCCATGAATTCTACCTTTTTTTTTTATCAATTCTTTCCCCCATTCCCTTGGGGCGAGGGGAGCGATAAAGGACTGTGTGGTGTTCAGCTGCCTGTCAGGTTAAACTGTGACCATTTACTAAGAAAAAAGTATTCAGAAATTGAAAAACTGTTGAGAAAATATAACTTCTCCTATCACACTCTATGCCATTCTGCGTTAAGAATTTCAGTAATAAAATTCCGATTTTTAGAAGTAGAAACTACTTTTGTGGTACGTTAGTATTTGCATGAATGCTTTGGTATTTTCTCTCCCAGTCACACCCAAGAAAACCCCTTTAAACCAAAGTAGGTTCAAGTACAGAGTACACCATGCTCAGGTGATAAGAGGTTTTCTGCACAAAAAGTAAACTCTTGCAGTCACCTCAAGACAATTTTAAGTGGAAAGACCATAGTAATAAAGATTCATTAACATCTCCACCAAGTTAAAAATTGTGCAGTCAAGTGTAAAGAATGTATTTTGATTCACCCTTACTAGAATTTCTTCCTGTTATTACTAATAAAATGTACCAAACTTCATTATGTGGAAAAATTTCATCACTAATCATATTAAGATGAGTTTCAAGATAAGTGCCCTGATCATTGTAGGAAATGTTCACATTAAGTTAGCTGAGCCTGTTAAAAAGGAAAATAGTCAGGTGCTGTGTGCTTGCTTGTAGGAAAACTAAATTTTAGAAGTGCAGCTTTTTGAAAAGCACTTACAGAGAAAGAGTTGACAGTCGATGTATTGTTATGTCAGAAACAATTTTAATACTTCTGTCAACTTTGAATATCTTCACAGTTTCCTACTGTACTGTCCCTAGAGAAAAATGTGGAGTTTAGGGTTTACCAAACTGGAAGCCATAAGTGTTTAGTAAGAGTCAAAATGCAGTGACTTGGAGGGAAAAACGTACAGGTGAGAGTGACCTTGAAAGGTCATTGACTTGAGTCCTCTGTGTGATGGGTCAGCTCTGTGTAAATCACCCTTCCCAAATATTTGTCTGACCTGTTCTTAGAAACCTCCAGTAATGGATATTCCACAAACTTTCTTGTCAAATTCTTTCCAGATTGGCTTTTTCAGGAAAGGTTTTCTTTTCTCATAATAAGGGTAGATGAAAAATATCATCATGCAAGACAGTCTCCTTCCTTGTTGGTTGTTTTATCCCTGCTGATGACAGTTGATTCCCTGTTTCTTTGCAGGTGCACAGGCTTTCTGATTTGTTTCTCATAGGACAGACAGACCTGAGGAGCTGTTCTGTTCAAAAAGTAGCTTCTCTGAATGTTTCACCTGTAGGACTGCAAGAAATGCAGACTCTGAGAGCATCTTGGTCAGTTCGCTTGACTTGCTCTATGGTGACTCACCACCTTGTGACTCTTATTACCTTCTGATGTCTGGTAATTTCTTTTCATTTGTCAAACAGATTGTTTTAGTAACAGCAATCTGTTGCTAGATCTGCAAGAAAAGACGGAGATTTTTTTTTTTGTCGTGTAGCTATTTCTGTAATTTGTCATTTTCGAAGTTCTGCAGAATAGGTCAGATCATCATCAAATGTCATGTCCAAAACAACACTGCTAATTAGGATTTATGCTATTTTGTAGCAGTTTGTGTAAAGCAGAGGTTTGGGGTTTTTTCTTTTAAGAATTTGTCCTGTAAATGCCAAATAAGAAAAGGAACAGTATTTTAATAAGGATTCAGAATATATTTGCTAATCAAATATTGCATGGTAGGAGGACAAATTGGTTTTAGCCTAAGGTATGGTGGAGTTTGAGAACAATAGAGAACAAACAGCCAGCCCTGGGGTCAGAATGGTTGTGGTGGAAGGTTGTGCATGTGAAAGTAGGGTAGCAGCTGCATTGTGCAATAACTCCGTGATGTCTCCAACAATAGTCAGGCAATTCTGAGACCTCTTATTTAGAGATGTGCGCTTCTGACTCTTCAAGTGTCTTGAAGAGACACTCTGAGAAGTGTCTTGTGACCACAAAACATAGTTAACCAGACTCCCAGTCTTTGTATTACTTTTTTTCCTGTTGTGTCCTTGTTTTTCATGTATTATTAGGTTTTCCAGATCATTCCTAATTTTTACCTCCATGAATTTGAGAGGCATAGTATTTCAGTCAGATTTTAATGTTTTCTAGGGACAAAGACTTCTAAAATCCCATGTCCTTCTGTCTTTGTATCTGGTTTTGAAATTCATTGTTCCTGGGTTGCTTATTTTCAGGTGGTTTACTCATAATATCTACTGGATTAACAGATGATGATGATTATTATTATTATTAAATTTTATTATTATGAAATTTTATCTTATCAACTAGAGAAAGGAAATGTCTTTAAATTAGTGTGATTTTTTTTTTTTTTCTTTTAAAGACCAACAAGTCTTACAAACTGGAATTCTTTTTGGAGAGACGTTGGATATTATGCTGAATCTTAACCGTATCTGAAGAGCTAAGTTTTATAACTTTGCCTCTATCTTCAACTTACAATAGTAGAGTTAAAGATCTCCAAGTTTATTGTAGTGTGTGAACGGACTCAGACAAACAAGCAGGTCTCTGCCTAAAGAATGCAATGCTTTACAGTGGACATATTTAATGTTTTCTGTCTTATCAAAACTGGCAGTATTAGTCAAGGCAAATTGAAGGTATGGCACATTGTGGTATTCCCATGGGATGTGCAGAGAACTTCAGTCTTGAAGACTGTTGATACTTCCTTAGTAAAGAAACTTGCAATTCTGAAAGCTGTCTTACACTGTTTTGTCTTAGCACTATTTGCTGATAAGAATCACACTGTTAACAGTTAAATTAATATTTCAGAATTTCTGAAGATCTTGCTACTTGGATTTCAAATGCTGTGGGTTGACTGTACAGCAGGATGCTGTGTAGCATGCATGTATGAATAAGAATCAGGGTAATGGTTTTCAAAGCTTTACTTTCCATTTTCACAATAATGTCATGTAACACTGTTTTCCAGTTACAGTAGCCTATTATAAAAATTACATCCCTGGTTTTGCTTTGATTTTTGTATGTCAGTGGTAAAATATTGTAAGAGCATAACATATCTATCAATACAGTATCTTGCATTTGTTGTGTAGTTAATACCTATTCAACAGAATAAAACACTTCTTTCTCTAGTGGTTTCATTTAAAATTAATAACTAAAGTGTGCAAAGATGCATGATGAAAAGCTGTGTAAGTTTTTCTTAAAAGAACAAAAGGTAGGTAGAATGTCATACTGGTTTATTGAACTTGATTGATGATAATAGAAGGAAAGTATTTTGTGTTTTCCTTAAGCAAAATATCTCTGCATTAGTGCATCTCGAGTAATATGCAGTGCTGGTTCATCTGACGGGGTTTTTTCCCTACAACACAAATCATTGCAGTATTTTTGTATTAGTGGTATAATAAGGTGTCCTTTCTGTGCTACTCACAACATCCCATGGTATTGAATTTCATAAAAAGTGATGGTGCTTCATGTACCCTTTTGAATAATTCACTTATGCATTTGTGATCATTGCCTAAAGTAATTTGCTTTGACCATTGCTGTTTTCACACTGATTAATATTTTGTTAGTTGAGCTGATAAACTGGTTTAAAACAATTTCTCAGCTATCTAAATGGGGTTAGGTTTATTGTTATGTGTTGCAGAACTTGATTGGTTTTGTTTAAGAGTAAAGAGAAAAAAACAAAACCCTGTGTTTCTAACTCAGAGATTTGTTAGGTATAGGTAGTGAACCTGAGCATAAGTACTTTGCATTGTGAAAATGTTTTCAGGATCACAGTACTTGCTTGCTGCTTCAGTACACTGGGAATTACTTCTTTGTGTACAGTAGTGAGGTCTCAGAATAGCATATGAGTCAGTTCCCAGCAAGGTTTTATCAACATTATTCCTGCAGATTGCATCTCAGCAATGTGTAACTTGATCTGCTGAAGTGCACAGGGAAGGAATTTGCCCCATCAGGGCACTGACCTGAAGCAAACCATAGACTTTCCCGGCTGTGCTGCCCGTTGCACTGTACCACAGAATACTAAAATGAGGAATTCATAATATTTGTGAAACATGAGTGTTTCTGGCTCACTGGTAGGAGTGATGGACACTGCATTGACTTGTAGCATATTATACTGACTTCACTCCTTTCCTGTTACTTGCCTGCTTGGAAAGCACCTCTTGAACTACTGCAATTGGCAGCCCACCATTTTCAAGTCAGCTATTAGCAGTTTCAGTTTGCTTTAATATTAGGCTTTAAAATGTAGCATATAGTGGACTGCTTCTTGTATAGGTCTCTCCTCCATACAGTGGTGGAAAGCAGACACCTATAATTCTGAAGCTCATTCTCTGTCATAGCACAAGTAAGTGTTGCTGAGGAGTCAGAGCCCTTAGAGAAAGCTACACATATCTGTGCTGTGTTGTCCCTTGTCTGTCTCAATTTCTGTAGCAATATAAAATGTAAAATACATGGTGAATATTATAAAAAATGCTGTTTCAACCAGACTTTTCTCCAAATTTCTCCAAGCTCAATTTGACAACTGAAAGCATCAGTATGAAATAAGTTAAGAATGTCAATGGAAACAAAGCTTTGCCCTTCAGTTTTTCATCCACCAATACCTCTGGGTCCTGTATTGCAGGACTGGTCTCAATCCACTCCTTGCCCAGTCCATATTGTTATTGAGGGTCTCCCCAACACAGGGCAGGACCTTGCACTTGGCCTTGTTCAATCAAAATCAAAGTTTTAATGTAAAAAGAAAATATATGCCCTTCATCTTTGAAATACACTTTTTGTGTATCTTAAAAGCTTAGAAATGTTATTTGCTTCTGGAAGAAGGAGATGGATGAATAAGACAAGTGTAGAAGGGGGAAAAGCTCTTCATCTGATACTGTTTAGTGTCTCGTTGGAGCAGTGATCATGTTTGATAATGGGTCACTTTAGGAGGTGGTTACCAATTTCAGCCTGATACTGGGAAAACAGTCCAGTTGTCTTTCATCTCAGCTTGCACCATGTATGTGATGTATTATTTTTTTTTAATTAAAAAACCAAACCCAACAACAACAAAACCCCCCACAGAAACCTAATCCCAAAGAAACAAGACCTTTAACACAACACCACTACATACAACACTGAAATTGTTGTAGGGTTTGCAAAATGCCAGCAGTGGAGGACAACCATGACTGAGCTGCAGGGAATTCTGTCATAGAGCATGTGTGGATTTCTCTGTAGTGGGAAATGGAAAGGCTCTTCAGTGTGGGACATTTGAATTTTTTTATTATATATATTTAAAAATAAATAAAAATTGATGTAGCATGAAATGACAACACAGGTGGTAATCAATAATGCACGAGGGTGAAACTGAAGCTAGATTGACAAGTTGCTAAATAATGAAAAGGGAACTTATCTTTGTATACAAAACACAATTAATTTTTTATCAGTGAAAAAAGGAATGTGATTATATTATGTTAAATGGTGCATGCTGGGGAAGCCATAGGTTGTTACTAAAAGGAATGTGATGCAAGATTAAACTGTACTGTTTGCTCAGGATGACCACATTCATTGCATGCAAACTTATATGGAAAACCACTGGTTCTGGTGGAAAATGAGGTAATCATCCGTATAAAACATGAGGTGAGAACAGGAGAGCAAAATTAATATTTTATCTGTACTTCAATTAGAATAGTAATTTTTTTTGGTCACAAGTTTTATTCAAATTAACAAATACAGCATTTTATTCTTTGTGAGAGAGAACCCAGATATAGAAGGCTCTTAATTTCTGTGGTATTAAAGTCTTCTAGAATTTTGTTTTAAAAAATAAGATGTTTCATTTCTTAATGCATGATTACCTGCCCTAGATCATACTTTTTACTTTAAGAATAATTGACATGTTGATACCTTGATTCAATATTGACATGGTGGACCTGAGACACACTGGTGTAATTCCCAGAGCATTTGAAGGCTAAATCAGGACAATGGAGCCCAGGTCATTTTAAGCCTGACTTTTCTCAGCATTTGTGGAGTGTGAGACTACACCAGATCCAGTTCTGTAGGAATAAACGTAATGTGACGTGTTTGACTATCAGGAGCTTTATAGTTCTTCCACATTCTTCAGCAGTGCCATCAGAGGATTGCTGTCAACTCTGCCCTAGTGTGATTTGCTAGATTTCAATTAATTTATTTTTTTTACTGTTGCAAAGGATAAATTCTAGTATCAGCCACTGAATTGTTTATGTAGTCTCATGACTTAAATATGCTGCAGTTTGCCTTCCTTCCTCCATATGCACATGGTAGCACCATGTTAGCAAGATTAACAATCGTGCAAATTATTTTTTGGTTATGTTTCTGTACTTGGGGATTAAGTCTGTTTTCTTCTGTTAGAAGCTTTTTCACTTAATCATATAAGAAATTCCCTTTTAGTTTTTCTTTAATGCTGGAGAAGTATGATAAGGAAGACAAGAAGACAAGTTATTAATTTTTTTAAGACAGTTCTTGGCAGTGGAATTTAATTTTCATTGTGACCTTACCCTACTTGAAAGTTGAAGGCTGTTTTTTAATGTGAAATAATTAAATTCATAATAATGGATTATTATGAAGAATATTTTGTGGAGTACTGTGCAACATTGTTTTCTCATGTGTCAGGTCATCATAAGGAAGTTTTCAATAAACAAAATCATAGGACCATAGAATGGAATATCCTGAGTTGGAGGGGACCCACAAGGATCATAGAAGAAAGACCGACTCCTGGCCCTCCACAGTGCACCCCTAAGAGTTACACCATGTGCCTGAGAGCATTGTCCATACACTTCTTGAATTCTGACAGGCTTGTTGCTGTGACCACTTCCCGGGGGAACTTTTCCAGTGTCCAGCCATCCTTTAGATGAAGAACCTTTTCCTAATATCTGGCCTAAACCTCTCCTGACACAGCTTCATGCTGTTCTCTCTGGTTCTATCCCTGGTAACCACAGAGAAGAGATCAGTGCCTGCCCCTCCACTTCCTCTCATGAGGAAGCTGTAGACCACAATAAGGTCTCCCCTTTCATCCTCCCAGGACAACATCCTCATCATTTGTTTGTCCCTTAATCCTTACCCAGACGCTCTCAACCGTGCCATTGCCAACTGCAAGCTGTGTTCATTCCAACCCCTCCATCACATACAACACCACCCCTGCCTCACCTGCCCTGCCTGTCCCTCCTGGAGAGCCTGTAACCATCCATCACGGCACACCAGTCATGGGGATTGTTCCACCACGTTCTGCTTATGCCAGTGTTCATATATCTCTAGGACTGGGCCAAGGCTTCAACCTCCTCTTGATGGTTCCTCATGCTGCACCTTTAGATGAAGACCTTTCAGTGTTTATCTACATATATTAAACATTGGACACAGCTAGGAGTTCTACGTATTACAAAGAGGGATTACAAAATATTTAGGTGTTTGAGAGAATAGAATCATTTCAGACTGCCCTATTGTTACTATTAGTGTATAATTTAACAGTAAACTACTAGTTGAATGGCTGGAGTTCAAGGTGATGGGAAGAAAGTAAATTGTTACCCTTTAGGGTAGCTTGTTCAGTCATTGCAGCTTTATAATTAGACAGGGAGAAGGAGAAGCTTAGATACTTCAGTCATAACTCCAAGTTCCTTTTCTGGTGTTGAGATGCACTGGCTGTCTTCTTAGAATCATAGAATAGAATCATAGAATCGATTGGGTTGGAAAAGACCTCCGAGATCATCGAGTCCAACCCTTGGTCCAAATCCAGTCCATTTACTAGATCATGGCACTCAGTGCCACGTCCAATCTGCGTTTAAAAATCTCCAGGGATGGTGAATCCACCACCTCCATCTTACACTTTGGAAAAGAATTTGTGTTAGGTCGTTGCTGCACGGTGTTCTTGGTGAAAAATAATGCAGGCTTTAAGACAGTAAATAAAAAAAAATATTCCTTTTTGAAAGTATACATGTATTAGCAAGCTGGTTTTGCTTCAAAGAAGTTTGAAATGATTGATATGAAAACAGCTTGTGATAAGGACAACTTTGATGTTGGAGAGCAGGCTTCAGATGGTAGGCTTTGCTACTGCATGCTTTTGCACTACTTGCACACATGAAAAGTTCCCATTTTAAAGGCTTTGGAAAATATGTACTTGTGTGAAATGAATTACGCAGAAAATGTGCTGTTGGTTAAGAAAGCTTACCTTTTTGCTTCTTCTGCTGGATTTCCATTAGTGCTATTTTTTCAACACTTTGGACAGCAGCAGTATAACCCCAAGTTCGCGGTTCTTCACACTGCGAAGCAGATGAAGCCAACTGCTTTCTTACATGCTGATACTGCTCTTTGTTCTGTATTTCCAAATTTAATTAAAAAGATGTAGTGCTCTTGATACTGCCATACGATGCATACAATATAAATTCTTGCCCTGAGAACACATTTTCAGTTCACTGGAGTTCTCAAGGTTTCTGTGCCTGAAGATTACTTACACAAATACCAAGCAACAGTTACTTGTATTCCTTGATTTCTCAATTGCCCTGGAGTATCTGTAACTACTGTTAAAGTTGTTGCTCTTCCACTTACATAGTGCTCATAATAAAACAGTGTAATAGTTCATGTAGAAGTGTTAAGTGATGATCATCTCCAGGCTGCAGAGCTTGTTGAATTGATTTGTGCAACTGAGGCACTGAGCTGAGCGGCCTTCTTGATGTAAGCTCTTGTAATTTTTGCTTTAGAATTACTCTGATACTGTGAGAAGGTCTTTTATTGGGGTGGGTTTTTTGTTTGGGTTTTTTTTTAGGTATGATGCAGACATAAATAAGGATGAGTTCTAGCAGGCTTGCAGAGTCATGTCTGCTTTTGATTGATGTGATAACTGGGATTTAAAAGTATTTGCAATTTTCACACATTGGTACGAACCTCTGGCCTCAGTGGCAGCCTTGTTTATTATTTGCACTATTGTCCTCCATAGGGATTTTGCAAATTTGACTAAAATAAATTAACCCTGTAGCTGAAATGTGAAGACTTTTCTCAGTAGATCTAATTAATAATATATTTGTGGTTGTCTGGCTTATTCTGCTATGCAAATAAGAGGCCAGAAGTAAAACATATTTTATAATTGAGTAAAGGAAATTATGAGGGCATTCCTCAAAAGAAAAGCAGCGTTTTCTTGATGTAAATTTTTAGGAGAACCTTAAATCATTCATTTAGAATACAGAGACAGTAGAAATGATTAGAGGCTTGAACAATTGTAGAATAAAAGTCTCCAAAGATTTTGGCTCTGCAGTTTTGAGTTGAACTCTTGTTGGATGTAATTGGTGATATAATTTCACATTGGCCTTTCTTTGCCTTTTGTTTATAGCTGCACAATTTCAGCATAACTCAATTAATTCTGTAATTAGTGAAATCAGGTTTTTCATTTGTATTTAATGCTAAGTGTGTTCTTTCTCTCCTAGTAGATAAAGGCTTTTAAATCTACCAGTGCTTTGTATTACCACTGTTGGGTTTTATAACTGTATTAATGGTAATGCATAGAGTGATTTCAGAAGAAAATATTCATGTAAATTTGAGAGGTTTTGGTTACAGTCCTGTGATAGCCTCAGCAGCTGTGCGTGTGGATTGCCCAGTCTTTGATTCAAGCAAGCCCTTGGGCAGTCAGTAGCAATGTTATAAATGTTTTAGTTTCAGTAAATCTCTTAACTTTATTGCTTGGATATGTAGTTGAGTATGGGCAAACAAGATAAATAAATTTTGATTTTATAAAAGAATCCCAACCTGTTCAAATGTGTATTTCTGTGTTATCACACATAGTTCCTTAGGCATTATTCCATGGTCTTTTGGCAGTGTCAGTCTAAAAGTTTTTCATTCCAAATTTACATTATTCTTGTTCCTATTCCCACACTTAAGCATGGCATCCCTCAAAACAGAACTCTGAGAGATCAGTGGATTTATAGATCCTTATCCATGGCCGGTTTAAGCTGGTCAGCTTTATACCTCTGGGAAACACTTCCTCAGCTGCACTGATGCACGTCTTTGCTGTACTGATGCACGTCTTTGCAGAGCCATTCTGTGAACTTGAGCAGTGAAATGACCTGGGTTGCTGTGGATCACTGCACTGAAACCATTCCCACGTGCCCCTGGTACAAAGTAAGCTCCGAGTGCTGGTGACACAGCCTGTGACAGCCCAGAGGTGGGACAGAAGCTGCAAAGAAAGTGAGATAAGGGGCCGAGTTCTCAAATTGGCCTTGCTGCCAAATGCTGACACCGCAGATTGACCTGAGGCCTGTCTGTGATGAAAAGTGGCTTTCTGTTTCAGGTGTAAAAGAAACTTATCTGGAGGTGTCTCCTATTATCTGATAAGTTTAAGTGGTATGAGAATAAGGAATCCCTAGGGGAAAATAATATGGCCTTTCATTCAGTGCTTTATCTGAATTGTATCCTTGCTGAAGAGAAGCAGTTTTTACAAAGAAAGTCAGCATCAATGGGCATCCCTTGATGAAAAAGGTATCTGTGAAGAGCTGTTAAAGAACTCAGAGGACAGTGCTGTAGTGGATTGGCAATGAGTTATCTGAGAAATACTAATTGTATCATTAACATTCTTGACAAGAGCAAACTGGGAGTATGTACCATAATCACTGTGAACAATGAGGCAGTTCAGAGGTGCCATGTTTTCCTGTTTGATTGCATCTGTCCACTGAAGAACTTTTTCTTGTAGAATTAGGCAGAAATAGATCTCATTAAAGGAGACAAATTAGCCAAAACTGTAGGAAACTCCCTGCTGGATTCTGAAACCTAATGATTGGTTAGAAGTTAGCCAGAATCTATTCCTGATGTTATTTTGTTAATTGATATAGAGGTTAAACAGTGTGGATTGCACCAGGAGTACTTTTAGCTAAAGTGATGGCCAAATCTTTCTTGCCTGCTTAATTTGCATCTCTCGAGACATTATATTAGTTATGTTAGTAGAGGTCAGTGAAGGAGACAAGGGAAGAAGTTGACTGAAAGAAACTTTCATGTTCCCAAAGTTTAGAAACTGTAACAGACAAAGATATTTTTTAAGAGTAGAGGGAAGAGGTAAAAACAAAAAGCAGATTTTCCAACCCATTCAGTTGTGTGGGAACACTTGGACGTTACTCATTGATCTGTGGTGAGGAGGGAATCATGCTCATTTTCTGAATTGTATCTGTTTCTGAGGCTTTTTCTGAAATAGAACTGGTGGACTCTAGAAAAATTCTCATAAGTTCTATATTTAAGAGTCTTTATGCAGATGTAGGAAAGGCAGAAATTTGTGCCAGAAGGATTAGGCAGTTGACTGACAGGAGAGTGAGCTAAGCCTTATTCAAAGAAAATTATTCTTTTTTATGCAATGTCTTCTAATTTAATTTAGGTGGGGACAGTGCCAGTTTAATAAAGAAAGTGAAACTCAGGAAAGCCTTTCTAAAGTGATGATGTCAAGATTAAGCTTTAATCAGAGACAATGCACATTTCTACTGTACTTTTTATCTATCATAATAGAGCTTGTAAATTTGAGTGGTTTTCCTCTAGAGTTTCATCTCCAGTTCAGTTGGTTTATAACTGATTGCACCATTTGTCATTTCATTACTCTTAGTAATGATTACTTGTGTGAGTTGTAGTGCTCCAGCAGATGTCTTCTCTGTGCTGCCTGACATCTTCACACAGTTGGTGTCAGGTACTTGTTTGCTATTTGGGTGTGCCATTGAGTGAAAGCTTGTAACATTTATTTCACAGACAGGCAGAGTTGTCAACCCTTTCATATGTTTTCACCGTACTTCACTGTAAATGAAGGAAATTAGTTTGAATGTAATTGTTCTAAGTACACTAAATAACCTATCAGTATCAGAAGAGTTGATTTTAGTCTGTTAGACTTGGGCCAAAAATAGAGATTTTAAATTTACCTTTTCCCACCCAGTAATGTCAAGTGACCAATGGAATGTTATAGTTGGGTAGAAGACAAATGTGCAGAATTAAACATTTCTAATCAGAAAATAAAATAATTAATTGCATCTTTTTAAATCTTGTCTGTTTAGCAGCTTTTCTTCATCATTGTTGGGAAACTTTTGGTCACTATAGAATAATTAGCATGATGACTAGAAAATATAAAATGCTTGACTGTAAGTCAAGCCATCAATACAACTCCATCAACTAACAGGAATTTTATTTCCTATCTGTGTTTCATGTTTGATCTTATGTAGGGAGTAATTAATATTGTAAGATATTTTTTCTTTGAAAAAAAGGATCCCAGTAGTGTTTAGTACTGTAGTTGTAAATTGTAGTTTCCCATGTTAGCAAGTTTTTTCATGTGTTTCCACTTGCTCATATGGATCAAATAGGTCATTCTGAGAAACTGCCTGTTATCTAAGACTGTGGACAGAGTGGAATGAAAATGCTGTGCACTGCAGGTCGGGGAATTAATTTACAGCAGAGAACCATAGGGAAGAAAGCTGGCTCCATGCCAGCTCTGCACAGTGTTTTGAGGATGCAGGATGTTTTCACTTTGCAGCAGGGGAAGGCAAGGCAAAGATGGCAGTAATTCATGATTACATCTCCTTCATTCTGCCCTCTGTGAATGGGGATTCCTCTTTTATTTGCTGAGAGTTGTTGTTGCAAGTCTGGGGCAGTACAGAATTTAGATTGCTAGAGATCCAAGTTGCCTTTTCATGGTGAATTTTGGTACTACTCTGTAGTGATAGGTTAAACTAGGAGCTACTTCCCAAGGTTCATACGTGGAACAATCCTAAGTTACTTTAGAAAGTGGAGCATCAGAGCTGCACCCTCGATAAGCTTGCAGATGACACCAAGTGGAGTGGGAGAGTTGATCTGCTGGAGGGCAGGAAGGCTCTGCAGAGGGATCTGGACAGGCTGGATCGATGGGTCAAGGCCAGTGGTCTGAGGTTCAGCAAGGCCGAGTGGTGGGTCTTGCCCTTGGGTCACAACAACCCCCTACAGTGCTGCAGGCTGGGGGCAGAGTGGCTGGAAAGCTGCCCAGTGGGAAAGGACCTGGGGGTGCTGGTCAACAGCAGCTGAACATGACCCAGAGCATGCCCAGGTGGCCAAGAAGGCCAATGGCATCCTGACCTGTGTCAGAAATAGTGTGGCTGAGCACAGATTTTGTGAGGAGTGGCTGAGGGGACTGGGTTTTCTTAATCTGGAGAAAAGGAGACTCAAGGGGGGACCTTACTGCTCTCTAGAACTACCTGACAGGAGGCTGAAGTGTGGTGGAGGTCTGTCTTTTCTGCCAAGTAACAAGTGACAGGACAAGAGGAAAGGCCTCAAGTTGCACCAGGGAGGTTTAGGTTTGATATGAGGAAAACTTCCTTCATGAAAATGAGTATGAAGCATTGGAACAGGCTGTCCAATGCAGTGGCTGACTCACTGTCCCTGGAGGGATTTAAAAGGCTTGTAGATGTAACACTTGGGGACATGGTTTAGTGGTGAACTTGGCAGTGCTGGGTTAACAGTTGGACTTGATGATCTGAAAGGTCTTTTCCAGCCTAGATGATTCTATGATGCTGTGTAGCCAGTGGGAAAGTCAATTAGCTGATGAGGCAAAAAGAGTCTGAAAGCACCTTTGGAATCTGTGAAAGATGGACTGGAGGGAAAGCCATAGAACTCTCTGCTGCCTGTGGAGAAACTTGGCATGTGGAATAGCTGTCTGGAGAGACCCTGCTGGGTTCTGGAGCCAGGACTTCTGTGTGTCCTTTGAAATCCTGTTTGTTACATCAGAGAGAGTAGGACACCTTATAATGGGTTTCTTCTGTTAATGAAAGTAGCCCATAAAAACTTGAATACTAGCTAATTGCTTTAATTACAATAAGATCTTTCTTTATGTTTGGCATTAATTTGTGTTCATCAGTGGCTTCTCTTGGTCATAACGTGATGTTGAAGGAGTTCTGCGAGAAAAAATGTGAAGGACATTTAAATGAAGAGGCTAAAATGCCATCTTTTAAGCTCCTGGAGATACTATCACAGACTGTGTTGCCTTGGCTAGATTTTACTGATAATTCAAAAAATGGATATTAAAGAGGTACTGAACATTAATTCCTCAAAGGAAGTTATATTCCTTTGAAGAAATCTTGCAAAAGGCCTCAGAAAAGTTGTATTAAATTTAATGGAGTGGAAGAGCAGCATAAATGTTATCAAGGACATGTACAGAAGGGTAGATAAGTCTGCCTTTTGTTGATCTAAATGTATGTTTTATAGTATAAGTAAGATGAATTTATTGGCTTTTTTTAGTACCTATTCTGGAAGCTAATACAGCAGTTGATGTTACCTTTATGCTTTGATAATTGAGTATATGGCCAATTACTGCCAGGCCAAAAATAAACCAACTTTTTGTCCTCTGCTGTGGCTAACTACATACATTGTCTCACTACCACTCATTATCTTTCCTATCTAAATGAAATATAAGTGCTCTCTGTTATGTGAAACACTGAGCTATGTTTTCCAGGAAATGGGGAGGTTGGAGTAAATCCCAAAGCAGAATCTCTGCAGCGACTGCCTGTTGTGCTTCTGTAAAGCCTCAACAGAGCATCTGAACCGAAACTGTGCACATCCCGGTGTGCAAATAAACCAGGAGATAACACATAAAGCCACCAAAGGATACATTAAAATCCGGAGGCTTTTATGTAGAAAGATGGATCAAGTGAAAGATTTACTACTTCAATTCCAAGTAATTGATTTCTGTTGCTTAAATTAGAGCAAAATTTCAGTGCTACCACGTATCCAAACCCATTCGTTATTAGCTTACAAAGCAGAATGCTGTAATTAAATAAATTGAATGTTTCTTAAAGCTCTTCTAAAGAAAAGACTAATTTGCTTACAATGTCTTGGATAGTCTGTCTAAACTGGCTGGCATCCTTCCAGTTTCAAAGCAGCTGAAATTTGAAAATATTATGGGAGCAAATATTCCAGATTTCTTATTGAAGTTACTCTGCTCTGGGTGCCATAAGAAGAATGGAAGAGGGAAGGAAAGAGATGGAGAATTGTTGATTTGGGGTTTTTTTTCTGTAGGAGGATAAAATAAACCTTGTAGAACAGCAGAGAACCTGGGAAATTGCACATTTTAAAACAGCAAAAGCAATTCACGTTGTAGAAATCTTTCAGCATTCGTACACTGTATAGCAAAGTTCCATCAACTGTTCTTTCCTTAATCTTCCAGTATCCCCACTAGACTGTGCAGGAAAAGATGGCCATCTTTTTAATTGGCTTTTTCTCTTAGCTTTTTGACAGAATGACCAGCTGCCCATGTGAAGCCAGATAACTCTTTACAAACAGCTGGTACTGGAGATGGAGCTGTTGGGATTTGTCTCCATTGGGAAGCATACATTAAAATTCTAATTACCTGTGGTTTAACTTACTCGTACTGCACATGCTAAAAATAGTTTTATTTAAAAAAAAAACCTGACTCAAAGTTCGGCAGGTGTGGAGATGTGTTGGTAGATCTTGGGTGCTCTGGAGCAGAGACATCTAGAGATTATAGGAATGTTGAAGAAATGAGGAAGAATATTAAATGTCATTTAGGTGGTAAACAAATGATATACTGAAAAATTAGTATTATTGTAAAAAGTTGAATTATCTTCATTATGTCCTGTTGCCTTTAGTTGCAATATTTGATTTAAATGCATTAAGGTATAACGTTTCATGATGCTTGTAATAATTATCTCCTGAGATGATTTAGGCAGCATCTTAGTACTTTTTAACAGGTGTAATGATTAGAGAAACAGAACAAAAACATGGAACAGTTGCTTACTGGGTGAGGGTCCTCTTGCTTTACTTCATTTGCATAAAATGTTCATTGATATATCATGAATTTTGAGTATGTATGGAGGTGATTATGAAAGGGGAATTTAGTCTGTCTTGTAACTGCTGTCAAATAAGATTGCATTTAAAAAATAATCCATTAAAGTAAAATAAAATTTAAGGAGCAAAGGTTTTCAATATAGCTTTTCATCCTATTCTGTATAGCTTTTTAGAAGAAAAGCAAGAGAAAAATTGCATTTCCCCATATTGAAGTTTGGTGGCAAGTAAAATAAATTGGAATATCTTGTCCTAAAATAAAATGTAATTGGATTATTTCAAATCTGATATATGTAATCGGATTTGAATAGAATTTTTCTCAAGAGTTCCCTGCCTTAATATTTCTTGGTATTTCTCGAAACTTTTGTAAAATTTAACCGTTAGGATTACTTTCTACCACTGTATCTCTCCAATGCTAAAAGGTCTTTGCTAACTTTTGTTAATTGTCTGAAAACAGGAATCTGGCTTTTTCATCCTAATGAAAAAGACCAACTTGTATTGCTCTGGTGATAAAGTGGGAGCTGCAGGCAAAGCATCTGGTCTTAAAATAGATCAGTAATAACTGATTTAAAGTACATCATGAGTGACTCATGCCCTTCTACAATTTAAATGGTTTTTTATCCTCAGTTTCTTTCTTTGCTCTGTAACTTTGGGTAGGAGCTAAGTAGTTTAGGAGTTGTTTTTCTTATGGGACCTGCTTTGAAAATATTTTGGTTCCCCAGCTGGACCTAGCTAAATAACAATGAGAGAGGTATACTCAATACCACCAATTAAGAAATGGAAGGAAGGGAGCATTTGATTTTTCAGATTTGTTTCTAGAGGAGGTGGTTGAATATTATATGTACCAGTGTCTTTTAAACATATGGGGTGTTGTTTGTTTGTTTTTAACAACTTTATTGAAATGAAACTTATCTCATTACAGCCTTGCAAAAAATACTTTAATAATGTTTTAATTGTTAATACATCAAGTACCTTTTACCAATGTTTAATAAATATTGCCAGTGGTTAATTTATTCATTTATTTTGGTTGAAGACAACTGTGATTACAGCATTAATGTTTAGATTATTTTGTAGCAACAGCAGTTGCAGCAGTCTGCACAGAAATTGCAGAAGATGTGAATAATTTCTTGTAGTTAAGTAGGTTTTGTCTTTCTCCATGGGGAACACAATAACAGGGCAGATTTCTTCAAAATTCCTGTCTTCTATAATTCTTTACGTGCAAAGGAAAATAAAACAGTGGGGTGTAGACTTAAAGCAATTCTGTTTGTTAAACAGTTTTGTACAGACAGATTTGGTTGTATTTGCTTGAAAAATATTTTAAATAGAACAGGATTTCTGTAAATAGTGGAAGAAGTGTGAGACAGACAAAACGTCTTTAATGAAAGCACTCAGCCTTTTTCGTGCTCTCAATCTACCTTTATTATGTTAATCAAATTCCATGCGGTTCCCAGCAGGGGTATATGAAAATTATCTTTTCAAATAAATGAATACAGATTATTTACTGCATACCAAGAAACTACTTATAGGTCTTTGATCGTTGTCCTGGTGCAGATGTAGATCAGAGCAGTTATTAACACTCTGACTTGTGCAGTGTCCTCTTATCCTCCTGGATGTCTGGGTGATGAGGTGGCAGGTAAATGTGCCAGCCCTTGCCCACTGGGCACTTAAGTGTGGAAACTGCCTGCTTTAGATTCCTAGGATGTGTTTAAGTCTGTTCAACCACAATGGTGCCAGTATAACCCAGTTTCTAGCAACTTCAGGGTAATCTGTCAGGTGCTCTTTTTGGGAATAACGAAGTGCACATCACTGGGGCTGGTGAGGGGAAATGGAAGAAGCATAATTTATTTGTACTTCTAGTTTATTTACTGATATTTTGGAGATAAATGGCTGAAGTACTAATGAGTTCTTTAAATCGTGCCTTCTCATTAGAAGTCCCAGTAAAGTAGTTGAAGGTAAATGCAATTAATCTGAGAAACAGTTTCTAGGAAAATTAGGAAGGTTGAAGTTTGGTACTCTTCTTTCTGTGCAATCTTATTTTCTGTTTTCTCTGTGTGTATGAAGACCATGAGAGTTAAACACTGCATTTTCTATCTAACTTAATTAATTGGTGCCTCACTAATAATTCCTATTAAAAGTTTAAAAAAATGTTGTGAGTTTTCTTTGGGAACAGTATACATCTATCCTATATTTTGCTTCAGGATAATGTTTTGAACATCATAAATCAGATCATGGATGAATGCATTCCACACGAACGGGCCAACCGAGACTTTTGTGTTAAGTTTCCTGAGGAAATACGCCATGACAACCTTGCAGGACAGCTTTGGTTTGGAGCAGAGGTAAGTCCGTCATATTTCTGTTGCTTGGGGTTAATAGACACTTTTTTTTTGGTGGCATGAAGCCACCACAAGCCACATCTTGAGACTTTTCTGAAAATTTGAAATATCATTACAGAGCAAAGTAAATATCTGTGAGAACTTTCTGTGGGTGCTCAGTGGAAGGGAATTCCTTAAGGTTTAGGCTTTGGTTGAGCTAACAGCAATTTATTTTCATAATTGTGTGCTGTCATTATGACCACCTCTTAAAAACTATTCTTAGCATCTGATAAATACTCTAGATTTTTGGTTGGTTTGTTTTTTTTTTTAATCCTGATGGGCCATCTTGTGTCTCATGTTTTGAAAATCTTAGAAACAAAAGTATATTAGGGAATTCTATCAGTATAAAAGTTAATCTCCAACAAATACAAGTGCATGCTCTCACTTGATTTTAATGGCTGTGTTATGCTGTAACTCATACTAAATGTATGTAACTTTGAGCTGTCATTTGTTGCACGTCATTTGCTTGTTTCATGCGCATGCTAAAAATATGATGGTTCCTGTGCAAAACAATGAAGTCCACTTCTCTTAATTGGTTTTTCTCAAAGACTTGCTTCTACAGCAATCTGTAGGAATAAGGCATTGTTTTAGTGAATAAGCTTTAATTATTTTAACTAAGGGAAGTCTGAAGTGTCAGAAAAAAGGATGTTATGCAAGATATTTATTCATTAGTACTGATGTCTGTTGGCTAAAACGAAAAATAAATCATTGTGGCATTTTTAGTGATAAACCTAATGTCTTCGGTTCTGCTGGCCTGAGGGAGACTTCAGGCTTCATGGATTTTTGAGACTTAAAGGGGACAGTAGTCTAGACATCTCACTACACTACAGCACATTATGGTGCTGTTTTCAGCTTTGCCTCTCCTGTATTTAAAGCAATCCTTGGGCTCCTGTTATTATCCATTCTTTTCTCTACCAGTTCCTCTTTTCTTTTTCAAGTGCACGTTCTCCATGAAGAGTTCCTGTCTTGTTCAGTCCAATGTGCCTCCTTATGTTCTGCTTCTGAAACTTGCTTTTCACAGTTGTTAATTGTAGGCTCCTCTGAGTCAGGGAAGTCTCAGGTAGAATTTACAAAATTAATTTGGTATGTCAGTGGTTTGCAACCCTGTCCTCAGCAAAAACCACAGCAATTTTTCTTCTCATTATCATGTGTCAGTCACTGCCATCATCCGGGTGGCACCATCGTGTGTTTTAGACTGATGGGAGTCTGCTGTGTTGGCTGGGGTCATTTTTTGTACAACCATCCATTACAAATCCCAGTGAATCCCATCACCTTTTCTTACTCTAAGGGACTAACAAACTGGGATTACAACAGTGAACACACAGGGAAAGTGCCAGCCAGTGTAGTGGCGTCTTGCATTGTGGAAGATGCTTGAGGGAATCACTGAGGCAGTATTTTTTAACAGAAAAAACACCTCTCCCTTTATTCACTGTGTTATATAAACTAATGCCTTTGCTCTTCCCAAATCAAACTTTTACTGTCTCCAAGTCTAACCATCAGGCTGGAGACACCTGTTGGTTTCAGCAAAAGTAACATATGCAGTGATGATGTAATGGTAACTCCTACTGCTGTAGGCACTGTCCTGTAAATTCATGTAGCAAGAAGACTGTGTGGACTTTGAGAATACACTTGTGTCCTTGTCAGTGCAATCACTGAGTTATCAGACTGAGAGTACCTATCAACAGGTAGGACTTGCCTTATCCATACTTTCCCACAAATACTGCTTTGACTCATAAAAAGTAAGAACATGATCTCCTCTGAGTGCCCTTAAAACACAAATCAATGCATCAGGCTGCTGAGAAGGGGCTGGGATTGCATGTTCTCCTTAGAGAGCTGTAGAAATACCTCCCATCCAGGAGCACAGGAGAGAGGGGAGGGATACAGCTGCAAGTGGAGATTAAAAAAAGTGAGGGGACTAGAACCACCTTATGTATTTTCATTTAATAAAAATATTTCCACTAATACAGCAAGTATGATTTATAGCGGTGCTCATTCTCTTCCAAATGTATCCATAAAGGAATAAAGCCAGCAGTTGTTTTTAACAGCAGGATTTTTGAAAAGTTTTGTTAATGTGTTACAGTAAAAATCTACTTTTAATGTCTTTGTCAGCTGGTCAGAAGGAGTCCGTGTATAATGCCTGGGGCAAGAAGTCTCTTAAATAGCTGCTTTCCAGACACTGAAAGGGAAGAATCACTCAGTGACCTGGTTTTTATATTCTTTCCTGTAAAATATAACCACTGTTTCTGTGGGAAGCAGAATACTGGTGTAACTGGCTCTGTGGTCTGATAGCCAGTGTAACTAGTTTTGTTGTAAAAGACATCACAGTTGCAGACTTTCTGTTCTTTCTATTAGGAATACATTTATTTTACAAAATGGAGCAGTCTAACCTGAATCAGAACAGGCCATGGATCACAATTTTGCTGGATTCACATTCCTTTAATGCAGGCAATCCTTGTGTACATGGAGTATACATTCTGCCAGTGCTTATTGCCTAACTAGTGGGAGAATAGCTTTAAGTTCTTCTGTCAGCACTTCTTGCACTTGAACCTCCCCCCATTCTCACATTTCCTTGGCTGAGCTGCTCCCTAACCTTTTAACATGAAAGCTTATGACTCTTGACATACCAGTCTTAAATCTTTCACTTGTTTAATAATTTGCAGCCAACTGGGGCTAATTACTGCCCTTGTTCAAAGTATTAAATAGCACATCTTGTGCTTTGTTTTTAAATACAAAAGTAACTTTGTAAAAACTAATATTTTTCTCTCTTCATGTATTTCACAGTGTTTGGCTGCTGGTTCGATTATTATGAATCGTGAAATTGAGAGTATGGCTATGAGGCCGTTGGCCAAGGATCTGACCCGAAGCCTAGAGGAAGTCAGAAACATCATTCGTGACCAGGCCTTAAGGGATTTGAACCTCTACACAGAAAAAATGAAAGACTCACTCAAGCATTTTGATGTCCTTTTTGCTGAGTTTGAATTAAGGTAAAAGAGCTGAAGTAAGTGGGTTGTGAGCGTTGGCTTGACCACCGCAGCTGTTGCGTGGCTTGTTGGTTTTTGGAAGTTGGCTGTTTTGTTCTGTTTTTGCTTAATGGAAAAAGTATATTTTTTTTATCATGGTGCTTGAATTCTTTAGTAATTTGTTGTATTGTTAGATTTTTCCTTTCAGTGTAGCAATAATGAAAAGAAAACTAAATAGCTTTTTAGCAATCAACATTTGCTCTCTCCAGCTAAACTATAATCTTCAATTTGCATACTGGCATATGGCATTTGAGGGAGAATTTCCAAGACACAAAGGGAAACCATAAATCTCTTAATGTTTTCTTTGTCATAGAAAAGGCAACAAATATGAGATGTTTAAAAAGAAAAGAATGATAGCAAATATTCTAGAGACTATGAGGTTTTGTTCTCTTGTGCTTAGAGATACAGGCAAGATGCACCCAGTGAATTTAACAAGGCAAATTGAATTCTGCTGAAGGAAGTGTTTTTACATAAGCAATAATTAAACACAGGAACTCATTGATTTGAAAACTTGAGACTGAAAAATGACTTGGAGGTTTATAGCAAAAATAAAAATAACTGCTTTTGGGGTGAGAAAAGTAACTGCTTTTTGCATCAAAGGTCACATAGACCAAGTCTTGCGTTGTCCTTCAGAGTTTAAGCCAGCTACCTGCCTGTGTGTTAGATGCTTGTGATGCTGGCCATGGACAAGATAATGAGCAAGATTATTTATGGACCTAATATAGTACAGTCATTCCTGACTTCAGTAGAACATGTTTCTTAGAACTAAGTAGTCTTTTAAATTTTCTTGGCAATAACCTGTCTTGTCTCCCATTACTCTTTGCCCTTCCTCAATACACATATTCCCTTGAATTATTTTATTCAGGTAAGCAATCTTTTTCTGGTTAGAAAGAACATTATTATTCTGTTACACTGAAAAACATTTTAATTGAAAACATTGCCTGAAAAAGTGCTTTTAAGTGTGGTTTTGAGTGCAGACACCGATGACAATCATTAACTGATTCTTGGCAGTGCCTGTGCAGTTTCTGGCCTGTCAGTACCAACTCTATGCATGTAGCATTTTTCTTTACAATTGTTTTGCAAACAACTTCTTCCCTTTCTGTGTTAATTGTATTCCAGAAATGACCAATTAAGCAGTACAGTGACAGAAACCCACTTAACTTTTACCAGTGTTTCTTCCCTTGTTGAATTAGTGCTTCTGGAGGTAATTGCATGTAGAAATGAGGCCAAAACTTAAATGTCATATATTGTCTTTTGTGGGTAACTGAAATGTCACTAATCTAATTTCAGGTAAAACCTTTCTAGATAAAATGTTTGCTTTAGTGAGTATCTTAAGGAAATGCAGAGTAAGCTACTCAGTCTTCAAGATGTGGCAATAAAGATCCTTCTAGAACCAACCTCCCTGTACCCCTCAGTATGGAGTTCTAATAGCTGAATGTGTGTAATTATATTGCTGAATTACTACTGAATTTACTACTGAATTCCACTGCCTCAGTCTGCAATGAGAAATTTGGCTGTATTTCTTATAGATTCTTACACTGTACAGTTTTCATAGTGAATGCTGTCAAAATAAATACAAAACAGTACGGGAAAGGTTAGGTTTCTGAGAAGATTTGTCCTAGGTTTGGGTTCATTTGTAATCTTTTCTGTTAAAGCGTGTAAAACAGTGGTATGTTGTCTTCTTTGTAGTTATGTGTCGGCCATGGTACCTGTGAAGTCTCCAAAAGAATACTATGTCCAGCAAGAGGTAATCGTACTGTTCTGTGAAACTGTGGAGAGGTAAGTTAAGGGCTAGATCTGAGCTTTTATAGAAATACTTTTATTGTTGTCTTGAAGAAAAACAAAACACCTGGTATTTTGCTTTTCTAGTCAGTATCCAAGTACAAAGTTAAAAAGTATTAAGCATGCTTGCCAGGCACAAGCCTGTGCTTTTTTGTTTTCTAGATTAAAAAAACCACACGAAAATTAATAATCCAACAATAACAATATTGTTCGTATGCCTAGTTATAGATATATACGTAAGCTAGAGCTGTTTAAGGCATCAAGACTTAATGATATTTCATGCAAGAATACATGGGGAGGTGATTCAAATAGTTGTTAACCTCTAGTAATTATCATAAAGAACTGGTGAAAGCTCTTTAAAGTCTTACAGGACTGGAGCTTGACTCTATATGTATGAAGAGATGATGAAAAAAATGGAATTCATAAGTTCTTTCAGAAGCATAAGGTGCAAAGAAAAGTGTGAATTTGAAATGTACTCTGTTGAACAACTTTTTTTCTTCCCTCTTGTGACAGATTAACTAGCCTAGCAGGTGGGCAGTAGAGGGAACAGCAGGTGAAATACTCAGCGTTAGTGGGATTTTGAACAGTGCAGCACTGTTCTTAAGAGGAAACTAGTGAACCTTATTCTGAGTGGAATTATTAGACTTCAGTTGACTGTAAAACACCCTTGGAATAAGTGTGTTTTACTGTCACATGAGGAGAACTTGTGAAGCCGACCCTGGGTCTGGTGCGGTCAACCCTTTCATTAAGGAATGGAGGAGGACAGGGCACACTGCCACTATCTGTGGATGACACCAGGATCAGAGGTGTTTCAGGCACTTTGAAAGACAGGATTACAATTCAAAAAAGGTCACAAGTAGGAGGAATTACCTTCCATCAGTCAGAGAGCTGCTACGTGTACACATATTCAGCTACTACATATACATGGCCAGCGGAGAGCCACAGAGATGATAAGAGCTCTGGAACATCTCTCCTGTGAGGAGCTGGGCCTGCTGAGTCTGGAGAAGGGAAGACTGAGAGGGGATCTCATCAATACCTCTAAGTGTCTGAAAGTTGGGTATTGAGAGGATGGTGCCAGACTCTTTTTAGTGATGCCCAGGGACAGGACAAGGAGCAATGACCGTAAACTAAAACACAGGAAGTTCCACCTCAACATGAGGAAGAATTTCTTTACTTTTAAGGTGTCAGAGCACTGGAACAGGCTGCCCAGAGAGGTCATGGAGTCTCCCTCTCTGGAGACATTCCAAACCCACCTGCATGTGTTCCTGTGTAACCTGCTCTGGTCGAACCTGCTTTGGCAAGGTGGTTGGACTGGATGACCTCCAGAGGTCCCTTCCAACCCTGACTGTTCTGTGATTCTGTATTTGCCCAGTAAGAGGAATAAGATGGGTTTTCATTTGCAGTTTCAGATAATCTGGCAGTGGGCTGTAGGAAGGAACAGGGCATGAGAGAGTGGGCCACAGTCTGGTGTGTCCATCTACTCCTGGTACCAAACAGGGCTGGCTCTGTGTTGTGTTCTGTCCACCACCAGCAGTATTGGCCAGGCGAGTGCTGACAAGGAATAAGAAAAAGTTATTTCCATTCTTTTGGGGACCAAAAGCAGGGCTAGTGTGTGGTTTTAAGTGTTACCTTAAGCACTGATATGGACATATCAGAGAGGAAATTTGAGGATGGTATGAAACTTGAGGAAATTGGGAAATTTTGAAGAAACCTGGAAAACGTAGCCAAGTAAAAATTCTAATCAGATTGGGGTTTAGTCTAGAAGGGGCTTAAGACATTTGAGAAGCTATTTAAAGACAACAAAGCTTCCCCCAAATATTAAATCACAGAATCACAGAATATTCTGAGTTGGAAGGGACCTGCAAGGAGCATTGAATCCAGCTCCTCAGTGAACGGCCCGTACAGGGATTGAACCCCCCCAGACTTCAGTAATAGTCACTGTGTAGAACTGTGTTGGGTGTTTGTTTTGTTTTTGTTTTTTTTTTTTAGTTTAGGGGGGATTGGCCTAGATGATTAGAGCAATTTGTATTTGAAAATTAAACCAAATACATTCTCCTGTTTCCCGTTACTTCAAAAATGTTTCTCTTAGTTGAAAAACTCTCAGTAGTGGTTTTCAGCAACAAGCTGAAGCTTGACTTGACATAGTAAAAGAAAAAAAGGGAACATGGCATAAAACTAAATTTGGGGTTGGATTACTGTAAAAGCATTAAGGGATTTTTTTTCTTACATTAATTTTTTCTTATGCTATTTTTTTAAAGTAAGACTAAAGCAGTCTATATATATAGAGAGTACATATAAGACTATATACATATGACTACATATACACATAGACATATGTATCTATGTCTACATACATATAAGACTATATACATAGTTTAGATTGTACAAAAATAGTTCAGAAGTTAAATACTAGCAGTTTGGTTTGGCTTATAACAATTTTTTCAATTTTTTTTCCTAGTGAAATGTATTCTTCAAGAGTTTGATCTCTTACTAAATCATTTTATTCTTCTGCTTAGAGCCTTAAGGCTTGGATACCTCACTCAAGATATGATAGATGACTATGAACCAGCTTTAATGTTTACAATTCCAAGATTAGCCATTGTATGGTAAGTAATTTTTTAACTATTCTCCATTCTGCCTCATTTAGAGGTTTACTGAAGAGTTGAAAAAACACGTTCGGAATTTTGACATATTTTCTTTCACCTGAGTTTACTTGTACTTTCTTTTAAAAAAGTTAAAGGGGAGGATTATGTTTTAAATTAGTACAAATGATTACCAGTTTCATGTAGAATATCAAGACAAAAAAAAATATTAGATCTCTAAATATAGAAAGCAGGAACAATTGATCAGACATCCTCCAGCAAAAATTAAAAATTAGGAACATCAGTCTTTGGAATGTCATGTTCTCAGAAATATTTTTTGAAAGCACATATTTTTGTGTCACTCAAAAATAGTATGACTTCAGGATACAAGTCTTGAAAACCAAAAGTATTCAGTAAGATTTATGTATTTTTCTCAATGACTCTGGGTTCAAAAGAAGTTATCGTGGCAAACTGCATTGGAACCACTGAGTTAGGTAGGCTTAATTCTCTTCAAGGAAAGTATTAACATGTGTAACTTTTGTGTAGATTTCTGTCCTGTTTTGACCACTTAAGACAACTAAATTGTAACAATGTTTTCGCTTCATGCAGTTTTTGCAATATTGAACAAATCAGACGCATTTTTCGTAATAGTCTTTGTGACTTACTAAGACAACAGCTTCTCTGGAGTAAAGCCAGCATATTTTTAATATTTTACCATTGTGAATGTTTTAAAGTTAGCTAATATAAATAGTACAATTGAGGAGAATAAGAAACCTCAAATCCTGAGCATAATACTCTTCTCCTCAGGAAATCCCTGTGGCTTGTTTTTCCTGTTAAATAGGATATTGTCTGTAACTGTCATTCTAAAAATAATAACAGTAATAATCTGATTATTGAAAGACAACAGGAATGTGAGAACTCAATTTGAAGCTGCTGCAAGACACAGTGAAGAGGAACACATCATGACTAAATGGAAAACCAAGGGCTCTCTGGAAAATAGACCATATCTATCCCAAATTACAAAGAAGGATAGAGAAGGAGAAGAGAAAAAGTTAACTGCTCCTAATTATCCAGTGATTTGAAAATAAATCAAATAAATCACTTCCATGTGAAGTTCCAGAGCAAAACTGCACCATCCAGATGCAGTGTTGTCTGGAAGAAACTTAAACCTTTCATTTGGACTGTGAATGGAGAAACCTGTAAAGCCAAAATGGATGCAATACACGGTTGTCAGGTTGTGGCTCTGTGTCCTCATGAGAAGGAAGGATCTGGGCAAGGAGAAGTGCTGGATCCGCTCAGTCTTTTCAGAAATACTTTTCAGGGCCATTTTTGTCTAAGGTTTCTTTTCAGACATCAGTTTATCATACTCATGTTATACAGTGCATGTTGCCTGTTATCTCAACAGGTGTCGGTGCACTTTGAACCACATAGGAAGTATAAAGACACACTTTTTCACAATTTTTAGTTCTTTCCATGCTACATCTATATTCAGAACTCTTTCAAATCTTATATGTGTACAGAAGCCATTTCATAACCTTTTTTATTTTGTAGTGCTCTAGCCCATTTCTATCTTTTTTAATTTCTTCTGAGAGTAAAGCTCTGTAAAGCAAACTATACCTGAAACCCAAAGGAACAGTGACTTTGCATCAGGTAGAAGTTAGATGAGAACAGCCTCAAGCTTCCACAGAGCAAAGCAGTAATATTTGTTTAGGTAAAACATAAGACATGAGTCAGCAATAAGTGCATCACTTCATGGCAACCTGCTTGTTGAAGCTTGAGAAGCATATTAAAAAAAAAAAAGCATCCCTGGTAACAGGATGGATTGGTCTTAAGCCACCAAAAAAAAAGGTGACTTGCAAAAGAAGCAACTTTCCTCTCTCTCATCTCTTCTTCCCCTGCTCCTGCCCTCCAAACCCTAATTCCCTGGTATTTTTTTTTTAATACTTAAGTGGAGTTCATAGAACTGGTGACATCAGCTTTGCCTCTGTGTCTTTGATGGTCGCACAGGGTGCTTGCCAGGGAACAACTGAGGAGCAAAGAGACTTTGACAGTCTTGTCAGCCAAGGCTCCCTTGTTACTCTGGGTGATTTGGATGCTGGATAGCTTGCTGAAGCAACATGTATTTTGAGTTTAGGAAAAGAAACATACATTTGAAATATCTTGAGTAACAGAGCACTGACTCCAAGGGAAGGAAGAGGAAAATGGCCTGGGAAAAAGAAAACCTGTGTAATCTTGAGTGTGAGAATGTGTGATCCATTTGCCTTTGAGAAACATGCATTGTTTTTGCTGTGGGCAGAGGATTAAACAGTTTTAAGTAGAGTGGTTCCTGGTGTGGGCGGAATCCACCCTCTGACACAGTTTGGTACAATGCAGCAGATATGGTGAAGAAGGTGAATTTTGTTTAATCCCTGACACACAGACTGGATTGGGCAGTAGTGATTTGGTCAGGAGGAGCTATTGAGATATCTTACAGTGAAGTGCATGGAGGCTCTCAGGATTGTGAACTAACCTTTCCAGGGAAATTTCTACAAGTGCTGAGTTGATTTAGAAGGATGGTATTATCAAGAAGGGTTTTATGTGATTTAGAAAATCTGTTTTCTTTTTTTGTCATATGTCAATACCAGGTTATATTTACCTCAGAGACAGAAAAACAGGAGCTCAGGAGTCAGCTATCTTGCCTAGAAGTTTTTCAGACTGAAAAGGAAAAGCCATTTCAGTCTCTCAGTTAGTGGACTTTCCCCAACTTCCTTGATAATAGGTTTCTTTTGGGGTTTTTAATCAGTCAGCTGCAACAATGAAATAAATGTATGTTCTTTCATTGCTTTTTCTCCCATGTTTAAGGAGGGGTGGACAGAGGGGAAGGGAACTTTTCCCTGTTACCATCTAATTCTAACTGTGGGTGAATAAGACAAAAATAAGATAACAAGATGTAACTTAAATATAGTTCTAATGTTTATGTACAGTTGCTTTTCTGACTTTATTCAATTGTTGCTCTGTGTAATGAAATTCTCATTTCTGTGTGTGTTCATGCATGTGTTTGAATTACAGTGGCCTTGTTGTCTACTCTGAGGGACCATTAAACTTGGACCATAAACCAGAAGATATGTCTGAACTCTTCAGACCTTTTCACACTTTGCTAAGAAAAATAAGGCAAGTAATAAAAGATAGTTGTAGCTGGATCTCTTCTGAATTGAAAATCAGAGGCCTGAAAAAGAACTCATAAATGCTTAAAAAAGTGTATTTGTTTGCTAAGTTAACCACAAGCTGCATTTTCCTCTCATCAGCCTGATATACCCATGAAATAACTAAATGTAGTTTTTCATGTCACATTAGTTTTCTGAACATTTAATCTCTGTGATAGTTTCTTTTTTCCTGAGTATCATTTTATTGCATTTCAGATCTTCTTATGGTTGGATGATGCCTGAAATGGTAAAGTTAGAGTTTATATTCGGGAGATTCTGTTTCTAATTAGCATCAGGGTTACTGTTAGTTAGGCTTATTACATTTTCTCATTATGTTGTGATGCAATACTCAGATAGTTGGTAACCTAATAGAAACGACTACCAGTTTTTCATGTTGTGGATCTGTTTTTACAGGATGGATCACTTTATATATACCTCTTTCCAAGACTTCAGTCTTGGTTACCATTGGAGATGTGGGCTCTGGCTCAAGTATAAAGAGTATTAAAATATTTTTTTCTTAGCTGAGGTCTTCAGAAATCTTTAGAAGATTTCTACTTTGGAGAAATTAAGCTGAATCTTTAAAGAATCTCTACATCCTGTTTTTTTATATCCACCCTTCGGGTGTTAAAAAAAGTTTTCTAAATCTGTAAACCCTATTATTTTCTTAGAATTCAAATTTATATACTAACTGCAAATTTTGTTCCTGGAAATCTGCAGAGATAATTTGACAGGGTTTGTGGTTTTTTGTGTCCAATTTTCACCTGTTTATTGCCTTCCCTGAATATCACAATGACAGTTTGATGTAAGAATACTTTTCACATAGTTTATCCAGATTAATCTCCTCTTGTCCATTAGAGACGAAGCATCTCCTGAGGGAGAATGTAAACTCTGTCAGGGGTGGTTCAGAGGGGACCTGTTTCTGAAGTTAGCTTTTATGAGTATATAGACCACATCCTCTTGTGTCCCTTGAAGATTTGCTAGTATTTCTGTCTAGAAGTCTTATTTTTAGGTACATTTGTGATATTCCTATTGAAATTTGAGAATTAAAATAGACAAATCAACATGTTTGGTTTGTTGGGATTTTTTGAGTGATTATGATTTTATTAAACATTGAGTAAAGCACAGCAACGTGAATTGAGGAGCAAAACCTAAGTTATAAGGGAAAAAGACTTTATTCATACCAAAACTTAAAAAGTCCATGAAATTTACATTAAAATACCCTATTCCCAATATATGGCTATCACAGATATTTTCACCAGCATTCCACTGACTGAAGGATATGTAAAAGCTAATATACTTCTAATCTCTACTTTCTGCTTACTCCTTATATTTCACAACATGGAAAATGAAAATCAATGAAGTCAGTTTATTACTCTGTCCATTTAATTTTCAGTTACTGTGAACTTAGTTCTGGGGTTGAAAAGAGATTAGTAAAATGCTTGTTTGTTCAATAACTGCAATTTTCAATGCAAACTTTAAAAAATGAAAAGGCTCTTTCATATTCAGTTTTGGAAAAAGTTCTGATATACTTTAAGACTTATATTTAATCTGTCAAGGGACCATTAAGAAATGTGATTTCAGTTGTCTAGGAGACAAAGTTTGCAAAGTCTTCTTAGTGAGATAGCATCTATCAGAGCAAAAATTCAAGGAAAAAGTAATGAGAAATTCCATCTCTGGCAGTCTCTGAATTGAAGGAACTCAAATATTGGCAAGAACTGGGCTCAAAAAAAATAATATATATATATATATAACTATATTCCTTTAGTAATATTCTTGAATGAAAAATACACTGAGTGAAAATAACAATGAGATACAAATTAGTGTGGTGTTCATATAGGGTAACTGAATTACTTTTAAAAGTACCTGAGATGTCTAGATTTTTTTTTCTTATCACGGATTTTTTTAACTCATCAGACTACAATTCCTACTCTGTGAGAATGTTCACAGAAACCTGTAAAGGAAGATGGAACGAGATACTTGATAGCAATATTTCTGCTCCCCGGAAGAGGAGGAGTATTTTTCCTGGAGTCTTTCTCCAGTCTCCATCACCAATAGTTAAGGCATGAAAATAGATTCAATAGTCCTCTGTTAAAATAGTTGAATCTTGTACTGCAGTTGTGTGCCTGTTGTAAGAACAGAGAATATCTTATAGCAGAATATGATCACATCCCAGTGAATTTCTCTGTAAAGTTCTATAGCTTTTTAGCCAACTAAGTATTTTAACTCATGGAGTAACATCAAATACACAGCTGATTATTTTGTAGGATTACAGGTAATTAATTTTAAACTGTATTATCCTAAAATATCCGTAAGGCAAAGATAAGTACTGTATTTAATTATGTGGATCCACAAAATTAAATCAGAAGTAGCAGAGAAGAATACCTATTAGCTAGGAAAATTTTTGTTTCCTATTGGTGGCTGACAACTTGGAAAACAATAGAGATTATTGAGACTCTCTGAGCAAAAGCCGTAAAGGTTCTTGCTTAGATTTTGGTAAGGTCGAGCAGCAAATTACAGCTTTGAATGTTTTAATTAATATCTAAGCCAGGTGCTTGTGTTGACTTCGATTTTGGATGTAAGACATTAGCGTTGGTGTTTTATACATGTAGCAATGCATAATTATATAGTAGTGTTATCTCTGTTCCTTTGAAATGGAGACATTTGAACCATTTCTGCCAAACTACTGCAACCTGCTCAGGAACTACTGGTATATACTTAGATATTTAACTTAAATGCCTGTGACACTGAACATGCTTGTGATACAAGTATTATCTATACAATATACATGTATACATATGTATTATCTATACAATATACATGTATACATATATATTATCTATACAATATACATGTAAGACTGCTGTACAGAGATTTTCAGAGGGAATTTTGCAGTACTCCTTAATTCTGCCCTATTTCAGAGCTCTTTGCTTGCCTGGTGCTTCTTTCTGGATCATTACAAGTGATTGCAGGGCCCCTATGGATTTTGGTGGTGCAGAATCAAGCAGATTGCAGATCAAGTGGTGCAGAATCAGAGGATCGTGCCATTTTCAGTACATGGAGGCCTTTCTGTCTCATTGACTAGAAATGCAATGCAATATGCATGCTGTCAGTGTGTTAAACGATTGGGAGGGGGAAGTGTGAAATTTATATTCTTTTGAAGTGTGCGCAGTGACTGGGGGGAAACTGGTTAGGTTTTCCAAGGTGGATGTGTTCAAAACCTTTATTTGATTTAAAACTTTCTCAGTAAAAAGGAGTACCAGTGCTATTTGTTATAGATCAGTCTTGGTTTCTCAGTGTTGATTTATCTGAACAGATCTGCGGACTTTGGAGTGCAGGAGCAGGAGGGTGCATGTGGCATCATGTACCTGCATCGTGCTCTTACAGTGGCAGCTCCATAAAGACAGCTGGTTGTGCTCTGCTTGGAGCATGAACTCAAGCACAGGCTGGCAATAACAACGATGCTGTTCTCTGAAAACAAGCCAATTTAAAATTCTAGTCAGAATAGGAGCAAAGTTAATGGAGGAGGCTTGAGGAATGCGCAAGATTAGGGGTTTTGTGGCCCTGTCCTCTATTTACACAGTTTTGTCTTTAAATGGACATCTGGCCTCAGATCTTTGAAGAAGTAATTTCTGCACCCTGGATATTGGCAGTAGAGTAAAATATGTTGATTAGTTTTGCAACAGGCAAAGTAAATTTCTACTACTGCTTGTAACAAGCAGAGCACGTCTGAAGAACTTGCTTTGTTTTTCTGCCAGTAGCTGTAACCACTGAAAGAAAAATGCTCCTCATGTTTTGAAAGCTAGATTGCCTTCCTGTGATATGATGCCAAAAAGAGTAAAAGCAGGTGAAACCTCAACATGCACTATTTTAAATTCAGTGTTTTCTAAAGCCTCTCTGAGAAGAAAGCACACTGCTGCTGTCAGGGTGGATTGCAGAAGCTCTTTTTACTTGTGGCTTCTGAATAATGGAAGCAGAGGGAGAAGTTCTTTTTTTGCTTATGAGCACAATGAGTTAAAAGTGCTTCAGCAGAAAGGAAATGAACTGTTGAAATAGCTACAGTTTAGTTAAACTTACAATTTACTAATGATGCCTGATGTTTAGTATTTTAGTGAGATTTTATATCTCCTGTATACTGGTTGACATTCTTTTTGTTCTCAATATCTACATAGGTATTTTAAAATATGGCATGTTTCTAATGCTGGCAGTGAATCCTGTATAAACAAATATATTGTGTATCTAAAAGGTAACTGTTAATCAAACATTTGTCACCTTTAAAACTGGCTGGTGGATCTAGGGAATTTTTAACCAGAGAAGTGAAGATAATTGCCTGGACCTCTTTTAGAACAAGCTGTATTTGTTAATAGCAAAATTTCCAGTGTTTGAATTGGGAAAATGAGCGTATTTCCTTTGAATTTAAAGCAGGATTACTTCTCTACTGAAATTACAGGGCTGGTAGACTACCACATATAATTCAACTGGTTATGTTATTCTTTCAGGCAGTGTGGATCTGATTCGCCTAAAAAGGACTGTCAGCTGATTTCATTGATTATTATTATTATTTTTAATCAGGCTTTATATACTATCCTCAAAACTGCACACAACTAATCTTAAATTTTGAGGTGTGGTGGTATTGGCAGAAATAGAGTTCATCATTCAAGTCAGTGAATCCAGCCAGTATAAAGTAAACATGTGTTTCCAGGGCTTATTTTATAATGAATGTGTGAAACCTGTATTGAATAGGTCCGAGCAGCCTTTTGAAAGGAAGCAGAGCAGCTCTGGGCACCGGGGAATCCTGAATGCTGCCATGTGGTGTTCTGGAGACTAAACAGAACCCCAGACTAGGTGCTGCAAGTCAGAAGATTCAATCTTAGATTTTCCCTGGGCCCATTTCATCATTCCCAGTTATGCTGATGAGCTTGGATGGAAAGCAAATTCCTTTGAATGTTGCTTGTATAGTCTGTGTTTGTAAAAGTTGCTCATTCTTATCTCATGTTTTGAGAAGGGTGTGTGACTGTGGTGTGTGGAGAAGCGTAGCTGATGTTTAAGCAGTTGACTGTTGGTCAGTTCCTGATACACACCTTCTGACCCATGCAGGCAAAGTTCTCTGAGGATTATCAAACACAAGGATGCCACCTTGGTTCAGAAATCCCTGAGCTACAGGCTGTTGGCAGCCGGTAGGATCCACTCACTCAGCAGACATCACTGTGTATCTGTCCTGTGCTTATGCTCTTCCTTAGGATCTATGATCAGAGCCAGGCTTCTCTACTTGATGCACCTTGGCCTGACCCAAACTATCTGATATTTTTAGCATCCTTGCATAGGTGAGGGACAAGCTTAACCCCTTCCCTGTTACATTTGTGTGCTTACTTGTTTGTTGCAATTTTTTTTTAAATTTAAAATCCCAACTGTTTTTAAAATCCCACATTACCTCATTTATGCTTAAAAAAATCCTACACCACAATGTTTCTGTAAAAACTAACAAAGTGAAAATTCATAGTACAAAGCCTCATGGTAACAATCATGTTATTCTATATTTTTATTCATTCTGTTGGTATAGTTATCTCAAAAATAAACAATAGTAATGCTGCTATTTTTATGCTGACCTTGAAACTTAAGCCATTCTCTGTCAGTTTGTTTTTAAGATGATGTTAAAATACTTAATCTCTTACAGACTCCGATTACCATTTAAATGTATAGGTATTTAAAATTATCTAGTGTGCCAGGTAGCAATACTGGTTTATAGCTCTGTTAGGTAAATGGTATTTTTTTAAGGAGAAGATATGATGGTGCAATTGTTCTTATAAGATATTTCTTCTGAAGGCTTAGAATTTTTTTTATAATACTCATCATAAAGCAAGATTTAAAAACTAAGTATGTTAATTGTGTGGAAGGTATATAACCATAACTTTATTCTGACTTAGGCTTGCTTATCTACACTGTTAGATTTTTTTAAATTGTAGGTAGCTGATACACAAGTCAGATACTAGTGATGTATTTTTTGAGCTGTTTGAAAAACTGATAGTACTTGCAAAAAAAATTTGGTCTGTGAGTTAACAAATTAAGAATGCAAACCATTGACTGGAAATCAAGATGTGAGATATGTTGAATGTTTCTTTCAGGTTTTCTGGTCCTTTTGTTTAGACTTAATTCTTCTAAAATGTGCATATTATTATTATTATTGTGGTGCCAGCTGTATGTCAACTGCTAGCAAATGATTCCTAAACACATGAGGAATAATGGACTCCTACCCTCTGTTGAGCAGGTCTTGCTTTTCCCACCCATTCATTTATGCAAAATACACTTACTGGTCTTTGAAAATGTTGACAGCAGTTCTTGACAGAGGATACATTTATATATGGCTTCTTATTGAGAAGGATAACATAAGTGAAACTCAGGTCTAAAATTAAGTGCTGCTGTGTCTGTGGATTTGTTTTGAAGTTATAAAGCACTTAAAGCACTTTGTTTTCAGGTGTTCATAGTCTTAAACTGCAATACTGAGGATTCTTGGTAACACTGGAGATGCTGCATGTCTCTTGAAAACACAGTTTGCTAAGTAGCTAAATGTTTGCTTCTAGACCTGCCTGATTCTTAACATCATGCAGAAGCTTAACTCCTTAATGACCGAGTGTTGTGGTTTAACCTCAGCTGACAACTCAGCCCCACACAGCCACTCCCCCCCCCCAGAGGGCTTGGGGAGAGAATCAGAAGAGTAAAAGTGAGAAAACTCATGGGTTGAGGTAAATACAGTTTAATAGGTAAAGCAAAAGCCACATACACAAGCAAAGCAGAACAAGGAATTAATTCAGCACTTCCCATGGGCAGGCAGGTGCTCAGCCATCCCCAGGACAGCAGGGCTCCATCACACATAGTGGTGACTTGGGAAGACAAATGCCATCACTCCAAACATCCCCCTGTCCTCCTTCTTCCCTCAGCTTTATATAGTGAGCATGATGCCATGTGATCTGGGATATCCCTGGGTCAACTGGGGTCAGCTGTGTCCCCTCCCAATTCCTTGTGCACCCCAAGCCTCCTCACTGGTGGGGGGTACAAGAAGCAGAAAGGCCTTGGCTCTCTGTGAGCCCTGCTCAGCAATAACAAAGCCATCCCTGGGTTATCAGACTGTTTTCATCACAAATCCAGAGCACAGCCCCATAGTAGCCACTGTGAAGAAAATTAACTCTATCCCAGCCAAACCTGAACACTGAGCTAAGTGTTCAAGGCAGGAAAGAGCCAACTTCTAATCCCTATTTCAGTGAGCGGGCTTCCAGATATCCGTGTTCTATATGTGATATTACTATTTTTAATTAATTCTTTTATCTGACAATATAATGCTGTGAAACTCCTGCAGTACTCTTGTGCAGAATATTTTCCAGAATCTAGTTGAAGGATGGCAAATTGGTTTGCTAATTAAAGTCAAATTTGTGAATTAAAAAATTGAAATGACCAAATGTATCTAACTGTGGGTGACATTTTCACTCTAAGTAGATGGGGAGGGGGAAAGTTCCATTTTTGTGTGTGTTTTGGTTTATTTTGGGGCTTCACTGCAAGCATGTTTATCATTTGATACCCTACGTTTGCATGACTAATCTCAGATTCAGGCATCAGCAGTCACATGTTCTGAATATGAATGCCAAATGCACTTTGAGTTACACAGTTGAAAGTACTCTGTGCCCTCAAGTTCTGGGTTTCTGCACTAACAGTAAAAGCTTTTTAAAAATCTGTAACATCAGTGCCAAATGATGTGTGTATTTCTTCATTTTCAGGGATCTTCTTCAGACACTAACTGAGGATGAACTGCACACACTGGAACGTAACCTCTGCATCTCTCAAGATGTAGATTTTCCTGTCAGAGCAGATCCTGAAGTACCCTCTGTCATTACACCAGTCTTAACTGCGACTTTGCCTCCTAAGGAACTTTCAGCAAAAGCTGAGAACACAGAGGCTGAGCTGGCTTGTTCGATGCAGTATGATGAACAGGAGCTGGAACAGCTGAACAGGATGGTACACAGAGTCGGAGATGAAATGTCTTCTCTGCTTTCCCCTCCAAGCATCTGTCAGTCTCCAGCTCACAGACCTACCCTAAGAAATAGTTCTAGTACAGAAGCTTCACCGACACGGCACCATCTTGACAACTTAACCGATGAAGAGGACAGAGTGTTTTTTATGGATGACCTAGATGGAGCAGGAGAAGCTCTTGCTGGGTTGGATTCAGTAAGTGATACTTTTGCTTGGGTGAATAACCCTTGTCATGATTCAAAACAGAACCTGCAATATAGAGATGCTTTGCTGTATGAGAATGGCCATCAGACAGAGGAAACTTTGCTTTTAAAAGATGCTGAAAGTGACTTAAGCAATAATAACAATATTGAAGATGGAAAGCAGATGTCTGGCATTTCAGTTCCAAATTCATGCAGCTGTCTGGAAGGTCCGGACTCACAGTTATACCTCAATGGCTGGGATGCGTATGGTGATGATGCAGAAACAGCAGAAGTGATTGCTCACAGGACAGGGGGAATGAAAATATCTGCTACTGTAATATTCAATCCTAAATCTCCCTCTAGCTCAGAATCCCCAGTAACAACTCCAGAAGCAGCTATTAGTTGTGTTCCTGGATCCGCTCATCCATTAGCAAATGAGGAGGTGGATGAGTCCCATAAACTCAGTATAGCTACCACAAACTGTCTAATTAATTCCTGTGTGTGTTGTGGCAGCTGTGAAGACAGCAGGGAGGACGGTGTTGAAGGTTTAAAGACTAAACATTCTGCAGGAGGTGTTGTAAATGCTTCGTACACATTAGTGAAGTCTAAGGAACTGGACCATGTAGATAACTTGGACAGTTCAGTCCCTGCACAGGAAACATTAAAACCTGAAACTTCTGCTTTGTTAGCAGAAAGAGACTTTGGCAGTGAAGAGCAAAAACTGCCAATCTCCTCTAAGTGCCTGGCACATTCCTCAGGTTCACAGGTAGGAGCAGAAAGTGACTCACAAGGAGAAGCAGAAAGCATCTCAAATCAGCAGAAGTGGGAGAAGAGAAAACAACTATGTGAGAAAAAAACGGACTACAACGAAGATGCTAGTAGTGAAAGGATGGCAAAGGAAGATGTAAAGTCAAGATCTAGTTCAAGGTAAGAGCAACTTGCTGTCTTGGTAGTAATTTGCATGTACATAAGTTCCTGTATCCTTGTACTGTAGTGATTGGTGTATTATTAATTTTGATTTTGAAGATAATAGTGTGTTGCAGAATTAAGGAATTTATCCATATAATTTTTTAATGCAGATAGCTTTTTACTGGACTTCAGCTGTTCTGCAAAACATTTGGAGGTCATCTGAATTTTAATCCTCTAATGTCTCTATATCATTGAAATCAATGTTACATTACCTGCTTAATGTATCCAAGAGGGCATTGCTGCTAAATGGTACCTGGATCGTTATTTCCATTGTACTTTGCTGTTTTATAGGAAAAGTGTGTCTGGCAGATACTAAAAAGTTAACTTCTGCATCACTGAATGGGATTACATTGGAATCTAAACACATTTTACCTTAGCTTCATTTGTGAGAACGGGGTTAATCTGATCATGGGCATGAGCATATTTGTGAATGTCTGTGCTGAAGGAGCCTAACAGAGTGCAGAAGAGCCTTTTAAACCTATTGGACCATTTCAGCCAAAGTTGATAAAAGAATAGTAGTCATGGATTAAGGTTCTGCATATTTAATGACTATAAGGAACTTGATAACAGTGAGATAATAATACTTGTATTAAAGAAAATGCCATGCTTCAGCTCAGCTTTGATTAGACATTAGGGATCTTACACACATCAGCAGAAAACCTGACTTCGCTTTGGTTTACTGTTTTCGAGGATAACCTGTTTTGTATGAGTAATGACCTCAGTTTCCCTGAAGTATTAATATCGTGAAGCAGAGGAAAGAAATTAGAGATAAAATATTGTTGTTTCCTATATTTCTGTGACAGCTTTCTTTGTGCGTGTGTGATGCAGGATCTCTCATTTTGTTATGTTTACAGAGTTCACATAACACAGTGGAGGTAGCTTGAATCGTGAAACATAACAATATAAAGGCTGCAGAAATAAACATTTGTTTAATAACATACCAATTAAATTATGAAATATATTACCGGTAATGGAAATAGAATCAAGAGTTCTTTGGCCTCTTTGGAGTTAATTCCTATTACAGGTAAAATACAACTTAGTGTGCACAAAGCTCAAACTTTTCAGAAGGAATTTTATCTTTCTGATTATTCTGACTATTTGCTATGTTAGGTTTGCAAGCAAGGTCATATTCAAGGCCTTACAACAGGGTTTCTGAATGGACTTAAGAAGTAATTCACAAATCCCTTTGACATTTCATGATTTTGCAACACTTCAAGTGGAATATTGCTTAAAAGTAATTACTGTATATTTAATTAGTTTCCTGATGAATCCTACATCATTTACTAAACTCTGACAGTTTATCTACTAATTTTTGCCTTGGGTAGGATATTAAATGAAATTTGTGAGAACAAATCTGCAAAATATAATGAAATTATATATATATATATGTCAGCTACTTTTTCAGCCTCCCATGTTTTGTGAATGTAATAACTTCTCCACTGATTTGTCCAGCTTCTATTAATAGTGTTTAAAAACTTTATCTGAGAATTGTCCTTTTACAGAGAGTTCTGTAAGTCTGTGTTCCTCTGTGTCCTTTTGTTTGCTTCGGGTTCCTGTCTGGCCTTTCCCACCTGTTGTGGTTTTGTAGAGCCTAAGTCACATTTTATCTATGTGGTTACTTTTTCAGATTGGAAAACTCACAGCCTGTTTGATGAGAAGTTGTCCAGACATTGACCATTCCTTTGGTCCTGCATTTTCTCTTGCTCCAAAGTGTTTTCAATTATACAATTTCCTCTTAGCAATAAGTGAATCAGAACTACACTTACTCAAGATATGAGCAAACCATGGATGTGCACAGTGGCATAATTATTTTCTGTTGTTTTTCAATGGTTCTTAGTGTTTGACTTTGGATTTTTTGTCAAGTGGTGTGCTGATGTTCTTTTTGAAGTTGTCTGTTAAAGCCCCAAGATGTTGCTTGTGACCTCAGAGGCTGTCATTCTATATCTGATGTTAAAATGGTTCTCCACATGTTTACCAGTTGAGTTGTGCCATTTTATTACCTGTTATTCAGACTTTAGGATCCTGAGCAGTTCTTCAGTCTGTTCTAGTTATCACCCTGAATAATTTTGCCTTGGTAGCAACCTTTCAGACCTCGTTGCTCTCCCTTTTTTTGCGGACTGTACATGAAAACAAAACTCCCAGGGTGCTAAAGAACTTCTGCAGTGATATCTCACTCTTCTGAAAAGTGCTTGTGTGTTAGCTTCTCCCTATTTGTGGTTAAGAACCATTTATCCGTTTTGGGCCCTTCCCTCTTACACTGTAGCTCCTTAGTTTTCTTAAAAGCCTTTAGTGAGTTATTTTGACAGGACCTGTTTGGAAATCCAGAAGCTTGACAGCTGAATCACCATTCTTCACAAGCTTCTTGACCCATTCACAGAGCTCCCAAGAGGTTCCCTCTGCAGAAGTTATGTTACTTCTTCCCAGACAGACCTTCATATTGTTGTCTACTTATTTTAGTTTTGATGTGTTCTGTTAAGTTGCTTGGTATGAAGATCAGGCTCACAGAACCAGAGTTGTTTGAATCTCCATGGAGTCCTTTTTATTTTTAGAGATTGCCACCTTTAGACTCTAAGCATCAAGAAAGTTTTAATAGAGAGGTTAATAATTCATCTCATTCATTCTTGAGTTCTCCTAAAACTCTTGGATGAGTATTTCTGAATATTTTGTTAACAAATTAGTGGGATTTGTCTGTTTTCCCCGTAGCCTCTACCACAGTTACTTTGCTGATTACTTCTAATTATCTGTATTTGTTACTGAGACTACAGTACATCTATTATTAATTGGCAAGTATTCCACCTTCACAGCAGTAAAGAAGTATGGATGGAGTTGTTTTGTTACTAGATTGTTGATGCTTTATTTGGAAGCATTCTAATATTAACTCCTTCGGTATATTCTGTGAAAGATGGAGATGCAGGAGATCTACTGAGTACTAGATTAAGAAATTATATATGTATAGGTCTTAGTTTTTTCTTATAGATACCTATATGTAGATTTGGTTCTTGCCTCTGAATCACTAGTCATGTTATCAGTAAAAGAGAGAATTCAGTTATAAAACAGAACTTTGTGAACCTTTCCTTACTCATGCTGCCTGGGCAGTGACTAATCACTGTTTTTTGATGGTATTCTTAAATTGGAAGATCAAATTAGGCTTCTGTGACTGCTGCCTATTAAATGCTTATGAATGCCAACTTAACCATAGAGGAAATGTTGCAGGCAGTAGATTATTTTCAGAATGATGGCCCATTAGCTAGAACAATAAGCAGTCTAATTCACATGGAATAGATGCAGGATAGGCTCATTCATCAAACTGATAAATGTATTTACTTTCTAGTTACTGTAAGTCACCAACTAGAAGAAAATTTCCCTTGTCAGAATCAAGCAACTGTCAAATGTGTATGTTGTGGCACAAACTGCTTGTTTTGGTAGATCAGTTGTTATACTATACAATATGACTTTATACATATAATGTCCCTTATCCAGACTGGTTTACCATAATAATCCTTAAATATCTGAAATAGCTGGAATTTCAGGCTCCTTTGTCTAGCCTCAAAACTCACTGGAGTTTAAAATAGCATCCACAGCTTCTCTGGGGTGAGTGCCTCACCACCCCACAGTAAAGAATTTCTTCCTAACATCTAATCAAAACCTACTCTCAGTTTGAAGGCATTCCCCCTTGTCCTGTCACTCCAGGTACTTGTAAAATGTCCCGCTCCATGTTTCTCGTGGGCTCCCTTCAGGGAGTGGAAGTCCACAATTAGGTCTCCCTAATTGTTCTCCAGGGTGGACAATCCCAGTTCTCTCAGCCTGTCTTCAAAGGAGAAGTGCTCCATCCCTCTGATCATCTTGATGACTCACCTCTGGACTTGTCATGCAGATGAATGTTCTTCCTGTCCTGAGGACCCCAGAGCTGGATGCAGGATTCCAGGTGGAGTCTCAACAGAGTGGAGTAGAGGGGCAGAATCGCCTCCCGTGCTCTGCTGGCCACACTGCTTTTGATACGTCAGGATATGTTTGGCTTTCAGGGCTGGCCGAGTCATGTCCAGCCTCTCATCCACCAGCACCCCCAAGTCCTTCTCAGCAGGGCTGCTCTTGATCTGTTCATCCCCCAGCCTGGATTGATACCAGGGGTTGCTCCGACCCAGGTGCAGCACCTTGCACTTGGCTGTGTTAAATCTCATGAGATTCCCATGGGCCATTTCTTGAGCTTGTCCAGGTCCCCCTGGATGCCATTCCATCCTTCAGGAGTGTCAACAGCACCACTCAGCTTGGTGTCAGCAAATATACTGAGGGTGCACTTGATCCCTTCATCTCTGTCATTAATGAAGACATTAAATTACACTGGCCCCAAGATGGACCCCTGAGGGACATCACTTGTCACTGATGTCCATCAGGACTCTGAGCTACTGACCACTGGATTTGACTGTCCAGCCTATTTCTCATCCATCTAACAGTCACATTGAGTGCATCTCTCTCCAATTTAGAGTGAAGGATGCTGTGGGGGACGGTGTCAAAGGCTTTGCAGAAGTCCAGATAAATTACATCTGTAGCCCATCCCTTGTCCACTGACAAGGAGTAGTCACTCTGTCATAGGAGGCCATCACCGGGTATTGATATGTCTTCACTACTTTGGTTTTTAAGTCACAACTGACATTGTCTTTCCCTGTTATTTGCTTGTAAGTATTTAAAAGATACTAAACACCAACAGCTAAAGAGTCTTGGGCAGCACTGTTAATGAGATGCAAATACGAGAAAAGCACTAGCAAAGATGTAGTTAGTATGTGATCTGCTGAAGGGACAATGTGAGAAATAAAGGCTGTCATGTAGGGAAACAAACTGTTAAAGGGGGAAAGTCATGTAAGAATAGAACAGAAGATGATAAAACTATGACAAAGCACCATTTGGTGTTTTGAGGTAAAAAAGGATATAAGTTAACATGAAAACCAAGCTTTAAATCTGTATCTACCATTCCTTGTTTTTCAGCTGGAAGCAAACTATGCAGACTTTTTGTTTAAATGCCCATTCTGTCGTAGTATTCTTCCTGCTTTTTCCCAGTGGAAAGAAAAATACAAGGAGTGAAGTTTTTTTTTGTGTGTGTTTTATAAATATTTGGCTTTCTGTTCTTTCCAGAGTTGAAGAGTCCTTGTCAAACTGCTAATGTTTTATGAAGTTTAACAACTTGTGTCATATTGTCACACAATGCTGGTGTTTTCATGATTTAGTCTTAAATACCTGGTTCTGTTGCATGTTTGTTTATCTACATGCTGACTTCAAAACTGTTCTGATATTAAAAAAAAACAGATTATTAAGTGCAGTTCCTCTCGTTTCCACTGCAGGTCTGTTGTGTCTAGCTTAAATTTTACAATTTTTTTTTTCCCCATTTGCCTTGATCTGTTTGAATGTACTTATGATGAAGCCTTTTACAGTGCACTCGAAAACTGGCAAAAGGAGCTGAAATGGGTAGTGAGGAGAATTTCTCATCTTGACACCTCCTGCAAGCTCTAGCTGTGTCCATCGGCTGTTAGATGCTGGCGCTGTTTGCATTTACTTGTGGGGGCTTAAAAAATAGAATATTTTGCCATATGCTTTTGCAGTGTAAGGAGGAGGAATGAGGCATTCTTGGAAAAGCATGTTTTGCTATTTGTTGATCGGTATTGCCATCGTAGAATAAGGTGAATAATTTATTCTTCTCTAGCCTGGTGTTCAAGTTGTCACATTTCTTAGTCTTGCAATTCTGTAATCTTTAAATTGTATATATTGTACAATATTTATATATTACAATAGTATATATTGTAATATGTTTAAAATTGTATTTCCTCAGCATATTAGAATAACTGTGGAAAAAGATGAACACCTGTTGTTTCTAATTTTGATTGGATTGGCTTGTATTTCTTTTTTCAATCCTTGGCAACATGTGACATGTGCATATTTTCAGTACAATAACTTTAAGATAAGTTATTCCACCTTTATAAATGCCGTTTGTATTTTGGGGATGGCTAGAATTTGTTAAAAAAACCCAATTCACAAGAATTACCTTTCTTGTCTCTTAGTTTCTAGTATATTATTCTACAAGTACTCCTTTATCAAAACTAAATTAATCAATATTTCAATGTAAAGTAGCTTGATTAAATGTCTTAAATTCATGCTTTTCTATAATAGTCCCAGCACAGTAAGACTTAAGAAAATTGTGTATGTTTTTACATTAAAAAGTTGCCTTTTCCTTGAAAAAATAATGGACAGCTGTGCAAGTTCATGTAAACAAAAATATGACTGCTTAGTGTCTTGTACTGATTAATCTTTTAACTAGCTATTAAGGAGAAAGAAAACTTCTCATGACCAAAAAGAAAATAGCAGTAGATTGGGAACCAAACATCAGTCTTTCTACTGCAAAACTTCCCTTAAGTAATCATTTATCTGGCTGTTGATAAAAATTCTTTGTTTCCTTTTTGGTGTTCTGTTTTGTGTCTTTGTGCAACTAGCCAAATTCAGATTCAGTATAAATGAGTTTTTTTCAGTCCCTCCTCCCCTTCTTTATAACAACACAAATCTCATATTAGAAGTGGCAGTGTTTTACCCTGTCTGTTGAACACAGGTTTTGTGTTGCCCAATAACATGAGTGCTGTTACGAAGCCTTGCTGTGCAAATAGGTGTCAGTGTTTTATACCAGCTTCCCTTTTACTAGGTTCATATGTCAGTTGAACAAACAGAGAACCATATTAGCTCTCAACATGCAGATTTCCAAATTGAGTATAAGAGGTAAAACAGAGTTGTAAAAGATACCTTTTGAGGGGATTTGGTGTGACACATGAGGCTTTATAGTTAGCCTTCCTGTAGTGAGCTGGTCAGAGAAGACCTGTGCCAATTAACTGTTGTAACATGGACTGTAATTGTAACTCATAATAGCCTTCATGAGGAAACCATCCTCTGAAACAAACTGAAGTTTAATTAAATGTAAAGGACTAGAAACACATAGTAGTAGAAAAAAGGCACAGAAACCAGAATAAAATAAATGTGGCTTTCAGTTTGGTTTCCTTAGATTAGTTACAAAAAGTGGCCAACAGCTCTAAATATAGGGTTCCTTAGTTTGGTCTGCCAGTATTCCATGAAGAGGCAGCCACATCACCTCATGTCACTTTGTTCTGTTGCCTCAAATCTTTATTCTGTATTTTCATCAGAAGTGCTGAGGAATTACGTTTTGATGAGCATGAATAGTGGTTTTATCCAGTGTTAGAATGTAATTTTAAAAACAGCAGTGCAAGCATTTGAGACCTACAAATGAAACAAACTTCTGCCACCTCACACAGTTCAAGCAGTCCTGAGCCCAAGTCAAACACAGCATTAATTGCAATGACCATGATGTGGTGAAGTTCAGGTCGCCTGGGGGCTGATATGGGAAGAAAGGGTTAGCTGCTGTCAGCTGCTGCATGTGACTATATGCAGGTGTCTTCTCTGATAATTGTGCTAATGAACATGCATGCTGAGCTATCATCAGTTGATAATGGGATTCTTGAGTTGGGAAAAACAGGTCAATTCACCTCAGGATCTACCAGCATCTTAGAAAAGCTGAGGGAATCTTCAGGCGGACAGTAATAAGTAGAAAATTTTATTAAGAGTTATCTTGAGTCTGTGTGTACCGAGAGGGAAAGCAGTATGTCACAGGAGTCTGTTTTTATTTGGCTGATTTTGGTGTTTTTTTTAAAAAAGCTAGTTAGTATAACACTGAGAAAGTATAAAACAGTTATCATTATTGGATTCCCATTTCTTGGTACTAAATAAATGCAGAATTTCTCATCTGAAGAGATACAGCCTGAATATGAATGAGAAATAAACACTGTAAATCATAAATACTATTTCCTGTACAAAAATTGAATCTCTATTGATACACAGGAGTGATAAAAACATTTACACATTGTAATTGCCTAAACAACACATCATTTATTGTAACAAACTAATGTCTGTGAGCGTGGCTTGTGTCAGGTGTGTCCAAGCAGTTTACATTGCCAAATGATGACTGACCAGATGGATATCTAATCCTGATATCAGCAAATCACTCAGCATGGTCAGGTTTGTGCACCAAGTGAAGGATGGAGTAGTGGAAAATGAAGATTTCTATAAAGCAATTTAGAATGGCAAACAGTGTTAAGACAAGGCTTAAAAAAGCTGAGATGGTGGAAATGATGAGAAATTATGCTCCTGGCAACTGGTTAGAGGTGAGAGAAGATTCAAATGAGAGGAAAAGAAGTATGGAGAAGAGATGAGGTAAGGCTTCCTATCTCTTCAGAAGATATCTGTGAAGATGAACAGAAAGGTAGGATTGAGATCATTGACAATGCAAGTGGACCATTATGTTTAGAGGTTACTCATTAAGTTTACGTACTATTAAGGTCCTTTATTGTTTTGTCTTCTGGCTCAGACTGTCCACTCCACATAATTACCTGACAGTGGAAAGTGATTTTGTGACTTGGGACAAATATTCACAATGAATAATATCCGCTCTTAACAGAGAAGTGGTACTCTAGGGTTGGTTTGGTTTATGTTTTAGCCTAGAGCATTTAACTCCCCAAAAAAAGTGGGAGAACTTCCAGTTCTTTGGAAAAGTGTAAGCCCTTTGGGCTGCATGTAAGAGCTGGAAACCTCAAATTCTTTAAAACAAAAAAAAAATAGGGAAAACTAGAACCTGAGAAAATTGGATTTAAGTTCTTAAATAGTCACTATTGGTAACTGAGATATTTTGACTGGATTTCAAATATATCAGGCAGAGCTTCACAGAAAGCACAGAAGGACAGCAAACCTGACATTTTTCAGATAAAAATGGTGCTCCCGAAATCAGCTGGCAGGACTGTTAACACTGGAAAAATCTGGAAATGGTGGGGAGGTGAGAGAGCATAAAAGAAGGTGCTGAGTTTGCTAGTTGTTCTTGTTTCCTGATTCTGCTTTCAAAGATTACTTTATTTTGAACAATACATGTCATATTTGCAAGGCAGCTTCTCCTGCTGTTGCAGAAAGAGTGATGGGCTTCACTCGCAAGACAGAAGCAACAATATACATAAATGCTACTGGACAATGACTTAACAAAATTCAATGGTAAATGTGACAGTGGTTTAATAAGATTTGATGCCAAGGTACATTTCAGTATTTAGTGCATAGAGAACAGAGGGGAGTGAGACAAAACTGCCAGGGAGACCCTTTCATTGAGTCAGGAGGTTCAGGCAGCTGGCTCCAGACTTAATCCTGGTCTTGGTCAATAGTTTATGTCTAAAGGATTATATATGTGCAGTCAGTCTTTTTGTCACTTAGCTAATATTTCAACATTTCTACATACTTGTTCCCAGTTCACTTACTGAGTATCTGATATGATAAGGATTCTCTCAGCCTTGAGGAGTAACCTTAGGAGGCATCCCCACTCAAGGGGAGGTCCTGGCATGCAGCTTGCTGCCATGCAGGAGAGCTCAGTGTGCCCTGGACTGTCCACTATTTATGAGCTAAGATGATTGACTAATAGTCATATTTACATACCAGTTTTACTTTATTTGGTGCATGCTCCACTACCCCTCAGCTGCTGAGAAAGATTTGTGGCCCTTGGCTGCTGTGTTATCTGTCTCCCCAGAGCCCAACGTGGGTGCAGCCATCACGACTGCCATTTTTGGCCACTGCTTAAAGAGAAAAGGGGGGGTGAGCACACCACCACACCTGCCCAATCATGGTGTGAAATTACATGCTAATGGTTTTTTTAATATCATTTAGCTGCCATAAAACAGATAGTAAAAGTACATTTTAGTAGCGTGACCATATTGTAAGATTGGATGGGTAAAGGTGATGAGCTATAAAAGAGTAAGCCTTTGTTTAAATGCATATATCTCTTCATAATGAGCAGAATTAGCAAGGGAAATTACATAAAACGAATGAAAGTTAAATAGATTTTTGTTCAAGTCTGATAAAATTATTTTCCGGTTGTGAAGTCTCTCCTTTCAACTAAAGCATGGTACACTTGGGATTTATTTTCAAATTGGCAATCAGAAATGAGAAACATGAAGGGGTACATTTTCTTAGTGATTAGTGGGAGGTATGCAAACAAATCCTATTATTTCTTAGTGGGATTAGAGCACATACCTTCCATACACTGCTTTGAAGAATTCCCTCTAAGCATTCTTCCAGACTTCTAGCTGAAAAAATAGCTACAATAGTAAATTTGGTAAAAGAGAAGAGATTGGAATGTAGCTGGTTTGCGTATGCCTAAAAATCAAAAGAGCATAAAAAAATTTGCTAGTAATTGTGGATAAGTAAGGTGAAATAACTCTGACCTATATAACTACCTCTCCTTGAACTAGAGATGTTTCTTAGGTTTCTCTTTGCATTGTCCAGAGATTTCTGTTGACTGAACATTTGAGTTCAGCAGGCTTGAATGAATCTTCTGCACCGCCTAGAGCCAATACAGCTTTGATACCTCTGCTCAGGATTACGTATTTTCTTATTTAGTATAATTTAATTTTTTTCAGCTTGTGGAATTTCCAGTAGCTGAGCAGTAAATTGTTACTGAAACAAAAAATTGGTCTTTACAAGATAGTTTTGTAGTGCTTATGAAACTATTTTTATTCCTCTAATCCTAGTTTATGTTGATAATATGATGTAAGATCTAAAATGATCTGTTATTTAAAGGCTTTTTATTAGTCTTGGGATGCCAGAGACAAGTTCTGTACCATTCATTTAAATTATTAATATCCTTCTACTCAGTAGCTAGTGGATTTCCACTAATGAAGTGTCAGTAGTTTACCATGGGACTGCTCCTTCCTGCTTATCTGTTGACTTAAAGCACAAAATTTGAGGTACATATATGGCAGTTATAGGGACTGAGCAAACTTAGGGTGAGGGGTAGGTGTATTATCTTCAGCTCCATCAACAAAGAATCAGCTTTCTGCTTTCTAACAGACTTTTTCCTTCCAAGGGGAAGGGAACATAGGTCAAATTTGTCATAATGTTCAGAAGTTTTTTAAATGTATGGTTTAGTGATCTTGACCTGAAACCCATGGTGACTTTATGAACTTTGAGTTTTGTTATGTCTTCATTATAAGGTTATACAACACTTAGCAGCATGGGCATGCTATTCCCTCCATCTCTGATGAAAATGTAAGATGCTTGATTCTTTCTCGAATGTTTTAACTGTACGGCATGAATTACATTGAAGATTTTTTTAAGGTGTGTACCCACTGATTTTGCCGAATTTTCTGTCCTTTTGGGAAGAAAACAGAATAGGTTTGTATCATTTTCTGAAGAGCAAAAACGCAACTGCCAGTTTATTCTTATTTCTGTATGATCCATGACAAGCCATGACTTATCGCAGTGCTCTGTTTTTACCTTTGTTGGCTTCAGCAGTTCATTTTGTTTCCGTATGTTTTTTCAGTTCTCAGGATGGCTTACGTGATTCCCCCCTCAGCTCCATCTCCAGCAGTGACTATGAGAGTGTTTCTGTCACTACATGTAGTCTCTCCAGCATATACGCTCTGAGGTAATAACATCACTTCGCAGTCAGATTTGGCGGATGGTATTGACGTACGCTCGGTTAAAAATTTTCATTGAATTAATCAAGTGACAGCAACACTTCTGAGTATTCTTCCTTTTGGACAACAGGTGCTTTTTTGTTTTGGTTTGGTTTTGTTTTTACCTAACAGCTTTCTTCAGTGCTGTGACAACTGAGAGGCAACTATTTATGGAAAAGTTTTAATGCATACAGGAATCAATTACATATGTCCACGATCTCGCTTTTAGTTGTCCATATGGCATTTCTTTGGAGACATTTCGGGTCATAGCTTGAAAAGTAACAAATGCTTTTCTTAACTAGGCCTTGGCTTTCTAGAAAACATGTTTTTCCCATTTTGTTTTGCCTGGTAAAATGAAGTAGTGAAACAAGGGAGCATTCCAGTTAATAATACTTCAGCTTCCACCGTGTTGTTGGCCAAAATTGGTAAGAATACTAGTTTATATTCTCATCTTCTGAAACTGCATGAGAGTTTTAACTTTAGTTTTGTTCAAAGCATTTAATGAGAATAATAGAGGAATAAAGTTTAGGGCAGAAAAATGTCACTAAAGCATAAATATGAGTTCTTTACTTTTTTTCGGTGTTTGTGTAACATATATCTATGTGATGTATTGCATACACTGTATATGCAAGAACGTTTTTACTCTGGTACAGACAGTTTGAAATACAAATACTTCAGCTGATGTAGATCTTCCTCCACTGCCTCTTGTGCCTTCTTTTTTCATCTGTTCATCTCTACCCAGCACTTCATTTGAACTTTAGGAGTTCTAAATTTTGCCTAGGTTTGGGGATAAAAAGAGAAGGTAAAATGGCTTTTCTAATAGTGATAGATGAAATACTAAAAATAATAATTGTGGGGTTTTTAGGCTGTATCTGTCTTCAAGCTCAATTTTTTTTGAGTTTTGTATTTTTTAAATAAGGACAGAAAGATGCAACAAAAACTGGTTTTCATTGTTTTAATTTTGAAATAGATTTCCTTTCGACTGTTCTTCGAACAAAACCCAATTTGCCTGCATGCAACAGCTGCCCTATTCTAAATACTATATACATCAAACACTTTCGCACAACGTTGTCTGAACGGGTGGTAGAAGTAGCCTCATTTACTCTTCAGGAATAACTGGAGCACTGAGAATAAGTCTTCATTAGGTGCACCACCTCTTTTCAAGGCCTTACTGTACTGCCTTCATATGTTAGCATTGCAGTTGCCACTTTATTGATGCTTAGGTAAATTAAAGTTTGATTTATAAGGCAGTATTTGTACATGTTCCTTTGTGCTGTTGTCCACTGAACTATAGCATTGTATCATCCCTGGGTGATTTGGCAAAATCTGAGTTGCCTGTTTTTCTGCATCTGAGTGATATTACTGGAGATCTAGTAGTTTGTGGTCCAGTAAAACAAAACAGCTACCTGCTTGACTATAATGATAGGAATTTCCCCTTTTGAAATACTTAGTTTGAAAAAAAATTAAACTCCTTTTAATGACTTATTTTAATGAAATAAAATGAAAAAAAAAGTTTAGAAATCTAACTGCTTCACAGTAGTATGTTCCTAGATCTTTGTGCATAGAAATGTAGTATTCAGTACATCTATTTGTATTATATTTTAGGATACATTATTTTTAAAGGGCTTCCCTCTTCTTTTATGTTTTTTTACCTAAAGAGTTTTATTTGCCTATTAAACAATTTCTCTAGAGTTGCATTATTTGTTTACTACAACAAGCATGTTCCTTGCAAACGCAGTCTCTAAAATGCTTTTTTCTGACATAGCTGTCTCTGTGATGCATATCCAGAATAATACCTAAATTGTTTTTTGTTTCATTTTTTTCTGAAATATGCAATTTTAACATACTTAATGTCTTACTGTTTTCACTTAACAACAATTAGAAATTATATGTAACATTTTCAGTTTTGTCTGAAAAGTAATGGAGTAAACATAGAATTCTTGAAATACATTTATGTAGCCTTCCAGCCTCCTGTGAAACATAAGCAACCCCTTTGTGCCAGTAAATAGTCAGTATCCATTTTCCAAATGGAGAACCAGGGAGAAAATTCTCACTCCTTGGATCTCAGAACGCCATTCAATCCATGGGTCGTTGTTTGCCATTTTCGATTTTACTGGGAGGAAAAACCTGTCAGGACTGTAAGGAGCCATTTGGGACCAGTTGAAGAGGCTGTTTCAAGTCAGCCTGTGATTTACTGCCTTGGACGTTTTCAATCATCAACCAACGCTGTGTAATTTTTTTAGAGCTATATTTATCCCACCTAATTTTAGGCACCAAACTCCTAAATTTGGAGTTCCTGAAGGTTCCCTGTTTAGTCACTGGAGAAAAGCGGAAACCTCGGTTAAATGTGTAATTAATTTGTTGAATTGCATCTGGATTGAAGATTTTCAGTCTTAAATGAGAATCATGGTTGCATACTTAGATTGCTGACTGTTCACACAGTAATTTGAAAAACAGTTGTAAACTTTGCTCAAGGTTGCTAGAGCACAAATTAGGGAAGAAATAAAGGTACGGAGGGCTTCTCAAATGGTTTTGCTAAGGAAAGGTTGACGATTTCACTGGCACCTGATCTGTGTAGAAGGTTCCGCTTTCTAGTCTCAGAGGTCTGATGGTTAAAACTTCAACCCAGTTCAGAAGATAATTTTTTGTAAAATGTTCATTAAGCAGTGTCCAGACTTGAGATGCCCCCACCAGTAGTCAGCTTTCTTAGCAAAGAATAAATGTGTTCTGTGTATTTCAGAAAGTCTCAGAGAAACTCTGTTTTTATGCAGACTTCGAAGACTATGCACAAGTCTTTTGTACATCAGTGACTTGAGTGAAAATTGCCCTACAGCAGGGAAGTGGCAATAGATCCATTGATGTACCAACTCCAGGAAAAAAAAATCCACCCAGTTTTTCCTTTTTAATGTTTTCTTTCCATAAATGTTATTTTGAGAACCATTTTTAGTATAACTATAACTTACTAAATCGTAAACATGCAGGTAATAAAATACATCTCTGAAATCTTATCCATTTCAGTGCTTGAAGTAGTGAAGTCAGTGATTTTTAAAAATAAACTGCAGGAATTTGTCAGCTTTCAGCATGTTTGGATTATTGGACAAGATCCTGACATAGCCATTACTTTGAGTGGAAACCTAAGTGAACCTAATCTGTTAACAGAATGAGAGGACTGAGGTTCATTCTTTAAGCATATCAAGTTCTTTGAAAGACTGGAACTAGAAAATGCAAGAAAAGTGTTGCTTTGGGATTGATGAGGAAAAATAAATGAGACAACAGAAGAACAAGGTAGTTGCAATTAGCTGATTTCAAAACGTCATTGAAGTTCTTGGTGTAAGAGTGCAAGGGAGGAAGAAATACTAATGAATTCTGTATTCAAACATTTGCCTGCTAGAGTAGATGGTAAACCCTATTTCTTCATTTTAAGGTTATGACAAGCCAATAAATGACAACTTTAAATATAAATAATAACTTTTAAAACTAACCCTAGTGATACAACTTCTGTAGTCAACAGTATGTATATTTTTATTTATTTAGATATGTCTTTACAGCTTAAATATTGGGGGTTTGTGGTACGTTTTTCTACTGTTTTAAGTATTTACAAAAATTTGTGGTGAAATTTTAGCCTGTTTATGGTCTGTAAAAGGAAGCATCTGCAATGAATTGAGACTCGAATTTATGCCAAAACATCAAGACTGCCAGCAATTAGAGTGGGATATTTATCTGGTTATTTTAGTTAGAATACCTGTATTTGTGTACATGTGGGTAGATCCCAAGGTCATTGGCTTGTTGAATGTAGTTGAAGCATATGACTTACTTTATGTGTATTTTGAGTATATCCCTATTAGTATAAAGACACATGTGAAACAAGGCAGGGAAGGTTATTGTGGTATTTAAAATACGACATCTTTTATATTTAAGAACTGAAATTGTAGTTACCTGCTGCAGAAGTAGATGGTGTTTTGCAGGAAGCTGTTTGAAGGTACCTTGCCAGTCAGTTCATGGAATCATGAAACAGCCCAGGTTGGAAAGGACCTCAGAAGATCATCTGGTCCAACTTTTTGTGGAAAAGTAAGCTGAGGTAGGATTATCTAGCACCTTGTCTGGTTGCATCTTGAAAACCTCCAGCCATGAGGACTCTTCCATATCCCAAGCGAGTTTTTTTCAGGGATTGACTGTTCTTAGTGTAAAGTATTTTTTTGTTATATCAAGATGAAACGTCTCCCATTGCAACTTCTCCTCTCCATGTGGCATCTTGAGAAGAGTCTGTCCTCTTTATAGCCACTCTTTACATACTGCTGTACTGTGGTGAGGTCCCCTGGAGCCTTCTCTTCTCCAGGAAATAAAATACCCAACTCCTTCAGTCTCTTCTTGTAGGATAGGTTCTCCATCATCTTCATGGCCCTCCTTTGGATGCTCTACTGTCTGTGTCTTTTCTTGAACTGTGGGGATGAGAACTGGACACAAGTAGTACTCCAGTTACAAGCACTTGGTAGATTGGGATGGTCACATCTCCCATCTCTGCTAGTGGTGCCCCTCTGGTGCATCCCAGCATCTGATTTGCCTTCATTGCTGCAGCAGCTTCACTGCTGACTCCTGTTGTCCACCGGGACCCCCAGGTCCCTTCAGCAAGGGATCCCAGCCTGTCCCGGGCTCTTTGGTGTTGTCACTGCTGCAGGGAATTACACTTGTCTCTGTTGAACTCCACACTGTTCTTGCCAGCTCACTCTTCCAGCCTGTCCTGGTCTGAGAGGTGGCTTTCCCTGCTGGCACGTCCACCTCCCCACCCAGGGTCAGCCAACCTGGCGATGGTGCTCGCAGTCTCATCATCCAGATGGTTCATGGTGGTCATGAACAGCGTGGGCCCAGTGTCCACCCCTGGGGATTCCCACTCGTGGCAGGCTGCCAGCCTGAGTATAGACCACTGGTCAGCACTCCCTGAGTGTGAGCTGTCAGCCAGTTTCTTGCCCAACTGACAGATCAAGCAAAATTCTTAGGGGTGGACAGTTTCTTACAAAAACAGGTTTTATTTCAGTGCCTCAAAAATTATACAAGAAGGAAAAAGAACTTGGTAATTTGCCAGAACTGTGAATTATACTAGGAGAATTGAGTTCTTTCATCTCATGGTACAGAATTTATGCTATCAAAGCTACAGCACAATGCCCTAGGTTTCAACAGAGATCACAACTGCTCTGGGGATCTTGTAGATGATAGCATGGAGGACAACAAATACATTAACAATGTATTTGAACTGAAGTGTCAGTCTACCTGATCAGCTCTGTCTTCAGTTCTCCTGTCTTGCACTGTCTTGCACATTGTTAACCTGGTCAGGTTATATTTGAAGCTATGCAAACTGGCAGATTAATTCTGCATTAATGTTTGGTACTGTCATTTTTGTTTTGATCAGTACATTCCTGTAGATTTTCTTTCCCCCCTTTTTTTCTGTCGAGCTTTTTTTCGTGGAGAGAGTGCTCATAATCTGAAAAAGGCTGTTAGTAATGGCTTTACATGTACTGTATCGGAATCATGGAAATAAAGAGCTCAGTGAAAAGATTTGTGGGAAGAGAAAGGGGTTTTTTACCTTGAGCAAATCTGACTTGACTCCCAGTATAGATGCTCTTCCTGCCTAATGATTTTGAACTGCAAACTGTCTGTGTATGTCTTAGGCACTGAAAGTCTGTGCTGTTTTGTACAGCTCTGTCGCTCATGCAGTGAGGGCACTATTAATACAGCCATAAACAGGCTGCTGCATACAGCCTTCTTGTTTTCCTTCTAAATCCCTTGCCCCAACAACCAGCTGAGCAGTACTAGCAAAACAAAAAAGTCAGTGTTGATGAGGTCTGTCAGCTTTTGCTTATGATTTTAGTCAGTGAGACATATGTGACTGAAGCAGATGTCTCTAGGTTTTCACCGCCAGGATTCTTCTTGATGTGTTTCATGCCCATCTTGTTCTTCACCCCGCAAGACAAAAAAAAAATTAAATCTCCAAATGGTGCAGCATTTTCTAAGCTACAGTGTTCCTTTCTAGGATATTCTACATGGTATTTTATATTTTATGCTTATCTTTGTCTTTAGTAACAAGTAACTGTTGCAGATTTTATCCTCTCAAGGAATGTCCCAGGCACCTTGTGTAAGCTACTTGTTAACAAGTGCTTCTTCCAGTGAGGTGAAAATTCAGTTGTTTCAAGTTTTTTGGTCTTTCTCTATTAAAATAATAGACTTCATATTTTAGAGGTGTTAAAATGTTTTATGTGGTGAAGTAAATATAGAATATACTGCTCTCCGTGTAAATCAAGTAAAATAGGGCAGTATTTTAAGCTGACTGGCATCAGTGGCAGAGGCAATAAGACTGTTCAAGCAAAATTGGTAGACACCCTAAAATTTGCCATTTGGGGGCTATATTCCAAGTGGCATATCAAGCATATTGTCTGGCTGGAGACTGACACAAAGTGATCATAATAGGTCTGTGTTCTTGTTTCTGCATAGCTTAGTTGTAATTTTCATTTTTAGTAATTTGGCCACAATTATAATCATGTTCATTTTAGTGACGTGAAAAAAATCTGTTGTTGAATGTCACTTGGTGTTTCCTGTGATACTAATAGAACAAAATTACTGGCTTTCAGAAATTAGATTTTATTTTACAGATTAGTGGTTTTTTTCCCCAGTAAAACCCTTTGAATAACATGTTTGGGAGTATTGAGATTATGTGTAATTAAAATCACTATAGTAACTGCAGTTTTGCAGAGTTTTTGACAATGCCTACAGATACATTGTAAAATCACAATTAGATTGGAGGAAAAAAGAGGATTTCCTCATAGCGGCATTGAAGGTGAAAAATGAAGAGAAAGCTTTCTTTTCTAATTAAAATTTTAAGGCTCCACCTAATACTTTAATTAGCTTTTCTCAGCTTTGACTCCCACGTCTGGATATGGAATTCCTATGGGATTCTCTTAAACCTTATGATGCTTTAATGCTTCTGCTGCTTGTTCCGTATTATTTTTTGAGGGAACTGATGGAAGAAATGTGAAAATATTGTGCTAATAAGTTTCCCTATCCCTCAGAGTTCCTCTTACTGGAGAATGTTTTTCAAGGCTGCTTTTCCATCTCTGTTTCTGCCTCACACAGGAGTTGCAACTCTAGAGTGTATCTGCAGGAATTGGATGCTAAATTAATTCACTTGTTACGATGCCATGCAGAATAGTGGCTTATGTATTGCAGAGGATGTTGCTGAAAAGCTGTATGAAGTTATTCTTTGCCCCTGAAAGTATTAGTATCAGGTATCCAGGTTCTACCTGTCCTGTGTCAAGTTCTGGGTAAAGAGTAAAAGCTGGAACTGGTGGTTTTCTATCCCTGTATCGGATACCAGGGCTGATATTCTATACCATTTTGTCATAAGTGCTATATACTATTTGTGGTTTTCACTTTCAGTTTTTCCAGTTCAGGATATATTTTTGAAGTTTAAATATTTCTGTGCTCTAATTTAATTTTATTTATCCTTTTGCAGTGTGAGTGAACATTTGAGAGCTTTAAATGTATGTTTGATTGCAAGAAAGTGTTAGAAAACAATGTCATGGTGGAATTGAAAAAAATCGTAGTAGAACCTAAGGAATATTCTAACCTCTTGTTTTTTCAGTTCTGTTTTTTCTTGAATTTCACAATAACTTTAACTTTTATCCATTTATGGTTTAAATTTTAAGTAAAGCAGTAAATGTGGTACCTTGCAAGTGTCTAACATTCATTTGATGGTTAGAAAGCAGCTGTGTTGATTACTAATGCTTAAGTTATTTGTTCATATGCACACTTTCAGAAATTTTATCTATAATGACCAAAACAGCTATCTGGGAGAAAGCACTGTAAAAGTTGATAAATTTTGCACTGGCAGTATTGTTTATTTTAACTCCCATTTGAAATACTGACTTTTGCATTCATCTGAAAACCCAGTCTAGAGTGGTAATGAGTTTGAATAAGCCAGTTATCTAGGTAGAGTTTCTTATAATGGATCTGTTTAGCAAGATACTGCTTTAACAGCTGTGGTTTTTGCAGTCCAAATGAGAAATGCTCTGGAGTTTGAGGTTGGAAGAGCTGAGGAAAGATGCAAGAAGATGTTCTTCCAACAGAGTGGGCAGCTGCAGAAGCTGCCAGGGTATGGAGCAGAAGTTATTGATATTGATTTTGAATTCAACCATCTTCAATGCTCAGGGCTTTTTCCTGGCTGAAAGTATCATTTGGGACACATGGATAATCGTGTTAGCCAAATTCCTTATTTTAATTAGCCAGCCAGGGGCAAAAGAAGCAAAGAACGGGCTTCTGCAAATCTCACAGTGTATGGAAAGTAATTCCCCCTACTGAGGAATTCAAAAGGTTGACAGCAGATGGGGCTTCTAGCACATGTCCTACTGTGAATGGAGCTGGGCATTACTAATACATGTGATAATACTGTTGTCTAGTCAAGTCCAGTTCTTTTGGTGATTTCTAGCTAGAGGGATTTGCATGCAGTTATATTATTTGTTTCTCAAGATAAAGTTCTGAAGCCTTGGACATGTTTTCAGGGTGGGTTGATGGGGGTGTCCCCCCCCTTTAGCCTTTTCTCTTAAAACAAAGAGAAAATACCTAAGGGATTAAATTTTAAAACTCTATTGACTTCATAAAATATTAGGGTTTAAAAGTCAGGAAATAAAGTTCTGGATTAAAGCCTTTTTTAGTCTGCTTTAAATGTAGCTTCTGGGGTTGTTCCTTAAAACATAGTCTTTGGCTAAATAAATATATGCTATTACCCAAATAATAAGACATGTTCTGGCTTGGGTTTAAATGACTCTAAAATTGATTTTTAACCACCCTCTTCACTTAAAATAATTGTAAGAACCCATGACTTTCACAGGTTTTTTTCCAGCCATGTCAAAACTAGCACCTTAGAAACCAGCAAGTTCTCGCCTACTGTTTATTGTGTTTCTTCTGAGAGAATCCAAAAAGAAACACTAGAGGTACTGCACAAAATAGGATGGGAGGTAACCAAGTTTAAGCAAAAAGCTAATCCACTGTATCTACCAAAGGGTACCTGTTCCTTTATAAAGTATAAGCAGGTTTACTGTTTGGAATCAACCTTTGATATAAAATCTTATTTCTTTATGTTCATCTTCAGATGTGTTAACTTTGCAATGTTTTTACAGTTTGAAAAAGAAATATATTATAAGCATTGTGTATATGGTAAACATTTCACAAGGGGAGTTCCATGCATATTTTGGTCTTATCTCTTCAATTCCTTGGATAATTCAGGGTTCCCTTCAAGAAAAAAGTTGAGAGAATGACGACTTGTCTCTAGTATAGTATGGCTATTTGTATTCTGCAGTGAGACTTGATTCTGCAGATGCTGTTTGTGAAAAATTACAGATTGGAGTGTAGTCTGACATTAATGAAATGCTTCCTACACATGTGGTATCAGCTTGGAATGTTGAGCCAAATTATGCATGTTAGGTAAGCCACATAGGAAAGGTATTCCTTATAGAACTGGAAAAAAAAAAAGGTAAATTGAACTGTGGCAGATCAAATTTCAGGTTTGTTTTATGTAATATCAATTTAAAAAATTACGAGAAATCTATTTGCACAGATGCAATCATTACTGTTTGGGATATCCTGTTAGAAAAAAACCTGTCTGTTTTGCTGTTTATCTGAAACAGTTGCAGTGTTTCTGTTCTTACAGTATTTCTAACTGTCTCTACAATATTAATTTTTTTTGCTACATTCTTTTACAGTAAGATGTGTTTTAAAGTAAAGAACAGATGGTATATAGTCATTCTTTGAAGTCACTTTTGTCTAAATCTGACTTGATTGTGTTAATAAAGGCAGAGTAATTGTTTTAACTCCATGGTAATTCTTAAGTCCAGTTTTAAATTATTCTGGAGCATTCACGTCTTTCTTTGCAGTGGCACAAGCAATCTCAAGTAGAAAATATCCTTTTTTCTGAACCTTCTGTATTTGGATATTGTATTTTACATGTGTCTGTGCATATGAACATGTGTTATAAATGTGAGTGTGTGTACATGCTACCCATCCATCTCACAGTGCTGAAGCAATCTGTATGTGCTCTGTGCTACGGATTTTGAGGACAAAACAGTTCCAGCCAGTCTTGTGGTGACATGACCAGTCTTAATGACACAACCACAGAATCTAACAGAGTAGTCTGGTACAGAAGTAGGTCAAACCACATTTCTTGGGGGGGAGTAGGTGAAACTGCATTCCTCCCATTTGGAAGAGTCTCCAAAAGGCAAAAATTATTATTAAAATTGGTCAGAATTGTGGAATGAGCCTTTCTTCCTTTCTGCAAAATGGGAAAGGACCAAGTAGTTTATGTTCTTGAAAAGCACTCTTCACAGCTCTCTGCCCACTTAACACCTGACTTTGAAATATTTCTTCAACTGTGATTTGGAGGGAAGAGTCATCCTTGAATCAGCCCCTGCTTTCTCTTGCACTAAGGTTTTTGTGTATCAGGAGTTTCAGCAAGACCATTGTAACTAACATAGGCTGCATTTGGCTCTTTCAGGAGCTCCATGCAATTTATGATACAAATGTGTATATCACTAAGAAAAATTCTTTTAAAAGACAAGAAAAAATAGAGCCTATTTGGCCATGTTACAAGGCAGACTCCTTCATCTGCATATGAGAGCATTTGTGTGAAGAGGCAATCCTCTAACTGCACACCACTGCAAGTCAGGAGTTGTTTCCTGGCTCTCACTACCTTTCAGCTTACGCCTTCATAAGCCGTGTTCTTACATGACCTCTTCATTGTCTTGAACACAGACCTTTCCACACTGACAGGCTTGCTATTATAATAGATATATTATATCCCCTACGAAAAAACAAAGAAAAATTGAAAGAGAGAATTCTCACTCAGTTCTCAGTGTCTTTAATAAACCCAGTCAGTCATGATGCTGCCAGAACTGTAAACAGAGAAATAACATCTCTTTACAAGGATTTTCTTTTGTTAGTAGCAATAGATCATGTGAACCAAATGAGTCTCCTGCAAGCCTGCTTTTTACTCTGTGTTTGAAAGAATGGGAACCCAGTTAAGGTACTCGTGCTACACATCTTCTATTGATATTTCTATCAATAGCTAATCTCCAGTACTTATTTATTTTCAGTTTTGTTTTTCCTAGGGCTTTTAAGATTGCATGGCCTAATAACTTTTTTTTTTTTTTTACATTTCAAAGGATTACATGTGGAGCCTACAGGTAGAATTTCAAAACTATATTCTATAAAATTTTTTTATTAGTAATTATAAATGTTACTTTTGTGTCTTTTCTTGAAATAATTGTTCATGCATACTGCAATAGGTATGGAATCTGCAAGGTGGTGAATGTTTCTGCACTTGATAAAAGCAGATTGAAATGTGTTAGAAATTACTTCTTTTGTTATACATGCTATTATGCAGTTAGTAACTCTTTTTTTTTTTTAACACGTAGTCGTCTGCAGAGTAAGGAGTGCTGGAGTTTTGGAGAGCAAAAGTATGATTATAAGTAAGATAGTCCAGGTTTTTGTGATAACTGGCAATATGAATTTTTTTCCAGTATGTGTAGAAAAATTGTTTACTGTTCTTTCTGTCCTGGAATGTAGTAGAGTAAGAAGACTTGTGTCTCCTTTGGTCAGCACAGTGAATCCTTAGGGCTTCGGTGTAATTACATCCTGCACTCCCTTTACTCCCATTTAAGGGTTTTTAAGGGCAAAGTGCTACTTTTCCCCTAAGTACTTCCTTTTTAAAGAAGTCATCTTGATTCACAAATACTTAATGTAATTCCTGATTTGAAGATTCCTACCAAATGTTCCCTGTGGTGTGAGGTTCTTTCAAACTTCTTTTCCGTAAGAGGAAAATGGCAAGGGGGGTTGGGGTGCAAAGGTTTGGGAATGCCTGGCATCTAGTTTTTAAAAGAAAATTTAAATTTTGGGTAGACATTTGGTGAACACATTTTAATCTCTTTAGAGTTGATGAGCCATTCTTTTACAATAGTTTGACATTTCAGCAATTACTACTGTTATATTTGTAAGGGGACTAATCTACCTCTGTACTGTGTAAATTGTATTTTATCGCTCTTCTTTCCACTTTTTTTGGTAAGGTTATATTTAGATTCTATTCTTGCTATTTTAAGGTAGCATAATTCAGAATTTCCTTTTTTTTCCACATTAATTTCAACATTAATAAATTTCTAAGTTGACTTTAGAACTGACCTTCACATTTTTAGGTTGCTATTCCCCTTCAGGATTTTTGGTGGAGTTATGTTCTCAGGACTGAGCTTTTAGAAGAAGATAATGTGAAAAATGGCACAGCACTTTGTCATAGCTAAGGAAAAATGCAATAAAATACGGACAAGTGATTTTATGCTTAAAATTTTTTTGCAGCTGTGTCACACAGTGAAAGTCAAATGTGATGGTGGTTGGTTGTGTGCTGATTAACTTCAACAAGAATTTACAGCAATTAGTTCCGGTTTGCTGTAGAGTCTTGCCTGAGTCATAAATCCTTTAGGATTTGCTGAACATCCTGAACAACTGAGTGAAGATTTACATTACTTTCCTTTACACTGTTTTTTTTTTCTCCGACAGCAGTTTAATGACAAGTTCTTGTTCATCTGATGACATCGATCAGGAAGAAATCCAGCTTGCTTTGCAGGCTGCTAAAATTGCCACACGAGAGAAGATCAGATCTAGATTTCATGGCAGTAATGATCTTATTCACCGCCTTTTTGTCTGTATCTCAGGTATGAGAGTCACCTTTCGTTTTGAATTTATAAACTATTCCTTTCCTTTTTTCTTTTTTTTTGGTGCACATAAAGTTATGGTAGAAAGGACTAGAGATGCAGTTGCAGGAAGACTCTTTTTGGGGCCTGAGTTGCAGTCTGGTCTAGAAGGACCTGTTACCTGATGGGAACTTACAGAGTCAGAGACGCAAACGTTTTAGATCTGTAGCGACGAAGAGTTTGGACGTGTCTCAGGTTTGACTTCAAAGTGCTTTCTTTTTCATGGCGATGTCCTATTGTGTTCAAGGAATGAAATTTGATGCAGCAGTTCTAATTTCATGCAAAAGGAATCTCTCAGTATTTCCTGCCAAGGGATAAGGAAGATATGTATTGACTTGCTGGTAGCATAAAGACCAGAATGTAATTTGGCCATTACGGAGAATTAGTTAAATTAAATGTTCAATTTTTATTCCTAACATGAGCAAGTAATCCCCTAAAAATAAATGAAGCCACCACTAGTAGCAACAGGCAAATTTAAGAACTTTTTTTAAGGACGGTGTAGTAATCTAGTAATGGTTTACTCATTTTCTTGGACTCCTAAGGTGTTGCTGACCAGCTGCAGACAAACTATGCTAGTGATCTGAGAAGTATCCTAAAGACTTTGTTTGAAGTTATGGCAACCAAACCTGAAACAGAAGACAAGGAAAAGCAGAAGAAAGGTAAAGAGATCTATAGTAAATTTCTGCTGATAGCACAATAGGGATCCATGAACTATTTGACAAGAATTCCCTTAACATACTGTTATCTTTTTGACAGGACTCACTGTGCAGTGATTTGACCTAAGTTTAAAAGAAGTCATGGAAATAGACTGTAAACAGGTTGAAATCACTGCAAGTATAGGTACACAGGAGTATGTCTTAAGGCAAATACTGAAGAGTAAAGCCTTCAGAGTGCACCTGCTGTTTCCATATTCCTACGTGTATTCCCGTGTGTTACCAAAGAGCAGACTATAAGATGAGAATGAGAATTTGGCTTCAAAACAGAAAAATACCCACATTTTAATTCTAGATAATTAAAATAATGGAACCAGAACAAGATCATGAGCCAGTGAAAGATTTTTTTTTTCTCTGTGACCATTTCGATTATTTCTTTTTCAAAGTGGCAAGTCTGCTAACTTATCTAAAAATAACCATGTCATCTCAGCAAGACTGCAATTACCTTTGTCCTTTGTTATGATTAGAACTATCAGCATCTGAAGGTGATCAGAGCTCTTTTTTTCCCCACTTCCTTTCCTCCTGATGGAAAACTTTTCCTTTCTCTTAGTTTCGTTTAAAAGCATTGATGATTGTATGTGATGTGCTTGGTTAAAAGTTGGATCAAGTTAGCAGAAAAACCTCCAATCCAACCCAACTCTGCAGTGGGATAATGCACAACATGCATTACAGTTCTCTATTACTTGTGGTTGAAACTTCCAGAACAGTTCTATGGTGGCAGCATGTCATGATGCGAAGAGATTGGTTTTTTCATTGTTAAAAAAAAAAATAGGGTTAGACAGAATCCAAAAAGAGAATAGAAGAGCTCCTGAAGATTCAAATAAGAGTAATAAAGAAACTGGAGCTGTAAGGAATTATCATTGGGAAATATATATTAGTCAATAGTACTTGACTGGATATAATTTCTAATGGATAAACTCTTGCATTAAAAAAGAAGACGTTGACAAAAGTAAGCATGAACAAAATGAGCAAATAAAAGTCAGGGACTTTTGGAATGACGTTTCTCTTTGATACATATGATTTGATGTGTGTTATTCACCTAGGGAATGTGTCATTGTTCTCATAATCTACTTCTTTAAAAGGATCCAATTTAAGAATTGGCAAATAAAGTGTAGGATGCAGCTAAACTACTGGAAGTAAGAGGACTGCATGTCCTGTAATAGCAGCATGTTTCATTTCTGTCATCGTTCCAAAGAAGAATAGAGGAGACTTTTAAATCACTGTTTGTGTCAGGGTAAAGAAAAAGCAAGAAGTCTAAGAAGGTACACAGAGGTGGTACTGTAGTCTAATCCCAGAAGTTCTAACATGAACCTTTCAAGTGAAAATTGGAAAAATGTGAATGAGTACTTTCGAATTGTTTTACAGTTAATCATGGTTTAAGGAATGCAGCATTGGAAGACTGTGCTTTATGTCAAGAAAGTATATCATCCTCAGAACTTGCAGCAAAAGCCAGAGATGGGGACTTTGAAGGTACTTTCTTCTTTCTACGAATTAAAATGAGACAACACTGGATAAAAAAATGATCATTAAAATAAAAAGTCTTTTAACGTTTGGCTCTGGAAAGTGAGTATAAAATGTTGTCATAGTATGTTTTAGAGACAAAGTCAGATGATAAACTGAGCATGTTTCTTTCAGGTTTTTTCCTACAGCTTCATGAAACTCTTATCTCCAAATTTTCATATTCAGTGTGAATTCCTCTGTATCAGTGGAGAAAGGGTCTGTATAGTAAAGGCTTTAATACAGCAGTGCATCTGACAAGTTTCTGAGGGCTGAGTGAGCTGGAAAGCCCTAAGTAAGGTCTTCTCAGCCAAATCTGAAGAGGTTTTTTATATCATTTGCTATATGTGGAAGTGCTGCTTTTTCTCATGGTATAATTACCTTTCGTATTCTCTTTACTTTTGTCTTTAATCAAAACATTTCGGTTAATATTTTCATATTCTTCACCATATTACTTCAAAGAAAAAGGTAGTATTAGGTAAGTCTGCCGAGGTTGCTCAAATCTCACTGAGCACACGGTAAGAGTGAAGAAAAGAGCATATGTAAGTATCAAAGTTTTGGTTGGATTCAAGCACTCTGAAAACTCACGAGTTGTTTCTCTTTTTTAATCCGAGCTGCTTCAGAGTTGTTATGAACTAAAGCCCTGTTATGGCAAACATAGTATAAAAAATGGATTAAAAGATATCCGAGCACTTGCAGTCAAAGAATAAAAAAAGAGAAAGTAGATGTATGAGATGGAGCAAACAAGAAAGCAATCAGCTTTGATCTTCAAGGCTAAGTGGTGGATTCAGCACACCAGGAGACCAATTATCAGAGCAGTAATATCTCTGTGGTCAAGTGAGAAATACAAGACAACCGTCAACTGTGAAACTGTATCTGAGTTTCCCAGAAATTCAAGTGTGCAGTAATTTCCCTGTGCTTTAAAACTTTGATATATTGTTATATATTTATCCACATACACTACTGTCCTTCCAGTGAGAGGTTTGGAATGTGGGATGACTGAGAACTGAGTGATAAGCAGTCTGTGTCTCTGCCTGTATGCGGAGGGTGGTGGCCAACAGAAAAGAAATATTGGTTCATGTCATTTGTAATAAAGATCAGAAATCACAGGGGGAAGAGAAGACCTCTTAAAGATTAGATTTTAGAGTAATACTACATATTTATAACTTATTTCGTGCTTACATAAAACCCATGGTTTGCTTGCTTACCCTTCTTCTGAAGCTGCAGGCTAAAGGGTCTAATCTATTTAGAACAGTAGGGCTAATTCATGTAGAAATATTATCTCTTCTGGAGGAAGATGATTTGGAGGCAGATAAAGAACTATTCACTAGTCATTTTAATTGATTTTTCTATCGTGCTGTAATTCAGAATGTCACAGAAGGTGCAGTAAAGAACAAATCTTTAGGCAAAATCCTTACCATGTATAGGCTGTATTGGAAAAGAATGCAAGAGATTATTGATTCTCTACCATTTCAAATCATAGTCTTTTGTTTTGAATCGATGCCTGATGCTGTCAGTGAATTTGACTTACGGAACTTGAACTGCAGGATGCTAAATAACCTTCTCACAGTGGATGTACATTTTGTCACAGCAAAGTCACTTCACTTCCCTGGCATGTTATTCAGCTTTTAGGGTTCTTTGGGCTTTCATGGCAGCTTCTATTGGCACGGGGAGTGTTTTATGTTTGGAGAAGTGCAGCCTATGACTTGGAATGTTATTTATTGAAGTAGAGGAGAACGGTCTGGGTACTTAGGTGATGTTATGGCCACATGGGAGTGTGGTAAAGGGGAATTTTTGGAGTTACAAGAGCCCCTGCAGCACCCAGGCAGTGTCAATCAATTATGTCCCTGCCCTAAGTGAATAGTAAAACTCAATCTGTGGTATTAACAGCATATGCAGATAACTACAACAGAACCAGCCCTTGCCTGCACCCTTGTTCTGAAATAGCAGGTGCTTTACGTGTGCCTGCGTGGTAGAAAGCAGAGCCTCGTGGGATAACCAAGTCCCTTCAGAATAAGCAGACGTGGGTGCCAGAATGAGCACTTTGTGCCAGTGTTTTCCCATGTTAACACATCCTCTAAAGAGCCAGTTAGCCAGTGGTCCTGCAGGGACTCTGCTTTTGGTAGCTGCACTGCCTCACTGGGAAGCTTGGGCATGTCTTCATCAGTCTCCTTGCAGGCTTTGTCTGGGAGCCTTCCTTGGCTGGTGTGTAAGTGATTATGCTGTAAATATCTGCTTGTACAAACCACTGCATCCCTTCTGACTGTGTAAACTAATGAGTATAGTCCACTGTTACTTGGCCTTGACTTGCTGATGGACAGGAATTTTCTGTATCCCAAAGAGACAAAGTGTGCTGGGGAGAAGGGAGATGAACTCCATATTCCAAATCAGAACAAGTCACAGAAGGTCTGCAAAAAGGGATATCCAAAGTGGGTCGATTTGTTGAATTTGAGGAAACTGTAGAAACACCCGTTTTATCCCCTTGCTTCCAATACATTCCAGACCCCTGTTCCTCAAGGTCACTGTAACGCTGTACAGAACTTGTTTCTGCTGAGGCAGCATTGTTAGCTAATGGCATACATGGTTTTGCTATCCCTAAGGCATTCAGCATGAGGCATAAACTTGCAGCAGGATTTTCGTCTTGGCAGCCATGTACCTTTACCCCTTGTAACACCTCCCCTACATATGTCATTTTTGCTGACCACTGTGGAAGGAACAGCCCCTCACTTTGAGTGATGTTTGGGTGGAGGTGGAAGATGTCTAGTGGTTAAGGCAACCTTTGCTGTGTGAACATGGGTACCCTATTTCTTGCAGCAAGCCTGATGGGTTTGTCCTCCAGGCCAAATCTGGGCCACGGGCCACCAAGAAGAGTACAGGAGTCAGCAGGGTTATCCCTGTAAATGGATTCGGCACAAAGTCTGAGAGCATTGCACCAATCTGTTGACATCATTGCACCAAAATTAATTACATCTTTTTTTTGTACATAATTTCTGTACCTCAGGTCACTCAATTATTTCAACTGAAAGTGAAAACAATTTAAAGCGAAGGAGCGCATGAGTAGCTCCTCCCTTCTGCCATTGTGGCAGAACAGGAGCATGTATCAAACTGAGAAGGTCCAGAAAGCTGCCTGCCAGGAAGGCTCTTTCCAATTATCAAGTAAATTCCTCCAACCGAAAGTACTGAATGTTTAAGATTGTATTCAATCAATGGTAATAAAAAAAAAAAAAGGAAAGCAAGCCCAGCAACCTGAACAAATAAATGGTTTTAAGATTCTACTGAAGGTTTCAGCATCTATTCAGATTATGAAGATGAATCACTTGTTTTGTCAGATTTCTCATTCTGATTGTATATAAAACCCACCAGCTGGTCTGGGTCGTAAAACAAATATGAATGTTTATTATGAACCAGCTGACAGTGGCAAGGGTATAAGAGTTAAATCCTATGACCTTCTGAAGGTTGAAATAAAATAAACTACAGATTAATTGGCGTTCCAAAACAAAAGCATTCGAAAATACAGATGAGCCTGTGGCGTCTATGTTCATCTTTACTGTCCTAAAGCTCCAAGATTTTTTGCAGGGAAACATATGCATGTATACTTCATAGAGTATAAAAAGCACTGTATATTTATAGGGAGAGAGAATATAAAACAAATAAATTTATATTTTCCTAGAGTATAGGTTTCATTTATGCAATATTCCATAAATAATTTTTAAGTATAGTACAATTTCTTGCCCTGGTTGTATGATGGAGGTGATGGCCAGTGGAGGCAATGTGTTGTAAATAAACTCAAAGCAAATCATAGTGGCAGATGCTCAGAAGAAAGCAGGTTGGGCTCTTTGCTGTCAGTGGTGTTTGCTCTGCATTGCAGTAACAGCAGAAGGGGCCTGTGTCCTGGGAACTTTTACGGTACTACCTTTCTCCCTCATGCCCTGGTGAGCTACGAGCCAGCACAGGTTCTTGGGAAGCTCCTGATCTCCAGCTTGGACAAACCCCTGGTAGATAATAAACTGACCAAGAAGTTTGCAGGGGACTGAGAGTGGGCAGCACGGGTCACACACAACTGAAACAGAACCTCCACATTTGAAAATAAAATAATAAGTAATAAAACTACTCTTAGTTAATCTAGTATAAATGCATCCCTGCCAGGACAGAACTGTGTCATTCTTAATATGTAGTACAGTTTTAAAAAAAACACTCATTGGGGAAGTAGAAGTTTGATGTCTTTCTGCCATTTATGCATCTGGGATCATGTTTCTAGACCCAAAAGAAAACTTGCTTTGTATTTGCCAGCAGATTCCCGTATATATACATAGATGTACACAGAGCAACTTCTTAATTTTTTGTCTTCATAAGTATTTTTATGTTTTATTAATTTTTAAATGTTATCTAGCATAAGTCCCTGCTCACCGTGTTTGGGAGCATTATCTTAATCCTTGTGAATTTGGTGATTTTAATAGTGAGCTTTGGCAAATCTGAGTTTTGACCATACATGTATTTTGGAGTTATTTATTACTCAGGAGGATTGATCTGTTGCGATTGGGGGAATGTGCACATTTTTAATTTTTCATTTCATGAAGTTAAAGGCAGGCTAAGAAAACGCTCCTTGTCTAAGAAAAAGCAAGAAACTTAGAAATCTGAAGATTTTTCTCAAGGAAACCAGAAAGCATTATGAAGCTGTTGGTATTCCATGAAAATACTTCCTATAGCATCTCATCTCTCTCTGCAACCATACGTGCATTTTCATTCCTCATCCCTTTAGCATCTGCACAGAAGTGCCTTGCTTGCTACCACCTAGTTATAACTCCAGACATAATGGATTTGCTGTGGCTGCCAGTACAAATACCTGTTTGTGCCAAGTGGTGTTAGCATCTGTTTGCTGCACAACAGCACACTATTTCACCCTGATCCCTTTGCAGCCCACCCACTTCAGTCTAGTCACAAGTCCCTACTACTCCCCAACCAGCAGCACAAGCACAATTCAGCAGTTTATAGTCCCAGGGCTCAAGATCTTGTTCTTGTTGTAGTCAGGGTCAAGAAAACCCACTCATGCTCCTCTATGAGCAGAATCTACTCACTGTGACTCTAGAATTAGCTGTCAGCCCTAGCTGAATACTTCAGGGTTTTTGTTGTCTTCTACGCACCTTGGGTAACTCTTATTATTTTTAATAATGACCAGCAACACTTTCTAAGTGAAACAAGTTAAATTGTTGCCACAGTTCAGTGGCCAAACATGTTCTGTCCATGTGACTTTTTACTTTTCCCTTACTCGGCAGCTCTGCTTACACTGTGCGAGAGAAGAACCTAGCATCAAGTTTCCATATGGAGGCAATGTTTTATAATCAGCTGAACATATTTAATCATGCATGCAGAATTACAGGTTTTTTACGGGTTTTAGGTTGTAGTGCAATAATTTGATCTGACTTGTGTTTTAAGAATTTGCTCAGAGCTTTTTTCCCTTCTCAAAGACTATCCCTGTTTGTTGGCAGTGTGTGGAGCTTGTTGAGACTTCCTTGCAGTACTTAGGGGAAAACATCCCAGATGTTGATAAGCACAGGCTTATTCAGCTCCATAATCTCATAAGTGGGATTTTGATTAGGTTTGAAAATTTTTGTCCTGAAAATACATGTATTGAGTGTTCTGGTATGTCATATGTAGATCTACATTATCAATTTTTTTCTATTCTGTAATGGTTGTGGCTCTTACAGAGAAGACTCCAAGTAGTGGTTATATGGAAGATCCAAGACTCTGGTCCATACGATTTAAAGTAAAAATTTGAACCATATCTCAGTTGAAGTCAGTGTTTTCTATAAGAGTTGTTCCATTTTTTGTAAATAATTATTTTGCCCAAAGAACTAGTTGCTGATCATGTACTAGGACAGAATGTACACAGGACATCATCATTCAAGGTCATGTTAAATCGGGCAGAGCAGAGGCTCGAACCCAGGTTTGCAAAGCTCCATGCTTTGGTGAAAACTTTCTAGATTTGGACTGAAATTCCATCCTAAGAAATCTATTTGACAAGAGCTGAGGCTGAGAAGTCTGTACCTCTTTTCTCCCTCACCCCCCAAATTTTCATCAAATAATATTGTTTAAGCAGAAAATTTATAGAAAAAATTTCAACCTGGCTGTAATCAACACTGAGCAAGGAAAAAGATTACTTTGGTACAATTGCCTGTTAGGAATCTTACATCAAAGTCAGAAATTGCCTAAAATTATGTGTGATGAGGGACAAAAAAGGTTCATCTTGCTTGGCAGTTGAGTGAGGGGTAAAGTCAAGTCATCCTAGTTTTCTACTTTCCATACTTAAAACTGTGAGAATTTACAATTCCTGCTTTCATCAGAAGAGCTACAGCAAGCCCATCTGACCCTTTTCTCAGCTGTGAGGGTAATGCACTGTGACGGCTGCAGTGGTGTAAGTTCCACAGGCTCCTGTAGGAACAGCCCTCCTTAGGTTAGTTTGGTAGAGGTATAATCAGGGGTTTGCATGGTGTGCTCTGTAATCTAATACACATCAGTGCAAGGAGGAGCTTTCAACTGGAGTCCTACATTAGGAATACTTGATAAAACAAAAGACGTAGGAAAGGGTATTTTCTCCGAATATCTGGTCCTAATACAAACACCACCACAAGATTGGGGTTTAGCAGCTGATCTTCAACAGAGAGCTGTGGTATGCATGTTTCTGATTTGTTTTCTACCAGAGTATAGATTTGCTAGGCTAGGCCTTCTGTAAGCCTCAACAACCTTTAGGATTGTTTACCTCCCTCCCCCCCCACTCTTGTGTCTCAGCACCACTAAATGAACTTTAAGTTTTCTGATCTAATGTTGTTTCAGTGCACACCATTGATGGATCCAGGTCCAGGCTCTCTTCCTCTTGTGTTCTGAGGCAGGGAAATGTTCTTCTTGGTTTTCTAAGATTAGATTGGCCTGCATTAAGACTATTGCACATACTTAAGCAAAATTAATTCACGTGTGCTTTTTGACAGTTTACAGTGTCTGTGATTTTTTTTCATCATGACTACGGTTTGCTTAAAGCTTCAGCATCTGAGATTTATGTGACTTTTAACTTCAAGAGCAGAAAACACTTTTAGCTAATGAGGTGGCATAGACATGTAAAGGTGAATTCTAAAAGCTACAGCATAACATTAATAAAAAGACAATAAAATTTCTTGATTTATGAGAAATTTTAATGCAAGATTTTTGACTACTTTAGAGCTGGGAATACTGTTTCTCTTTTTTAAATGTCTTTTTCAGTCTTCACACTATTTAATTTTATCTTGTGCCTTTTCTTTAAACTTGTTTCTTATTCATTTAAATACTTGTTTCTCTTCCTTTCTCTCTTTTTTTCTGTGCACGCTTTTAATATTTTCTTCTAAAATTTATTTCTGTACTCTGTCTCATTAATCCCTTCCTTCCCTTCCTCCTCCTCTTTGATGTTTGTGCTATGGACTTCATCCGTTTCCCAGCAGACTTCTGCAAACTCTCATTGCATGATAAAGCAGTGGGCCAATTAGCCCATGAACAAGGTTTTCCCCCGTTCCTTGTCCAAATCCCCGAAGCACAGGCAGATAATGCTTTAGTGACTGGATGTTTCTATTTGCTGCAGCATACAGAGCTAATGGAGCAGCGTAGCCTGGAGAAGGACTATAATATAAAAAGCTTGTGGATGCAGTGCTGCTGGCCCTGCTTCCAGCACATCTTCAGGCTCCTGCTTGGGGTTTAATTTGTGTAAGGCACTCTGCTCCTCACATTGAAGCTTTATCCCCTCTTGAGAGTGCTCTTCAGAGAATATTTCAAAAACCTGTTCTATAAAAAGCCCAATGACTCAATCGCTAATACATGTAAGTCAGAAAGGCTGCTCCCAAGGTTGAACAAGATGAGGCTGGTGAAGGGGACCAAGGAGTGGGATCCCAATTGCTGTAGGGGCTTTGCATGGACTCAGAGAGACCAAGTCATTCAGGACTTCATCTACCCTGCCAGGGTGAGCACTTTGGCTTCAATCCAGGATTGCATTTAACTTCTAAGTGCTTGCTCTCAAAACTCTGTGTTCAGTGTAAGGACTTCTTCCGTCACAACTGGAAGCAAAGACATCGGGGTAATGCCCCAAAGTTCCTTATTTCAAATGTCATTTCAAGGCTGCACCACTGTATGATTTCGTGCAAGACATTTCTCCCATGATTTGTCCCCGCACACTGACTGACTGTAGCTGGGTGATGAGGATTAAAGCAATTACATTTGTACAGTGTTTTGAATGTTAAAAGCCGTTACATAACCAAGTGTTACTATTTGGGGGTGTGCTGCAGTGCAGCAGATCTTGGTGCGAGCAGTTGGGGTGTTGGGAGGGCACTAAAACCCTGAGGCAACAGGGCACGGGGCTGGCTGTGGAGCCCCGTCAAAGGGCCTTACTGCTGATGAGTCACTGTCTGGGGAAAAATGTGCCCTTTAACTCACTCTGCTGATGCATTAATTTAGTGAATCAGCTGATGTGACACCAACGTGGAGGCAGAGAGAGCCCCTCTACTGTGGGAGAATGCTCTGTAGAGAGGGTTGTGCTGTTTCTATACACCGAGTACCACTAAGTTATGAATTATTTTTAATGCAGTTATAAAAACAAAGTTTGCAGATTAATTAATCTATCAGTCAAGTAATTCTGTAACCATGGACTGTGGATTATATGATTGTTATGAGTCATTATTTATCAAAATTTGCTGTTTCTCATGGTTTGGGGTTTGGGGTTTTTTGCAGGTATTCTTTTTATTTACCATGGAGACAAATTCATGCACAATCAATTAAAAAATAACTTTTTCTGTGTTGCATTTCAAGGGCAACAACAGGAGAAAAAAGTGGGGTTGGGGGGAATGGAAGGAAAAAAAACCCTGCCCTTCCACCCAAAAAAACCATAACGTACAAACAACCTACAGCACAAACCCCAAAAAAACCCAAAGATAAACAGCTGATAAGAAAGCTGCTTTCTGTTGATGAGCTCCAGGGTCTTTGTGGTGGGATTGCATTACCTTTTAATGTGTCTGGACTAATTGTGATCTGAGGGAGGGAGAGATTATGGCTCTTGCTGCCACAGAAGTTGCAGATCCTACAAGCATGCTGCAGTGTGTACAAAAAGGGCCTGTGTTTTGTGGCTTTTCTGTGAATATTAAAATTAGTAGCTAGCTGAACGTGGTAGCCCGCACTACAATACATTTGATAAAGCACTGGTAGCAAAGTAGGCATCTACCAAATCTGCTTCCACCAGCTCTGCAGAGGGAGACCTGGTGGCACAGAGCCTCAATAGCTGCCTAAATTCTGCTGTCTTCAAAATCAGTGAGAATCAATGGATAGTTAAATCCCTGGAAATATAATCTATGTAGTCTAATGGCAAGTTTTAAATAGGAATATTGTTATTGGTTCATTTTTTTGGTTTTTTGTTTTGGATATATGTGAAAACCATCCTGGTTGGAGAAGAGAACATAAGGATGCTCCAAGGTCAACAGGCTTGCCATGGTTAGAGATCAGAGATTTCTGTAAAAGTGATACAGAGTTGTCAAAATCAACATCATAAACTGTTATTAGTAGTAAGGTTCACTGGGCAAGCTACATGTAGTAGCTAGGGAGGTTGCAGAGAAGGAAAAGAATTGGAAAGGAAAATTTCTTGGCTTCACTGTTACTAATGCTTAGACTTAAGCTGGCAGTCCTTGCTGCTGAAGGAAAGCCTGCCTTTGAAGTAGGAATTTGTAGCCTTGTGTCCCCACAGAATGTTTTCTGGTGAATTGTTCCCAGGGATGAGGTGAAGCCTTCTATGTCCAATCCCCTTTTTTTCACCACATCGGTCATTTCTCTGCACGCAGACTTCTGATTTTGTTTGCTGGCCCTGTAGTTGTAACCTTTATCAGACAGTTTGTTCACAAAGTGAAGGATTACTTCCTTAAACTTGTTCAACTTCTAAAATAGTTTAGAGGAGCCCATGAAAGCTGAGTGAAATTCTAAGTTCTCTTTGTTTTTATTAATCTGCTTTTTGAGCATTTCCTGCATTGAATGCTATATCCTTTGTACTTTTAATTTGACAAATGTTGCAATTTGACAAAGACGTGAAAACTGGTCATGGTTATTTTTGAACAAAACAGTGGAATTTTCATTTAATTATCTTCTTTCTGCCTGTAGCTGTAGCCCTCTTGACCTCTGCATTAACTGCACCATATATTTTGTTGTTTGAGAATACATTTCTTGAGGCAGGGATTTTGCTTGTCAGGTTTATAAATCAGCAATTGCATGGCTTGCAAGCTGTAAATAATACTCTGAGGCAAACTGCATACAGTGAACTTGGGTAAATACATCCAGCAGTTCATGTTCACTGTGTCCATGGATTTCCTTCTGGATAGAACTTGCTTTGCCCTCCATTAGATTTTTGCCACCTTAATTAAGCAATCAACTATATTATTTCTGCACTTGTAATTCTGGACTCTCCGAGGTCATGTCAGCCTGTCGTGAGCAGAAGCAGCTCAGCAGAAGTGAGCCTGACACCTTCTGCTTTGCCAAAACCAAATCATTTCCCTGCTTGGCTTTTATGAGAGGTTAGAGAGCTCACAGGAGACATAAACAACTGAAACATGCTGTTCGTGATAATGGGCGAATTCTTTCTCTGCTAAGTCTTGCACACTCGATTTTGTGGTTTTGCCGTAGTTACTGGTGACTTCCAGTAAGAGTTCTAATAATTTAGCAGATGGTAATCAGGCTCTGGGTTTATTACCTGTGGAGTTGCTTGTCTAATTGCAGAAAAGCAGTCGGCCTTTCTGTAGGGAGGGCTGAAGAGGCTGGGAGTGATCTCTGCTCTAAGCTTGTTTTGATGGCGAGTTGCATTGACCAAAATACCTGTGATCCAACTCTGCTTTAATAGTCCCTTGTCTTCATACTTTATTTTGCTTATCTTCTTTTCCCTGCTATGTGCATTTATGTAAGATATATTTTGTAAGTCCAAAGCTGCTGTGCACTGTTTCAGTGCCTGCTGTGCTCTGCCCAGAGGTGGGTGCCTGGCAGAGATGGGGGGAGTGGAACCCTCCTAGGCATCGTGAATTCACCCAGCTGCTGTTTGCAAAGCACCTTGAGAAACAGAGATGAAAGCAGCTGCTGTTATATTTTACTCTCCCTACTTCCTTGAGGATCTGGTAATCACATGTTTGATTTTATTCCCTTTTGATTTATGTTCCCTTTTGTTGCTGTGCTTCTGACAGATCCTCCTGACTGGGTTCCAGATGAAGTCTGCAGCTACTGCACTGCATGCAAGGCTCCTTTCACAGTCATTCGCAGGAAGCACCACTGTCGGAGCTGTGGCAAGGTAATGACTCAGTCAGACATGTGAGAAACTATCCACCAAACAGAGCAGCAAATTCATATGTACCACAGAAACTCGGCTGCACAGCAAAATGTGTGAGCTTGGCCAGGGCTTTCAAGTCACAAGTGGTTTCGTGTATCTTGGCTGCCAACTCTCAGCTTACCTTTAGAAAGGGTTGGGGAGCGTTTTGACTTTTATACAGCAATAAACATTTGTCTGCTAAAGGCAGAATTCCCTGTTGAGATCCTAGAACACCCCCCACCCAAATGCAGAGTCACTCTGAACGACTGCTGCAAGCTTTAACGAGCCTGCACTGCCAGAGGTGATACATGCTCAGCTCAGCTGCAGGGACAGTGTGTCCCTTTGCCTTCTTTCCAAACCTTTGCAGCATCACTGTGGTCTGTAGGGCTGCTGCTTTGCAAGTTTGTGGGGGAGGAAGAGGGAGCGAGGGAGAAAAAAAACCAGTCACGTAGCTCAGGAAGCAGAAATCTGCAATCCCGTTTCACTCGCTTGCTCTTGTACAAGTTAAAAAGGAAGAGGATAGTGAAGCTGCTTTCATTAACCTTGTAGTGGACTTGCTGGAGTAGGGACTTGGGAGATATTCACAAATATTCCCTTAGTCTTTCTTTAAAACCAGTGGAGAGAAACGATTCTTCGCATCTCTGGTGGAGCTGCTTTCCCCTGCGACCTGCAGAGCTGGACAGGCCTGCCTTGGCTACTGTCAGTGCTGGGGCACCGGCATCAGAGAGGTTGGGCATGGCCAGAAAAACTGGTCACTGGGCTAGGAATTGCCTTTAGAGGCTTTTCACTTGCTGTGCTGAGGAGGGTGGTGGTGCCAACACACCCTCTTCTCTCCCCTGTCTTGAAATCAGTTTTGTCCCATCCTGTTCTTCAAAGGAACTGAAGTGAAATTTCCCTCTTGTTTTTCAGATCTTCTGTTCCCGCTGTTCCTCCCACTCTGCTCCATTACCTCGTTATGGTCAGATGAAGCCTGTCCGTGTTTGCACTCACTGTTACATGTTCCATGTCACTCCTTTCTATAGTGACAGAGCCAGTATCTGACATATTAAACTACTGGTGTGTCTTCTGGAGTCTTACACGGACTGATATATTTGACCTAAGCCAAGAATTAACTTGAAAGAGGGACCCCATGAGGGCACGTAGGCTTTGATATCCATTATTATAAATTTTGTACAGACAGTTTTTATTGCATTTTACTAAGCTGCTAAAGGGAAGTATGAAGCGTCTGTAGCTCTAAGGCTACAGTACAGTCTTCCATAAATTTATAACATTAATGTTACGATGCCATATGCAGAACAAATGCACTGTGTGGAAGGAAATAGGGCTCAGAGAATGGAACAAGCATTGCTGCTTATCTCACATGCTAGGAACAGAGTAGCCGGTTAATTAGTCCATCCCAGCAGATCAATCCCAAAGCTCGGACACTCCTGTGCCCACTGGAATTCCATCATGGCTGTGGGTATCAGCGCTCCTGCTGCTGTTTTTCCCACTACTAGATTTTTGCTACCTATGCTAGGATTAATTAAAGCAAATCTATTTCAAATCCACATCCAATATTTACAAAGGCAGAATTTTCTGTGAATCCCATAGGAAGGTCCTGAAGGACTGAAGGTCCTGGAGCAGAATATTTCTGTTGCCTTTCATTTACCAAGCAATAACTCCAAGTTGTCTTCTAAAAATTTTTACAACTTCCAGTTCCATATTTTGGACTTTTGGAAGTATTTATAATCTGAACTATTGATGCTAAATCCTGTTAATAAATGACACAGAGCTTTGGTTTCTATATCAGCATTTAAAACATAACAAACTTCAGAGGAAATGGTTACCAAATAAATGAATTAATATTAAAATAGATATTTTTTAAAGACTTTGGCAGCAAAATTCAGTAAATGTTACAAATTATTTCTCCCATAATGAGTCTTTTAAATGGTTTTAAAAAGGCAAATGTGTAATGAGATATCCAAAAGGTCCTACAGAATGGTCAGCCAGAGAAGGGTACTTGTTGTCCACATTTGGCAGAGTAACCATGTAAAATATTGCATACTGTTACTTCACTCATGCTAACAACTCAGAAGACATTTGTATTTATTTGAAACACCAGGGAATAATTTTTATCTCCACTCGGAGAGGAAAGAAATAAGACTCACGTGGATTCATGCTATGATCTTGCACAAACTATTTGCAGTAAGAGCTCCCTGAGCACTGAGGTTTCAAAGGTATTTGGACAGGCTTTGAGTTGGCCACATGAAAAGCAAGACAGTGTGTGCTGTGGTTACAGAGGAAACGAGATCAAGAGCTCTTTGCTGTGTCCCCTTTCCTGACTCGTGGTGTTACACACTGTGTTTCAAGGTGATAAATACAAAAAAGGATGAGGAAGTTGTTTGTGGTATCACGCTCGAGAAAGGTCATCATTCAAAATGATAAAGCAAAACTGGCCAGTGTTGATTTTTTTTTTTCTTTAAATATAATTTATTTATTTTGTGGGGACATTCCCTTTGTTCAATGTTCAGTGTTAATGAGCCATATAAGGGTACAGCAGTTCGGCACTACTGTCGTTTTGAATCAGATGAAACAGCTTCACTTAGTTTACGTGTAATGCACAAGCCTTATGATGCTGTTTGTAGACAATGTCAGCTATTATGTGTTATTCTCACCTTATTTATATTTTTTACTATTATTACTTCCCTGAAATCCTTCTCATGAAATCCTTGAGTTGGAGTGTCTGCATTCACCAGAGTTCGGAGAGGCGTGGGGTTGCATGATCGGTGGGAGATGGGTAATGTGGTGCGAGCAATGATACTTATTCAGGCTTAAATCTCAGGCTTCACATTGCAATGATTATTGCAGTTTTATTTTTAGGAAAAAAAAAAAAAAAACACAACAAATTTAATGCTTCTTTTATAGGATAAAAAAAATTGCAACAAACTTCAATTGTGAAATAAATATGCACAAAAAGTTGCTTCTGTGGAAAAAATCTTATTTAATGGACTGAATATTTATTTAAGCTTGTTTTTATTTTGTAAATGCTGTAATTCAGAATCATTTCCATAAATATGATATTTAAAGATCTCAAACACTATAGTTTCTTATGTAAATACAGACTCCTATTTCTCTTACTGAAAAGCACAATGACTATATCAATACTAATATACATTTGCCTCAAGGAAGACTTTCATCTTGTAATCTCTTCAGATAATTAAAGTGTCAGGACTTTCTACTTCCATGTGCTGGATTGCTCTTTCATTTCGGGGTATCTTTACATGGAGTGACAGCTGCCATCCTGTCAAACAAACCGGCCTCAAGTCTTTCTCACTTTGCAAGTAACATGAAAGAAAGGAGTTTACAAATTTGAAAATGGAAGTACAGAGAAGGGGGTGGTAAATCAAACCTGGAGTACCAGCCTGTCACTTAGCATTGCCTTGTGCTGTCTCTCACCACCGGCTGAAAATCTCCCTTCCCGAAATATCTCGTGTCAACGGGCACTTCACACATCAGGCACATTTGATCTGCCTGTGTCACATCTGAATAATCTTTTCTGTGGGGGACACAAGTCTGCAATGAAAACGGTGCTCCTTGCATCTATGTGCACAGTTATCCTTAGGAAGCATAAATGCCCAGAGCTGCTTTGTTCTGCTCCTTGTATGAGATACAGCTGTTAAAGGTTTTATGAGAATTAATTTTCATTTCCAGAGGACTTAATGCATGGCTTTGGGATGCAATTTCACCGAACAAAAACCATGTTACAGCTCCATGACATTAGGATCTCAGCTTCAGTGGTGCAACAATGGGAAAACTTTATGGGAAGCCTGCACACAAGTGTAAGATTGCATTTGAATTAATATACATAATATTTATGGACAATAATGCTGCCTTAAGGTGTGTATGAATAAATGAACAGTAGAAATTTATCCTAAAGGGATATTTTAATAAAAAAGGGGATTTCTTTTCTCCAGAACACAATGTGTTCCACATCAGTTTTCCTGTTGGGGATACTACAATGGGAGTGAATGGGCTAATAAGGTAAGAGCAACATTGGCAGAGGTGGCAGTAATTCACCTGGTGCTGGACTCTCTCATGTGGTAGGTTCCTTCTGAATCACAACTGTTTTCAGGGGGGGGAAATAATTACAGTAAACTCTGAAGTGATCCTTTCTGGGTCTGTACAGCATTTTCTGCTCTGTCTGGGTTTGTAAACGCAGATGGATATCGAAGCTCCCTCTGCAGTGAAAGGAACTTCAATAAAATATCTCTGCTTCCAGGCAATACCCCTGACCAGAACGCTCAAATATACTTAAAAGCTGTCCCACAGCATCTCAGTGAGGAGGAACCTGGGTGGAAGTGATGGGTGAGGAATGACCTTTGTGTGCCTTATCTAACCTGAGAGGAAGGAGCAGGAAGTGGGCTGTGCCCGTGTGGTTGTGCCTGCACAGGAGCAGGGAGATGTGAAAGATGTGGAAGCAGGAGATTGACTGTAGGAAGGCTTCAAACACAGCCCCATCACAGTCCTGCCTGGGAGCTGGAGGAAACCACCAGTGCTCTCAGTGTCTCGCTGAACTCACTGTCAGTTCATGCACAGTCAAAGCTGCTGGGGCTGCATCCTCCAGTTTCCGTGGCAACCCCCGATAGCATCTCCCCACCAGTGCCAAGACTGCAGCACTCTGTTCCTGCACAGGCAGGCACAGAGGGTTCTGCTTTCTGCTTTGTCAGAGGGACTGTGATGGCTCAAACATCTTTATTTGTAACAGGTTTATGCTGCAAAGTCGAGTGCTTACTGTGAACCCTTATTTTCTAATGATAGCCTTTTACTGAATTATACTTTATTTATGCTGTTTGTGTGGAAGAAGAAATCCCTGTGGGCATCCTTTTGACTATTTCTGAGGGGTTTATTAGCTCTTTTTCCTTCTCTATCCCCCTTTACCCCACCACATCACGCAGCTTTCAGTTTCTACTGTGTATAAACTAGACTTATTATGTGGCCTCCTTGGGTATCTTGCAGATAGTGAAATATTAGACAACTCAAGGAGTTTTCATCTCTGTTACTTCCTTGTACCTGCAGGAACATCCTGCCACATGGCTGCCTGAGTTGCCATGGGTCTTGCACCATGTTGTTTAAAGTTCTGCAGTATTCCTTTACTTGGTGAAGGAGAAAGGATGGATCCTGATTCCCAGGTTTAATAGCTGTTAGTAAATAATAGATAATGCCAAGACTCTGATTTTTTTCATTTGGCTCTTTTTTCCCTTTGCTCTTAAACCAAAAAATGGCAAAATATTAGGCCAGAAGGATGAAGGAAGAGAAGACTTGTTATAGCAGATCTGGAAGTGTGAAGATGATGTTTTAATGAAGTAATTGGTTTTCTTTGAAAACAAGCTGTAACTGCATGTGCTAGGAATGCTGGGGCTCATGCATAAAACAAACTGGGCAATTAGTCTTTCATGAACTCGCTTCATTTCTTGTTTTCACTAAACATGAAGGCTCTGAAGTGTAAAGTATTATTTTCCCTCATGTTTCACTCAAAGGTATGAAGTTGATTTGTCTTCTCAGTTTTTCTCTGCCACCACCCTGCTTGGGCTCTGACTGAGCCTCTCTACAAAAGAGAGTATTCTGTGTCCAAAGTGCTGTATCAACAATGGGGTCTCCAGGCCTCCAACCCCTGAGGAGCAGTGAGGGCTGCCTGTGGTCACAAGGTGACTGCAAAGGGGCTGCTGCTCATGTCCAGCTGCTCTGAGCAGTGCTGCCATCTGCCCCTTCTCATAGCACGAGATGTCTGACACAGCTGGGATGTGAGGGAATGTGCCTGGGAATGGTGCAGCCAGCAAGCACTGAGCTTGTAACTACCTCAGATACTACAGAGATTTTATTTTCTGAAAGTAACCCCGTGCCAGGCACTTACACCACTTAAGCAAGCACTAAACTCATGTCTTGCTCTAGAAAGTCTTATTTACATGTTTTTGCACTTTTACATAGTTCTTCACAGGGCAGTAAAACATTGCTGTTACCACCATGACATTTTATTCACTGAGTTAATAAAAAAGAAAGAAAATAGCAGCAGGGAGGGTGTTAGAGGTGACTGCTTTCTAGGTAATATTTCAGCAGTGGACAGCTTTCAGGTTTTTAGCTGGAATTAGGCTGTGGTTCCAAGGGGCTTGTCAGTATGGTGGAAGATGATGAGAAGAAATAGTCCTGAATTGCATTTGTGCTGGTAATTTCTCTCTGGTGATGTGCTGTAAAACGTGCTAAAAATATCCATCTTTCTTAGAAGATGTGTCTGAAAATGATGGTTAAGTGCCTCAGCCTTTTTGGACAGTTTGGAGAAAGTTGTCCCTCATCCTTCCAGGGCTGGAACAGTGGCTCCACCAAGGGCTGTCCCAGTCAGGTCTTGGCCAGGAGAAGTCACCTGTCTGGTATATTAAGAGCAGAGATTGTCCTGACTTTTTTTACTGAAGGACCTGTATTGTCACATCTTCCTCTGTGTTTGGGGAGCCTCTGAGATCGAATTTTGAGGCACTTGATAGATATTTTTTTTTGGCCAAGACAATTTGTGGTTGTTGCTTCACTAACAGCTTTTCTGTTTATTATGCAGAGTAAAGCCTGCTGTTTTTGGGTTGTTTTGGGTTTTTAAATTGATTTCACTTTCTTTGGTTTATCTCCAGAAAGCTGGAAATTAATAATTGAAGATATAAACAGAAAAATAATCCCTTCTTCAACTTCATAAATACATTTAAAAGAAACTACCCTGTGATCCCTTAGCTCTCAAGCACTGGGAGATGGTACAGGAAAAACTGAACATCAAGTAGTTCGAAAGTCCTGGGTTTGGTCTCTGAACCATCTGCTTTTGTCTAGGAGGACTTGTAGCTACTGGAAAGAGAAATATGGATGGGTGATCTCTGGGGGAAATAGTCTCTCTAGTGGGGAACAAAAATTAAAGGTTTGAGCCAGTGATTGTAACTTATCTTTGTCTAGAAATAACTCTCAGTAATTAAAAAAAAAAAAAAAAAGGAAATTGCTATACTCCCCATGTAAGGAAGCTCTGTTCAAATAAGAAAATTCAACTAATTTGGTCCAAGTGTGTTGGAACAGAATACAGAGCTACCAGAAATTCATTTGTTGACCTGTTTTAAACCCTCTAATTGCCACATTTTTGAGAGTTTCTTGCCGGACAGAACATCAACCTTGCTTGGGGATCAGTAGGAAAACCTTGCCTGGCTGTCCTCATGAAAGGCAGTTTTCTCTGTCATGTTTGCTCCTCACATTCTGCTTTTACCTTTTCTCTTATTTTTTTCTCATTAAAGGAATGATACTGAAGTTAGAGTCTAAACTGAGTCTCAGGGAAAATGCTTCCATATTTCCTTCCTGTAGGGAGTATTTCAAACATGGCTGTGTCCAGTGTCTGTCTCAGAAATGTGTGTTGTGAAAACCTGAGCATGCAGACTTGCATCCAGATGCTGCCTCCATGCAATTTTTGTCTCATACTGGGACGAAAGTGAAGTAGATGCTGCAGTAAAGAATCTGAAAATCAGGCTGGTGTAAAGCGTGAAAGCTTAAGGGCATCTTAGCAAGAGACTTTCGATGGTACTTACTAAAAATGCCCAAGTAGAGAGCCAGCCTCTGTCAGGAGCCCACGGGTGATGCAGCCCTGAGTTGGGGACCTTGGACCTGGCCGGCCAAGAAGGTGAGAGCCTGAGGGACACTGCCTAAAGGGATTCCCCCCCCCATTGTTTTGCCAAAAGCAACTCCCAGGAGGGGAATGCAAGGCACTGTCTTACCTACTGCATTGAGGGTATTTTCAAGGAGCTTGGAGAAAAATCCATTGGGTGTGCTGCCTCTCTATTCCCACCCAGTGTTACAAAAATCCTGTTCCTTGGCAGGTACAAGGGACAGAGATGCTGTTGTCTTTTCGGTTGTTGGTTTTATTTTTTCTTTTCTCTGTTTGCTTGCTGCAGTAAGAAATGAAAAGAAAAAAGGAGTGTTCACTTTTTGAAAATCTCAAATTCCCATTCATGCAACAAATAATTCTCATAAAGTGATATAATTACATAGTGCAAGTAAATACAAATCACTAAATAATATTAGGTTAGTTTTAAATAGAAAAAAAAAAAAAACATTAACCCCAAATCAAGCAATTACAAAAGTGCTTTCTCTGAGAACAAACTGCTTGGAAGCCATGGAGAACACCAGTGCTGTGTGATAAAACCCTCTGCCCCATGTGCCACTCCTGGAGGCTTTCCAGTGTCTTCCCAAGGTTCAGATGTTGTCACATCATTAGCTGCCAGAGGAAGTTGGCTCTTGCCAAATCATATCTTCTTGGCTGCTCTGTGCTCTTGTGCTGCTGGGGTTCAGTGCTGACAGCTCCAGCAGCCGCTGCAGGGTTGCATTTATTTGTGATATTTATAAAAGGGCTTAAGCACCTGGCAAAAGGGAAGATGCAGCTGAATGGGGGAAGGTGTTGAGCGAGCGTCCTGCTAAAAGTGCTTCTGGCGTGTTTTGCTGTGAGGGAAAAGCCATGGGAAGTGACTAAGGGATTGGAAATCTCTGGATTTACCATCTACTGAATGTATCAAAGAGAAGACTAATTGCAACCCCCATCAGTACCCTGTAAATGCCCACACTTGGTGCACAGGTCTGCTAAGCTGGGCTCCTCTGCCCACCTGGCAGGGCTCTGAGGGGATCCAATGGCCAGCAGTTGAGCCAGCTTGAACAAATGCACGTAAGAAAGAAGAGGCTAATTCTCCTGTGGATAAGCAGCTGTTGAACAGTGAGCTAAGAGGTGTGAGGGACTTTCTACCTACAATCACAAGTATTTCTAACACCACATCAGGTGCTCCCTGCAGGCACAGCAGTTCAGCCACCCATGCTGGGACTAAGGCAGAGGTGAGCACTCAGTGGGGCTGTCCTGCACCAGAGGTCAGGGTCCTGGTGGTTTCAAGTTTATTAATGGATTCAGGAATTACCAAGAAGAGGAATTTCTCTGTGGGCTGATGTGCAGGTGGAATACAGGAAGCCACTCAGCGCTCTCCAACTCCCCAGTTCACCCTGGAGTTAATCCTACAACAGGGCTGGAGTCACACTGACATTGGACTGTTACAAGCAGCAGGGAAAGAAAGGTAACGGATTAAACACAAGGAAGAGGGAACAGGGAGGAATGTGCTGCCATTTAGGAGCCCAGTGTCTAATGGAGGGGGAGGAAAATCCCCGACCACAAAAATCTCCCAATGTGCAGTTTATAATCAGCTAAAGGAATCACTTCCCAGTTTTCCAGCAGCAGTTCTCCTGTCCTTGTGAGCTGGCTGTGATTTCGTGCAGCACTCATCAACACTGGTGTCATGCTGAAAGCATCGCTCCTGCACGCAGCCCAGCTGGGCTGTGGGTACCATCAGTGTGCCACGGGTGGACACTGAGCAGGGCTGGGCATGTAGAATCACTGTTTTCCCAAACCCTACCTGCACCTAGAGAAGAAATGATCCTTCTGCTTTGTTTTCCTTCACAACTGCTGGCCACAGAGCAGGGAGCTTGTTTGCCTGAGGAGCGGGGCATGGAACACAGTGGCCAACCCTGCACGGACAGTGCAGGTACAACAGAAGATGTAAGTAAATATCTTACACCAAAGGGATTTATTCATATTCTTGCCCAGCAGAGCACATCAGCCATGAAGGACTGGAGGGGGGAGCCAGGCCTTTCCTCTGCCCGAGCATGAGAAGGGGCTGTTGGCCCCCCCGCCGCTTCTGCCGAGTCCCTGTCCCAGTCCATCCCTTCAGACACGTTCAGGATGAAGGGACTGTTGTGAGCATTTGTTGGGCATCCCCACAGCAGTGGCATTGCAACACTCTGTCACAGTGGAGTCCGTAGGATTTTGTACAGTACCTCCATCCTCAACCCTGCACAATGCACAGTGCCCCTGATATTTCCCTGCTAACCTCGGTACCAGCATGCTGACGTGCCATCACACTGCTGTAGGGATGTTATCTCCATCCTACAGAAGAGCTTATTAAAATACTCAGGGACACAAGATCGGATTGTCCTGTCCTGCTATTTCAAACATCCACGAATAATCCCTTTCACAGATCACTTATACCTCATCACAGAGTTAAGTGCAGTTCTTTTTACTGTACTCAGGCTTTAATATTCTCAGTAGAGGAAAGGTTTTAGAGATGCTGAAGTCTCCAGACTCTGATGTTTTAGTGACCCTTTGAAGCTTAACCATGGATCTCAGGAGTCAGTCGTCCCTGTTCCTCCTGCGTGGCAGGGGACCTTTTTCTCCCTGCCTGTCACCTGGAGCCTTATCTAGAGATGTGTCTGGTGGGAAGAAGAGAGCTTATGGGAAATGTCTATGCTGTTGTAAAAGGGTGTTGGGCCATGTAAACTGAGGCTTGGGGTGGCTCTGGGCTTCAGCTTGAAAATCACAGTTTTTCCTGGTCCTCTGAAAGTGATTGGTGTCTTCTAGGTTCCCTTTCCCTTTGGCAGGTTGTCTTCATCGTAAAACCAGTCTCTCGGCTTCATTTGGCTTGTTTAAACATCCCAGACCTGCTGAATGCATCAAGCACAGGCACCAGTGGTCAAGGTGGACCTCAGAAGACTAAATTCTGCTCTCATCTCCATCATTCCCATCTGGGCCTACAGCTCCATCTCAGCAGGTATTTATCAACACCATGGGGCAGCTCAGCTCATGGGGGTGCTGAGCACTGGCTCACTGGTGTGGTATCAGCACACCTGAAATAGCAGGGGATATCTAAAATCTGCTCCCAGGGAGTGTCTGGGGAGCAGAGTCACCGTGCCAGGCTGGAGGGTGTGGGTCACAGCTGCAGTCTGGAATATGATGTTTGTGTCTTGACATCAGTCTCTTCTCTGGGTAAACGAAGCAGAGATTGATTGGTTTGTTTTGCTTAGGTGGTAATGAAGCAGTTAATTGCACTCAGTAATTGCTGGCTCTGCCCAGCTGCTCAGGGAAGCATCCTAGAGGCTTGCCCCACGGATCCCAGGCTGTGAAAGCACATCCGAGCCATCAGCCAATTCCCGGGCCGCTCAGCTTTCCCAGCTCCCTTGCTGGATTGTTTTGTTCTTTCCAAACGCATGTTTTATCTCCCGGTTTCACCAGCCCTCTGTGCTAAATGTTGTGTGCAGCGATTTCCAGCAGGAGAGGTGTCAGCGTGGGCTCCTCCTGGGGGCTGTGAGCACCGGAGCTGCTGGCACAGCACCGCGCTCGGGTGGCCCCGGACCCGCGGGAGCAGTGGTTGTGCTGCCGAGTCAGTATGTTATTGCTGCGGGGTGTGATTCCCACTCCGGCTTCTCGCTGTTCCCGGGTGTTTGGGTGTGCAGAGGCTCTGCTCTGCCGATCTGCGCGAGCCCTTCCAAGTCTGCCACGTGCTAAAATATTTCCTTTCTTTACCACCTTCACCCATAGCCCCGTGTCCCCCTGCTCTGCTGGGGCATAAACTGCTTCTGTATTGCATCCAACAGCTACCAGTCTTATTTCTGTTTCTTTTGTAGTTTCTCCACTGGGACCATTGAGTATTTTTAAGGCCTGTCCTGGCATCCTACAGTCATCTTGCAGCAAAACAAACATCTCGTATTTAAAATGCAGCAAAGCTATTCTTTCCAATTCTTCTTGACAAATCGTAATTTCTCCTCCTTGGATGTCCCGGCAGCACGGGGCAGGGAGCAGACAGCGCTTCCACAAACCAGGCTGCTCTACCTGCTGTCACAGCACCGGGCTCTGGCTGTGCCGAGTCATTAGACTTTTAGGTCAAGTGCTTGAGCTGCGTGGAAGCCGATTGTGGGGGGGGGTGGTGGTTTGAGTACCGAGTCCTTCCGTCCCCTGCTTAGCTGTCACGCAGGAGCGTTAAAGCCAATGTACAGCGCAATATTTGGGTCAAATGTAAGCGGTTCAAGTGCTGAAAGCTTTCCCACCTGGCAGACTAGCAGGGATCACGCTCTCCTCCTGGAGCCCCGTCACCGGCGCGGCTGCGGACAGCTGGCACTGCTGGTGGCACTGCTGGTGGCGGGGTCTGGCGACAGTGCCAGCGCCTGGGAGCGCCCGGACCGCCGGGATGGCAGCGGGGGAGGTCCCGGCTCCGCTGCGCTCCCGCCTCGAGCGAGAAGGTCTATAACATTTTCAATGCTCCGTGAACCCGCAGGAGCCCACGAGCTGCAGCGTGAAGCCGCCGAGCCTGGCGGGGAGGGAGCAGCTCCCCTGGGTGGGGTAAGAGCAGCAATTCGGGCTTTCATGTCCAGCCCCTCTGGGACAGAACCCAGCGACGCTTGTCCCCCGTGCTGAGGCACCGCTCCCGGCCGCATCCCGCGGCTCCGTCGCTCCCGGAGGTGCTGGATTTGGCCCTGGAAGCAGCGGCTGCCGCTGGCCCGGGCGGGCGAGGCGCAGTCTCGGTGTGACCCCGTGCGGCCGCCGGGCGCAGTGCGGGGCGGGGGGAGCGGCCCCGGGGATGCGGGAGACAGGGGGACATTTCCCGAATGCTGCAGCTGCCAGCCCGTTCCAGCCCTATTTAAAAAAAAAAAAAAAAAAAAAAAAACAAAAACAAAAACAAAAAAAAAAAAACCACCACAAACAAAAAATCCAACCAACCAAACAAAAAAAACCCCACTACCCACCAAAACACCCAAACCTCTTCTTCTCTTGGGAGTATTCAGGCGCTGGGCTGTTCTGATGCCCTGATCACTCCCGGCTGGCTCAGTGCCGGGCTGTCAGTGCCTGACAGAGCTCAGCCTCCGCCTGGGTCTTCCTGAAGCCCCTGAGCCCGTGCACACACGAGTGGATGTTGAGTGGGTGCCTCTCCACCAACCGGGGCTCCAGCACTGTCTGTCCTGCTCCAAGTGCTACCTGTGGCATTTAATACAGAAACGGCAGCAACCTCCATAAGCAACCAGGCCTCCAGATCCCCTTGGAATTGCAGCTAGATATGAGGGGTGGTTTAGTGTTTTCCCATTCTCGAGAAGTCTTGAAATGGAGCTCAGTAGTTGAGGTTGTACAGGCAAGCCTCAGTGCCCAAAGAGATGCTCTTATGTGTCCATGGCCTGGCTGTGCGCGGAGCCAGTGGCATGTGGGGCTGCCTCATCCCTTTTCTGGCTGCATAAGGGCGAGGGCAAGAGCTTTGTGGTTCACCTTCTCAAAGATGACAGCTGTGCCCACCTGGGCTGATGTGGGAGCCTGCTAGAGGCTTCAGGCTGAAAAATCTACTCAGTCACTGGAAAGACCTGAGCGGCTTGTGAACATCTGCTCCTGCAGCAGCACATCCAAGGCAAGCATCGGAAGCGTGTGGACCAGGACAACCTGAGCTGGTGCTGCTCCTGTGGTGTGACAACTGAGAACAGAAACCAGCTCTGAGTGATTTGCATTTCAGTCCTCTGAGGCTTAACGTAGAGTCTGGAGAGTGCAGAAGTGTGTCTGCTGTGCTGTCCTTGACAGGGCTGTGTTTAATGTCCTCCCTTGGGGTGGGAAGCAGGAGGAAGCTCTGCTTTTCTGCTGCCCTGCCACAAACTATTGGTCTAGGGCTGTTTTCTCTACAGGTTTCTCTTCCTGCACTTGCCAGGGTCTGCCTCATGGTTTTTGGTAAGCACCTTCAGGGAGCAGTAGGGCAAGAGGTTTCTCGTGGGGGGCTTCCCTGGCCCAGCAAGGAGCAGTAACCATGCAGAACTGTCCATCCCTGTGCATGATACTTGTGATCATCTTTGCATAGTTTCTACCCAAACTCAGTGAGGTATTTTACACCCGTCCCATAAAAACACCACCGCATGGCTGGGTGATACCAGGAGAAACTGGGAGGATGGGACTTCTCGGAAGAATGACATTCCCAGGCCTCCCAAGGCTTGTTTGTTAATTTATGCTGACAAGTATTTACAAAAATTTTCCACACATCCAGCCCAGAACGTCCTGCTGTCTCCGAATGTGCCATACGGCACAGAACTCGGCTTCTGCTCCAGAAGCATCTGTGCCACCGGGCACAACACGTGGGACCAACGTGGGACCCTGAAAACCTGGTGAGCAGCTGACATGGCAGAGCAGGGCCAGACTGCTCCGCAGGGCTCCCACATGCCACTGATTAAACACCTCAGCTCTTCCTTCCCCTCCACTTGGAAATCTGACTGTGAACTTGACTTAAAGCCTCCCTCTGGGTTTGCAAACTTGGAGAAAAATTTCTTTCTTTGAGAGATGAGTTTTCCTTGCCAAGAAGGTTTTAATAACTCACCATGAAATTTATAGCGTTTAAATTTAAACCACACGTGGGAAAGTGGAGCTGTAACAGTTTAATCCAATTTAACCTTGAGCGATCCGTTCCGCAGCGCTCAGGCAGACAGTTCACACCACAAGCAAAATTCCTCTGTGGGGTGGCAGACAGCAGCTCTCTCATCATGTCTGTCCTTCTGGAAGCACAGACGACCAAGGCTGGCCACCTATGTCCCTTTTTCATTCTCCTGTAGGTCTCCCCTTGGAAATAGCAGGACTCTGATGCTGCTCAGAGTTGGGCATTCCCCTAGAAGGAACCTGAGATAAGTCTTGTTCTAGCAGTCATGTTTTCCTTGCTATGCTAAAGAATATCCTTTTCATGTCCCAGTTGCATGCCATCTCCTTTTCCTGTCCCATCAAAAGAGTAAGACACTTTTCAGGGGTGATCATATAAATGCACCTCGTTGGGAAAGCAATTTGCTGGGAATCTGTCCAAGGAGAGGAGGTGGGAAAGTTTCATTGACAAGATACGCTATGGATTGCTAAAAACAAACAAAAAAGGCACCACTGAGCTACATTACAGCACAAGGAAAAGAGCTGGGTTGCTTCTGAGCAGCGCTGAAGACTTAATGATGTAAAGAGTTGTTCAAGTGTCCCCGGCAGCCAGCACAGCAGGCAGGTTTGTGTCACTGGGGAGACAAAGCAACACATGCCAAGAAGTCCTGACCTGCACAGCATCATCCCATCTGTGGATAAATGGTCTCTTGATGCTGGTAGAGACTGTTGTAGGGCAGTGTAGCTCTCTGTAGACAGCAGTGGAGGAAACCTCATCATGGCATAAAACTGAGATGCTGCCTTATAGCAATTGTATCCTGTGAGTGCAACGCTCAGGAGACCACCACCGCTGCTGCTGCTATCTCGAGAATGACATTGCATTGGAGTTTTACAGCCTTGGGCTCTGCAGCCATCCATGATCAGGGAGAGTTGGACAAATCATGGCTCCCAACCAGTTCTGCTGCTGGGTGGTCCAATGTGGTGACACTGAGCAGAACTGGGAGAGCTCTGTTGTGCTGAGATCCCCTGACTTCCAGGGTTTCGTCAGCTTGCTCATATACTTTGGTGTTTACCTGAGCAGCTCTCCTGGGCAATCAGAAGCTCCTGTATTATGGAAATGGGCACTTCCATTTGTGTCTAAAGGAAACTCAGGCGACAGTGGTGCTGATGGTCTGCGCTCCTCTCCAAAGCACCAAGGCCACACCCCTTGGTTCACAGAAACGCAATGGTTACAAGTTATGATTAGCTGGCATTTAGCAGCTAAATGTGGAAAGTTGGGTTTCAATTGACCCGCTTTATCTTTACATTGTATACATTCACAGCAGTTGTGGCTGTTCTGGTAACAACAACTACCCCGCTTAGCTCTCTGTTACAGTCCATAGCGGGCTGTGCCTGTTGGAAATGGGCAGACGTGATGATTTTCTGGGATGACCAGGTGGAGAATAGAAATCCAGGCTAGAACTGTCACAACTGATTTGAACCTTGGAGGAACTGCATGAATGGCAGTGCTGTTTCTGATCCAGCTGTGTTTGCTGTGTTTCTGTACAACTACCCTTGGTGCTGCCCTTCTTGGAGATGTCTCACCAAAAAATGGGTAATAGCAAATTCTACTTTTCAGACTCTTATCTTTCTCCCTTGAGCTTGTGCGTTTACCAGGACATCATCCAATAACTTGCTTTGGTGATACTTTTGTGTGTTTGTTCTGTTTCTGGAGAGAGGGAACTCATCAGCTACATATTTTTTAGATGCATTAGATGTGATGTGGTGAGACCAGAAATGGGTTTCATGCCATGTTCCCAGCTGGGTAGTTTCCCAGGGAGGTTGGCTGCTCCCTGTGCAGCTCAAGTTGGAAACTTTGGGGTGGCAGAAACAGAAAATATTCCTAAAACCGGATTCCCTTCCAGCTTGCCAGGTATGCCAGGCTGACTCACCAAGGCGGAGGTTTCCAGAATGACTAATGACTAAGTAGGCATTGATTTTTGCCTGTCTAATAGGACACATCTTACAAAGTCTCCAGTTTCCAGACTGGGTGGAGTACTTGCCCTTTGAAAATCATGTATTGTGTATCGAGTTGACTGTCCCAAAAAAGAAACCAGGTAAGTGTGTCAGTCTAGGCTCTGGGCTGCCAACAGTCATGTACGGTGCTGAGGCAGCTACTAAAGCTGCCCTCATGAGCTCCTGTGCTTCATCACTGGCATGAGCAGGGCCTCAGTTACAGACTAGACTTCTCAAAGCTTTGTGACCTCAGGTAAACGGTTAATACATTCCCTAAAATGGAGTTTTCTTCCATTTTTTTCCCCTCTTAAGGGTAATATTTGTTCTTCTATTGCCACCTTCCTGCTCTTGATGAGCATATACAATTCCACATGCTTAGGCCTGGCTGCTCAGCGAGGCTTGAAGTTGCTCTCTATCAGTAGCTCCATATCAGCTTCACAGGAGACTAGGGCAGACCCTGAGGCTATTGTGAGAACAAGGGCATTGCAACATTCTATGTTATTTCTCATCGTGGCTGTGACTGTTTATTCCTGAATCAGTGTAATGGAAGAAACACAGAAGTTAATTGGACGTATTCTGACACAGAACTCTCCATTGGGCACCCGGATGACAGTGGCTTCACACTTGATCCAGGCTGAGTTATCCAAATGATAAAGAGCACTGCACCCAGTAGGTGTGAGGAGATGTGGCTTTGGGTTCTTTTTGGCCTTTCTTGTATTCTGCTTCATTAGGCTCCGAAACTGCATCGCACTGTGTGTGTGTAATCTCCTGCTCCTTGGTGACAGGCACCAGTACAGATGCAGCACGTCATCCCTGCTCCCTGCTGTTTCCAAGGGCACGGCAGGGCTGGGCTGCCAAAGACCTGCTGGACACCCTCCTGGGAGATGCAGCAAGAGGCAGGTAGTATTCCAGCCCCATCTGAGGGCTCATGTTCCACTTGTGAGGTAGGTCTGTGGGGCCAGGTGCTGCTCCTGGTTTAACCCTCCCTTGGGGCATTCAGGGACAGCTTCTTGGCCTCAAAACACGGGATTGTCTCCCTGTGGAGAAGAAGAGGGAGCTGCTACTATAGTCCAAGAAAGGCTTTTTCTGCTCCTTCTCTCAGCTTGTAGTCACCCCTGCAAACGGATGTCTCTTGAACTTGAAGGTCGGGTTCTTTACAGATGTTTTAAAGCTAATTTTTCGTGGGTGAGGGCCGCAGGGAGAGTCACTAAGGACTGCTGATATCAAAGGCATCCAAGTGGCCTTGATAAATATGACTGTGATCAAACAAAGCAGCGCTTTGTGGTCTGTGCACTGCATCAGCTGCTTATCAAACTCACCTTTTCTTGGGAATAAAACTCTAGTCTCAGGCAATGAAGAAGGGAGAGAGCATTCGGCTTTTAAGAAGCAGACTTCAGAGACTGCATCCTCAAATTTTCTGCCATTTAAAATGTTTCCCTAAGGTTTTACCGCATGTAAATGAAATGATAATTACAATATTTTAATCCAATTAGCTCCCTTCATGATCTGGCAGGTGCAAATTGGAGATGGATCAAACTTCTTCTTACTGTGGATTATGCCTGGAGCCTCCTTAAAGCCGCCGTCTGGCCCTGTGTGTACACGCTGTACAACGCGTGTTACAGGGGGACTGCAGTGAGGTCCTAAATTATGTATAGCATATGAATTATTGCTGAAATGCATCACTAAGACTTCACTCATCGAACATTTGCAGCTCCATGCGAGCAGCATGGGGAAAGCAAAGTATTTGCCTGTGGCATGGGCAAGGTTTTCATTTGCATGGATTTAAACAGTGTGTGTCACTGTCAGAGTCACAGGTCACCTGGAGTTAACTTAATACATTCCCCTGTATCTTGAAGAAAATGTATTTTGCAAGCTTCCATCTGATTAGCATGGAAATTACACTGGGATTTCTTGTGAAAATGGGGACAGAGATGAAAAAAAAGTATCTTGATGTGTTATTTAAAAAGAGAAAACTCTTTGAAGGCCAGTGCAGCTGCCCTTTCTGAAGTACATCTCCAGCTCGTGTCTGGGAGAGCATCCCCTCTTCCTCCTGCCCTTCAAAACCCAGAGCAGCAAGCCCACCCTTTGCAAGGGCAATGCCAGGGCAATGAGTATGGCCTAGGCTGGCAGCAACCTATGGAGGACATTTTCACACTGGTTTTCATAACACCTGTAGGTATGACTAAGATAAAATTGGTAGAAAACTGCCTGTTAAAACCTCTGCTCTGGAGAGTTTGAATAGCAGGAGGGTTTTTGCCCCACAGTGCTGTCCTGATGTGACTGTATCACCCCAGGGACCCCACAGTGCACTGAAAGGATGAAGGAGTTGTCTCTCAACAAAACCCAGTGGGGTGGTTTCGACAGCATTACTTTATTCCAGAAATAAAATTACACCTTTTCTTTTACTGTTTTATTTTATTTTATGGAAATTACTGCCTTTGCTGAGAAATTGCTAAACCTCCAGATCAGCCAAGTTAAATGACACAACCATCCTTTGAACATACTGGTCTGCACTGGCTGGGCACCTGCCTTCACTGCATGGATGTCATGAAGGATAACTTCCTTATCTTTGACCTATTTTGAATGGAGAAATACGATTTATTTTGCCATTTATGTTCTGATTTCTCCTTGGAGGACTGCTGCCAGTCTGTGCTGAATGAAAGGTCTTATGGGATGGGAAATCTTCATTCCTTTTAAAAGAAGGACTCAGTAAATATATTTCAGAATAAGGTTTCTTTTGATACTTGCTTTTCAAATCCCTATGTGTCTGTATACCTCCATAATCTTCCATCTTCAGAGAGGTGGAAAGGGAATATAAAACTGCCTCTTCTTTAGCACCAAGACCCCAACTGCAAAGACAGTGCTCATCAGTGACAGGGGAGGAACCAGGCCCAGGGAGATGCTGGAGCTGAGCTGTGAGGAGTGAGCCACAAATTATGTGAAATAATAATTTTTAAGAAATGTTTTCAAGCAAAATGGAGAAAATTAGTTTTGTACTGTAACAATCTGTGAACATAAGGGGATAAAATCCTGCTGGCGGTGATTTACTCTGCTGGTGGGCATAGAGATACAGCTGCTTGGTGTGAGACAGGACTGTGTGTTGAGGTGAGCGAGGAAGAGGTGTGTGTTTGCACAAGAGCTGTACCACCAGCACGAGCAGTGAAGATGCTGCATAAACCCTGGGACAGATGGGAAGAACTGTGCCTTAAAGGCTCTATGTAAGATTACTGTACAGCAGAACTCTGCACACAGGAATGTACATTAAGACAGGAGTGAAGTAGCAGCTGGAAAGGATGTTTTGGTGGGCAAAGCGCACTCTTTAATGCTCTGTGGTGCAATATGGTCCTACCTCTCATTTCCAGGGGATGGGGAATATTGTCACCTTGAGCTGAGGCTGAGATGGGGAGAATCTATTTGACCTTGCTTCCCCATTTAATATAGGCATCAGACTGACTCCTGCTCATCTGTGTTTGGAGTCCTCAACTGCCCCACAAGGCTGGTTGGTTCCAGTTCAGCTCTTGATCTCCACATTAATTTTTCACCATGAAAGCACAGAACACAAGAAGCAGAAGCCTTGGCAAACTGAGGACACCCACCTGGGGAGAGGGAAAATTTCATGAGGTTGTAGAAACCAGAGTCAACAAAACTAGGAGCAAGGCAAGGGGCAGGGGCGATGAAAGGTAAGATTTGCTCTGGGTAAGGCAAGTAAAATTTGAGACCATAACCAGTGTAGTGAATTTACTTGATAGCCGCCTATAAATTCATGTCCTTAATAATTTATATTAGAAAATTAAAATTAGGCAGGTTTGGGGAATGCTTTCTACCACCCTCCCCCCCATGTTTTGCTAACATAATGGTGATCTATCCCAGGCCTCCTGCTGTAAGAGTCTTAGGAGAGGGGTTCAAACAGCCTCTCCTCTGGGAATGGGTCCCTGTGGAGTTATGTTAACTGTGAGATTTGAGGGAAAACCTGTACTCATCAATATTTTGGGAATGGGGGAATAAATCTTCTCTTCGGGCAAACAAAGAAGTGACCACTCATTTGTTTGCAAGGTGATGGCTTGCTGCACCTCTGCTCATTTGGAGCATCTCTTTACAGACAGTGCCCAAAATGTCACCTATGGGGTAAGGCACAGCCCAGAAAGTGTGAAGGTATCAGGCTCCATCTTCCCCATGTTGCACATGAAACAAAAATGGTGGTGTTTCCATGAACCCTGGAAATCCCACACTCCGACTTGCCTTTTCTCTACGTAAATTATTTAAGAAATAAAAATGAACCCTCAGAGCCACATTTCTGTGGGAGCAGCCTTTGCTGGGAGTGGCTGCACAGGTGCATCTCCCAGTGATGCCCCTTGAACGGCAGAGTCTGATGGTGACTTTCTGGTGGGACGTGAATGTTTGAAGGGTTTCTCATTCCTGTCGCACACCTCCTGTGTTCTCCCTCATTCCTGTCGCAGAACTCCTGTGTTCTCCTGGGAGGCTTCCTCCTTTGCTTGTCCCTCCCGTTACTGCTGCTGAACTGCACTTCCAGGTATCACAAAAGGACACAGCTGTGGTCACAGAGGTGGAGAAAACACCCCGGCCACCACGCCAAGTGAGGTGGCAGGAGCAGCAAGCCCCACCACAGTTCCCCTCCACCTCCTTGCTCTGCTGGAACGTCATGCAAAAAACAAAAACAAAAACAAAAACAAAAACAAAAACAAAACACAAAAACCAACCAACCAACCAACCAAACAAACAAACAAAAAAAACCAAGAAAAAAAAAAAGAGCTGTTCTGTGCACGGCAAAACTTAATCATCCCCCAGCCTGGGCAGGAGAGGGGGTGTGAGCTGGAAGTCATTATATGCTGATGGGGCAAATTTCTGGGTACTTGGCTGCCTCTTTCTTTTCTGCCTTGCCCCTGACTTCTCAGGAAATCTGCAGCAGTTTGACGTTTTCGAGGCTGTTTCCTCTTGCTCAAACCGCCCGACGTGGGGCTCTGAGGCGGCACCGCTGTGCCACAAGCCCTGTCGCAACCCCGCTGTGCTCCCTGCCCGTCCTCACGGGAACCCCTGGGAAACACCGAGACGGCTGCAAGAGTCGTGCTGGAAAAGAAAACACAGTCTGGTACTGACCGGAGAGGATCAGTGAGGGATGAGAGGGTTTGTGAGGTGCCCAAGGTAACTGGTGAAGACGGAAGTGCTTTAGGTCCTTGTTTATTTGTTACATCAGTGGGGAGGTGGGAGTTTGGGTCCTGCCTGAACCTGGCCTTGGAGAGAAAACCCTTGAGAGTGCTCTGGATGAGTTTGGAAGTAAATAACCACTCTTCTTCTTTATTAAATCCTTAACCCCAAAGCGGCCTCTAGCATAGAGCTTTTACTTAACCAAGGTGCCAAAATTGCCATCTCCCGGCTGCATAAATGTCCAACGGGACCGGTCAGACGTCTCTGGAGCCGCAGTCACCTCACACAGGCACTTCCTTCTCTCCACTGACTATGTAGGAAAACTGGGGTGCCTCCAGGTGGCAGCCCTGTCCACTCTAAACAGGGGTTTGTTTTTCCCTTGAGATGGTAAGGAAATATCGGTAGTGGAATTAACTTGGGATTCAGTCCACCTTAGCACGGTGGTAGGACAGTGCTGAGTGTGCTAGTGGTGATGCTCCTGCTTCTGTGCAATGGTCCAGCACCTGCGGGAGTCCTCCTAAACCAGAAGATGTGGGCTTTGGGCTCTGCCAGCTCACAGGCAGGGGTGGAGGATTGCAGGATTGACCCTGCAGCCTCCACAGCAGCCTCAGTCCTGCCCAGGACCAGGCTAACAAGAATCATGGGGGTAGAAAGATGAGCATGAAACCAAGCACAGGCCTTAGTCATTGCAGCATTCAATGGACTGGGTACAGATCAGAACCTGGAAATATAACATAAAAATGTAATTAGGTAAAAAAACCCAAACCACCACCACCAAGAAGTGTAGACTGGAGTCCTGCATGGAAGTGACTGCCACCAGCATCAAAAAGCTGCCTTCTGGCACTGGGTAGTAAAGTCACCCTCTACCTGTTTTTGTCCTTGGGCACCCCTGACAGCTACTGGGGAGAGAGGTGGAAAGCTCAAGCTGCAGGCACCTCTGCTCCATCAGCATTCACGTGGTCGGGCACCCACAAGCCCATTCTTGGTAAGAAGTCAAAAATCTGTGGGTAGCAACTGAGAGGCTCTTTGCAAAATTTGAGCTTGATCTCTTTGTGGATCAAATCAACAGCACCTTGAGAGGCTTTTTAAAGGGGTTTAAAATAGCAAGAAACCACTTACAAGTTGACAGCAGTAATGAAACTTGGGTGTTCCCAAAATTTGCAGCTCAGTTTCTATTCCCAAAAGAAGGATAAAAATCTAAATGTTTTGTGGGTCTAGCTAGCTTATTGCTCACAGGTGCTTAATGGTATTCAGGAAAATGCTCTGCTTTCTGACCAGAAATGAGACCTGTAGGCCGAGCAGGCAGAATTTGAAATTTTGCTTTAATGCACTGAAAAAGCAGCACAAAGCTGCTGTCTGAATCTGAGTTAGCCTAAGGAGAAAAGTTCCTTTATTTATACTTTTAATTAAGGATGAGTTTTTGTTTCTGTCACAATGCACAGAATTATTTCTAAATCATATTTGAGACTTCCAGCAGAAGAGGTTAACTCATACTGTGAACTCATGCACCCAAGGGAGTTCTGCATTAATGTGGCATTTAAGTGGGGAGATCAAAGCTCTGATACCAAATGAAATGCTAGTAATAGTTTCACACAAACAGAAACCTTCAAGAAATTTCAGTGGAAGATGCTGGAACCGAGGAATGACTGTGGATGGGGAAAAGGTGGCTCTATCCCAGTGCTGAATTTATGTGGTGGTCAGAGCAGGGCTGACAGTAGCAAATTACTCACTGATAGTTTGGGTGCATCGGCCATGGTCGAGGGTGTAATGTCCCATCTGAGAAGCTGCAGGGCAGAAGCAGAGGCAGCACTCAGCTAACCTGTACCATCTACTCCCAAGTTCACTGATGAAGACAAATGCTGAGATGTCTTCCTGTAGTTTGGATTTTTCAGTTTCCCAGCTTGCACAAGGAGCCTCCTGATTCTTTTCTCACACTGTACCCCGCTAAGTAGTTCAAGGAAGCTTCTCTACATAGCAGCTTTTCCTTTTTTCCCCTTTTTAACTAGAAAGCAGGCAATTCCTAATGTTCCCATCCAGACATCAGTTCTGCTTCTGGTAGTAAAAGTCAAATTCTTTGAACAATCCAGATTTTCATTGTCTTTCTTTCATTTCATGCTGTTTTACTAAAAAAAAAAAAAAAAAAGCAAACAAACAAACAAACATCTAAAAGAAAAAACACCTTATTACAGAGAGACTTTGTACCTTTTCAAGGCCTGCATATCTATCTTACAGCAGTATTTTCCTAACTCCACAGCTGTGATCAAGTCAATAACTTGTAAGGGTAGAATGAGACCTCTAATTAAGCAAGAACTGTAGAAAAGATTTAAGTGGGATCTGCAGAGTTGACCTGTCCTTTTTCAAATGCCAAGTTTATATACGTGACCGTGCATTTCAAATGGGTCAAGAGAGCTTGGTTGTAAGTACCCAACACATTGCTGTGAATTAATATTTAATCAAATGTACAACATAGGGCTGAATATTAAAGCTTCCCTTTGATTTTTACTTCCGTGGTTTTCTTGGGTTTCTAAACCCCTCTGAAAATACTTCAGTATTTCATAATAGTATTACTCATACAATATGTTTCTTAGCTGTGATTAAAGCTAGTGAGAATGTAAATCTACAAAGGGAAATCTAAGCATGACCTCATCAGCATAAAGTATGTGGGAGACTAATTTAGTTACATCCCTATTAGTAATGACAAATCAAATTGTTCCTCCTTTTAAATCACTAATACAGCAAGGTTTTGCAACTCAGCACATAGCACGCACGATAAATCAGTTCAGTCTGTACACAAACACCGAAGGCTGCTTCAAATCTGGGTTCATTTCTGATTCCAAACTATTTCAATGCAGCTCAGGTGAACCACCCTGGTTCCCTTAATACCTGGAAAGAAAAAAAAAAAAAAATTAGTTAATCTCTACCCCCATGCGCTGTATATCAAGCACTCAACATTTATAACCCTGCAGCTGATTGCTTAGCAACGTCTCTGGGAGGAATGGCTCACCTGATGTGCCATCGGGCGCTCTTCTGTTGCAGGGGAAGAGGACGGATGAAATGAGGTCAGGCAGAGTAATCTTACCCTGTGCCGAGCGGCGTTCGCTCCGCTCTGTAATGAAATTAATCAAGGTCGTTAATTTGATCCTTTTTTATTGTTATAATTTGAAACTATAATTCGAGGTGGCTCAAAGAGGCACAGTCATACCTGTAATTATACGTTTGTATAATTACATTTATATTTTAAGGTAAACATTTTCATGTATTGCTGTAAATAGACAACGTATGATAGAGAAAAATGTCATACTGCTTTCAGCTAGAGCTGCATGACTGAAAACATGGACTGTAAATGGGATGGGGGAGATACTGAAATCCACCAGTTGTGTGCTGTTTAATTTGGTTTTATGCGAGTGTTTCATGTGTCTTACCTCTTCAAGTTAAAACTAAGCCTAAACCCCTACACAGGCCCAAAATCAAAGGCTAGGGCAATTGAAAAAGACACAGAATTGCTGTTTAGTCACATTAACCTTTAAAAATTGCAGAGCCAAGGCACAAAGACTGTCCTCATCTGGCAAAGCTCTAGGAGCTCATGGTGGCTGAAGAAGCACGTGCCAGAGTCACCTCCAGGCTGTGACAGTGGCGGGCGAGCGGTGAGGGACCAGCTGCCGATCCTGCGGGTGATGGTGAGGAAAAATTGCATCGCCTGTTCTGTGTTTAACGTCTCACTCGGTGAGACCACGGTGGGGGTATGAAAGCTCCTTTTGTCTGCCCAGCCAATTTGGATGCCTCCGTTTCCCCCCAGGCTCTGCTCACCGGCTGTCTCCGTGGCATGCATATGAGTTCCCTCCTGTCTCTGCTCTGGAGCAAACCAACTGGTTTCTCCCAAGGAGAAACCTCGACACGACTGACAGGGATTTTTTCCAGCATTGCCCAGACAGAAGAACCTGGCATGAGCTGGACCAGACTCTACTCTGAGCAGTCCTCCAGCCATCCCAGGAGTCCTTGTGCCCACCAACCTCCATGCTGCACTGTAGAACCCAAAATGCCTTCACACTCTGCTGAAAAGCATCCTGCTGGCAGGCTGCCACCCAGTCCTTTCATCATCTGGAGAATTTCAAGCCTAGAGAAAAGTCCCCAGTACAACAGTTATTGACCCAGGCTCCGTGGGGCTCTGCAGGGAGCTCAGAGGAGACCCAGGCCAAGTTCTGCACAGCACGAAGGTAACCACTGCCCTTCAGAGAGTGCTGGTCCTTGGCAGTGTGGACACAAGCCAGCCCGTAGCAAAGAGCAATGGTTAATGGTGCCTCCCAGGCATTTTCCACAACGGCAGCAAACACACAGCCTTTGCCAAGTAGCCAACACTCGGCATTTCTTTTCTTCTCCCTAAAATTGTTTCTGGACTTTGCAAACCTCCTCTTCCCTGTGGCTCGATGCTCTGGCACCAAAGCAGTGGGGACTCCCTGGAGCTGTAAAAGTGGGTGACACACAAGCAGGTGATGCAGCAGGTCTGTGAAGACAAATCCCCAGAAGCAGGATGAGGACACGAAGTGTGGGGAGTCCAGAATGAAGGAATCTTGTGAAGGAACAAGAGAAAATACAGTGACCTTGCTGAAAGAGAACAGCTCAGAAATTAATACCAGCTCTACTCCATTTTGGAGGGAATCTCTTGAAGCATGCAAGAAATCTGGCAATTTACGTTAAATAGTTGAAAACATCGAGATGTTTTTAGTGTAGTAAAAATTGAATTCACAGATTTAGTGAGAAAGGTTCCTGAGTTCTTTATTTACGAATAACCTTGATGCAGCTACCACCAATTTCCTCCTGAGAAAACCAGTGCCAAAACTGGGAGCTGAACTCTTGAGGGCACAGTTGACATTGCCCTCGGGTACCTGGCTCAGCTCTCAGCAAATAGATGTTCTCCATTTCTCAGCTGTACTTACCTCATAGTACATATATAATGTTTGCAACCAAACATTTGTCTATACTTGGCTTGTTCTCTTCTCTGTTTAAACACACACACACACCTGAGAAGAGTCATGAACAATTCACAGAGAAGCTGATCATCCATCTCCAGCAGCAGCAAAAGCATTTATAGAAAATGCTCTAGTACATCTCTGCAAAATGAATACCTGAACATGGATTTGTAAACGATGAACTACAATTGAATGACAAAGGACCAGGCAGGCACTGCATGAACAAGCCACACAGAACCTCAAGGCCCAGCCATCAGGTCAGTGTGCCTTATTTTAGCTCACCACAAGTTTTAGAAGCGGTGTGGTATTTTTGCACCCTTCATTTTCCAGCTTCTCATTTAAGATGGTTTTATACAAGACCTGTTGTGACAATACTTGCTCACCTCCAGATTTAAAAAAAAAAAAAAAGAATTAGCTTCTCAAGTTTTTTCAATTTGAGGACCAAAAGCCAAAGGTCATTATTGAAAATTTGGGCTGTGGAAACAATAGGAGGGCTGGGAGACAGGGGCCATAAAACACTGTGCTCTTCATGCAAATACTTAATCCAGTAGGAAACCAACCAGGTGCCTTTTGGGGCTGGTTTCTCAAATAGGGCAGGGGATTTTTTTTTAAGCAATCCAGGAATATTCTGTTAAATTCAGCAAGTATGACTAAGATGGGTGCAAGTTCATTTTGACGGCTTTAGTCCCTTCACTTGCTGTGTTGTCTCAGGATCCTTCAGAGAAGGCATCCCTCCTCCAAAGAGTTTTGTAAATCTGTAGAGCCAAGTGACAGGGAACTGGACTTGATCAGGTGAAACTGGCTTTTTCTGCCTCGTTTCACACAAATTCTGGGCTGGCTGGCATGAGATCAGTGGCTTTACTGGCATGACCTCCAAAACTGAACACCCCACACTTTCCTGGTCACTCTTATACTTTTTCAGCATCTGTAGTAACAACACATCAGCAGCAACCTTGGCTGTTTGAACAGAAGTCTCCCCTGTGCAGTCTGTTATTAAATTCTCTTACGTCTTTATTAGATATTAGATGTGATGAAAGAAGGTGATGTCTCCAGGGAAATCTTGCTTGAGGTACGGGGATGGGATGTTAATAGACTGGGGAAAATGGAAAGTCTCCAAGTGTAATGATCTTGTAATGTCCCCATGAGAGTATTAAGATCCAGATATCTTTTTTTTTTCCTCCACAAAGGAAAAGCATTTGAGGTGTATATAAACAAGGTACTTAGCTCTTCCCTACCCAATACTGCTCACTTCTGTTTTAAAGATGATTTTGGTGTCTTTTTTTTTTTATTATTATTATTATTTTGCCCTGCAATCTGCATCCTTTTTATCTCACTTATTGGTACAACCGATGACTTCTCCTTTCCATGTGACAGTTTCATTTCAGAGAAAAATGGCAAAATCTCTGCATAATCAGCATTTTAAAAAAATGTTGATTAAACAAGAGAGGGGAGGATGGATGCAGACTGCAGGACTAAACCCTGAGGAGCTAGTAAGCAAGTGCCAGGATCATGGCAGAGATCTGCCTGAGGCAGGAGGCAAATCCAGGGGCCCAGGTAAAGAAATAAATAGGTAAAATATCACATTGTGTTTACATTTGTATACCTGAATTAAAAAAAGCATTAAAATAGGTGTAGGGTTGAAAAGACATGGTTTGAATTACTCACAGGCAGGTGCTAAAATGCTCAGGAAATGCAGAGATATGGTTAAACCTATATGATCAGGAGTGTTGTGGTTATATTTGAAGGATGGCCTGAAAGATGCCACTGGGATAAACATTAGACAGCGGCCCTTATTCTTGTCTGGGATATATTTGAGAATTAAAGTAAATTAAAGCACCCTACAAATTTAAACCGGGTTTTTATTTTATTAAATAAAGGAAGGTGGGGGAAAGAAATCTTAAAGACCTCTTTAAAGTCATTCTTAGCTGGAAATTTGTGGCTACTTATAATCAGGAATGTATTTTGCCCTGCAAGTGCTACAGTCTGATGAAGGATGTGCTCTGCCTTCAGTATATGACAGAAAAAGGATCTCTGTCAGTGGAAGCCAAAGTTGCATGGGATGAGGACAGCTGGTTCTAAAAGAGAAGTCCATGTGCTCCTGGATCCCAGCTTGCACCGTCTTGTCACAGTTTCAGGTCTGGCTCCAGTTTGCTCTCTGTAAGCAGGTTTCTCTTGTGTCTCTCTGTCCGGCTGGATGCACTCACAGGACACCACGCACACACCTTCTTTTTTGGGAAAGCAAACTGAAGCACAGTGTGCTCCCAGAATACATCTACATTGCAGCTGCATTATTATCTGGCACTCAGGCTCTTCTGAGCTCAGGGGTCAGATGCAGCTGCTCGTTGGCTGCACAAAAACCTGCGCCTTTACGAGGAAGGTGTGTTGTCGTTGGCTGGACGGGTTGTGTTTCTTGGATTGCCTCAAAAATAGTTTTCTGCTTTAATAGACCTGAGTGGCTGATGATCTTAACATTTGCTCTAATTGCTGTTTAACTTCAGAGCTGGTTTAATGTGCGTAGCAGTAGTAGTTACAAAGAAAGTGCTCTACCAGAATCTAAATAATTAAAAAAAAAAAATCCGAAACCTTTATGTGTACAGGGAGAGATTGAAACGTGCAGACCTTTTTAGGCTCTGAGTTTAAAACAGTGTAATCACAGAAAAAAACAAGATTTGCCATCAGTGTAAGAGAGGTGGCGTCCTGCAAACCAGAATCACAGAATGGTTTGGGTTGGAAAAGACCTTAAAGATCATGTAGTTTCGACCCCCCTGCCATGGGCAGGGACACCTTCAGTAGCCCAGGTTGCTCAAAGTTCCATCCAGCCTGGCCTTGAACATGTCCAGGGATGAGGCATCCATAACTTCTCTGGGCAAAAAGCAAGCAGACTGCAAATTGCTTTCTAGTAGATTTCTTAAGGTGTTGAAGGAGACTTGTTCCATTAATCTCAGCTAAATCTAAGTTCAGTTTTTTTATTGTTACGGTTTATTATGATGATGATTAAGAACTGATGTAGGATATAGATTAAGTTCTACTAAAACCCATAATATTTTATCTATTTTTTTCCAAAAAGGAGAGGGAACAGCTCTGATGTATGTGACCGACGTAATTACCCAGCACAGAACCATATGCACACATGTCTTCATAGCCTGTCCAGGCTGCAGGTAAGACAATAACCAAAATCCAGCTAATAAACAACTGGAAATTTAAGATTTTTGCTTAAGGAAACGTATATGCCCAGAAGGTCGGCTGGGGAACACAAAAAACCCAACTACAAAAACATCATAGACGCTCTACGGTGACATAATTGTGTGACTTAGCAACAGGGCTCCCCCGGGCAATAAGGAATGCATCCAAGTGAACCCGTGATTTATTGCTGCAAACCCTGGCATGGACACAGAGAGACCTGTGCTCCTGCAAACAACAGGCAGCTCTGCAAATCTTGTCATCTTCTAGGAAGTCACTCTTATGTCACATCAAAACCCCTTCCTTATTCCCCATACCACAAGTCAGTGGAGGCCAGAGGGTGAATGGGGGCACTGCTCTCCATCAGAGCAGTCTGTGCCTGCTGGGGCTAAACTGAGCTATGATCCTGCCCTTTGGGGAAGCAGAGGAGTTTGGGTTGATCTCAGCTTGGCTTACATCTTTTTGCACTACCAAATATGTGTATTCAAATCTTCTATACTCACCCTCACAGTAAAGAACTTCTTCCTAACATGTAATCTAAACCTGCTTTCCTGTCAGTTTGAAGTTGTACCCCTTGTCCTCTCACTACATGCCGTTGGCAAAAGTCCCTCTCCAGCTTTCCTATAGGCCCCTTTTGACAGTTTTTTTTATGTCTTGGGACATGTATCTGTATTTGCAAATTATTTTCCCTGAGAAATGACTGAGGGCCTCTAGATACAGTTATTCTCTAAAATCAGTGACAGTTTTGAGCCATCACCACCTCCATCCCAATTGTAACTGAGCTGCCCTGCAGTGCCTAAATACAACCAGGAATTAAAATACTGTGTTTGCGTTTTTTTGGTGTCTTTTTGGCTTATTTTTGGTTGGTTGTTGTGGGGTTTATTTAATTCTTACTGTGAAGCACTGAGATATTATGACTTTCCGTCTTTGAGTTCAAACTAATGCTAAGGGATTCATTCAGGGAATGGTACTAAATATTTGTTCAGGATGGGAATCTCCAGCCCTACTTTGGTTGAAAGATTTTCTTCTGTGCAATCCTGACTGATGGAGTTTTCCTATCCCTTTCTAAAAAGCAGATTTTCATGCTGTTGTTTCAATGAGGCTTGAAGGTTTTACATCCCTGGGGCCATTGTGTAGCTGCTGGAGCTCTGCTCTGCTGGCGAACCTTCTTTGCTTAGAGGTTATTAATACTTTCTTCATTAGTAATTTAACATTGCAAAGTAAAAACTGCTTATACCAGCCCTGGACTCACTGGAGATAAGTTTGTGAATGTAAAACATCATCATGTCATGATGATGAGCAGGTAGCAAATGCTCTCTGCTCCCCGACAAGCAGTTGTCCGGCTTTTTTATCAGCCTAATTTCAGGTTATCAGCCCAAAAAGTCCTTCATCACAGCATTTAAAATCCTTTTGCTTTGTCACCCAACAGCCTCCCCTGATCTATGTGCGTCTGTAGAAGTGTTAATATGGTGACTTGTATAGAGGTGCCCGTGAGTCAAGAGAGAAATGTTTACCTACCCTTCAGATGCCGAACTCATCCTAGGTGGAAGAACTGCCTTCTTTTCAGCTTGCTCTGGTCTGTGTTTACCCCGCATGGGCTCACCAAAACCTGTTAGCAGGGACCATCAGCTCAGGGATGGACCCACAGCCTCTCTGCCTTTCTGTGGGTAGGACAGACCAGCGTGAGCGAGTGTTTCCATTTCACCACTGGTGTGCCTGATGTTCTGACGTGTCTCGGGCAGTGCAACATCTGCAACCCCAGAGCAAGCACCCACACCTTTCCACAGATGTACCTCATTAAGTCTGAGAACACTAATTGCTTAGGCTGAGTGGGGAGGATAAGGCACCCTTTTGCTTGGGAACTCTAGAAATGTTACACTTTGGGGCTGTGCAAACTGAGAACTGTGTAAACGTAACAGATAAATTATCCCCTAAGTTATTTACGAATGGGCTCAGAAGTAGGGCTACAGCCAACCTTTGCATTAGATAGGAACAGCTGCATACAGCATAGCCTCCAAATTTCCATAGAAACTTGGATCAGCCATAGATTTTGTATCATTTTGTAAACGTTTTAATTATTATACTAAAATACTGTTCTGTGGGGATTGCAGTACTAAAGCCAAGGCTCCATGGAAGCCACATTTTAAAAGCAGTTTCCCTAGACCATATTTTAAGAAAAGCAAAGCTGGTTTTGGATTAAGGTTTCTGATAGATTTGATTTTTTTTTTTCCATGCTACTGCATGCACTCTTTTAAATAAATAAACTCCCACCGAGCTTGCTACTCCAGTGGGACTGGATTGAACTTCCCAGGCATGTATGAATTATAAAGTCAGATATATGTTCCTGCAGAGAGGAGAGTTACTTGTAGAAACCACCTCCTGGTGCACGTAGCCTGCCTTGGTCACTTGAAAAATAAAGCCCTGGGTGCGTGCGGGTGCAAAGAGCCGGCGCCGCGCCCCGACGGGAACCAGCCCTGCATTGCCCCACACGGACGTGTCGCTCCCTGCAGTGTCGCAACCCTGTGCGTTGTGGCCAAGGAGATGGCCCTGCAGATTGCAACAGGGGCTGACAGGATGTGGCTTCTGCGTGCGCGGCGGCGCCGATGTTTACAGGAGCAGGTACCGAAGTGGAAGCGGAGTCCGGCAGGCGGCCCTGGGAGATCTGGTTAGATCAAAGGCTTTCCCACGGTGAGGGTTCCCAGTGCGGCGGCAACTCGCCTCGCGTGGCAGCGGTGAGCGTGTCACCGTGCCTGTGCCATCTCCCAGCATCGCCGCCTGGCCCAGCGCAGCTCGGCTGGAGGGCTTTCCTTGACTCGGCTTTGGTAACGCAGCCCGAGGATCCATGCTGCGGGAATGGGTGATGCTTGATGCCACAGGTGTATACATAGGTTGTCCCAGCGTGGTGTGGACAGGGGTGTGAAGATGCCCTGTGCAGCTCGGAGCCTGCCCACAGCCAGCCCTGCCTGCCGAGAGGGGCCGCAGTGCCGCGGGTCCAGCAGCGGCTGCTGCCACTAACGCTACCCTGTCAATGCTCTGCTCCTGCCAGGCTCCTCTCCCTGCCCTTTCCCTTCCCGTCTCCCGTGGACACAAGGCCCTAAGAATCAAACCTATCCATGTGCTCCGTGAAGTGCCCCTTAAATAACAAATATCCTAGGACAGAGCTGGTCGGCACTCACAGGGTGAAGCTTTTTTTCCTTTTGCAGGGGAAGGTTGGTTTGCCTTTTACTGCTGAGTGGTGGGCAAAGGAGGAGCTGAGCACCAAACCTGTTGCTTCTTACAGGCCTTGGGGTTTATGTGTTTTCTCTATAAAAATGCTGTGTTTTCTGTCCTGCACTACAAGTAGTAGAGACGCCAGCGGGTGGGGGACGGTGCAGCCCGGCAGTCGCATCGTGTTCCCACAAAGCTTAAGTCAACTGAAGGTATTTGCCCAAGCCCAGCAAACTGTGAATCAGAACACAGCTCCTAACAAAACAGAAATCCTCCTTGCTCATGCTTTGCTAGTCATTGATTGAGGCAGAGTGATGAAATACTCGGCCCTTCTCACCCTGATAAGCACTTTATTTTTAGACTGCCTTTAGCATTGCCTTGGCAGCTGGTCCGGCAGGCTGGGCTGTTGCCTCTGGCTCCCAATGAACACACAGACCCCACTGGACTGTCACTGAGCCCTTCCAGCTCCTAATTTACACTCCAGGACAACATGTCACTGCAAAACATTTGCTTTGTCATGCCTTCATCTGCGTCTCACCTGCTGCTGCTGTGCTGCATCGAGCCCTGACTTTTTGCAGGAACAGTTTTTCTGGTCAGCTCAGCAAAACACATCCTATGTCTCCACGTTTCTCCAATTCCTTCCAGCAAACCGAATATTTTAGGGCACTTCAGGGTAATTTGTTAGGACAAGAAAATGCCTGGCAGGATGCTGTTGTGTGCAGAGGCAGCCGCGTGTGCAGTGCCCTTGAGCTCTGCCTGTGGTGACAGAAACCAGCCGGACGCGTGTGCCTGGCTGACAAGGCTCTGAGTGAATGCTCGGGTGTCTGTTCTGGGTATCCCAGGTGATCCCAGCATGTCCCAGCCATGGGACTCACATCAGCACACAGGGACTGTTCCCCAAAGCTGCCACCAGCTGCAGGTCCCCATCTTCTCCAGCTTCAGATGCTTTGGGGTTTTTTTGGGCTGAGGTGTGATAACAACACCAGGGATGGGAAGCATTGGGACCAGTGTTTATTCTGCTTGGAAATGCTGATGCTTTGAGAAATGAATTCTCTTGTAGAAATGCTTTGAATTGGACAAAATTTAAATAAACTAAAATTGCTTCAGTTTTCTTACTATATTTTGGAATTTACTATGTTTTGGTTCAATGTTTTTCAGTCTTATAGAAAAAGATAATTTATGATTTTTAAAGGCCTACATCAGAATTCATAGACACCAAACACTTTGATCTACCTGGTGTGAAACAATTTTGGAATTGCAATCCATGACAAATTTATTACCTACTTCGAAGTAGCAAACAAATTCTAAAATTGCAGATTTTTCCCATAAAACAAAAAAACCCCACCCATCTCCCTCTCGGCTCACCATTCTGAATGAAATATGTAGCTTAGTTCCCTTAGAAATACAGAACTGTACTTATGACCTAGTGGTCCCTTTTGCCCTATGTCTCAGCCTGCTGGATTTACATGTGGGATTTCTTAACGTGTCAGGTTGACTGACCATGTACTGGGCAGATGCTTTGCACTGTGGCAATAAATCAGGGAGTTTTGGGACCCGGCAGATTTCCCATGCCTGTACCTGCCCCCTGCACAGACCGTTTCCACCTCCTGGCATTTCCCTGATGGCATGGCCATCCCATCTGCTGATCCTTCGGAGAGTTTTGAGGTGTATGCCAGCCTGCAGAATCCTGTAAGCAGCTGAAAAGGACCTCAAATCCACCCAGACAAACTTTCCCAACAGGAACAAAGGCGCAATACCTTAAAGGTGTTTAGTTGCAGCTTCTTCATTAAGCAAAGGTGAGGAGAGCGAATCTACCTTGTAAGGCACTCCCGTTTTCTCCCAAGAGCTGTTCCCTCTTTCCCTGCCATAGCTGGCCTTTCTCCTCCCTCTTCTTTGCTGGTAATTAGATGTCAGACTACAAAGCTGCTGGCGGTCGGGCTCTCAGCTGCCTCGCTGCACACCGCGTGCACTGGGAATCGTGCTCGTAATTATTATTATTATTATTATAGTAGCATCTAGAGGGCTCAGACGCTGTGGCAGGCATTTTGCAGGCATGTAGGAAAATGTAAATCCTTCCCCTGTGGATGTGCAATCGAAAGCAAGTTTCAACAAGCGGGAGGCGAAATTAGAAGGAAGGGCTGGGGATGGGTGGCCAAACCGACCACCACCGCTCTCCCTTTGAAGCCTTTGGATAAGGCTGATAAATGGAAATGCGCTCCATAAAAAGTCACTATGTGTTTTAAAATGTTAGGGTATTTACAAACTTTATTTATTTATTTATTTTTCTTAGCTGTATAGTTTTGAATGGCTTTGAAGTCCTGTTTGCTGAAGTCACTTGGGCAACTAAAGCCCCAGTGACTTTCAGGGAGATGGGAGCTCCTGGATCCCCTTCCTGCTGTAAGAAGCAGCATGTTCATTACTCTTTCATCTAAAGATTGCTGAATACTGCATCTAGGGTCAAATGTTTTTGAGTTGATATGCAAGGGGAGAAGAGGATGAGGGTAATGTATCAAAAGAAAAAAAAACAACAAAATTTTACCTAAAATTGTCCATTTATATGGCATCTATGACTTTTTTCAAAGGTAAAGCTGCTAAACCCTTTTTATACCAGTAAAATATGAGTTCACGTGCCAGTGATTTTGATGCTTTAGATGTGTTTACATTTCAGCCTGGATTGACCTCTGCTCAGTTTATTTCTTTAAAGGTGTTCAGGGGGAAGATCACCAGTTTTAGCTGTTCATGAATCTCTAAGGACAAAGTTCATTAATGCAGCGTCCTCAATCAGCCACCGTGTTGTGTCCCTGTGATCGGTGCCATTCTGCAATGCCAATGTGCCAGAAATCCCTGTCAGTGTCCAGGATGGATGACCAGGAGGGGGTAACCCATGCCAGGCCACAACTGAACAAGAACCAAGGTATTTCCTAAGCATGGTCTGTAACTCTCTCACAGAGGTCAAAGTTAATGTGTGGACAGGTAAAAAAAAAAAAAAAAAAACAAAACCAAAATATCTTTGGAAAAATCACCATTCAGGGTCTGTTTTGGACGGTGGTTGTTCAAGGAGCCATAATGTGGTCCTTTTTTCACAGGGGGAGATATTTGTACATGTCCTCTTTATGTGCTGATGACTGAAACCTTACGGTTGAAGATGCAATGCTCTAAAATCACAGGAAGTGGAAATAAGTTGATCTCAGTAGGTGAGTATTTTTCATGTGACTAAAAGTATGACGTGAGGGCTTTGCAAAACTGTAATCCTGAAAAGCTAAAGTGCTTTCATTCAGAGGCAGTAAATAAGAATTTTTAACTTAGTTTTTATCATGGATAAAGGGCTGGTGTGCCCCAAAGACAGCGAGCCAAGGGAGCAGAAGCAGAAGGAGGAGCATTTGCAAATTTGGCTTCAGTAAATTGTTCCTTAAATTCAATGAGTCATGATTTTTTTTTTGTTGCATGCGTCTCTGTGTATAAACTCCAGCCCAGCCAGAAAAATATCCCTTGGCCATTCGTGAGAGCTAGTAATGGTTTCCTAAGGATTAATTTCTCCTAAAAGATACCGTCTGCATTCCTTTGGAAGATGCCCTCCCACAGGCCCTCTCTTACAGCGCTGCACTAAAAATAGTGCTCAGAGCTTTGTTGCGACAGCCCCATGTTGCAATTTTTATGGTTAGGTAGGTGAAGTCTCTTCAATTCAGCCAGCTCGATTCACTTAAATTTGCATGATAATGTGGTTAATTATCCATGTATTTCAAGTGAATAATGATTTCACAAAAAGATAAGACAGGGTCCTGGTTTTCTTTCCTTATGTTTTAAAAATGCGCATAGAGTTTGCATAATTAAAATGTATTTTATCTGGGATGGAAATTCATATCTATTGTAGGTTGAAGTGCAAGCTCCTCTGCATGCTGGGATGCCATCCTCCAGCCCATGATCCGTGTGCAGGGATGCTGACCTGCAGCTGATCGTGTGCAGGAATGGTGTCCTCCCACCAATCCATGTGCAGGAATGGTGTCCTCCCACCAATCCATGTGCAGGAATGGTGTTCTCCTACCAATCCAGGTGCAGGAATGGTGTCCTCCCACCGATCCGTGTGCAGGGATGGTGTGTGGGGATGGCATCCTCCATCATCAGATCAGCAGATCTGACTCAGCGTGGCTTTGCTGCCATGTCAGTGCTGACCAAAGGGAGTTGCTGGGCATATGACTCCAGCCTGTTCTAATAATCACTGCAGAAGGCTGTGCAGAAGGAGCTGTCAGCCGGCTCCTCCATGGCTTTGCTGCAGGGTGTCAGGAGTGCTTGGGAAGGGTAGCAGCCCATCCACGCAGAGAGGAGCCCCTTCCTCTTATCTCCACACAGATAAAGTGGCCGGTGTCGAAGGGCACTTCCTCATGAGCTGCTGCCATCAGCAAATCTGGTTGGTCTTGGTGGCAGTTTTAGTCCTTGACCTTTTCCTGTGGTCTGTGCAGATGCAGAAAGTGGGGCAGGCTGGAGCTCCGTGATGGAAGTGAGTGCCCACGATGGGGATGGGGTCTGCAGCACCAGGTGTCCCACAGTCACTGCAGATGTTTAGCCCATGTGTAACCATGCACCCCCAGAGCAGGGCACTGTCTTGGATATCCCCAAAACCCTTCCTGGCCAAAGGAACAATAGACAACAGCAGGTATTTTTCCACCCACCTTTCCTTACATCTCTTTTTCAGTAAATTAGCCCAGTTTTTCAGAAAATGTAAGACACTCAGTCTCTTCTGGGTGAGAAAAGAAGCATCTTTTTTCCATTTTAAAAAAGACCTCGTTGAAATAGGACTGTGCCCCTGCTTTTCTGTTGTCTGGCTTGATATGAAGCAGTCTTCTTGCCCCTTCTCCAGAATACAGACAAGGTGACCAAGGACAGGGGAGCACTCCCTGTGCCTTTGTGGGAGTAGGGTGATGCCTAGTCCAGATGCCAGGTAGAAAGTTAATGAGATTAATGGCATTGGGGAACTGAAACTACAGCCTGTGAAAGGGAAAGGATCATCTCTGCTGCTCCCTTTACACTGTTGATTTTGTTTGCTCTGCATGAATGGTTACTGGGCTCGCATGTGGTCAGGTAAAAAATGTCTCCTGGCCCTTCAAGATGAGAAAACTCATGTGGTGTTAAAAGTAGGTTGTGAAGGAGTTTGAGATGCATCCCATCCCCTGGGAGAGGGAAATGATGCTCCTCCAACTGGGACGTGAGCAGTGCACAGCACCCCAATGTATCCGAGACATGTGTAGCCCCAAGTCTGCTAGTGTTTGAACCAATGTTAATTAAAGCATTTTAATGAGGATGTTTTGAGAACTGTGTGTTAGTCTGTGCATGCCCTTAGTGAAATATTAAACATCTCTGCCCTTTCAGCAGCATCCTCCTCCCCAAAAGGTCTTCCTGCAAATGGAGTTTGACACTCCTGATAATTTCAGAGCTAAAGAAACCCAGAGAAATAACCTTCTACAAAAATCTTAATGTGATCTTTGATGTTGCAGTCAAAGGAGCACATGCCAGAAAATGTTTTGCTGTCTTCACTTCATCCTCTGGTTGTGTTTGTTGTTGTTTTCCCATGTCAGGCACGACATGAAGCAGCTGATTAACTCATTAGGCAAGAGCATCAAAGCACAGGGCGAGAGCGTGAAATCTGCTCCTGCATCCTCCAGCCACTCCTCACAGCTCAGGGGCTTCTGCAGGGCTCGACTAAGGTACAAAAAGCCATCTCAGTTACTCGTGAACAGAAGCATGCTCTGTCTTTCTCAAGCCCTGTCTCCATGCTCGGGGACCGTGACTGTGCCAGAGCATCTCAGGATCCATCCGAGGGCACAGCCCAAGCTCCAGCCTCTGTGTTCATCATCCAGTGGATAGAGGTAGACCCACAGTGTGGTCCCCTCCCCAAAAAAACACCCCATACCCTATGCCACGAGCTTCTCAGGGCCACATTGTATGAAAGTCTCCTGCAGAGAAACACAGCCATGGGACAGTGAGGGAAAGTGCCACATGGTGCTGCTCCAGGTTGAAAGGCCAAACACCACTTGGTGGACAGGTGATACAGAGAGCACATACACAGATTTTGAAAGCTGCTCCTAACTATTCAGCTTGCTGAAGTTGAAGGAGCAACTGCTAATGTTTAGTTTTCTCTTGCAGATTCAGCTCAGGTGGATTTCTGCTCAAGGCAGCAGTTTGCACTCGAGTGCTGCTGCCTTGGGTTGAAGGCTTCCAAGGTGTTTCCTCCCCTAAGTGATGTGCTCTGTAGCAGTGTAGCTGTCACCCCACCTTGAAAAGACCAGCAGTGCCCCAGATCTTGCCGGTGGAGGGTAAGTTGATCTGTTATGTGTGTACACCTGCAGCCCTTCAGAAGCAGAGGATTAGCAAATAGTTTGTTGCACTCATGGTAAAATCTTGCAGACCTGAGTATCTGTCTATGCAAGCCCTACAGATTTGGCACAGAAGCACAGCAAGCCCGTTGTCTCCCAGGAATGTTCCTGCACAGGAGACATCCAAGACATCACCAGAAGATACTTGTCAGGTATCCAACGTGGTTCTTGTTTTCCAACCCCTCTTACTTTTACCTTGAAGTCATGGCCTTTTGCCCACTCTCCACCTCCAATATACACCTCTGTTTACACGCCACCAGCTTCTGCCTCCTCCTTGCTCGCTCACCTTGACCCAGTGTCTTGGCCCCAGATGAGTGAAGCAACAGGACAGAGCCGGGTCTGCCCAGGGGCCTCACCAAACCTTACTTTGGCATTAACAGCCACCTAACACTTCTGACACCCAGAAGGTGTTAAGTGTCCACCCCATCCACAACAGCTGTGGTTCACCTGACTTCCTTGACCGCCTCTTCTAATGGAAATTGCCACAGCCCCACGGGGTTTCAAGGCAGCCCAACACCATCTTGCAGCTACACACACAGGAGCCTCATGAGCTGAAGAGCAGTAAGTGTTTATTGGCAATACTGCATTCAGCTCCATTATGCATGGCACTGCCACAAAGGAAAAAGACCAGATTTTGCACCTGCTGAGCTAAAAAGGATTCACAGATTAGCTCCTTGTTTTTCTCTGAGAGCACAGGTCTTTGCAAGGAGCCTGCTCGCGCAGGCAGCACTGTGGGATTGAAACTGATCCTGGAAAACTCCTCAGAAAGTTGATGGGTTGGTAGCGTAACTAATGGCAAAACGAAGGAGAGGAGCCTGGCAGAATTAATGTACTTTTACATGGCTGAATCTCCTGATTCCCAGCCCTGGCAGTGGTGTCACTGCTGAGCTCCTGGTTCTCCAGCGATTCCCTCTCTCCTGTAGCCCAACCGGCCTGTGGCTCATTTTGCACTGAGCAAAAAATCAAATGCAGAGGCCCTTTGTTTTGCAAATTTGTAACACAAACAGGCCTATTTGCAAACATCACTGTGCATTTGCACACCCACCACAAGGTTTGTTAGCATCTGAAGCCCTCTCCTGTCAGGATGCTCCAGGGAAGGAGATGTAAGGAGACATAATCCCAAAATGAAGTCATGTGAGGAAATGGTTATGTTTTCTTCTGTTTACATAAGGAGCTGCCACAGTGCTCCTGAGAAATAGATATCCAGCAGCAAGCCGCAGGCAGTGTGAGATGACAGATACATGTTTAAATAATGTCTTTATTCCAGTTCAGCTGAAAAAATAATTACTGAATTTGGGTCTTAAGCCAAGAAGTACCTTTGTTTCTGAGTGCTCATTGATTAAAACAACTTGTGCTTTCAGCTGGGTTCTGATAGAGACATTACATTACTCTTCACAGAGAGTATTAAAATAAAATCTGTCTTTGGGAGGAGAGAGTAATTTAGAGAGTGACCTCTATGTTTCTTGAGATTTGAAGAATTTCACTCAGCCTAGAGAAGCTCCTACTTTTAAACTCAGGGATTTCTGCTAGAACAGGAAGTTTCTCTTGCATTGTTACCCAGCAAAACGAGCTCTGGATTATATTTAGCTCCATTCATTCAGCACAATGAAAAGTAAGACTCCAGCCAATTTCCTCAAGCAAGTTTATTAATAAGCACTAGTTGTTTAATGGCTGGTCATTTCTAGGTGGCTGGGGAAGATGACATGCAGCACGAGGTTCCCAGTGGATTTGACCACTGGAAGCACTTTATAACCTGTGCTGCGTACATGTGCAAGCCTGGCAGCCTGAACATTGTCCCAGGTACAACTTGCTAGTCACTCTTGCTTGGCCCATGCTTCACTGGAGCTTCATCAAGGGCTGTTGAGTAGCTTTTAAGCTAGAGCTAAATAATCTTTCAGGGGGTCCAGACTTGAGGCAGCTCTGTGGAACATTACTAATGCTGCAGCTGCTGAGCTGGAGGAAGCCACACTCACTGCAGATAAAGCAATCACAGCAATCACAGCAAAGACTCCCAGCATATGAGAGCATGTGTTGTAGCTTGGGTCAGCCAGTGGGGCTGACTGTAAATCCTGGCTTCATCCATTGCTTTCTGTGTATCTAAACACAAATTGCTAGGGGTGTGTCTCTGCTAAGGGGTAGATAACAGACTTCAGGTAACCACCTGAAGTGGTTATACATGGCAAACTTCATGACCCTTAACTTTTCATCTGTTTTGCTGGCTCTCACTTGGTTTCAAAGTATCTGTTGTCTGTTTAGGGTGTGCTGAGCTCAAAATATCTCCTGGATGTGCTCAGCTAATTTAGATGATGTGACTTGAAGTTCAGGTTTGCCCTAAAGGAGTGAGATCCCTTCCACCCACCTCCATTTGTAGTCATCAAGGGGAGAGGTCTGGAGCTGTGTCCCTGTAACATTTTCAGCAGTGGGATATACCTCCCTTGAGGTCTCAAGCAAAATTCAGGCTATATGATGCCTTGGCTTTGCTTGGACCAGAAAAACTAGTTGCTTTCCTCCCACTGGGGGTGTTGGTGGGGAAAGGAGTGGAGGCAATCTCTGTGGTTCTGCAAAAGCAAAGTACAGCAATCTGTGACCATCCTCTCTCAGTCTAGGAGACATTGTAGGATGCCTTTGCAGGCTATGGGTGCTAGGGACAAAAGGACCCAGCAAGCAATGTGTGTCAAACACAAACCATCACTGCTGGGTGTCAAATGTAGAGGAAGGAGTATTGTTAGTCTTAACTTCTCCCTACAAACTGTAGATGTCCATGTACAAGAAAGAAAAATTTTGTGGTACACCAGTCCTGGGAGGGTGGTGGTCAGCATGGTCATGGATCCTTTACTGGAACAGCTGGAGCAGTTGTTCCCTCAGTGCCCATCATGTCAGCAATCCTGGCACTGAGCATTCCCAAAGCTCAGCAGTTTGCACCTTTCCACCTATAAACCCTGGCATCGCTGCAAGGCACATGTTTCAATTCAATCTGCAAGATCTCAGCCAAAAGGACAGCTGAGATTGTGTTCCATCAGAGCATGGCATCTTCAAACCAGGTACAAAGGAGGCAGGTAAGGCCACCTAAGCCAGCCAAACATATAAAAGCAATAAAATACTAAGCCACAGGATTCCTTCAGATTCTAGCCATTTTTATGTGTATGGTTGGCACTGCTCTGTTATTCCTGCCAAGCACTCAATTAGCACTTGAGTTAATAAGATGTTTTAATGGCTGTTAAATTAATCTCTTACATTAAACAGAAATCTCTGAAATTAAACTCTGACACTGCTTTCCAGTGTTTTCCAAGGGAAAGATATTCTTTCAGCCCAATTCCTATGTTATCGTTGCCACTAATTATTTGTGTTTATTCTCTTTACTATGCTTATTTGATTTCATTTGAAATTAGATGCAGTGATGGGGGATGTAATTTGGTATTTTTCTCCAATGTGCTGAATAGATGAGGATTAGAGCTCCAGAGCTATGAGAAAATGAGTCTTCATAAGCATTTGTTCAAACAGAAATCACAGAGCCTTTTTGAGGACTGTCACAGCCCCTTTGATTTTCTCTTCATCAGTGCTTTTGCGAGTTTGTTCACAGAAAGCTTTGCCAAAGTGAAAGTATTGCTAAGAGACATGGAAGCATGTACTAGCCCAGGAATACCTGTGAAAATCTTTGGACTGACCTGCACCGTGGCTGATTTTTTTCTGGTGGTCTGATAGTGACCCAGGCAGGAAAAAACCCCAATATTTTGGGTGTTAGCTCATCAGTTATTTAAAATAGCTGATGTACTATAAATAGAAGGACAACATCAAGTAAAAGCGACAGGCAAGATGTCCCAAACCCCAGGGATTTAGAATTGTTTCATCCAGAAAAATTAATGGAACAGAAGAAAATACTGACCTGTAGTCAGTTCATAGTTCTGCCTCAGCTGGGATACCGGGAATGACAGTGTCCCAACCTGGCTGGGAGTGGGGTTGGTGCAGGATTGGGTAGTCACAGGTCTCGGTCTGCAGTATCTCCCTGGCTTCACTCAAACTGATGATTCTGCTGTGAGTGGAATAGCCTAGGGCTGGAGCTGTGCTGAGAGAAATGAAAAGCTTTCATAAAATTATGTCATGTGCTGAATGTGCCAGCCTGTCATGTAATAATAGCTAAAACTTTCTGTAATTAAAACAAGTAGCTAGTTATGGTGTCTGACTACGATCAAAGCTCTTTTGTCTGCTTTGGCAGTTGGCACATGTGAAAGATTTTGGCTTACACGGAAAATACTGTTGTGGTTTTTCTCTTGGTTTTAAATGGCAAGAAACATACATCTTGGATTATCCCTAAACTGAAAGAAAACAGTAACGGGAAACTGAAAATGAGAATGTCCATGATGTAAAATGTCTACGATTTCTGGCAGAGGCAGCTCCTCTAGCCAGCCATCGTGCCTTTGGAGCACTTGACCAGTTGCTGTGATGCAAATGGTTGAATCATATAATTTTATATTTTCTGCAGAGATGGGAATACAGCTCTTGAGAACATTCCCAAATATCCCACACTGCCTTTTAAAATAGGAATTGCTTTTGCATAACAAATATTTGTCTGAATAGTGACAAACCAGTTGTCTCCCATTAGAGGATTTTTTCATTACTTGGATTGTAATTGTTTTGAAACATTTTATGGATGAAAGATACCTTTTTGTTCATGAGAGAAACCATCATTATTTTTCCATATTCAGGTCTGGTATTTGTATTATAAAATAAAGGCCTTGGTGAGTAAATATAAACTGCTTTTGCTCTTAAATTTCTGTATATCTTAAAAAAAAAAACTCAACCAAACTAATCCAGAATTCCTTTTGCATCTCTGAAAACATCTACTACTGTTTAGAAAGTCTCTGGGAGCATAAATATGAAGTAGGTTTACAAAAAAACCCAGATATCAACTGATTGGTTGAGGAACAATAGCCAATAATACAATGTTTTAAACATTATATTAAGCAACAAAACATAACTGAGGGATGTGTCCATTAGAGAGTATTTCTGAGCATCTGGATTTTTCCACCTCTTCCCCTGAAGTTCTGAGGAACATTGTGTAAAGATTTGCTTCTCCCACACCATGTGTGCAATCATGTCTTTTTGTGTTTCCTGTGGTTGAAAATTCTGTTCTGTAAACGCAGTGGGCACAAGATGAATATTCCCCCAAATTCAGCTATGTTTGATGTGGGTTGTCTTCTTACCTTGGTCATGGCTGGAAGAATGGGTTCTATTTTCGAGTGTCCCTCTGCATGTCAGTGTGCCTACACCCTGCTGCTTCTGACCAGAGATTTTTCCACCTTTGCAGCTTATCAGAGATGACTGGAAGGCTTCATTCCTTCGTATTTGGATATCTGGCCAATGAACTGATCTTCAGTAGTCTTGAGCCAGTTCTGCTTCAGAGGGCAGGACTTCACTGCGAAGGGTCAGAGGCCACCTCTTCAGTCTGTGCAGTCCTTGGAGCAACTCCAACTCCATGGCTGGTGTTTTTGGGCCAGATTGCAGAGCATGCAGGACCCACTGGTCCCTGGAGGTTTAGCCAACAACTATTGCCAAATCCTGCTGACCTCTGTGAGGATCTCCAGATGTTTGTATTTTGGTAATGTCCCATGTCAGACTGCACCTTCTCCGATTGTAATCTTCGTTCCATATAGTGCTGTCTACAAAATGACCCATTCTCATTTCCTCTTGGGTGTGTGACAGTCGCTCTCCCGGTATATGAGGAGGAGATGCTTCCCAAGCATAGAGACAGCCATCCAGGATGCTCATGTGGGCATTTCAGTAGCACAAGATCCTTGGTTAGTACAGATGCAAACCTTCAGCTCAAACATGATGAACCACAGCACCGTGCAGGCTGCAGGCAAAGGTGTCATTAACATATCCAGGGACATTGCCTCCAGGTGACTACGGACAGTATTGCCATCATGTGCAATCACAAGCAATGTGCTGTGACATTCCCCCATCCGTGACTGGCAGCTGTTGACCTATGGAGCTTTCCTATTAGATTAATTTATCCACAGCTCACCTTCAGTGAGTGCTTTTAATAGACAACCTGGCTGATCTACCTTTCACAGAAAATGAGCACTGGCATCTTGTAGATTCGTTTCTTGAACTGAAGACATTTGGAAAGAAACATTTACTGCAGATGCCAATGCAGAAGAGTTGAACCTGCCATCCTCAAAAAGGGCGTCAAAGGTCATGGCTGGACTTGGTTTTGCTCCTGTGCTCGGTCTGATTGCCTGAATGTGGCCACCTTGTTCCTATTACTGGGATTTCAATTGCCTGTTTCAAAGACCCCTGTGGAATGCCACCTCCCTTTGCTGCTTTTCCTGTTCAGAGCTCTTGAGCCGGGCTTATCCCGGGCTCCTCATAGCATTCACACCATCCAGCTCTCTCCGTTAGGACATGCCTATTCCCCGCCACAAAGGAGCTTTCCACCAGTAGCAGAAAGGGACAAGAACCATTTACCTGGCAGGATACACTTGACTTTCAGTTGGTGATCTTACATGCTGAAGGTGAAAGACTTCACACTCTGCTGTAGCTCAGTCAGGGTCCACATACAGCCTGAAATGGATGGAGCATTGATATTTTTACATCCCTCCTTCCTGAGATCTCATAAATTGTGATGGATATTATCCCTTTGTCTGTGGTACAGGCAAGAAGGAAGGCTCCCTCACCAAAATTCCCATCATACTGGGTTTTGTCTACTCATTGTGTGAACGTGCATGTTGACTATTCACATACCTCTACCCTTGCTTACCATAACCAGCCTTTTTTTGCATACATCAGGCTTCTGTGGAGTTCTTTTGAGTCCTCAGGGATTCATTCCACTTAACGATAAAACAAAAGATCTGCATTACTACTATTGTAGCTTGAAGTGTTTCTCAATATTGTATTGTCTCACACCGGGATATGGTTAAGTAGGATGGGAGCTGTATTTCGAGCTGGGCATGGGAAAACTAGATGGTAATTTGCATGGCTGCACAAGGTACAGGAATCCACTGTGCAGTTTAGTACTTTCTCAAGCTGAGAAACTCTAGAGGAGAAAAGTTCCCTGAAAACCAAAGGCTGAAAAAATGTTGCTATTTTACACCATTTAAATTCTAATGCATAGTTAGGGTTACACAGTTCTAGTGGGCAGAACTAGGAAGATGGTACTGCTTTCTATATTGACACTTTTCTTGCTGGAATGCAGCATATATTTTTTTCATTTATATTTGTATATGTGTGTAAATGCAGACATAGGTAAGTACATACATATGTGTTTATATACACACATGCATGGCCTGGTGGACCTGCCTAGGTCTGCACAAGTTCTATTTGAATTCTTCTATTAACTTTAACTTTCTGTGCTGATTAATGGCCCTTTTACAGTAGAAGCTTCAACTCAAGACATCAAGGACCATCAGCTGTCCTCAGAGCCCTTGGGTTTTCATGCAAAACTTCTACTTAAAAAAAAAAAAAGAGCAAAAATCTCCAAAACTGGAAGACATAAACAGACAAGATCCTACTGCAGAAAGGACAGACAGCACCCCAGAATTTAAAAAACTTTGTCTAGAACCAGAAGATTGTGTGGAGATGTGTGGGCCAGAGCTATGTGCTGTTTCTTGAAAGACATCAGCCCAAATCTCAAAGGACTCAAGAAGCACTAAATACTCCCAGAAAATGTAAGGTATTTATTGTTTTTCAGAGATGTTTTTATTACTTTATGGCCTTTTGGAGTATAAAGCAAAGGAGACTTTAAGATGTTCTCTGTAAAACCTTCATGTACATTGATCCACCACACACAAATTCCCAAGAGGCTGAAACTAGAAGAGTCCTGATCTTTCAAAGCACACTGGCTCAGGTGGAGCTGCTGGTAACATCCACAGCTTGAGAGTTAGATGGACCAGTAGTAAACGACCCAGAAAACAAAGGATTTCTAAAACAAGTTTAAGCAAAACCAGATGTGTAACATTAGAGGAATATATATTTAAATTAAAGCTTAATCTTTAAACCTCAAGAGCATATTCCCCTGGCAGTCACTGAAGTGAATGCAATATAAACCCCCCCAGATAATACAATAAACATGAACAATTACTGCAGGGAGGGATCCTGAGGTGCTTTGCAAGTGTAAATTGATACATAGAAGACTAATAATTATCAGTTTGCTGTGAACTGGGGTCTTCCCCTCTGGAAATCCCTGCAGAGAGGAATGGAGTAGGTTTCCCAGATGAACACAAAGTACTGCTGGTTTGATATGCCCTTCCTCCTGGGCATTAATAGTTTGGGAATCTTCTACTAGCTTTCTCAGTAAATCCTTCCTCTACTACACATGTATTTTCATCTCTTCTGCTCCTTAGCTGAGCATGGTCCTATTTGCCTGCAAAATCACTGAGTCCTGAAGGTGGCTCAGCAGGCATTAGTTATGCTTCAAGGGTTTCTTTTTTAAAATTATTTTTCAAAATATACATACTTTGCCCAGATAAAATGGTGGGTCAGTGGTATAAGCACCTGTAGTGAACACGGCAAATGCTAAGCAGGTGCTGTGGTCTGTGTTACCTCCTTATAGAAAAAGCAGAGTAAAGGGGACTGGTAATGTCCTTCCACCTCTGCCATCCACAGCCAGCTGCACTGTGGCATCTCTCCAGCTTCTGGCAAAACAACTCCCACTTGGAATATATTTCATGTGGTCGGAGAGTGCTGGAGAGACAGGCCAGAAATTCAGCCTGTTACACTAAATCCAACAAATAGGAAATTATCTGCATATGAACATAGTTTATGCTTTTCCACTTGAAAGGAAATCCCCTTATCAGCTCAGTCTCAGTTGAAAACAACCATGGACACTGTGGGCCAAGCCAAGTGGCCTTGCTGAGAGGAAATCAGTGGCCTTCCCTGGCAACTGAATCCGTGGCTTTACAGCCCTTTGGGGAAGGAGTTTTACCATATTGTGTAAAATAAATTGCCAGACAGAGCTGTTGAAGGGCAAAGTGGAGCGTGGAAATAGCACATGGCTGCTCTGGTCAGCCTGATACTGGGAACTGATGCAAAAACAGGGAAGGAGATGTGAGGTTGGGACAGATTTTTTGGGTTAAATGCCAGTTTTTTCCCTTTTAAGTAGCCTGCCATCCTGCTGCCACTGAAGTCAAAAAAATGTTGCTATTGCATTTCAAGAAAGTAAGAATCATTGAAAATTTTTCCTTGTTGTCTGAATCTTCAAATCACATCCTTCCTCCATTCTCCCCTTCTATGTGTTTTTGTCTCAAAATGCACTGGGTCAAACTCATGGAGTCCTATACAGCTGAAGACTATGCAGTTACAGGTGGGATAAAGCATTTTATTTATTAAAAGAAACCCCAACCAAACAAAATCAAACTGAAGTTCCCAGCTGCAATAACGCAAAGCTACCTTAAAAGTTAAAACAAATACACAAACAAACAACAAAACCTCCAAAACCAGTTTGAAGGAGTACAAGGTGGTATGAAGCCCTGGTCAAATACAGTGCTCATAAAGTCAGCACAGCCACAAACAGAAGTAGAGAGTTCTCTGCATGTTCATCAGGAAGCACAGCAACCTGTTTAAATTATCCAAAGTAACTGCCAGGAAAGAAACATTTTTCCATGTCATCTGATGTCCAGAAAAGTGGGGGTTTTTTTAGCCCAGAAGTGGCTGATACAGATAATTTAGTAACACACTAAGTTAGTGGGCTCTGTGCACATCTCATACAGGGCTTGAAATGTAACTTTTCTCTGCAGCCAGCCTGACCCAACAGACTCAATGCAGGGATAACAAGTGGGACCTTGGTCTCCTGGAGTTGTTCTGCACTGCTGAACCATCTTCTCCTTGCCAAGGCTGTGCTCTCTGAGGGCTGGACAGGTGCAGGCAAAGAGCAAGACTTGCTACTCGTACAAATTCCCACTAGCCCTCTCAGGATGGTTTTTACAAGCAGCCATGGTGAGTTCCTCTCTTTCTCTAGGGTGATTCCCATGCTTCATAGTGATCCCAAAGACTGTGCACTGGGCAGAGCAGCCCTGCACCAAGAGCACCTGAGGAGGGAAGGAGCAGGAACTAAATGGGACTGGAAGGAAAAATGAACTGCTAGCATGGTGAAGTTTCCCTTCAGCCTATGGTGGAGTTATAAGCAGCATCAATAGAACTAAAACGTGCCTTTCCCAAGAGAGGGGAGCTGATTTCCAGCTCCCCAGGGGATTCCAGTGGGAGCCACGGCCCAAAAACACCACCTGCCTCAGTCAACAACCTACCTCCAGGTAAGAATAAGGCTTGCATGGCATTCTCAGCATCCCTGGTCCCTGTCAAATCCTCTAGGTTGGCAAAGCATTGCTCTCTCACCCCTATCCTGCCCCAACAACCAGAATTTGTTTTCCCCAGTTGCAGGGGGGAGCATCCCACCGCGTGAGCCCAAAGAATCAACTTTTATATATGTTCTCCCCTGAAGCAGCATCATTTTCCTGGTCGCACGGGGTCAGTTAAAGTTCCCGAGCTGTGTTGTGGAGGTTTTCTCCACAAAAGCGGGGGTGTTAACCATGATGGCATGGCACAGCTCCAGCTCCGCTCGCACCACTCTGCTCTCCCGCTGCTCTGGCAGCCGGGGCAGCGCACCCCGCGCTGTTTAAACAGCTGCCTTGTTTCATCTGGGAGGTGGCTGCCCTTCAGTCCTGGGAGAAGAGCTCATCTTCTGGATAGTTTGCATAACAATTAACATTTGTCAGCTGAGATCCGCCTGGTGAAAGATCACTATTTGCAAGTAGGCGGTGAGTCTTTTCGAGGCTTCAATACATTTTGAACCAAAAAAAAAATTAAGCTGAGAGTGGGAGAGAGCCTGAAAGTGGGCTGGTTTCACACGGCAGGTTTAAGAGGAGTTTCTTTTGCATTCGGCTCGGAGGTAGAAGTGCGGAGCTGCCGTGAAAGGGGGGATTTTTTAGCTCTTACAGATTTCATTCAGTTGTTCCAATGGAATAAATACATCCGCCTAAAACAATTGAAAGAGGTATTTACTGCCTGTGGTTTAACAACTGTACTAAGTCAAAGGGACCAGTCAACTAGAGCCTTATAATTCTTTTCCAAAGAGAGGATGAGAGAAAAGAATGAGACGACAATGCAGTATTTATAATAAAGATGAAATGAGTGGAACTCAATGGCGCCAGCAGCCCCAGAGCTCCTGCTGCTTGGGCTAATGCATTTTACATTAGCACGTCTGGATATCTGGCACTGGAAGGTCCTGAAAATGCTTTTACAGAATAGCAGCATTCTCATAGAAGCAGCATTTCTTCCAAGCACCACCACTGACTGGTGCGCTGGGACGGGCAGCCCCTGCAGCTGGGTGAATCAGCAGGAAGGTTTCAGGTGACCGAGACCTGTTTTCCACTTGCCCTCTCACAGCCATGTTGCTTTTTTACCTGCTCATCTCTGCATGCTGACAAGTGGCAGTACCATGACACCCTGATGGGGCACCTGCTCGAGCAGGGGTGGGTATAAGGGGCAGCCTTCCCTGCCTGGGAGCTGGGGGCCCACAAAGGCAGCACCCCGACTTCTCAGGTTATGTGGGGGGCTACAGGGCAGATAGATAACATGTTGAACATACAAAATTACATCTGTAAGTAGCTCTGCTCTGCACAGGCTAAATAAATAACATCTGTGTTACAAGAACCTCTATGTGATCTGTATCCCATGCTACTCCATTACTCCATCAGCTAATCTTATATTTGCCTTGGAAGCAATACAAAATCCTCAAAGGAATTAATAGCCAGCAACTGCATATCACCAGAACAATTTATTTTTCATTCTTTCCCCCAACAGACTGGAGAGATACATGTCTCTCATTTCTTTCTGAAACCTGGATTTGAAAAGCTTTGTGCTGCTGCATCTTCCCATAACCCTGCAGAACGACAGCATTAGCAGTAATGAGCAAAGCACAGCAGCACCCCAGGACAAACTCTGGGACAAGTGGAAAGACCACCTGGGCGTAGTGTCATCAGAAGCAGATGGCAAATGGTTCCTTCTTTTAATAACTATGGTGATAGAAAGGGAAAATTCAACACTTCAGGGTTTTCTTTAGGTTTTTGACATATACAAATGATTTCTTGTTCTAAGAAATAAGTGATACCAGAATATATTTCAATAATTCTTAAAATATGGACCTTGGCTGTTTGTTTTTCTTTCTGCCTAAGCCTCTCTTACACGAGCTTATCTCTGCACAGAAGCAGCACAGCAATCTGTGGGGAAAATGAAAATGGTGCTAGAGGCTGCCAAAAAGTGTGGGAACAAGTCAATGATGAGTGAGGCAGGGAGTAGGAAATAAATTTATGAAGCTGTTGTCCAGATTGCTGTATGCTTGAATCCAACTAAAAGCAGGACTTCTCCTTTCCAAAAATACAGCCGATCTCAGCTTCTGACCCCCAAATGCCAGAGCAGCAGGGCTGGTGTAGCAGTTGTGAGCCCTGGCACTCTGATACCAGCACTGAACCTCTTGTTAATGGACAAATTACTTTTTACTTGATTTTTTCAGCAAATGCTTTTGTTCTGAGTAGGACACGTTGGTGTTGCACTCTACAATATCTGCTCTTAATATCTTGACCTCATATATGGGAAATACTTATGAGACCCATAGGATGTGGGCAGGGTTGTTCAGTTACCACAGCACAGTGCCCAGAAGCCATTCAGCAGTGGTAAGTCCAAGCCACACTGCTGTTCACTGCTAACCTGCTCACGTACCAAAGGAAAATGGGCATGATGACTTCACCCAAACTGGAAGGTGAAAAGAAACTGACACTTACCTATGTTTTAAGACAACTCTGATGAGATGTGTCTTGCAATGAATTACTTAAACCAAAGCAGGCAGAGACTTATGGAGAGAAGGACAGCACCCCAATAGAAGCCCCAGCTGTGGAGATAAATTAGAAAAAAGGCTTTTAAATACCACAGATGGGCAGTAGCTCAACACCTGGGATATAGAGCCAAAGGGTTGGTCTCCAGAACAGGTTATGACTCCTCACATTTAGGCTGTTGAGGCTGGTTGGGATATGGCTTGGATTTGGAGTTGAGGTCTGGACTGAGGTTTTGACTTGTTGCTATTCCGAACAGTTCCCCGCGGCAACTGTCTTATGCTGAGTAACCTCCGTGTCAGGTTTCCAGTGCATCTTCCAGTCTGGATTAGTGTCCTGGAGGAATGTGAAGTATTTAGCAGCACAGTTGCCTGCTTCAAGGAGGATGTGCTGCTGGCCTCGCTCCACAGGTTCCCTGGGGATGGGCTGAGCTTTAACTGAAAGCTGTTGTAAGTTTTGCAGAGTTTTAGAAGAAGACTGGACACCCTGGGGCTGCAGAACGTGCATGTTGGGGCAGAGTCCTCCACTTCTTCATACAAAAAAGCCAAAATCTTAACTCTGAAATTGATGCTAAAGAAAGCAGCTCTTGGAACCAGTTCTCCGGAAGCAGGAAAGCCCCTCATATTCCTGCCCTAACACATCCTCAGCACTACTTTCTAGTGGGATGCATTTCAACCTTTTTCTCAGGCATCACTGATTTTTTACCACCTCCCCATCTCCTGCATTGCCATTTCTTTGCTTTCTTTCTAGTCTCGCTGCTCAGCTGGGACTGGAGAAATGGCCATGGAGACATACAATTTGTGACAGATAATTCTGATTTATGCCACTTGGTGCTATTGCACAGGGCTTTGAAAACAACATGTCTCAATGAAGCCACATGTATTTTGCTGTTTGCTGCTCTGTGAAGACTGGAACAGCTTAAGGCTTCGTATGTATCCTCCTCTGCCTGGTGCAGAGAGTATCCTGCTATTGCTAAAAGGCATTTTGACAACGTGCATTCAGTATTATCCTTCCTGTAGGGGATCTCAGCAGCAAAACTGTTGGAGTTGCTGGTCCAGGCTGAGTAGATATGGCTTCAGGTTGTGCTGAGGGAGTTGTATTTTTCCACCTTTGCTGTTCATGGTTTACTGGGTGAGCTGGGACAGCTGGTTTTCCCTTCAGGTGGTGCCTGGGACAGAAGCAACAGATCTGGGAGTGAAAGGTCTAAGATGTCACTTGCTGTTCCCTCAGCCTGAAGAACAGTAACTCATTACTGTAGTAAAGCACCAGTCCTAAATAACCCCCTATGATTAAACTGGCCTCAAGATGGGACAGCAGAGCCAATGGTGTGATGGATGTCACTGTCCCCAGAAATGGCCCAAGTGGATCCCACCAGGGAATGGACATTGTGCAGGAAGGGAAATCTCTGAAATGCAGCTCCCTCAGGAGATGAAAGAATCACCCAAGGCGGTGTTTTGAAGATAGCCTGGAAGAGCAAGAATGGTGGGAACTCTGCATGGCCAAGATCTTGGGGATGGGGCAAAGGGAGGGGAAAGGAGGGGTGCAATATGATCCCATGGGGATGTGCACTCCTGCAAAGGAGACCCAAAATGAGGCTTCTGTGTCCCCTGACTTGCTGCACAACTTGACTGTAAGCAGATGTACCCCAGGAGCAGAGGAGCACCACGCTGACTCCAGGCCCTGCTGTGCTCTTGGGGTGGTGCCCACTCCATGAAGTGGCTTTGGCAGGCCAATAGATCCTGTGTCCTGAATCCCAAGTGTGGAAGCAGGGACTCTGCCTGAGCACGCTGCACGTGATGTGATCCAACCATCAGAGGACACAGGCAGCTGTGGAGAGGTGCCAGCTGTGAGGGCAGCCCCAGCCTGAGGGTTGCCTGCTTTAGGGTAGGTCACTTATATCTTTTTATGGTTTTGATGGTTTTGCACATATTTTCATTGTGCTGCGCTTTGCTTTTGCAATCACATGTAAAAAACAGTCAGGATACATAAAAACAGGAAAGCTCTTTAATCTTAAGGTCATGAGAATGACACTTGACCTAGCAAAGCTACTTGTCCAGTTGCTTTGCTTCTAATACACTTGATTTTTTTCTTCAGTACTGACAGTGCTTCAAGCCTGTGGATTTCAGCTGTGGCTCCAACTATGAAGTTTTAGACAAGTGATGAGTCAAGGTACCTCTTGAGGGGACTATGGTAAACTAACAAATGATACCATCTCAGAAGAGCTCTTGCTCTCTTTCCACCAATTTCTTCTTTTCTTGAAATATGTTCAAGAGTCTCGTAAGCAAATTGGTGGGTTTTGTTCATTGCATGATCTTCTTCAGCTAGTGAATATTAATTCTCCTATTGGGTGAAATAATTAGAATAATGCAAATAGACCCAAGCAAGAGTTGCAAATTAAATGATGCTCTGATTACTTCAAAATAAACAAAGCAAGAAAAATACATTGACTTTAACACCTAAATTCATTGTATAAGCAGAATCAAGAGGCTGAAGACCAGAAGGAATGTTAAAAGTTCCAGTGACCCTAAATCTTGGGTCATGCAATTTGAGCTTTGCCATTGGAAAACTGTTGCACATATATGCTGTGTTTTAAAACCAACACTGATGACCCTGCAAGAACACTCAATGGAATCAAATTCCCAAAATCACTCAAGTCTGTGTTCAAACTATTCAACTTCAGAGCATGGCTACAAGGCACAGATATCACTTGTGGAAGTTTCCAAACCTAGACTGAACTTTGCAATGGTGCCTATCCTTCACAAATGCTTTCACTACAATTTATAGGAGGGGATCACCCTTGTACAGGGCAGCTCATCCCAGTTTGGCAGCGGACCAGGCCAGCTTGCATTTGGCATGAGCAGGGAATGGCCCTGTCCCACCAAACTCCAAGAGTGCCACTTGGCAGCATCAGACCACATGGAGCTTTTCTACAGCTGCATTGCAGGTGAAGAGCAGAAACCCCTTATTTCAAACTCCTGCATTATCAGAAAACTTTTAGAGTTTCTCAGGCATTCAGCACAAACCCACAGTCTGTCTGACTGAGGGAGAATGCCTTGCAGCAGGATCGAGTTTTATCCGGCACCAGGTACACTGATAACCCTCCCTAATCAGTCGCTGATCTCTGCTTGGTGAAAGCACTCCCTGTGGTATTTTTACTGAAGCTATTTTTAAATGACAGTGTGATATTTTGTTTTCTTTTGCTCGTTTGTCAACGAAGAACTGGCTGTGCCGTGCGTCTGCTCTGACAAGAAACTTCCAGTTATTTTTCAGCCCATTCCAGCTGGGATGGAGGCAGGGCTGGAGAAAGTGCTGGCTGCAGGCAGGGTGAGCCCTCCAGGGAGCAGCAACCCTGCAGACCTCTGCCTGGCGGGGTCCCCGGCTGTGGGAAAAGCCTTCTAGGTTTCTTCTGACAGTGGTGCTCATTGTGTTTTGGGCTGGTTTCCACAATTGTGTTGTTTTATGTTTAGCTGAGCTGCTGTTTACATGAATGTTGGAGTTTTGTTTTGTTGTGGGTTTTTTGTTTGGTTTTTTTGTGTCACTTGAATTGCACTAGGTTTTCAAGGAATTACATTTTTAGGTTTAGGTTCGTGATGCTCTCAAAGCGTGAACATCTAAAAATTGAAAATTAAAACCTGTTATGTCCAAATGGCATCACTGCCTGGACAATTTGTGTTTCACCTTGTCAAACAGCTTTCCCAAACAGAGATGGAACAGGTTCCACCTCTTCATCCAAGCGCCTGGACATCGCTGCATGTTTCACAAAGGGCTGCATGTTTCACATGTCATTTCTCTCAAAAATTCATTACAGAGTGGCACTAGCCACTTTCTATCCTTCTAGGTTTCTTCTGCATGAAGGAAATATAAAATTCTTGCTGGAATTTTGCTGATTCCCAAGCCCTCCACCCTTAAGCACTATTGGATGACAGTTGTCCCACAGTTGCATACCAAGATTTTCTGCCCCATAAAATTCAGACATGAATGGCTCACAGAAGATAAAACTCTACTGGGAAATATGGATTGTCTATGAGTGAAGGGCTATTGGACACAAAACATGTCTAACTAAATCCTGGAAAATTACATTCTCTGGTTTTAAGTCCTCTGTTGGTACATGGGCCCAAGATTCCTGTTTTATCCCAGGATTTGTTCCACCACCTTCCCTCACATATGACATGTACAATACTGCTTCCCTACAGAGCTAATCCCACAGACTTAATCAAGATTACTGCTCAGGTTGCTTGAATACCATTCCATCTAAGAAACAGTGTTGGACCCAGTCTCAGGAGAGGATCAGTCTCTGCGGTCAGTCCTAGGAGCAGAACTAGATCTTTACTAAAATTTGCTGCCCTGATCCAGCAGATCCAGCAGTTGGAACAAGAAGGAGAATTGCATCCCTTCTTAGCCTTAGCTCTGCCAATTCCCACCAGTTACTGAAGCTGGTTTTTACAGTGCAGAATCCAGTAGAACTAGATTGAAACCAACATGCTTTTTTCCCATTGAGGATCTGACTTGTATTCTAAAATATCTTCAATTTTCCAGTTCCTAACACAAAAGCCATCAGGAAGACCAGATATAGCCTGACGGGTTAGATCTTAAAGATATGTTGGACACTAATAATTTCTGCTGCCTTTGGTTAAGATCCTCAAGGCAATAATAACGGAAGCTTTAAAAATATGTCCCTTATTCATCATGGCTTTACGTCAGAAGTTTACTGCTCTAATCATTAACTAGCCTGCTGCATTATCTATGAAAATTGCTTGGTAATATTTATGAAATGTGACCTTTGTTAATTCAACGTTACAAAGTGTTGGATTCATTCTGTTTGCAAGTGGAACAGATTTCCAAATCACTCTGCAATTAGTACAGTTTGATCTAACCAGCCTATCTCTGCATGGGGTAGCCTTCTACTGAAACAGCAGGATTGCTGTCAGAAATGGAATGTATTTTCCGTATGGCTGAAAGCATGGCTGTGACACCTGCTTGCACTACATCATCTTTGGCAAAGGTAATTGCTGAATGAATATTCTCAATAAGGGAAAACAGTAACCAGACTAAGAAAGATTTTTGTTATGAGAAGTACCTCAATTAACAAAAATAAAAATATCCGTGACCAAAAATGATTGCTATGTTTAATATCGTCAGCAGAAACCAAGAGGAAACAGGACAATGTTAGGCTGAAATGGGCACAATTAGCCATTCCACAATGGATACAGGTAAAGGAATTGCAAGTGACAACAGGAAGATTCAGGAGACCAGGGGAGTCGAGATCCTTTGGTTTGAAATTCTCCAAATCACTCCCAAGGCCACCAATAGGAGGGGGTGGTAAGGTCCTTCCCCACCTAAAAAGTCCATCTTCCTGATCCACCTAATGCTACCACGGATTTCTGATTCTCACAGGACAACCTGTACAGCTTCAGCATATGTGGTGTTTTGGAGGAACCAAGTTTCACTGGAGCAACAAATGTGTTGGACAAGCGTCACGCAGTGAAGCCATGTGGCACCATTCAGCAGCAGATCACTAGCAATGTGCAGGGTCTGCCGCATTATTATCATATTTTTCCATTCCCAGAGCTCTGCATGGTCAGTGTCAGCACTCCCAGTTTCAATACGGGATAACCAATGCCGTTCAATAACTCCAACTGGGACTGCCTCATGTGACACACCACACTGGGAACAAACTGAGCATCTGTCAAACTAACCTGTCCCTGCGTTAGTCCCCTGAGTTTGTCCACTAGCAATGGACAAAATCAGAGCTTGGTTTGACAAGACAAGTTAAGCTCTGATGAAATCTCTACGTAGACTCGTAAAAGACACCAGTCTGGCCCTGTGTTTGATTTTCCTCTAGCGTGACATCTGACTGTGCTTTCCTCTGCAGGAAACAAACGTCCTCTTGGATAAAGCAGGGACTGGAAAGCCACAGAGACACCCACTCTCATGTTCTGTTCCCAATGTGGGAACAGAGAAGGAGGCTGAGGCAGAGTTGAAATGGGATGGGGAGCAGGTCCTCATCCAGGACAAGCTGGTGCAGCTGCTCTGCAGACAGCACAGCTCTAACAGGCCAAGGGTAGTTTGATGTGGAGGCAGCAGCACAGGCTGCAGAAAGCCCTGCCCGTGCTCTGCTGCCAGTCAGTCCTCTGTGGTTCATGATTTGGTCCTAAAATTTGAAGCTGCCTGCAAGCCTGGGCAGCTGCCTGCAGTGCCTGATGAACCTCTCCTCTCCCTGTGTCCTTGACAATGTGCCGGAAAACAGAAGAGCTGCTAAGGAAACAAATGTGAGTTGTGCCTGTGAATTACCTGGGTTTCTTGGCATCTGGCTGAAAATTGTGGCACTCGTTCCCAGAACTCACCAGAATCAGGGAATCCTCCTTCCTCCACGTCACTCCGCTGTCTCCCAAGGGAAAGGAAAAAAATACAGACGTTTGAACAAGGAAATAGCAAGTGAGAATACAGAGACGTGTACAGGCTTTTATGATATGGGAACTGGGGAAAAAACAGGCTCCACAAGTACCAGTACCATGAGCTGCAGCATTACCTGCTAGTGGCAGTCGGGAGAGGGACCCTCTGACAGGCTGCATTCAGCACAGCCCACTTACCCTCCAGGTGCATTTATTTGGATGCCTATCCCATTTCCCAAAATTGTTACCTAACATGGGAAAATTTGGAAGGGGTTAAATCACGTGCTGTGAACCAACTGTCAAGAAGGAGAAGATTTGAGAATGAACATGTGAAACCAGGGAGAAGGGGAACAAGCAGCTGCTCTGATGGGATGAGCTCAGCCCCTCCAGGTGTCCCAGGAACACAAAGATGTTCCCTGGCAGCCACGGTGAAGGCAACGGGACTGGCAGTGACTGCATCACTCAGAAGTGGGGCAGCAACAGCACAGGCATAGCTGCCCTCTGGCTTCTTGCTGGGGCTCCATCACATGCATTTATTGCAGTTGCATGTGCCCACACTGGTGCAGAATGGGTGAAGTCCTGAGGGGATCTGGCTATCCCACAGCTCTGAGGCAGGCACAGATCCAGGGAAAGAGGGAGGCTGGGAGAGAAGAAATGGTCTGGCCAAAAACATGTCTAGAAATCCCCAGGGTCCTGCTGGAGAGCAGTGCTAGAGCCAGGTTCCTCCCCACTGAGCTGAGCAAGTTCCCCTCAGCAGCAATCAACGCAATGTTTTCTCAGAATCAAGGATTGCTCCATCAGACAAAAGATTTTCCTCCTACTGGGTCCTTCCTCAAAGATGGGGCTCTATCTACCATCCACTGCTGTTCCCTTTCAGGAAACACATGTATGAGTGAGTGTGGTGTGAGAGCACCCTCACATCTTTGTAGTGTCTATGACATCCCAGCATCCGCAGTGTGAAATCCCCATTCGGTTTGAGGTCTTCTCTTTGCCTTTTTTTCCAACCACTTCAGCATTTTTGAGCTTCTGAAAGTGTAGGAGTTTCTACTTTTTTGCATAACTAGGAAATTGAGAGCTGTGGTTTATCTACTTGTTTCCTGTGAAACAAAAAGGGCTGAGAGATTGGGGGAGTGTGTGGGGTGGGGTGGGGTGTTTAGATAAGGCTGCCTAGAGAGTACAAGGATGAGCATGCAGTATCATGAGGAGAGATTTTTCCCTGGGTCCCACTGGCATAAAGAGAAGACTGCAACCACATTTGTCTGTGGAACTAGACTTGGCTGTGGACTTGACTTCTGAGAAGTATCCCTCACTCCCAAAGGGATGTGCTGCCGCTTGCTGTCACTGTACCTCTCAGGCTGTGGTTCAATGGCCATGGCAGTCCTCCTCTCTTGCCAAGGGGCCCTGCAGTGCTGGCCAAGCACCCTCTTCTTCACCAACGTTAGTGACATTTTCTGCTGTGAAAATCCTTTCCCACATGGCAGTGTTTGCCACAGAAAAGTTCTGTTGACTAGGAGGTGTTTTGAACAACTTGACAAGGAAGGGGCATGGAGGGTGAGGGATGGTCCATCCATGAAGATAGGGGCAGCACTGATGGAGAGCTTGGTGCTCCCCATCAGGCTGCCCTTTCCCATCCAAGCCTCAGCCCTGAGATGGGCTGGGACTGCCAGGATGGGGAAATGGCTCAGGGAAAGCAGGAGGAAGGCATGCCATGATTCAGCAGCACTCCTTTTTGCAGTCAGCATTCCAGCTGCCAGAAGAAGGCAAAGTTTCTGTTTGAAAATGTTTTCAGTTGAATATATCATAAAAAGTAATAACATATATTTCAAGATGTAAACAGTAGCTCTTTTCCTCTAGCAAGAAAAAAAAAGGCAATAAGGCAATTACAGCCTTTGTGTGTTGCTAGCTGTTTACTAACATGTAACATAACTCTAGGGATCAAAAGTGGGGGAAAGAAACTGGATTAAAGGAAATGTGGGCTTTTTTTAACTGAAAGTGTGCACCATAAAACCATTATGCTGAGAGGATGACTAATGTAACCAGTGTGTGTTTTGAAGCGTGTCATGAACACTTTTTATGCTTTCTGAACACACAAAGAGAAACCCCAGGAGAGAATTAATTTACAAATCTGATTAAGCATAGTGCCTAAGTGGCAAAAAGCATCATACAATAAATAGTAGACTCCACAGGTGAGCAAAGCTTTAAAAAAAATAAAACAAACATACTCTACAAAGAGCCCAGATGTGTGCATTTTGGATAGTTTAATGTGTTTGATTAGATGTCAGAGGTACAGACAATGAAAACAGAGGTCACGTGGAAGTAATAATACTGACCTCTTCTTCATTAAGCCATCATACTGCCTGCTAGTGTAAAGCACATATCTGAATTTGGAAAGCAAAGGCAAGGCTGTAAACACAAGAATGAGTCCTAGGATAAGGATTTTCTGCTTGATGTCAAGGAAGATTTTAAGAGTATTGTTTGGCCAGTCATAGAGGAATAAGCAGGGGTGGACCAAGAACCTGCCACCTCCTGGGTTTTTTTTCTCCTCACCAGAGACAACCTGTTCCCCCACCACTGACCCACAGAGTAGGGCCAATCTACCCCAGCACCAAGTCTTTCCCCTTGGGTGCAAGACCTGTGCTGCATCACACAAGGTCATAACAAGGTCCTGCTCCAGCCACTTTTGGCACCAGTCTTGGCTCCTTGAGTCTCAACAAAAGCTACCTTTTGTAGCTGGTTGTGTCAGCCTTTGTTCACTCACAGTTATTGGGTAGTTTATGATAATGTTTCAGAACTGAGCAGTACTACTGCTCAGCAATCAGGGGTTACCTCTCTTGAGGGACTTCCTGAGTTCACAGGAGTTTGGATGCTAATTACAATACCTTGTAGCCATAGATCAGGGGCGCCTTCAAACTCCAGACATGTTTATTAGAAGTTAAAGCTTTCAGTCTAACCAGTGCACTTCTGAATATTACACCTATCTTTTTATACAAAGGGAATATACTTTTACTAATCTTCTCACCCCCCTGGCATAACTGACAGCATGCATAACACTTAAACAACCTTCGTTATTTAATTCAAAAACAGAGAGGTGACAGAGTGACCTGGCATGACTTAGACTTTCCCATGTGAGTGAGTGGTGAAATGCCCTTTCCTAATACTGTCATGGCAGTTGTCTGATATAGGTCTACCTTTCACCATCCTTAGCACATCCAAATGGGAGGCAAAAGTGAAAGTCCATCCCTGTGTTACACTGGTCCCAGTGAACAGAAGAAGGACCATTTTGTGGTGAAAGCCCTGAACTGGACTTGAGGTATCCAAGTTACTACAAGTTACTACAGGTATCCCATTCCTCTAGTAAAGAGATCCAGGGATTTTTCTGGTTTTCTACTTCCCCTTTCATAGGGAAGATTTATTTGTAACTACTTTCTCCTACCTTTGTCTGTTTTCTCTGTGTTGACTGTCAGGTCTTCACATTAGAAAAAGCTCTCTCACTGTGTGTAGGTCATCTAGACTAGTCTCCTGTAGATACCAAGAGACCAGCAACAATGAAGAAGAGCTGAAGAGCTGCCAGCATCCTGAGAAGGTGGAAAAAAGGAGAATCCATTAAGTAATGCCCTGAAACTTCTCTTCTGCGGGCTGGTAAAACACACATTCACTTACACAATGCAGGCACTGTCAGTGAGGCAGGAAGTTGTGTCCTCGGTATCAGGTCTCTGTGCTGTAACTGCAGGGAGTCCAACACCTTGGACGTGGCTCAGGCAGAGAATCTGTGTCACACGAAAGAGAGGAATGGAAACAGTGTGAAGCCATCGGCAACAAAGGAAGGCGAACAAAAACAGGACAGAAGGGATCAGAGACACAGAGCCAAGTACAAGGCAAAAAAACAAACCTGTGGAAAGCTGGTAGGAAAACAAATAAAGTAAGTTTAAATTCTCCATCCTGCCTCCCAGTTTCTTCCACCTCACTAGCTCCTTGTTACTGAAATTTTCTCCCAGGGCTAAAATCAACACAAAAGACATGGCATCCCACATGACACTTGCAGAGTAAAACATCTGCTTGAGGATGAATCATAGAATCACAGAATATCCTGAGTTGGAAGGGACCCACAACGATCATCAAAGTCCAACTTCTGGCCCTGCACAGGACACCCCCAAGAACCCCCATGTGCCCGAGAGTGTTGTCCAAACACTCCTTAAACTCTGTCAGGCTTGGTGCTATAACCACTTCCCTGGGGAGCTTGTTCCAGTGCCCAACCACCCTCTGGGTGAAGAACCTTTTCCTAGTATCTAACCCACCCTGACACAATTTCAGGCCATTCCCTTGGGTCCTGTCACTGGTCACCACAGAGAAGAGATTAGTGCCTGCCTCTCCTCTTCCCCTCCCAAGGAAGTTGTAACTTCAGTGAGGTCTCCCCTCAGTCTCCTTTTCTCCAGGCTGAACAGACCAAGGACCTCAGCCACACCCCATACGGCTTCTCCTCAAGGCCCTTCTCCATCTTCGTTGCTCTCCTTTGGACTCTCTCTAATGGCTTATTATCTTTCTTATATTGCAGTGCCCCAGACTGCCTCAATGTTCACAGTGAGGCTGCCCCAGTGCAGAGCAGAGCAGGACAATCCCCTCCCTGGACTGGCTGGCGATGCTTTGCCTGATGCCCCCCAGGACAAGGTTGGCCCTCCTGGCTGCCAGGGCACTGCTGACTCATAGAAAGGTTTGCATTTTGCATACATCACATTTAGCAGATACAGTGCTGTGTGGGTTACGTAAGGCTGGGTCGTAACCCCCACATGCTACAGCATCTTACATTCTGGTCCCCAAACAGACAGAGCAGTTTAAGTGGTATTTTTTTGCACACAAGATTGCTTTTGGCAAATTGTCCCTTTTGGAGGCCATTCCTTTTTACCTCCATGATGTCAAAGAAGTGTTTTGGGGTTGTTGAGCAAAGATCTTTCCTTTGCTGGGATTTAGTGCCTCAAGCAAAGCCCTGAACCCAACACTCATCTTGAAGGTTTAGCTGGGAAGAATTATAGGGAAGCTGCACATAGGATAATTGTTTGGCCAGACCTATGCATCCCACCTGTGAGCCCTAAAAAAAGTAATCACTAAATCAGTCCTATCCACACAGCTATAGTAGGAGTCTGACAACAGTTAGATACTCATTAACATGATTGATTTCCCATTATCTAATTAATTACTGCAGATTTCACATTTTTATGTTACTTGCTTTGCCATTTGTCCAAGAACAGCAAATGGCCCATCACCACAAAGTGATGGCACTGAATTTGTACCTTGCATTTTTCCCCAAATTGGTGCAAAACTATAATCAGGCACTGGCAAGAGTGGCCCAGGAGGTCCCTGGGTGCTCCATCCCCTGCCTGAGGCTGGAGCCAAGCCTCTTGCCAGCTTCTCATGCTGGAGGTGCCAAAGGTTCCCCAGGTAGCCTAGCCCAGTGCCTTGCTGTCCTCATCAACAGAACATTTTGCTGATATCTGACCTCCTTGTTGCAGCTTCTTCCTCTCTTGGATGCTGAAAGCTGATGATTTCCTGCTTGCACTAGCTTTTTTGTTGCATAAGGAAGGGAGCTTGTTACAGTCATCCCACCTGACACTTCACTGTTTCCTTATGTATACCACGAAGAGAGTTGGCCATTTTCCTTGCTTTAAGTGGAATAAGAGACTGCAAGACAGTGTGAAATCAAGGCCATAATTTTTTATTCTAAACCATACGTTACCGATACAGTTCCTACAGAGTGCTCATCTAACATTCAGTTTCATTTCTCCATAGGAGTAATTAGCTTGCAATGAGGAAAATCATTTAATTAGGCCCACAACTGATTAGAGCCTGGTGCATAGCCTATCGAAATAAAGGAGAAGACACAAATTGATTTCAACATGTTTTGGGTCAGACCCAATCTTCCAAAGCAAATAGAGAGATAAGACAGCATCTGCTGAGTATTCACCTGCCAAGTCTTTGTACTGATCTCTAATTTTAGGTCCTACAGGCAATTGTCCAGGTTATTTACCACCTGGGATGTTTTGATCTTCTCTCAAACGTGTGTATTGATGTACGAGCTCTCTTATCTCTACCACGATAACACTGGCCCAACTATACCAGCAGTATGAGGCTCAAGATCAATACTGATTCCTCCATCATTCAGCCAAACAGCATTTTATTTACCTAATTACTAATATCTATTAAGGGCCTGGACTGGAAAATCTTGACTAAGCAGTCTAAAATGCGTGAGTTGGACATGCTATAGAAATGCAGAGTATTATCATCACTGCACAATATGGGATGTAACTACAATCTTCCCGTCACAGATTCACTTGGTTCCCTTACAGCTTACACAAATAAGTGACAGAATCCTATGGCTGGCAGTAGATTTTCATCAGCCACATTAGGTATTATTTTTTCCCTACTGGGAATAGATCTCAGCAATTTGCTTACCTAATTACTGCAGGCCTATAAATATGTTACAGATATCTGTCCTCTGATAAAAACCTGTTCTCCCATATAGGTATGCAGACACTTGGCTCCTGGAGAATGGCTGTATGGAAAGACATCACGGGTCCACCTCTAATTTCCTTCTCATCTCAAAAGCTGATTCACCCAGATTACAACTCAGTAGATTTTGCATGTCCAAGCACCCAGGTGAGCAATTTCCATGCTTAAATTTGTAAATATAACTTATTCTTTCTTGGTTCCTCCTCCATAATAAATATTCTATAAACTAACAGCCTCTATCTATTTTATTGGTCTCTATAGGACACATGAACTCATTCTTCCATATCCAGATGGATTTTCAGACAAAAGTGCAATACAAATTCATTGGAGCTTCTTCTTATAAACTCAGCAGACATGACTGACAGATACCCAGGATGCCGGTTCCTCGGGTAGAGAAAATGCTATGTTTTTTACTTTACAGAATCACAGAATCAATTAGGTTGGAAAAGACCTCTGAGACCATTGAGTTCAACCTATGACTGAACACCACCATGTCAACCAGACCATGGCAGTAAGTGAATGCCATGTTCTAAGCATAGATGTCATTGAGACTTTGTTACTGACTCATTTTGTTCATAAAGCCCAATTGCCTCCGTCCTGAAGGGGACATTCTGTTTGCCAAAGGCAGGCTGGCTTCAGCTCCCTTTGCCAGCACATGTGCACAACCGTGCTCTGTTTCTCTCTCTGTCCTGGACTGCAGCAGGGTGCTAAGCATTAAGGCTGAATATTCTTTTACTGCTATATGATGGGCTTTTGTCAAAGTTACCTAACAAGAAGGCCACTCTAACAAAGTGTGTCTGAGCCATGATTTCTTCAAAGCCTCTTTGCATTGCACTAGTTTATATATTTTGTGGAAGCTTAATGCAACAGAAGCGTACACAAAGCCCCTTGTGGAAGCTTAATGCAATACAAGCATACGCAAGGACCCTTTCCTACACCAAGGGAATGTAATAAGACCAGGACATGCCTGAGATTCAGATCTGAAATCGTGTAACAAATCCTTACTCTGCAGTATATCTTAATGCCAAACATGCCAGACTGGGGACTGGGACACCCAGCCCTCCTCCCAGCCCTTCTCCTGCCTTTGCTGAGTGACGCTGGCCAATTCTTTCACCACTGCCTTGTTTCTTTTTTGTCTTTTAAAATGAAAGCAGTGACAACACTGCCTTCTGTGAAGTGCTTCCAGTGTGGCAGCCTCAGTGAGGGTTTTTAGGATGATGCTGTTCAAAATCGCCAGGCATGGTTTAGGCAGAGCAGGATGATGGGAGTAAATCAGCGTCTCTCAAGCTTTTCAATCTATTCCTCACTTCAATCAGTTAAGAATAATTTCATGCCTGATCACAGAAATGGCTGCAGGGCCTGGCGGCAGGGTACTGCACGTCTCGCTGCTCGGGGAGTGCTGGCGGAGAGGGGCAATCGAGGTCCCTGCAGCCAAACTCTCAAGGACGCTAAGATACAAATGTTGTCTTTCATAATAACAGCAATTAACAAGAAATGAACGTTACAAGGGACTGGCATTCAGTTTGAAGTACCTTTTTTTTTTTTAGATTTGACTTTTAAGCGTGTGTGTACTATAATGTTACATAAATCCTTGCTAAATCCCAAACAAAACCAGGAAAAATTCAATTGTTTTGGGAAAGCCAGTGACTCAAACAGTGCAGCAAACAACTGGACAAGGCCAGGCAGCAAGCTGGGCTAGTGAGCATCACGTAGAGAGCCCACCAACTCAAATGTGTGGGAGTCATTCGGGTCCATAGGACCCCACAGTATCCATAGTACTTGCTGCTGTGATCCTGGACCAAGCTACTCTCCAAGCCTATGCCTGGGTACAATTCAAGGGGTGTGACAGGTCAAGGACCAACCCAGGAAGCACATGGGGTGAGATCGCACAGACATGACCCCTCCACACCACACAGTCCCTCAACACTGCAGCAGCAACTCGTTAACCCTGATACCCCCCATACCTTCATGTCACGTAACCTCAGCTTTAAGGTCTGAAAGCAGCTCCCTAATGGGCTGCCGCACATCTTCAGGCACTTTAACTTAAAAAACTTACCCCAAACTAAAAGCAAACCACACATAAAATAGAGTGATGACTAAAAGCCACATGTGTGCCAGTAGCAGTCCAGAGGAGATACAGGGCCAAGCCCTGCCCTCTGAGATCAGGGATGGAGAACGGTCTTTGATCTCGCTTTACTTGGCAGAGTAAATAGAATCAGTGTCTCCAATTGGGCTTGGGCACTGACAAAACTGTTACTTCTGAAACTTCTTTCTATTCAACTTTCAGGTGTTTTGGCTTCTGCACCTAGGAAACAGAGTTCATGATCTCAATCACAGGTAAGATGAGAAATTAAATGGGATTTGAGATGCTGAGTCAGGGAACTGAAATTTGTCAGTAGCAGCCCTGAGTGCAGATCCCCTCCTGTGTGGGAAGTCAACTCTTTGCTGATTACTTAAACCTTGCAACACTCAAGGAAACAGGGGGATGGACTCCAAGGCACAGTGTAGGGGGTTATCTTTGAACATAGGGATAAGATGCAGTAGGGGATTTAAAAAGATAGAAGAAAGATACATTCAATAGCTGCAATGAGCCAAATATGAAAAGCAGCATAGGCCCAATTATTCCTTTAAGGTCATAGGTGGGGAATAGTGAATGAAGTTGCTCGAATTATTGATTGTCAGCTTCAGACCTCTGCCTTTACCACAGCTCACGGCAGTGAGCTGTTCTGATGTCACTGATCTCACATGCTATGTCATGCCACAGGACGGATTTTGGAAAACAAAGGCACTGTAACATTTAAAATTGTAAATACTGCCACTCCAATCACCAAGTGCAGGCGGCAAAGAAACCGCAAACAGTTCAGGTTTTGGGGTGTGGCTGCTGATGGCTGTCCCTTCTGCTTCTAAATATAAAGTTTTTCAAACTTCACCATGAAGTGACAGCTACCCCTTATCACTGAAGGCCAGCTGTTTCTTTAGCACTCAGCTGTTCCTGCTGCTTGCTCATAGAAATGGAAAAAAGCTATTTAGAGACGCAAATCTGCAAAGCCTTTGAGCACATGTATCTTAGAGCCCATCCTTCAGATCTTAGAGTAATTCGGTTGATCTTCTTTCACACCCATTTTACACCTCTGCACCCACACTGACACCACCAAGGCTAGTCCTGGTTCCCTGGTACCAATAAAACCACATCCAGAACTATTCCTTCTAGGTATTTTAAAAGTTTTTATAGTGCCTCCTGAGACGGACTCAGTTGAGTTCACTCCCTGGGACATGCACCTACAGGTCACTGTGTGTCACTGCTTGTTTGGAATAAGCCAGCCCATACATTGTCCTTCCCAAGTGCGTGTGGGTTTACTCTGGATTTCATCAGCAGGGGCTCTGTGTGTGTGTGGGGTGGGGGTTTACACAGATTCTTACAGTTCAAGCAGGCTAAAACAGTTTATGACTCCTGGGGCCAAGAGCCACCATGAACTGGCTTTTGTGATTGCACTGGTCCCCATTTTACAGTCCTGAGCACCACTGCATGACACATACTCATGCATAGTCCAGCTGGCTCCAGTGACTCCTCTCTTCCCAAAGCAGCCTTTCTATGCAGGGAAGGCTAGAAGGACAGGGCCCTGGAAAGTAACAATATCAATGTGAAATTGTGCTCGATGACCTTAAAACAACTATCTTCAAAATACTTCTGCCCACACTGAACAGCAGAGAGAGCAATCACATTGAGTCTGATGTTTTTTACCCCAGGAGTGGCTAGAGGTTCTGGGTTTGGGTCCCAGGGAGTGCAGTGGAGGCTGAGGTAGCTTCAGTCCAGCAGTCAGAGCTCTGAGGAGGGTTTGGTCATTGCTCATTGTCACCAATGGCCAGTGGGGTGCTCAGCACAGGCCATACACCCTCCTGAAGCATTGCCCTGTGCAGTGCTGTGCTTCTTTGGACTCCTGTGTGTTTCCAGAGGCAAACAGTGTGTGCTCATAGCGTGGTGGGGAAGAGCAGGAGAAGCTTCAGACCTTCAGAACCTCAGTAAATCCACACCTGAATCCTGGGCTTTCATACAAGCATCTACCACTTTCACCAAGGTGCATTTATATACCCAGCACATTCATCTTCCTTTCTGGACGTGTGACTGATTCCACAGCACATGTATACAAAACAGTTTAAGATACATTTAGACACGTATACAAAGAAATATAGGTGTTCTGAAGATCTGAGGTCCTGCTGGATTGCTGTGGCTGCAGAAGAGAACAACAGTGCCTTATCTATACCTCTTTGCATCTTTTTTACTAAGTGCCCTATGCATGTGGTCAGGCAAAGGGAACTTTCTTTCCTGTGTGGACAATGCAGACCTATGCATATATGGTTTCATGCTGTTTCGTAACAGAAAGCAACGTCAAATAGTGTCTAAATCTACTTCCAGTTAACAGCAAAACTGCCATAAGTTTCAATGGGTTTACAGTAAAAACTGCACTGTCTCACCCATAAGCAGCAGAATTTCAACAGTTCAAGCAGCAAGTGGAAAACGTTGCAGCAATTTCTTTTTTACCTTCGTAATCTATGCACCAAATTCCCTTCCACCTTGTCATTCACGGAGTCAGACTTTTCCCAAACAGATATAAAATTCTCTTAAATTACAATCACAGTGCTGCTTTCTTCACTGTCTTGTATTTTCTCTTATCCCTTGTGCCTGGACTAAATGGCAGTAAGATGTGATCTGTGTTTCAGCAATGTTCAAGAGCCGCATTACAGTTGTGCATCTGAGGCAACAAGATACAGATTTAATACAAAATCAGGTGTAATGTATATGTGGCTTTACCTCAATGCCGCAAAACCAGTAAAGCATAATCCTTGTTTTGATCTGAATTGCTATTATCCTCTTAAAGGGAAACTGGCTGACATCTTTTGCCAAGGAATAAACACACAGGACAAATATTCTGCATCTCTCCTATATGCTGAATAACTCTTACCCAAACAGCTCTATAAAAACCAACGGGACCACTTGTGTGCCTAAGTGCTATCCCGCAGGAGGGCTGATTACAGGCTTCGGCACTTCTGGCCTGAAGATGTACGAACGTGTGATCACAGCACAGCTTAAAATACGCCTATTTTAAAACTACTTGCTCGTGTTAAAACCAGCCAGTTTCAGGCAGCAGCTGTGCAGGAGCCATCTGAGATAAGGATGCAGAGCTAGCAGCGCGAATAGGGTGGTGTGGACAGGAAAGGTGCCGGGCTCCTTCCTGCTTAGCCTGCGCGCCAGGAGCCGGGCTATTCTGGTAGATGGATTCTGTGTACCCAGATCACGACAGGCAGCTCCATGTGCTGGCAAGGGGCTGGAAAGCCGGCAGCAACTCTGCCCGCATTTCTGAGAGCTTCCCATTGCTCCTTTTATTCTAGCAGGCCGGACTATTGCGTAGAGTTCAGCAATTCCTTTAAAACCTCCGTGCGCGTTTTTGCAGCACCGCTTGTCTTCCTCTCCCGCCCGCGCACTGTGAGGGGGGTCACGGGTGCTTGTGCCGGACGCGTTTTTACAGCATCTCTGCGCATGCCATTTGTATCGTCTTTTCCGTTCCGACTTATTTCTTGCCGTACTCCCCACCACGGACTCCCCCACTCCCGTCCCGGTCCCTCTTTCCCCCTTTCCCTCCCGTTTCCCGATCCGCGCCCGCCCTGCCGCGTCCCCTCACGGCTCCGCGCGAGGGGAGGAGCGGAACCTCATCCGGGCCCCGCCCCTCCGCCTGCCTCTTCCTCACGGCAACGCCACGCCCCCGCCCACCCATTGGCTGCCCCCGCCCCGCTCCCCGCCCCCCCCGCCGCGCGGCACGCGCCTCCCGCCCCATTGGCCCCTTCCCCGCCCTTCATTTGCATGACGGCCCAGCCACCAATGGGCGGCCGCTACCTGCTTAACATGCAAGGAGGCGGCCAATCAGCGGGCGCGGGGGCCGGGCCACCACGTGCTGTTGCTAAGCTTCGGCTTCTAAATTGTTACTACACGGGCGGCCAATGGGCGCGGGCGGCGGGGATCTGTCAACATCCCCGGCCCCGCCGGGGGGGGCGCTCTGCCCGCCGATTGGCCCGGCCGCCGCCCCGCGTCCCGCCCCCCCGCCCGTCCGCGGCCCCCGATTGGCCAGGCGGGCTGCCCGTCGGCCGTGTGTCAAATGTAGGTTGAGCGAGGTGCCTTAAAACCGGGGGCTCGGGAGTCCCCGCGCGTGAACTCGGCGCGGGGGGCTCGGGACGGGCAGCCATGGAATTGAACTCCCTGTTAATCCTCCTGGAAGCGGCCGAGTACCTGGAGCGGAGAGACCGAGGTACAGGGCGCAGGCGGGCAGTCGGTCAGGCACCCGCAGGCGCTCCCCACCGCTCTCGGCCTTTGTTGTGCGGCGGCCGGGCCGGGGCAGCGGCCCCGCGCCCGCACCTGCCCGGGGGGGACCCGGGCTGCGCCGGCGGCACCGCGCTGGGGGAGCACCGCTGCTCGGAGCCTGGCTTGTTTTTTATATATATATACAATTCTCCAAACAAACCAGAGGCGGGTGTTCTGTGCCGCCCTGGATGGGGACGGTGCGTGTGCAGCGCTCAGGATCCCTCTCGCTGCTCCGTGTGTGGCAGTCGGTGATTGTATGGCAGCTCCCCTCCCCCAGCGCAGCGTGACAAGGGTTTGCATGATCCGCCTCGTTTTTAGTGTGCACTCCAATAATCCTCCTAATTTCGGCACTTCGGTGGTGGTTTTTTGTTTTGGTTTGGTTTTTTTTCCCCCTTTTGGTTTACTGAGTTATGGGGGGTTTTTTGTGTGTCTCGCTTCTTTAAGAGATGCCAGAATAAAATGCAAACAAATCAACCGGAAAAAATTCTGTTCTTTACCCTAGCGTTCCTGCAAAGGAGGAAAAAATTGCATGGAAAAAATATATTGCCACTAATGCTGACTTTGTCCCTAGAAGCAGAACATGGCTATGCATCAGTGTTACCCTTCGATAGTGACTATTCCAGAAAGAAAACAAAGGCAGGCACCATGGCCAGAAAATCCCAGAATAACAGGTAATAGACGCACCGCTTTTTCAGAATGAATCGGCAGCTTTTCCAACGTGTCTATCTTATGTGCAGTGCATACATTTATGAAAAATAATAACTAATCCAGTGTCTCAGTTTTCCCCATCCCGGTAGTCGCCATTTTTCCCCTGGATGGGCTTGGCTCTGTTTTGATCTCTCATATAAACACTGCCACGCGTACACCATCTCCTTAGTACTCACTGCACTTCTGAGCCATCCGCCCTCATCGCTCCTTCTGCTCCGCGCTCACCGACAGCGGCTTTCGCTGCAGACCCAAACACCATCATCGCCACCCAGATTTCTCTTTGCATGGCACTATTTTCCACCCCCCCCCCGCCCCCCGGCATTTATTTATAAACCACAGGCAGCGATCCGGCCGCCTCCCCCCCCCTCGCAGCCCGAGCAGATGCAGCCTTCGGTTGCGGCGGCGCTGGGCTGCGGGCGGGGGAGCGGCGTGTGCGGGGCGGGGGGGCACCACCGCAAACTCCAACTTATCCCGCCGGCCCGAGGTGAGGAGATGCCGGGGCGAACCTGACCTCGCCGTGCGTTCTGCCGCACCGCCGGGTCGCCTGCCCCTCCTGCCCGCCCGCCGCATGCGGATCTGCCACAGCGCACGGCTCGGTCGCTCCTCGTGCCGGCGATGGCCCGCCCGCCGCTCCGCCGCGGTGGCGGCGGGTCTGTTGTTCCCCCGCAGCCGCCGCTACCTGCGCTGCGATGGCAGGGGCCGAGCGCTGCTGTGCGCAGGCTCTGCAGCTTTGTTTGCTGCTTGGGCAGCGGCTGTGTACGTGCAGGAGACTTCCCTGTCTTGCAGGGACACTGCCGGCCCCTGCCTAGAGCGAACTCAGCCCCGTGCTCTGCCTGCTCTGCTTTGCTCTTCCAGGGCTGCTCCGGAGAGGACCGAGGACCGTGGCCAGCTTGGGCCTGCTTCGTCCCGGAGCAGCGATGCTCTGCCCCAGCGCAGGCTCCGCTCTTCATGGTCATGCTGAATGGTGGCTCCTGTAGAATAGCCTAAAATGAACTTGGCTTGCACGTGACTTGTTTTCCAAAGGAGCAGAGAGTCTCGGCAGGCCCGCTCGGCTCTTGCTGCTCCGGTGGGCATCCTGCACAGCGGCGGGGCAGCCGGGCCGAGTGGTGCTGGGGAGGTGCTGGGCAGATGGCCAGGAGCTGCTCGTGGGGCACCGGAGGTGCAAACCGAAATCAAAAGCTGACGAGCTCCCTCCTCGAGAAAAACACGGGCTGGTGAGCGCCCTGTTCGTGCCTGCCGTGGCCGAGCAGTGGGTCTTGAAGATGAACTGAGGGGGAGCAAATTGTTCCCCCATACCCCTGCTCTGAGAAAGGCAACCATTTTGGGGGGTATTGATTGCAGTACTCCTACTTTTTTCAGTTTTAGTTGAATTCTTTGTCTCATCTTGGAGCACAGAGAAGACGTCAGTGCATTTTGAAAAAGAAAGTCATCAGGAGTGGGAGGCGTGTCTTGTGTCCTGAGACACTTCGCTCCTGGAGATTTTTAATTATTTTCTTATAAAGTATGCTCGCTACCTTTAAAAAAATTCAAAACAGGTTTCCTAGGATTTCTAGCTGTAAACTGCTCCTCGATTTGTACAGATTGCTTGTCAGTTTCTTGCATTCAGGAATTCTGTGTTACTTACAGAGCTATTATTCCATCATTTTCCATTCTTAGGGCTCTTGTCATCCACTGTAAAATAGTTATTTGTCTGAACTGTAAGCTGCTTTCAGGAGTTTTTAGGAGAGGATTTGTAATCTATCAAATACCGCAGAATTAAAAGATTTTTGGTTACAGATTTGCTGGTGTTATTAAAGCTGAGGCAGACACATCTACTTGCAGTTACCCTCCTGCTTTTTTTTCTACCTGCAGACTTATGTTTATTTACTTGTTCAGAGTTTTGCTCTGATTCTCACTCTGTAGCAGTGGCAACCTTCAGAAATGCCATCCTGCAGTGTGCAGCAGGATGTTTACTTACACTTTCTTCTAGCTGCAGTGGTTAGATGAGGAATGGGTCGTCTGTGTAACAGGACAGGAGGATGCTTGTCGAGGAATTGTTTCCAGTGTGGTCACCGCTGGGACAGTGGTTGCCCTGGTTCAGCACGGGCACTGGCATGGGAAGCAGGGGCACATTGCTTTAATGCAGCTCACTGTTCCTTCAGGGACAGGGCAGCAGCAGCAGGGCCCTGTGGGCACCTCTCCATTGTCCTTATGGGATCTGTGCCTGTGTCCAGCAATCGCTGCTCACATTTGCCTGAGTGCTTAGATTTATGGGGGAGAAATTACCCTTACATTTGAACATGCAGTTGAAAATCCATGAGGTGCACCAGCATCACTGTTTTATTTTTACTTGGAGCTTAGAGGCTATAGGGGCCAAGCCTCAGACTAGAGTCTGAATTTTTTTGTAAGACAGTTAATTCTTCCTAAGCAATTCAAAGGCTAACAGAGAGAGAGAACCGCCCAAAGTTCCTAGGATCTGGAGTGGTCGTGGATGATGTGAACCACTGGGCAAAGCATTTGTCCGTATTGTTCCACCTTAACCATTCTGCAGAAGTGCTGGGTTCGGAGCATCAGAGGCAGGCAGGTATGACTGCATACATGCCTGAAATACATACCTTATTATTGCATTATTTTTCTGGATATAAAAATATATACTTAAGGTCGGAGGAGTAGGAAAGGAGCAGATAACCACACATTTCAAATCTGCAGGGGCATTGTTGTTTTCATCATCTGTTTTTGTATCCTGCTGCTTGCAGCATCTGATCAGATTAAAAAGTGAGATACACATATATATGTGTGTATATTTTTTTCATGCTTTATGAGCTTTACATATATAAAAGCATGAAAAGCATCTTCCTTATTCTTGGAAAATGAGAAAAGAGGGAAGGAGGAGGAGAACTGTCAGATGTGAGGAAGCCTGGTGTGCTGTACCCTTCCTCTTTGTTCTGTAGTTTCTTTATATTTCAAAACATGTTGCCTGCCTGTGGGGAGAAAAATGTACCCCATGTAGCACAGGTGTGCTGGGCAGCCCCCGTGGGCAGGGGGACATGGATGGATTCCAGCTGCCCTGTTGTTCAGCAGGGGCACTGATCGACACCTCCTTCCTCTGCTGAGGAGGGGGTGATGTTCATGTAAGAAATCATATCCTGAGAGCTCCGTCCCCTGTCGATGGCTGGCAAGGCCCAGACCCACAGGAGAAGGGGGAGAAAGGCTGCCTGTCCTTTGAACGGGATGCTCAGCTCTGGGCTAAAAGCTTGCTGGCCTCTTGACTGCGACTAAGTGAGAAGTAATTTTGACAGGTCCGGATTCATGCAGGGGAAAACACCTGCAGAATTACATTTAATTAACCAAAATCTATAAGCCTTCTGTTCACTGTAGGAATTTAACATTTTTGCTTTGTCCACCGCTAGCTTTAAATGAAAATTGAAAGCAGGTGTTAGCAGTTTGTTGATAAACAATATTCTCGGGGGTTATTGGTAGCAATCAGACACAATTTTTAGCCATTTCTTTTTCATTTGTACGTTAAAATAGTTGATGTTATGTGTTTTCTTCTCAGCTTCCTGTGATGTGCCCTTTCCCATGTCACACAAACCAAACTGCTTTGTTTTCTCTCTGGCTTGCCATTCGTACTGTGTCCTCAACTGAGATTCAGACTTGTTTCCCCCCAGTAATTTTGACCAAAATCCTCTGGCAAATGAAACTGGATTCTTATGTTGTGAAGAGGACAGGAGATTAGAGAAAGCCACAATATTATTTTTTGCAGGGAGGTAAACCTAGGTCACATCTTCTTGTTACAATAATACTTACCAGGTACTTGACTACTGTATAATAAATGTCTCCTCTTCACAGAGCAGTAGCTGTATGTGGCTCCTAAAGCAGTGCCATGCAGTTTAATAATTCTTCTTAAGGTGTAGTTGGAATTGAAAAGAGGCATAAAACAAACAGCTGGATTTAGTGAATAACAAATATTCTAAAGTCAAGCTTGCTGTTTGTTCCAAGGAAACGGATAGGTTACACGTGTGCGATGTGCCGAGGAGGAATGCGACACAAATCTGAAATTTGGTGACGTTTGCTCACAAGGCAGGGCAGTCTGACAGAGAAACACGCAAGCCTGCAGAAAATTGGGCTGCTTCTGCCCTGGCTGTAATGACACTCAGCAGGTGTGGGGTACCTTGAGCTGCATGTGGGTGTGAGGTGCATATGTGCCCATGCACAGGGGAGCTCAGGCAGCTGCTTTGCCATGAAAGGGTCAGAAATAAGGTAAAATGAAAACTAAAATCTTAGTGTTAGATGCCAGTCTACTGAGGTCACGGTTAAATTTACTTGCAGAGAAAGGAACTGGATGTCGGTGGTGCAGTGTGTTTGGCCTGTTAATTTAGGAGCTGGTTTACTGAGGGAGAGAGAGCAAAATAAATGCCGGCTAATAAATATATCTTCTTTATCAATTAATATTTTTGTTCATCTGTTATATAAATAGACTCGTACTTTGTGTTGTGTTTTGGCGAAGGGTTATATGTAGAAAAAGATGAAAGCTGCATTTGGTGTTTCAAATAAAAACACTGCTTCATGTCCAAATTCCTCTGTTGCTGTTGGCTCATGGCGAGGGTGAACCTGTGGCCCACGAAACAAGCCCCTTGCTCTCTGCAGATGTTATTATGTGCCCATACAGAGCAGCTTAGGGATCGCAGCCTGATTTTTATTTTATTTTTCCTTCTTTTTTTTTTTCTTTTTTTTTTTTGTGGGAGGCCAAGAATAAAACACTGCAAAGCAGACTGTGCAGGCACAGCTCCTCTGATTTTTTGCCTGGATTTCTGAATTCGATAGATCCTTCTGGGTTTGCTTTCCTAAAGCTGGCAGCACAGGGACAGCAACTGATGTCACCGCGCATGGTTTTAAAACTGAGGCATTTTAGTCCCAATGAAACATCTCGCCAGCAGGCCTCTCGCCCCTGAGGAACTGCAGGAGGTCTGCAATGTTTGGGAGCTGCACTGCTCCTGCAATTGAGGAAAACAAATCGCCACTGTATTAGAAGCACGTTCGGACCTGGCCACTGCAAACATGTGGCAGCACAAACTTGAATGCGATACTGGAGACAGAACTCTGCATCGAGGCTGTGCCGGTATGCCTGGTTCCCAGATCCCAGCTGAATCTGCAGAACCGGTTAAATTTTGCTATGAGGAGAATGCAAAATTAATTTTTAGTGGATTCATTCCGTACAGGCTCGCTCTTTGACAGGCTGTGAGCAACGTGTCCAGTTTGAAACAAATGGAAAAAACCCAACAACCAAGGAGCAGTGAATACTAGGCAGGTCACGTGCTTATGTTCAGGTTTATCTGGTGCTTTTCAGGTGCATCCCACAGCAGGTCATAGGTATAGACGGGGAGTTTCCTGGAAGCGCATCTGGATCCTTCCAATGAAAAGCTGCATAGCAGTCGCATTCACAGAGGACTGCAGGTGTAAGCCTCGTGCTTTTACACACCTGCTCTTTTGGGAGTGGGAACTGGATGTAGACACTTAACGTGTAGCACCTTGTAAAACTTCTTGCTCTGTTTGTTCTTACTTTTTTGGCCTGGACAAAAGGTGAAGTGCAGGCAGGGTAGTTTGCACATGGCTGTGTGACCTCAGGTGGAGTTACATCCTCTGCACATGGGTTGTATAACACCCTGGCAGCCCTGCCTGTACTAGAAAGCCCTGGCACGGGTGAGGTGCTTGCCACTGTTTTAAACACTTCGTTAACTAGCCTGCTTTGCTCCCTATAGTGCTTTAAAATGTGTTGGCAACTGGTAGTGTATTGGTGACTCACGGTCTAGACCTTAACACTGGGCAGTAAACTTCAGCAGTTCACTGCTTTTGTCAGGAGCTGTGCTGGTTTCCCACTGACAAGATGCCCTATCTGGTGGGGTAAATAGATGGAGGAGTAGAGAAGGTGTATTAATACTGAAAACGTAAATAAACTTAAGGCTGCACATCGTGCATAGAGTGAAATCTTAACCTATTATGCATGTGAGCAGTTCCTGCTGGCTCACCTATAAACTGGCAGAAAGTGGACTTGGAGGGGGCTGTCACCTTTTCTGTTTTAGTCTCACCATCTGAATTAGCACCTATCTGAATTACTTAGGTAAGTCTACTGAATCAACGGAATTCTCAAATGCAGTGAATTGTTGTTTGGGGAAAGGATGGTGGAGGGGGATGGCTCTGAGGATGTGCTGTTGGAAGTGGCAAAGCATCTTGCAGGCCAACATCTGCATTTACTTGGCTCCTCTTTGTTGTTTCAAATCTTCTTTTGACAGTTTCTTCACAAAGAAAATTTAACTGCTATTTCATAGCCAGTGAACTGTTCAGCATTTGCTAAAGGAATATTAGAGCTGTCTCAGGTCAATGGTGTAGTTTAGGCAGCAGCGTTCCTGATCTGTGATTTTGCTGATGATTTTTTTTATTGGCTTTTTCCCTTTTTTTTATCTGAATCTTTTATTGTCACCTTTTCATCACTTCTACTCCCAACTCTGCCAAGTGAACCTAAGCTAAACAGTAGAAATCTTTCTTCTCTTGCAGCCTTTTTTTTAAGGGCTCCACAGACCATTTTTGTGAAAAACACAGTTGTACATCTGTCTCTTTTATGTAAATACACATATAGATATATCTTCTTAGTTGTGGCCTACATCTTATCTTTTACTGAAGCAATAAAAGACTCCATTTTGAAACAGGGTATGGTGGCTACTGAGTTGTGTGCAGACCAGTTCTTATGTTTTTTTCCCCTCACTTCAGGTTGTATGAACAGCAGAAGGAGATGGATATTCTTGTAATGTATGGTACTGTAGACAGTGAAGGAGATAAAAAACAATATTTAGAGAGAGGTTCACCTCTTCTGTAAATAAACCCAACAACAAAAAAACCCCATCATGCTTGTGATAGGGCATTTAACTTGTGTAGGTGGAGCAACTCTCAGGTAAATGTCAGGACTCTCGGTTTTGGTTCCTGCATAGGGCCTGATGGTTGAAGCATTAATCAGCCCCCCCCCCCCCCCCCCCCCCCCCCGAAATGTGTGGCTGGTGCCCACGTTTGCACACTGCAGGCTTTTATGTCCCAAAGAGCTCTGCAAAGAGGCACACACCCACCGCTGCTCTGTTTGGTAGCTGGCACAACCACAGCCGTGCCCCTCCAGAGCTGGTCTGGCAGGACAGACCCCAGGAGAACACAGGGATCAATCACCCTTTGTCAACCAGAGGTGCCCTGTGGGTGTGCTGCATGCAGGATTTCCAGCTGCTCATTGCATCCTCTCTTAACCCAGCAAAACACTCAGTGTAGGCTAAATTTCTTGGCCGGTGGTTCCTGTGCTGTCCCTGTGCGTGCTCACCGGAGCTGCCGTGAGCTCTGCTGCAGCAGTGAATGGGCCAGTTCCAGTGATTGTGTTCATCTTCGTGTCTAATTGCCAGAAATGTCAAGGATTTCATGCTATAGGGATGAATCCAGACCTCTCTTCCAGAGTTCCCTGCAAACAGTGTCTTTGTGCCTTTGACAGGCCCACTGGGCGTGTTTGGGGACAATGGTACCCTCCTGAACTTCTGTTTCCCATGTATGTTCATAAACATTGGTGGATTTGGCAGTAGTGTTTGTCAATTTTTGTAAACATCGGGGTGGAGGAAAAGTTTGATCTCTTTCTCTGTAGACATGTAGTAGAAAATAAAAAACAATTTCCCCTTATTGTAGTCAAATGGCAAAGGCAGTAAAACACGGCAAACCAAGCCCTCCCTGCCCTGTTTATATAGCATGAATATGTGTAAAACACTTTCAGTGTTGCTGCATTGGTCAACAGCACTTAGGAATACACACATTACTTGATTATGGCTCACTTGATGCAACAAGTTTAAAAAAAATCACGTAGAGAATTCCTAGGCTTTTCAGAAAAAGACAGCAGGTAGTAAGTGACGTAATTGATGTCTTGGTACCAACACTGAGATGCTTTTTGTGAGAGTGGATTAGCATCAGTGCTGAGCCTTGTAAGCATTTCAGTTTTACCTGCAGAGGGGCAGTTCACTGAAGTGCTTGCAGGATCAGGAGCTGCACTGGCTTGCGGGTTTGTTCACTGGGTGTTTGTTTGCCTGAGCTTCGCTTTCTTTTTCCCCCCTCTATGGATGGAGTGATGCTTTGTCATCAGTAACACCCAGGTAGAGCCGCAGCATCCAGCTGCACGTGTGTGTGCAGGGAGAGGCAGGACAGCTCTCCACCAGGCAGCGTTTCTGCGGGAAGGCTTTCTCCTGTTGGGATGTCATTGCTTGCTGGAGGGACTGTGCACCTACCCCTCCAAAAACGCCAAGAAACTGTGCACTCACCCTTCCTTGAAGCCCCCTCGGTCAGCTGCAGGCTGGGGCTGCAGCACGCTGGAGCAGAGCTGCTCTGACATCATCTGCCTGCCCTAAAAGCTGCCACCGCCTCTGGATCTTTTGATCCTTACGTGCTGGGCATGCATTCGGTGGGACAAAACTGAAAAGTCTGGAAAATTGCTTGTTTTGAAATGGTGACAGTAACTTCATTTTAGGGATGTTTTTAATCTTGAGCTGTACAAATAAATAAAATTAGTATTTTCAGCTGAATCAGTAAAAAAAAAAAATCCTTCAAGAATTTAGGGCTGCCTTCTAATGGCAAAAAACCTGAGGCATTGGTTGGGGAAAAAAAATCTCCAATCCTAGTAGATTGGAAGAGGATAGTATACTGCTGTGGTCAGTAGAGACAGTGATATTTTTGGTTTCTTTTTCTGTTTGTAGACTCAGAAGAATTAAGAGGATTCCTCTTTTTTTGTCATTAAGATGTCAACAACAACAACAGCAGTGATTAGCTGCTGATTTTTCTTTCTGCTGCTCTGTGGGCTTGAAAGCTGGCTTTTTGGGTGCTTTTTGCTCTTACCTGCTACCATTTAGATCTTCTAACTCTTTCTGCCCCCTCATAATTTTTCTTTACAGATAAAAATCTTGTGGGCTGTTTTTATTGCTAACTTGCTCGTTTTTTTATGTTCCTTTCTGTCTCTGAGTGTATTGAACACAAAAAAATGCAAATTTATTGTAATTCCTCCCCAAGCCCACAGTTTACTCATGGAAATTAAGTTGATACCTTGAAGTATCTAAGGGATGTAAAAGTGAACCAATTTAATAGCAAAGCTGTTTCATAATCCATATAAATGCATGTTTTAGAGAACTCTTTTGTGACTTATGCAGATGTAGGCTTTTAAATATTCTAAAACTTGGTTTATCTATCCTTTTCTCTAATATTTCTTTTCTCTTTTTAATAGGTCATCACACAACGAACTAGAAAAACATAGGTAAGTCTTGAAAAAAAAACTAATTAAAAGATGTATGGTTGACATTCAGGTTACCATGTTTTTTGAAGGATATTTTGCTGAAATTGTTTTGATTCAGCACTGAGTAGGTTATTAAGTTGTTTTGGATTCTTTTATCAACTAAAATCTGATAGGTATAGTATTATTTGGCTTTTTTTTTCCTGTTTGGTGTGCTCTTCTTGAAACACCCCTGATAATTAGCTTTGGACTGATTAATGCTGTAACTGGATAACCGAATTGCTACTAACAAAGAATCTGATTGCAGCAACTGTTTGCTAGAGGTGTTAAATGCTATAAGTACAAAGTATTTTGTGACTAAGGTGAATGATTTTCGGGAACAATGTGTCACACAGGGTTATTCTATGTTTGTTTTTTTTTTAAAGTATGCCTAAAGTGCAGTTAATTTTCATCTTGCATGTAAGTACCTACAGATATGTTTTTCCCCTCCGTCTGCTTCCTTGCTGGTGCGTGTCCTGTCCGGAGAGCTGTGTGTGATAGAAATGGGCACCTCCTGAGCTGCAGCCCTGGTCTGGTGTATCCAGCGCTGGGAAAATCTGGACTTATCCGGGACAGACATTAGACCCTGCAGACCTGAGATGTATAGAACTCAGGTTTTGGAGGCAGTGTTCCCTGTCCATTGTATCATGTCAGAGTTTGTTTGCAGATGGGCCTTTGAGCTGTTTGAAGTCTCTGGGGCGCACACAGAGAGCTCTGAGAGCAAACAGTGCCTGTCTTGGCTCTGCCTTTCGGTTCCCTCACTGCAGGATTGCTGCCTTTCACTTACCGTTCAGGCAGCAGGGTAAACTCTCCTTCGGGTAGTTTTCTGTTCATTTTGTGTAGCTTGTGGTCTTTCGGGTTTCGTGCATCCAGAGAAAGCAAGGGTGGTGTGTGTGAATATGATTTAAACTATTTGCATGCATCTAAATACGTGAAACGTGGTTGATGGCACAACAAGATTGGACTCGTGGGGGGTTTTTCGTGTCTTGTTCTGTGGCTGCAGTTATGTAGCAGCTAGACCATCACTTCCCTTGCATGCTTACATGCTTTCCTGTAGTTTAATTGTAATATGAGTAAACTGTAGCTCTGCCTAATAGCCACGTGGTCATCCTAGAGATGAGAGGAACTGGAGAAGGCTCAAGCTCACAAACACAGACCTCAGCTGTAGAATGCAGTGCATTGG